>NC_089269.1:41836995-42493959 GCF_963930625.1 Muntiacus reevesi | reverse complement strand
CTAAGACAGTGAATTGAAAATGGCCTATTTAATGTTTTAAAATGTTTTATAAATATATTTATAACTACATGTGCTCATAAAAGCATGAGTTAATCTCATTATTTCTGTGGAACAGCAGATAGTGACCATTTGTCGTGTCTTTCACACGTCTCTATCTTTGTTTTTGGTCTGGGTGGTATTTAGACGAGTCTGCCCATACCCTTAGAACAAATAGAGGAATTGTGTGTTCAGCTTCCTCTTAAAGGTGGAACTTGCTAAAGCTGCTCCTAAGGTCAATAGAGACCAGAGACATTGTCATCTGAGAGAAGGAAGTATGCCTCTCAGAAGCAAGAGGCTGAACCAGCCTGCCTGCCTCGCCAAACAATTCATTCCTTCTCTTTCAGAGGCTGGCAGAGTGAAGGGGAAGCTGGAGCGGGAGCTAGTTGCTTCTGAAGCTTTGCCAAGTTATAAAGAATTTCCCTAGGCATGAAGAGTGGAGAGCTGGGAGTGCCAAAGGGACCATTTCATATTAATGTGATTATACTTATTAGCATTTTATACTCTTTTATTTAGGAGATTGTTTTTATTTGGAAGCAAACCAAATTTCACATTCTAGGTTTGGGGCAAGGGTGGGAGACGTTGAGAGAGAAATTGCTGTTTGAAGTTCTAAATGAGTGACTCTTTTGGAAAAACCTGCCTTTGTTTCGTTGATGACGACTGACGCTTGAAATAATTAAGATGGGATTGCTCTCAAATGATGGGCTTCCCAGGCGGCCCTAGTGGTAAAGAATCTGCCTGCCAATGCAGGAGACATGCATGAAAGACACGGGTTCAATCCCTGCATCGGGAAGGAGCACATGGCAACCCACTCCCAGTATTCTTGCCCAGAAAATTCCATGGACAGAGAAGCCTGGTGGGGAGGCTGCAGTCCATGGGGTCACAGAGAGTTGGACAGAACTGAAGCGACTTAGCGTGCATGCACGCACACTCAAATGACAGTCCACATATGTATAGGAAAGTTGCCAAAATAGCCTTTTTGATGTGACTTATAAGAAAAGTATTGTGGTGGGGCTCAACTTGAAAACATATCATTCATACTGCGACCTTTATTACATTAAAACTTCTTCTTTACCTCAATGACTATGACCTGATAGCATATACTTCCTGCTGTTTATGTTTTCCATGATACCAAAAATCAGTTTCCTAAAATTTTTTATATATGACACATTGGTAATAGTTATAACTGTTACATTATTCGAGTTTTCTAATCAAACTGCTTTAGTCAAATAAAAAGAAAACTAATTTTATCATTGCCACTGAGCTATCACTAGATAATGCTTTAATTCTCTGTCACCACTCTTAATAATTTCAAGGAAGTATTAAAGGGCTTCAGAAGTATAACATGATGCTTACTTTGACAGCACATGTACTAAAATTGGAACAATACAGAAAAGATTAACATGGCTCCTGCATAAATATGAAATGCAAATTTATGAAAGCTTCCATGTTTTCAATCCATCATATATGACGCATCTAGAATAATAAATTTATAGAGACAATGTAAAATGGTGGTTGTCAGGGTCTGGGGGAGGAGGGAATAGGGGTTAATCTGTAATGAGTACAGAGTTTCAGTTTGGGAAGATAAAAATGTTCTAGAGATGGAGGGTGGTGATGATCGTAAATATACTTACTGCCACCAAAACTACTTTTAACCACTTAACATGGTTAAAATAGTAAGATTTGTGTTATGTTTATTTTTCACAGTAATAGTAGCCCTGTCTACATTTCTATCATTTGCCATTGTGAATAGCAAAGGTATTCAAAAATTAATCCAAGGATGTTGGATCTGCAATAAGCATTCATTACACTCTCCCCATAAAACAGATGATATGCATGATGCCAGACATTTTGCAGGTATAGGGCACAATCTTTCATACCTGAATAATTTGGAATCTGCTTGGGGAGACTTTGGATAAACACAGTTGAAGGAGAGGCTTCTCTCATTAAGCTGAGGGATGTTGATCGCATGTCTCTTGGCATTAGGTAGCATCATCTGGCAGCCATTCCTTACTTCCTTCATCACTTATTTAAGATAATTAGAGGAGAAAGGAACCTAGTCTTCAACCGGTTCAGCTCCATCATTTCACTGGCTCAAAGAAACTATGATCTGCCCGAGGTCATGCAGCCGGTTAATAAGACTAGAGACAGAATCTATCCTGGTGTCTCCGTATCCAGTAGTATTTGTTCTCCCTCCTTGCTGATGCCAAGTTAAACAGAACTGGATTTTGGAAGCTGTTTATTCAGCTTCAGCACCTGTTCTTTGAAAATATTATGGGTACAAGAAATGGCCCTCTTTTAGCATATGTTACTCAGTAATAAATGCTTCCCAAGCTCAAAGACTCAACACCCTTGAATACTTAAGTCAATGTGAACACGTTCATAAAGGATATTAGTGTCAGCCGCATTGTGCATTTTGCAGGATTTTTTTGTGCATTTGTATTCTGCATTGGCTTAGAAATCATATGCAAACGCATGAAAACTGACAACAAATGTGCCTTCTTCTGTATAATTGCCATTCGGTTATTCTGTGCAGAACAAGCACACATTTCTCTGAAAACACAAGATAATAATACTCAGCTAGGTCTTAACCGTTTGTGAGGGATCCGACTTAGAGATTAGCTCTGTGAATGTCAGTGGCTGGAGCCCTTCACATCATACACATCATTAAGTCATCTCCCGGGCCAGGGGAGAGAATCATTTTCATGACTGCAAAGTCACAGTTTATTTACTGCCACTCAAATATATAGAGAAAAAAGAATACAAGAGGAAAGAAAAAAGAACTTAATGAAAAAGTTTGCAGATTTTTTTCCCTAAGTTTATATTATTACTCTGGTGTCTTTTGATGACTGGCTTTCCATTATTTCTCTTTCTTCTTTTCTCTTTTTTGAGACTCATTTGATCCTCACAATAACCTTGGACAAGTGAAGCAAATAGTTACCCCCTTTATTCATCTTCATGAGCCTCCAGGAAGGCTGATCTTTGGTACACAGTCCTGGATATGTTTAAATATGCTGTACCATCTGCCCAGTCTTGGCCTTTTGAGATCTTTCTGAGCTTCCAAAACCCCAACTCTCTTGTTACCTCTCCCTTAAAACTTTAATTAGCACAGAGCATCTGTCCACTGATCGTACTGTTTATATATTATGTGTGTCTGCTCTTGCTTTGATGTGTGTGTGAGTGCATGCTCAATTGCTCAGTTGTGTCTGACTCTTTGAGACTCCACGGACTGTAGCCCGCCAGGCTCCTCTGTCCATGGAATTCTCCAGGTAAGAAGACTGGAGTGGGTAGCCATTCCTTATCCATGGGATCTTCCTTACCCAGGGATCAAACCCAGGTCTCCTGCACCAGCAGGCAGTTCTTTTATCACTATACTACCTGAAAAGCCCACTTGGATGTGTACACGTCAACTAATTGCCATGTGCTAATTATAAGCTCTTTGAAGGGTGTGAATCAGATTTCTTCTGCATTCATTTCCCTTGAAACAAATCACTGGGTACAAGTAGGTATTACAAATACCTGTCTTCAGTTAGAAGAATTGTGGCTCTTGGAAGCCACAACATCCCTTGGAAACTTACTCGAAATTCACATTCTTTGGACCCACCCCTGACCTCCTGATACAGCGATGCTGGGCTGAGAAACTAGCAATGTGACTTTTAACAAACTGTCTAGGTGGCTCTGATGCATGCAGAATTTTAAGAATTGCTGATTTAGAATGTGTTCAACTTATGAAAAATTCAGAAATAAGTGAGGATCTATTCTAGCTCACCTATAAGCCATTTAGATTTTCCCATATTGTTATGTTCTAAATCCACATGATGAAAAGTGTATGTCACAAAAAGTGTTTGACAAAAGCCTAATGGAAAAAATATATTTGATTAATTCAACAACATCTCCACTTCCCAGAAAAAGATACACAGTTGCTAAGTAGTCCTAGATGAAAAGATGCACACCTTCTCATGATCAGATACTAAAAGTCAAAACATAAGTTTTTAAATTATCAAACTGATAGGTTTAAAATCTGCCATATCCTTTCACAACAAGCTAAGTGGAAGGGAACTTCTAAGCTCTTCGTCTGTGGATGAGTGTGACCTTCTTTTGGAACCACTTGCCTCTCCCTGATTAAAATGTACAGTCTTCTCTGATTTGACACTGTTGTTGTTGCTCAGTCACTAAGTCGTGTCTGACTCATTTTGACTCCATGGACTACATCACACCAGCCTTCCCTGCCCTTCATTATCTCCCGGAGGAGATTGCTCATACTCGCCATAGTCCTTCCTCCAGATACCCTGGCCCACCTGTGGAGAGGGGAGGGACATTTCCACCATCACTTGAAACCCCTCAGTACTTGTTTTGTAAATAACCATCACTGCCTTTAAAACAGTGGCGCTAGAGCTAAAGAACCCGCCTGCCAATGAAGGAGATATAAGAGATGTGGGTTCAATCCCTGTGTCAGGAACATCCCCTGGAGGACAGTCAAAAGTGTTAGTCACTCAGTCATGTCCTACTCTTTGCAACCCCACAGACTGTAGCCTGCCAGGCTCCTCTGTCCATGGAATTCTCCAGGTAAGAATACTGGAGTGGGTTGCCATTTACTTCTTCAGGTGATCTTCCCGACCTGGGGATCAAACCCGGGTCTCCTCCATTGCAGGCAGATTCTTTACTATCTGAGCCACTGAGGAAGACCCACCCTGGAGGAGGGCGTGGCAACCCACTCCAGTATTCTTGCCTGGAGAATCCCCATGGACAGAGGAGCCTGTGGACTATAGTCCACAGGGTCACAAAGAGTCAGACATGACTGAAGCCCCTTAACACGGCACACACGCAGCCTTTAAAGCAACTACAAAGGACAAATGACATGCGGCAGACCTAGCTTCCCCTTCTCAAGACTCCTCTTCAGTTTATATTTCTCTCATTTTGGAGTTCAGTGCCCCTAAAATTGTAGGGAAATTGCAATACGTGATGTTGGCTGGAAAACATTTCAAGAAACTTAGGTGGAAATGGTTTAAGTTCTGAGTCTAAATGAGCAGTGAACTGTTAGGCCATCTCTATTTTTCCTTCCAAAATTTAATAGTCTCCTGTAACCCTAGAGCTCTCAATTTCTTTGTTATTCTGTAAAAAAGAAAGGAGATACTTCCTAATGCACTGTTGCTGCCCTCCTCCTGGTTTTTTTAAGGTGGTTGTTGTCTGTCGAAACAAGTTCTTTGCAATTTTTTTTTAATAGTGAGAATGAACTCTTGAAGCAAACCAGCCAAATTTAAGTGCTTTGAGGATAATAGTAATAATTACAGGAATAGCCCCCTCGGTTCCCTGGTGGCTCAGGTGGTGAAGAGTCTGCCTGCAACGCAGGAGACCTGGGTTCCATCCCTGGGTCAGGAAGATTCCCTGGAGGAGGGCATGGCAACCCACTCCAGTATTCTTACCTGGAGAATCCCATGGACAGAGGAGCCTGGCAGGCTACAGTCCATGGAGTCGCAGAGTCGGACACAAATGAGCGACTAACACGTACTGCTAAGAATTCATCTGAACATTTTCAGATTGTTGTTGGCAATGGCAGTTATCATGAGGAAAACAGAAAAGAAAAAAAAAAAAAGCTGTTTCAGGAGAAGTGGGAATAGATGGGGTCTGGGAAGAGTTCCTTTTTAATCCAGTATTCAAGCCCTGCCAGTAGATATTCCAAGTTTATAGACTATTTATAGGCTAAGTGTCTGCTTTATTTTTCTTGCCTTCCTTTTGTCAGAAAACCAATTTCTCAACACATCAGTGCCTTCTTTCCATCTTGATGGAGACGCTTTCTTATACCTGAGGTTCCTCCTCTTAGGTATGAGACGAGAAATTAAGTTGCTTCAGTCGTGTCCGACTCTTTGCAACCCCATGGACTGTAGCCCCCCAGGCTCCTGTCCATGGGATTCTCCAGGTAAGAATACTGGAAACGGTTGCCATGCCCTCCTCCAGGGGATCTTCCCAACTCAGGGATCAAAGCCCTGGGTCTTCTCTTGTGTCTCCTATATTGGCAGGCAGGTTCTTTACCACTAGCAACATCTGGGAAGCCCCTTACCTCCCCAGGTGATTCTTAAATATTCAAAAGTTTTAAAATGTACGCTTATATGAAACAGCAAAAATATAAGGAATTCTTAAAGGTTTAAATTATATTTATGTTGGTCTTGAACACAGAAGAATGACAGTTGTTGTCATGGAAAATTAATACGTCTTGGTAAATTTACCATGTGAATTTCTAGTGGCGCTTATTTCCAAAGCAGTGATTGTATAGAATATTAAAGTGAAGCATTATTAACCTTGAAGTTCAAATTCATTGAGAATTTGTTTAGGTGTGACAGGATGGATGGCTATGTTTTCTTTATCCACGTTAAGACTTCTTATTAGCTGTGAAAAGGGATGGGCATAAATGGCTTATTAACTTTGATTAACTGTATCTGAAAGACATGAACAAGCATAGGGCAGGCTCCAGTCAGAAAATGCTGTCGCTTTCAATATTTTCCCCATTTCCTCTTTTATTTGCTCTTTCAGAAACTGTGAATTTACTCTTTTACCTAACGGAATCTTTTCTTCCCTCTTTAGATTTTTCACTTTCTATTATTGATACTGACGTTTTACTCAAAGAAATTACTCACTTAGGCTCTCTTCAAATCTAAAGTGATATTACTTTAATAAGAGATGAAAGGGAAAATCAACATAGTACACCTGGAGTTGTTAGCATTTTAAGTGACAAATAGTAAAGCTTAATTCCGGAGGACTGTCAGGGAACCTAAGATTGGCCCAGGAAGTGTGTGTCTTCTTAGAGAATTGGCAGAACATTACCAAGAGAAGGAACAGTGGGTACCAACTCCAGATGTGAAACCCAAGAGCATCTCCTCTGTTAATCAACAGTGGATGCATTTTTTGGGATCATGAAACTAGTAGTAAAAGTGTTAGTCACTCAGTCGTGCGTGACTCTTGGTGACCCACCAGGCGTCTCTGTCCATGGGATTCTCCAGTCAAGAATACTGGAATGGGTTGCCATTCCATTCTCCAGTGGCTCTTCCCATCCCAGGGATCAAACTCCGATCTCCTGCATTGCAGGCAGATTCTTTACCATCTAAGCCACCAGGGAATGCAAATTATATTTTTTGCTTCTTAAAAAATCTCCTGTGGAGACTTGGCATAGAAATCATACACCATCTGTTTTTTTCTCCCCAAGTGAATAGATGGCATAACTGCAAATGTCTTAGACACAGAGGAAATGGTCGTTTGGGTTTTTCCCCTTCACCTGGAGTGAAGGCAGGTAGTCAAGGAGAATACTTGAGAATTTTCTTGGCAAATGGCCAGAAAAAGTAAAGAAAATGAAAAGCCCCGAAGGTCACGTATTCTCTCCAACCTTGGACTGCCTCACATTTGCCAGAGATCACTTCCTTGTCATTTTTATGAGCAGGGCAGGACCTGAAATTCAGTATGCATTCTTAGTGACCCACCGGCAGTTTACCCTCCTTTTCTCATCTTCAGCTATCACCTTTCCAAAAAAGGAAAAAAAAAAAAAAAAAAACAGAAGGAAGAAAGCAATAAAACCCCTTAGAGAAAGCTGCTCTGACCTTTGGTCTTCCTTTGATCTGGGTATGACGAGGTGGGTGTCCAGAGCGCTCAAGCTGCCGTGATAAACTGCCGTAGCCTGGGTAGCTTAAACAACAGAATTCCTTCTCACATTCTGGAGGCTGGCAGCCCGAAATCAAAGCCTTGGCAAGTCTGATTTCCCCTGAGGCCTCTCTTCTGTCTGCAGATGGCTGCCTTCTTCTCCCTGCGCCCTCACAGGGCCTTTCCGCTATACCTGAGTGAGAGAGAGAGATCTCTGGTGTCTCTTTGGCTTCCAGGCCTGTTCCCCTAGGGCTCCCTATGACCTCATTTTACCTTAATTCCCTCCTGAGAGCTCCTTTCTCCACGTAGAGTCAGGTGTGAGGGCTTTAGCATGTGAATTTGGGGGAAACACAATCTGGCCCATAACGGTTGGCTACACCATGCTTTGGGGTAGATCCAATGTACCCCATGCTCAGTATGCCTCATTCATCGTTTTTTTTAGTGCGTGTGGGTTCTTAGAGCCTCAAAAAATCGAAGGAAGCCATGAGAGAGTTTTCCCTCTTTCCTACCCTAAGTCATTGCAACCAGTTTTCTCATCAGCAGTCTTCCACTCTCTGTGAACTTCAAATATAAAACCACTTGGGTGTATCAAAAGCCTGCCCTTAACCTAGAAGGATTTGATGGAATTTTTAGTATTTAGTTATTTGGCTGCGTCAGGTCCTGGTTGTGGCACTCAGGATCCTTTTTTGCGGCTCAAGGGCTTCTCTCTAGCTGTGGCCTGCAGCTTTAGTTACTTTGTGGCATGTGGGATCTTAATCCCAGACCAGGGATAAGAACCCGTGACCCCTGAGATGACAGGCAGATTCTTAACCATTGGACCACCAAGGAAGTCCCTGATATGATGGATTTTTAGATGTTGTTTCTCTTACTGATTTCTCTGTGTGTGCTCAGTCGCCCAGTCATGTCCAACTCTTTTGTGACCCCATGGACTATAGCCTGTAAGGCTCCTCTGTCCATAGGATTCTCCAGGCAAGAATACTGGAGTGGGTTACCATTTCCTTCTCCAGGAGATCTTCCTGATCCAGGGATCAAAGTCATGTCTCCTGCAGCTCCTGCATTGTGGATTCTTTACCACTGAGCTACTGCAGAAGCCCCAGTATTCACTTACTGAGATAGTGTTACAGATTCCTAGGACTGCCAAAACAAATGACCATAAACTGGGTGGCCTAAAATAACAGAAATTTATTCTTTCACCATTCCGGAAGCTATAAGTCTGAAATGAAAGTGTCTGCGGGGGCTTCCCTGGAGGCTCAGTGGTAAAGAATCCACCTGCCAATGCAGAAGACACAGGTTCGATCCCCGATCCGAGAGGATCCCACATGCCACGGAGCAGCCAAGCCCATGTGCCACAGCTACCAAGCTTTGCTCCAGAGCCTGGGAGCTGCACGTACTGAGCCCACGGCCACAACTGCTGAAGCCTGGGTACCCTAAAGCCCATGGTCCGCAACAAGAGAAGCCACCACAGCAAGAAGCCTGTACATCTCAGCTAGAGAGTGGCCTCCACTTGCCACAACTAGACAAAAGCCGTTGCAGCAATGAAAACCCAGCAGAGTCATAAAAATAATTAAATTTTTAAAAAAAATTTTTTTAAGTGTCTCTGGGGCCATGTTCCCTCTGAAGGCCCTAGAGGATTATCTGTTTTATTCCTTTTTCTTGTTTTACTGTTACCGACCATCCCCGACAGTCCTTTGGCTTGTAGGTACACCACTCCAGCCTCTGCCTGTCTTCACACGGCGTCTCCCCTTTGTCCCTCTGTGTCTTCTCCGGTATGACCAGTATGACTACCTTACTCCCATCGATTCTCCTCTCGATGCCATATTGGATTGAGAGCCTTACCCCAGTATGATCTGATCTGATCTTGATTACATCTGTGAAGATCCCATTTCCAAATCACGTTGTATTCATAGGCACTGGAGGTTACGATGTCAGTATATTTCAGGGGCAGGACACAATTCATCCCATTCCAGGCAGTTGCTTTCGTTGGTTTGTTGGGGGGACGTACTGCAAGGCAGGCAGGATCTTGGTTCCCTGACCAGGGATTGAACCCAGGCCCCCTTGCAGTAGAAGCATGCAGTCTTCACTACTTGACCGCCAGGGAAGTCTCAGGCAGTTTTATCTTTAGTTTCCTTTGACTCCTGCAGTTCCAAAATATTGTCCAAGTTTCTTTCTAAAACATGATCAAATTTAAGTCAAGGACTGCATGCGTGTTTTTTGATGACCTCTCTTTTTTATTTATGACCTCTCCATTTAAAAAAAATAATTTCCATATGTAATTGGTTCAAATTGTGAAAGACTTTTAAAAATGCTTTGCATTTGCTTGAGGCTGATTAATGAGTAAATTTGTAAACTCTGACTGTTTTAATTAGCCAGGGTTAATTAATGTTTAGCGCCCTTGGAAGATGAAAAGACATGTATAAATGCCCTGTACTGTGAGTCATTTTTTAATTTGTTGTTGAAACTTAAAGTTTATTCAAATAAAGACTGCTTACATCACAAACGCACACACAGTAAGCTGTTGGAGACCTGTGATAATTAGTGTCAAGGGCTTTAAATTTTGAGGTTAATTATATTTTATTGAAGATGATCATGTTTTTATACTGTATATTCAGAGAAAGCTAGTTATATTTTTAGTTTGATTGTGTAAAAGGGAGAGAGAATAGAAATCTGAGACCAAACTGGTAACTCTTTATACAGTATATTGTAATTTAAGATGAAGTCTGTTTTTTGTTTTTATTTCTGAGTTTTTTATTTTTTATTTCAGAGCAGGGTGGAGGAAAGAAAAAGGTTACCAGTGCTGAAATGAAACTATCACATTTAAGCAGCTTTTTTGAAGGAAAAAAAAAATTGCTAGAATTCTATGTAAATTTTCAGCAGGGAGAGCGTCAGGGGCTTGGATGAGATCTCATGCCAGGATTGGGAAGTGTGGAGATTAGAAACAGTTTGGAAGGAAAGACTAGGGCAAGATCTCCCTTAGGGGGCAGCAGGCAGCATTATCATGGAAGCGGTTGTTTCACGCATAGGATGGTGAGGACGTACTTATCTGGGGAATTTTCCAACATGTTCAATGGAACACACCTCTGGTTCCCAGTTGACAAAGGAGAGCTGGCCAAGTGATTACACCCCCGTTTTACACTTCATCATTGTCTGAAGGGAGAGCCTATTCAAAGGTAAATTACCAAAAGGGTTAGCTCCACTTTATTTTTATCTCCTACACAATTTTCTCATTCATTCTTTGCATAAAAAATAAGGTTGCTTTTTTTTTTTTAATCATCTCACAGGTGCTCATACTGAAAGGATTTGACTTAAGAGCAGGGTGAGGGGAAAGACCCACAACTCTGCCTTTGGATACAAAAGATTTTGCTACTTGTAGTTCTTAACAGTACCCACCATCTGACATTGTTTTTAACCATGGCAAAATTCTCTAAAGAATTTTCACTAAGTATGTGACATTTCACTACGGATGAGACTGTTCATTATCTAGCAGAATTCAATACATGATAAAGCCCTTTGGGAGAATCTGATGTGAACTTTTTTCCCAAAATACCTAGGAAAATGGGAAACCTCTCGTTTTCTTTCATGCTTCCCTGTGGGCTGTTGCAGCATTTACAGGAGTTCTTCAGAGCATAGTTCCAGGGCCTCCAACCCTCTCCACCATGATATGGAGTATCACAGACTCCACACGCCTAAAGAGAACCTGTCTTTCTGCCCCCAACCTGTGCTCTTTTGATGGACACAACTCAGGTCAAGAATGCAGATATTAACCATCCACCTAACAGCACCTCTTTCCTTTCCTGGTCACAATCCCCCCTTCACACCTCCCACCACCTACAAAGTAACACTTCTTGTTCTTCGTATCACGTCAGTTAGTGTCTTTCTGGTTTTATCACTTGTGTACATTCTTGCCCACTATCCTCCCCATTTTGGAATGTCGACATGTCTTTTTAGGATTTTATAATACCCAGGTTTCCCCTCTGTCCTTTTCTTTATAATTTACCTAAAAACAAACTGCAGGCCACTCACTTAACACATGGAATTCCCTTAATCTGTATTTTGCTGACGCAGGTAAGCGTATTCCTTCACCCTGTGTATATCCCACAAACATCAAGTCCTTGGCTTCTGTCTAAGCTGCTTCCCTTTTCATCTCCCTTGTGTTCCAGGAACCAGAAGAGTCCCAACAGGCAGAGGCATCCCATCCTCTGTCCCTTGGTCCATGTACTTGTATCCACTAGGACTGTCGTCGCTCTCCCTTAGCAAACCTGTAATGTCACCATCCTGGCCCCAAAGTCCCAGTTTGTTTCTTTCTTGCTCTGTCCACACCCCTTACCATAGCGTCTGTATAGGAGTTACTTTTCTGCCCATCGTTTCTCTGGTGCCTTGAGCTCTGAGTAATAAGAAACCACCTTAGTTATTTCCTACACTGGCCTGGAAGATGGTAGGATTACTGAACAGCTGAATGCATGAATAAATAAATTAGTGAGCTCATTAATTAATAATAAAATGAGCTTAATTTTCTTGGCTCCAGATTAATTTTCATAAAGTGAGTCCTTTCAGCCTCTTCATCTGCTCTATTAATACTTCCCTGAAGACAGTCACTTTCCACCCATCTCCAAGCCTCAGATGCCAAGCACTTTCCATCGCCAGGCTTGGTTCCCCCTACATTGTAAGAGGATCCCAAAGTCCTCTAATGCAGGAGATAAAGGACCATTGCTGTCCGAAAAATGTTCCCTGCAGAACCAGTTTTCTGTTAAAACACAAATAGGCCAGTACGCAGAAGAGCATAGAGGACTGGTGTGGTTTTTTTTTTTTTAATCTGTATAAATAAACCTTTCAAAATAACTACCATGTCTACAACGTGATAAGTCCTCTACAGGAATAGGAGCATCCTCCACTATGATTTGTACTGATCTTATCCACACTTGCCTGTGCTCCTTATCCTAATCAGCATAAATTGTAGGCTCTTTGGAAGTGACGTCACCCATGTAGGAATATTGAAAATGTTGCTTTCTACCATGAGCTAGCCAGCCTTGCTAACCAATCCTTCACATCCTTCAAAGTACCGGCATACCTAAGGGATATCGTGGGCTCAGTTACAAACCACCAGAATAAAGCGAATATTTCCATCGAGTGAGTCATGTGAATTTTGGGGTTTCTGGAATGCATGTCAAAAGCCACTTTAAACTATGCTGTAGTCTGTTGTGTGCAGTAGCATTATGTCTAAAAATGCAGCGTACTTACTCTGCCTAGAAAATACCTTCTTGCTTAAAATGGTAACCATCATCTGAGCCTTACTGAGTTGGAATCTTTTTGCAATGGTACCGTCAAAGATCACCGATCACCATCCAAATATAATACTTGGATTATATCCAAGAATTTTTCAAAAACTTTGAAATATTGTGACAATTGCTGAAATGTAATCCAGAGACAAAAAGTGGCCAAATACTATTGGGAAAATGGAACTGAAAGACTTACTTGACACAGGATTGCCACAAACCTTCAATCTGTTTTTTAAAAAAAGGCAGTATCTGTGAAGTGCAGTAAAGCAAGGTATGCCTGTTTAGAGTTCAGTCAAGCAAGCATTTATCAGATATGAATCAGTTATCATGCAGTATATTGACTGCGTAGCAGAGGATGACTGCTAGCTGTTGAGAGGGGTACTGCTGTCCATTTCTTTGGGTTCCTTTCGTCCCGCTAAGATGTTCCTTACCCAGGTAAGAAAGATTCCTCTCACAAGTTTGGGAGAGGGTGCAGATCAGACAGGGCTTCCCTGGTGGCACAGACAGTAAAGAATCTGCCTTCAATGCGGAAGACCCAGGTTCGATCCCTGGGTGAGGAAGATCCCCTGGAGGAGGAAACAGCAACCCACTCCAATATTCATGCCTGGAGAATCCCATGGACAGAGGAGCCTGGCAGGCTACAGCCCATGGGGTCATAAAGAGCTGGACACAACTGAAGCCACTTAGCATGCATACACGCATTGGAGAAGGAAGTGGCAACCAGTGTTCTTGCCTGGAAGATCCCAGGCACGCAGATCAGACACGACCACGCGTTTGGTGAGCAAGTTGCTCAGGACACAGGGTAGGGCCTGCGTTCAGACCCCTCCCTTGTCACGAGCAGCTGGGGGTACAAAGTGGAGCTGGAATCCAGTCTGCACACAGCATGACAAGCCTTGTGCGTTTGTGACTCACTCCCCAAAGAAAGCATCCGGTGGGCTGGGAAGGGCCTGGCCCTTCTCAGACGTAAAGGTGATGTTTTTATCTTCAGCTGCTCGCTTTCATTTGGTTTGGAGCCCAGAGTCGAGGTGGAGAAGAGGGGACATGAGGGGTGTGTGCCCGGATCACCCCAGCACCCACAGTGACGGCTCCAGGGAAATATGTGCTCGGACTGTATCCAGCTGCCAGAATGACTGTGCATTTATAAAAAATGTATTCACGGGCAGTTAAACTGTCACTTGAGTACTTTGTGAAAATAATCTTCCTCCTCCTTTCTTGTGCTCACTAAAAGCATGAGCAGTTTTTTTTAAAGGAAATGTGATACTGATCCAGATAGAGCAAACCTCAGGTTTTATTTCATGTTTCCAATTTACTATATAGCTGAGGACTTTGGAGTAAAAATAAACAATAATGTGGACCCACAGTGCAGAACAACCTTCCATAGAACTGAGAAATATATACTATAGAATGGAACTGGAGAGGAATTGATTTCATCTCTCTACGTCTTCAAATCTGATAACTCCAGTTCTAGGCAGCTTCTTCCCTATTCCTGAAAAATTCAGTCTCCTTGACCACAGTCATAAAAATTAAATAATGAAGTGATGATGGGATGAGATGAAATAGCTAATTCCCTAAAGAGTGAAAAACTATTTTAAAAATTGCTCTTGGTGGGATGGCAAGTGAATTATTGTTTCTTTTATTTTCTCTACTTCTTGCACTGAATTTGACTGTATCTAATTACTACCAAACTACATTTTTATATAAAGAGGAATCACAGTGAAGTTCTACCGTATGCTGGAGAAGTTAGGCTCTTAGAGACAGGTTTGAAGAGAAAAATTCTATATAATCATGGGGACTTCCCTGGCAGTCCAGTGGTTAAGACTCCACACTCCCCATGTAGGGGCCCAGGTTTGATCCCGGGTCAGGGGACTAGATCCCACATACTGCAACTAAAGACCCAGTGCAGCAGAAATTCTATATAATCATCATTACTTTGAAACTCCGTGAGCTTATCCATAAAAGCATACATCTCTCAACTAGCCCAGGACAGCCAGTTTTTCCTCTAGCATGTGAAGAGATAGCTATTTGCTGTGTTGAAGACCACAAGAAATAATTAACTTTTGTGTAAGGGATACAGGCATAAAAATCACATTTATTTTTATCTTAGTTTGTAGAAGACATACAGCCTGTATCTGCTTACATTCTTGGACATGCATGTATTTTCACTATATATATACATTTTTTCTTAAGAATTTATTTTTGGCTGCATTGGGTCTCATTGCTATGCACGAACTTTCTCTAGTTGTGGTGAGAGGGGGCTACTCTCTAGTTGCAGTGCATGGGCTTCTCATTGTGGTGGCCTCGCTTGTTGCAGAGCACGGGCTTTAGGGCACTTGGGCTTCAGTAGTCTTGGCACACAGGCTCAGTTGCCCCTCAGCATGTGAGATCTTCCAGGACCAGGGATCACAACGGTGTCCTGGGCATTGCAAGGCAGATTGCTAACCTCTGGACCATCAGGGAAACCCTTCACTAAAGCTGGCACTACAGTTTTAGTGCCATAGTACTGAAGATTTATATGTTTATTTATTTATTCATTTATTTGGTTGTGGTACGTGGGATCTTCAGTCTTCATTGTAGCATGCCGGATCTTTAGTTGCAGCACGTGGGATCTAGTTCCCTGGCCAAGGATCAAACCCTGCCACTGGACCACTAGGGAAGTCCCTGAATTTTCTATAATAATGTACTTCCAGGCTTGAAGAATAGTTCTGAAAACATTGCATAAAATTTCTTTCTTTTTCTTTTTTAAAATAACTTGCAAAAAAGATGGGAAAGGGGAGCTTCCCAGGTGGCTCAGTGGTAAAGAATCTGCCTGCCAGTGCAGGAGATGCAGGTTCAGTCCCTGGTCCGGGAAGATCCCACATGCTGTGGAGCAGCTCAGTCCATGCACAACTAATGACCCTGCGCTCTAGAGCCTGTGCTCTGCAACAAGAGAAGCCACCACAAGAAGTACATACAACGGTGAAGACCCAGCACAGCCAAACATAAATTTAAAAAATGTTTAAGCTGGGAAAAAATAAAAGCTAGTAATTTTGTACCTTAAAGAAAAAGTAAATAATTAACTTGCAGACATCTTGGCCCTTTACTGCTAAATTTCTCACCACGGGTTATTTCCTCAAAGCAAGGACATTTCTTTATATACGCGAGTTACAGCCTCAACACAGCATACTACGAGATTTCTTCCTGTGATACGTAAACTTGGTTTTTAGGCTACATTTTAGAATATTTTTGCCCGGAAGGATTGCTTAGGCTCCCAACTACCCAGCCAGGCGGAACCAAGACTCCTAATGTAGTTGGAAATACCATCAGGATGTTGGCATAAGTTCTACAAGGAAACATGAAAGGGAACTCTTCACTCTGTGTTTAGAAACCGGGGAACCTGACTGACATCAGAATCTCTTGATTTCTGACAGCCATGGGTAAATTCTAAGTTCTTTGATCTGTGTTGTTTGAAAGTCAAAAGGAAATTTCTCTTGACAAGGGACTTCTGTATCCTCCATCTTAAGCGAAACAAATGATGCTTCAGGAAAATATCACTTGCAGTAAGGAATGTTCTCACACATGACATGCAGCTATGTCTGTATCTCCCCGGGGATACTTTGTTGCCATAAATGGACAAAGCATGCTCCATGTAAAATCCATGTCCAAGAAACCACTAAAGAAAAATAAACCCCGATTCAGACAGTGGAGTCTGAATTTTGAGACCGTGAGAGATTTTTCAGGATTGATAGCGTAGCTAAAAATAAGAGGACTGACCCAGTTTGCTGGGAGGTCAAAATGAAAACTAGATTTGTGGAACAGTATTGCTTTGTGATAATATATCTCATTTTTTCCTCTTGTTGGAGCATATGGCAGCATTGACTATTTAAATAGCTCAAAATTCAAAGCAGTCTAAATTATCTTAAATCTGACTCAGAATCAGTGAAACCTGATGATTGTTCACGTAGCACTCATATTTATGCCGGTCTACCGGAGAAGGGGAAATCTAAAAATGGGGGAGGTGGATGAGAAACTGCTGTTGAGGGCAGACCATCACAACAGGAGTGACAGGTCAGGTCTCACCTAGAGAAGGGAGCAGGCTGCCCCGGGGGCCCAGTGGTGAAGAATCTGCCTGCAGTGCAGGAGACGTGGGAGAGGAGGGTTCCATCCCTGGGAGATCCCCTGGAGGAGGGCCTGGCAACCCACTCCAGTATTCTTGCCTGGAAAGTCCCCATGGACAGAGGAGCCTGGCGGGCTACAGTCCATGGTGTCATGAAGAATCAGACATGACTGAGCGGTTAAACAACACAGGGAACCAAGATCCTTGCAGCAACAAAGCATGGGATACAACTAGAGCATCCCTGCGCCGCAACAAAAGAATCTCAAGTGCTGCAGATAAGACCCGCAGCCAAAGAAGTAAATATAAATAAAGTAATGTTTCTAAAAGATAACAAAATAAAGATGTTATAGCCTGACACAGTTGCACACGAGCCACACGGTGATCTTAACCTCCCAGCCTTGCCCAGCAATCACCGGAACACCACAGAGGTTCTCCCCCAGATCGGCATTTCAGACAAATTCTGCTCCGCTGAGCTACAGGGCAGGCCAAGCTTAGAGGTAAGTTCGGACTTAGGGGAGAGCGCCAAGGAAGGATGGCCTTTGGTGCCCTCTACGTTTTTAAGTACATTCTTTTTCTCAGCGTCTGAATAACAATAACCTATTTCCTGAACACTTTCCTGTTCTGGCTCCTATGTAATTTCCTGCCTGACAAACAGTCTGGCAAAAAAAAAGGCAGGGGGAGAAATTCATAACTAGTCTTTCCTGCGGTTTTCTGGTTCAGAAAAATGGTATCATGATGATAGCTTGAAGGCAATGGGGTGGGTTGGGTTTATGAACATGCCTTGGAGTGGGTTGCAGCCTGGTTTCTTCTCCAGTGTTATTTCTGGGCCATACTCACCTTTGACACCTTGTTTGGTTTTGAGGCTTGTCTTCTGTGAAAGGATGCTGAGACCATCGTGCAGGGATGCCTTTGTATGGATATACCTCCTAGCAATGATCAGACCACAGTGTGCTTAAGGCTGGCCCGGGATCACATGTACCTGGGATCACATGCTAAGTGACATAAGTCAGATAAAGACAAACTATATGATGTTATTTATATGCAGAATTTAGAAAATGCAACAAACTAGTGAATATAACCAAAAGAAAAAAAAAGACTTCAAAATAAGGAGAGCAGACTAGTGGTTACCACGGGGAGAGGGAAGAAGGTAGGGGCATAATAGGAGTAGGGGAGTAAAAGGTACATAATTAGGTATAAAATAAGCTACAAGAATATACTATACATCACAGGGAATATAGCCAATATTTTATAGTAGCTATAAATGGAGTATAACCTTTAAAAATCGGGAATCACTATATTGTACACTATACTGGTGCTGGGAAAAAATGAAGGCAAAATAAGGGGGCAGCAGAGGATGAGACAGTTAGATAGCATCAGCAGCTCAATGGACGTGAATTTGAGCAAACTCCAGGAGATAGCAAAGGACCCGGGAGCCTGGCATGCTGCAGTCCATGGGGTCACAACGTGTAGGACATGATTTAGTGACTGAACAACAATATATTTGAAATCTGTAACTTCTCGAATATTGGAAATGGACTGTACTTCACAATTTTTTAAAAATTGCCTGGGGGCCATGTTAAATGTGCATATTCCCTAACCCTAGCTCAGGCTGTAACCTGAGATTATGATATCAACAAGCTCTTGGGGGGTACCCACATAGCGAGATAAGAGGATTCAAAGTGAAGAAACTATGAAGACCATCCATCCAACTCCCCCTAATTTTATAGATGAGGAACGCAAAGCTTAGGGAGTTTCAGAGACCATGGTTACATTGAAAGTAAAAGTGAAGTCACTCAGTCCTGTCCAACTTGTTGCAACCCTGTAGGCTGTAGCCTACCAGGTCCTCCATCCATGGGATTTTCCAGGTAAGAATGCTGGAGTGGGTTGCCATTTCTTTCTCCAGGGGATCTTCCCAACCCAGGGATCGAACCCAGGTCTGTCTCATTGGAGGCAGACACTTTACCATCTGAGCCAGCAGGGAAGCCCGCTCACGTTAAGTACAATATAGTGAACAGTGTGGCAGTTATATGCCAAGCCATGAATCAGATATGCACGGACTGTGATTGGAAAATTAAATCTGATCTCATAGTCCTGGTGTGGGCAAAATGCCTGGCACAGATGACAGCAGATTTATAGTAGAGTTTCTCGATAGGGAAAAAATTACATCCCTTTTGTAAATATGCCTGCCGCATCTGTGGCAGTTGCAAAGGGTGGGGTCGGGGGAGATGCATTGTTCAGAGGTGTCTTCCTCAGTGCTTTCAGATGCATAAGTAATTGTTTATTAAAATGTAAGAAATGATCACGTGAGATTCTCCTGTTAGACAAGGTTGAAAAGAAATTTCCATTTGGAGGAGAGGCTGCAGATAAATGTGTCTATTTCCACCAGAACCAGAAGAGTCCGAAAATAGGGGAGAAATGCTAACAGTGATGCAGGTTCAATTCTATATGAAAGAAAACCCAGCAAGCCTAGACATGTTCACCAGTCTCCAAATCAGACCTTTACTAGCCATGTTTCACAGGGGAAAAGACAGAGGTTGGACCTCTGTATGATGGAGGTTTCCTCCCTGCCCCAAATGTGTTCAAAGGATGGAAAAGGTAGTTCAGTAATTACACCTGCGGCTTGTAGAAGAACTGACTTAATGTTTATAAAGTTCATTTTCATGAAACCTTAAATGTGGCAGTAAAACTTTAGAAGGAGTTAGGCAAGTGGATTAATCATTAAAAGGAAAGCATTAGATGAATTACCTAGGATTCATCTCTTTCGTATTCAGAAGTCCTTTTATGAGGTCACTTCTCTCAAAATAAATTATCATGGAAGTCTACTGCATTTCCAAGAACAAGATATGTTAGTCATTTGAAGATGAAATCAACCAGGGATCTCCTTTGATGTTGCTTCTAAAAAAAAAAAAAAAAACATATTTTTAATGACAGCTGTGTGGTGAGATGTTTTGTTTTGCTTTTCTTATTTGCTAGAAGTGTGCCTGATGTGGGCTTCCCAGGTGGTAAAGAACCCCCCTGCCAATGCAGAAGACATAAGAGATGGGGTTTTGATCCCTGAGTCGGGAAGATCCCCTGGAGGAGGGCATGGCAGCCCACTCCAGTATTCATGCCTGGAGAATCCCATGGACAAAACAGGCTCGAGGGCTACAGTCCATAGGGTCGCAAAGACTAGGAGACAACTGAAGTGGCTTAGCACGCACACACATGCCTGATAAACATCTCCAAAGCATTTTTGAAAGGGCAACATACAGTGGGTTTGAGTGCATGTTGAATATTTGAAATTAAACTTCTTTTTGTTGTTTAAACTGTAGGTTAAATATTACCATCACTGAATTCAGTTAAATATTTCCACTTTTAACTACAAGGCTCATAAGCTCGGGTATTACAGAAGATATTTGACTACAGAGGTAACTGCTGTAATTTTGGGCAGTAGCAATTAGCTTTTAGGAAAATAAAGAGTCTTCAGGGAAATGTGCCTAGTCTTTTAGTTTAATATAGCAGTTGGCAAATGTAGATGCTCAAAAGCTTTGAAATCCCAGTATATGCCATCAAAGCGCTGTAATAAAATAATAAATTAATTCAGATAAAAAGATTATCCATCAGGGCCACCAGCATAGTATTAGAAGTGCAGTTTCTGTGTGATCAGTCTGACCATAAAATTCAAAGATAAAGTTTCACTCAGAATGAGCAATGAGATAATCGCATTTAGTTCTGGATTTTTTTTTTTAATCATAGGAGGAATTGTTTGGTACCAATTGTGTTAACAGTTGGTAAAAACCTGAGCCCTTAATAATGGCAAGAAGTAGGTGGCTGTCTTAGACATTTTATGATCACAAAATTGAATCCTACTCCCCTAACGGTAATCCATCATTTCCACCCTCTCTTCCTCCCGTAAACACCACACTGACTTCATTGTTCCAAGTGAGATGACCAGAGGGGACTATTTCTAAATCTCCTGTGTCACACTGAGATAGAAAAGTGGATTTCTACTTTGGTACCAAAAAATGTCTTTCATATCTAAGTGCTTTTCACTCTACCGAAAATGTAATGTTTCTTGAATATTTCATTCTTTCATTTTCTGAAAATGAATATAATAAACCAGGAAAATTAACCACCACGGGGCTCTCTACATTTTAGCGGCCATTTGGAGGAAATTTCCTGCCAACGGTCTAAGAGATAAAAGAGAAATGGGGAGCACCGTGATTTGCTGCAATCTGAAATGCTGTGCGTGCTTCATGAAGCACAGATGTAAGATTTTCCACTGTGACCGCTCCGTTGTTGCTTAGTCCTGTCCAACCTCCTTGCGACCCTATGGACGGTAGCCCGCTGGGCTCCTCTGCCATGGGATTCTCCAGGCAAGAATACTGGAGTGGGTTGCCATGCCCTCCTCCAGGGGATCTTCCCAACCCATGAATCAAACCTAATGCTCCTGCATTGGCAGACGGATTCTTTACTGTCTGATAGGATGTTTTGAAAGGAGATGCAGCAGAGGAGAAAGACGGGATGTCTGGGTTGAGAGCCCATGAGGAATGTTGGCAGGCAGGGCTGTGTACCCCACAGACGAGAAGGCTGGCCCAGGGCTTCATGTCTGCAAGGCCACAACCAGCAGAGATCGGGGCTTGCTGCTTTGTACAAAGCCTCAGAACTAGTACCGTGCAGCCCCTGGGAGCATTTGAGGAGGACGGAGTGTTTTCAAGGCAAAACAATGAGAGCTGCTCAGGAGTGGAGCAAGCAGGCAGCCTGTTACTTAGGCTTTTCTTGTTCTTACACATGTCCATGGAAAGACTAGAAATTCACAGGCTATGTCCTTCAGCTTGAAAGAAACTACACCTTGCTTACTGAGGCCAGTGTGCTGCAAACACCCCACCAAAGCATCCTCTCCATTTCTCTGTGATCCCCGTCGAGTAGGAGAATCTGCCTGTGTCTGGATCATTCCAGGTTTCTCCCTGGGGGAACTGGTGCACCTGATCAGAGCATCCACCTTGGTCTAAGCCATCCTCCCAGGGCTCAAATCCCACCTTGGGCATTGCTAGCTGTGATTCTGTATAAGTGGCTTATCTACCGAGTGCCTCAGTTTCCCTGTCTGTAGGATGGAGGTGATAACGGTGCCCACATCGTAAATAAGATCCTGCCTTGCAGTCGTGCCTAGCACATAGCATAGCTGCCGCTGCTTCTGTTGTAACTGTTGCTGTTACTCACCCAAGACGTGGCTTTGTTTGGTTTAGACGAGCTGCTGCAGAAAGAACAGAACTACTCGGACGACGTCCTGGCCAACATCATCAGTGAACCGAGGATCAGCTACGGCAATGATGCGCTCATGCCGTCTCTGACCGAAACCAAAACCACCGTGGAGCTTCTTCCCGTGAATGGCGAGTTCAGCCTGGACGACCTCCAGCCCTGGCATCCTTTTGGGGTTGACTCTGTGCCCGCCAACACGGAAAACGAAGGTAAGAAGCCCAAGAGGGAGCAACAGTAGTCTGGTACCTATGTAATCTCTCTCACATTCCTACGGGGTGACTTTCTATACGAATTTTTTTTTTAATGCTCTCTCACCGAGAGGTATTTTGTTGGTTCTGGAATGAAAGCTCAGCATACAGTTAGTGTCCTTGAGACAGTGGCCTCAAATGCCCACCTTCAAAGAAAACAGGTGATGGAATTACGGAAATCGCAGTTCACTCAGCGGACAGGGAAATTTCAATGGGGCCTGTATAAATGGAGGTTTGAAAGAGACCCAAAAGGTCTTCGTCAGTTATTTATTTTAGTGCATTAAATTTCAGATTGCATTAAATGTGAAAGGCAAAGATAGAGAAATACTTAGGTCATGAAATGTAATTTTGCTTAAGAGTTAACACAGTCTGAGGTTTAGAAAGTTAAATACAAAGCATTTGTCAAAATTAAGAAGCACAGTAATCTAAATGTTACTTCCTTTGATAATTCAAAGAAGCAAGATTTTCTCTGTCAATAAACTGGCACAATGGATTATATATATACCTTCTTTCGCAGGGATTTCTTAGCAAAACTTTTCAAATAGTATCTATTGGGCAGAGAGAAATTTTTAGTTCTTACTCCATTCCATGTTCCAGAAGTATAAAATTTCAAACAGGGGAGCACCTTGATTTTGAGATACTAATAGTTTGTTTTTCAAGAACACAGGATTTTATCTGTGATTCTTCTTTGTTAAAGTAACGACTTTTGATGGCAATATTAGTAATATGGATATTTGTAGTGTGGATAACTCAAAATACAGTCAGTCACTCCTCCAACTAAATATAAATCCAGGTTTAGACCTTAAGTTCACTGGAGAAACTTTTTTTAAGAACCATTGCAGAAAATCTTTAATATAGACTGTTCTTAAGAGGGATCATCACCACAAATTTGTTTTGTTCATTTGGAAAAAGGTACCTTTCGGTAATAATATTAGATACAAACAGCAGTGTTGTTTATAATATAAAAATAATTAAGACTACCATTTATAAAAACAGTTCTAACATGGAAAAAATATAAGAAGATTTAGTGTCAAAGAGCTGGGTGACATATGAAATTGTATTATTACTAGAATGCTACTTGTGTTATTTTTTAAAGATAAATACATTTTGATCATTTAAAATCTTCATCATTCAACCTCAAATGAGAGTTGTTTGTGAAAAATGTCCAATCTCATTTTGCAAATAGAACGCACACAAGATTTCCGCTTTTCTGTTAAGATAATGAGTTGTTCAACTGACAGAAAAATAAGTAACATGTATGAGATCTCACAAACTTTAGTAGCAAATTGCAGTCCTTTATGCCCTTTTTATACCAAATAGTGTTAAATGTGTAGTTTGTCATTTATGTCCAGGTTTTTGCTTTTTACAGAAAAACTTAAATACATAGATTATTTTCTATTTTTATTAAAAATTATCCCTGCCACTGAGAACTTATTCATCTCCAGTGTGCTTCTAAAATTATAAAGAATTGCCTATCAATTGCTTATAATTGAAGACCTTTCACATATCTTTTAAGTATATATTTTCCATAAATGAAATGTTCCCATTTAATATTTTCAGCTATGTATTGATTTTGGAAACATAGGATAAAACATACTTTAGAGTTTACCTAAATCATTTTTATGAACACACACACAAGTAACAGAGACTATAAATTGTAATTTATTTATGGGTAAAGTCTATGGGAAGAGCTTTAGAAAGCTAACAACAGAAGCTGAATTAGCAGCAGAGTTAAATTAATTCACAGACATTAATGTTGATGTCTGTTGTAATATTTTGTATGTCCTTTACAAACGTGAATCACACAAAGCTTAATGAAGGCAAAGATACTGTAGCCCTGTTTATGTTACTCTCCAAGTTTAGTGAAGACAAAGAAGCGTGGTGCTTAGCTCCACACAGCACAACGGAAAACAGCAAAAAGTTATGATAATTCCCGAAGGTGCTGCCTTTCCTGAATTTCAAAATTTCCCTTTCTCTATCAAATATTAAGAGCTTGACTGCTTCATATGTGAATATCCGCCTACATGTTTCCTTGGTTGTCTTTAATGAAGGAAATTGAACTTTGCATTTATTATATTAATAGCATAAATAATACCAACAGTTAAATAAATCTGCCTTCGTATGCCCTAAGTATTTTACCTTGACCCTATGTGTATTCATGTACATATACATGATCTTCATTAAAAATTACATGCATTCTATTTAAATGTGTTTCTTATGTTAAACTTTCTAAATAGTAACCACACTGATTTTATTTAGAAAAAAAGGGGGGGGGGGGAATACTGACTGTTTCTTTTTGTAGAAATATAGAGAGGAATTACTTCATGTCAGTAGAGCGGCTTTCAGAAATCCAGCCCCTGGTGCCATGGTCAGTCAGCATTCACACTGTGGTCCTGATCTTCTGCCCCTTCACACTTCTCCCAAATCAAGCAAGAAACAATTCAGTGTTGGTCCAAGTGTGAAAGCATGCTGTGATTTTTTTTTCCACCTTCTCTTGCAAATGAATCCAAAGAAAGAACACTGGACATCTTATCCTGGGTTTCCCCCGAAGTGATCTGTTGGATCACTGATCCAAAAGGTCAGGGTTAAGTAGAAAAATGCTTTGGCGATATCGCAGAACAGCGATGGACTAAACACATACCTCAGTGCCCTTGAGTGTTGCCAAGATAGATGCCCAGTTGGACAAAGTCTGTGATGGAGTGCCTCTGGAGCCTTGACCGAGAAGCAGCTGTTGTATTGCCTAGGCCTCATTAAAAGAGCTAATATCCTTGTTACATAAGGATGTTACTGATTAACAGCAAGCTCTTGCAGAAGAATATTGGAGGCAGTAATACCTAAGATCTCAGAATCGGAGTTCTGATTTTCACCATCATCAGACCAACCCTCCTTTTATAAATGTTGAAAAGTCTCTAATGAATCTTATAATGAACTGACAGTGTTTAGGGGGGAGTCAGTATAATGGACATCAAAGTAAATGTTTCAATAAGTGTTCAGGCTTGACTACCAGAGGAAAACATGGCAGTCAGGTGTCTGCCCCCTTACGGATGTAACACACACAGATGTAGACTGATACAGCGGTCCTGAATTAAAGTCTTTTTTCATATTATCCATTGGTGGGCTCTGGGAAGTTCCAGGTTACAGTAAGAACTGTGCAGAAAAAGAAGTCCAGCAGGAATTTAGGAAGCTGTGTGGGGTGCAGGACAATGTTTATTTGTGTGAATTTGCCCTGTGATTTCCATCTGGCATCCCAGGTCCCCAGCTATTAACTGCCATTAATATCCTCCCTCCTTCTCCTATCACAGTGGCAACCCAAAAGACCTCCACATTCCCCACCATCCCACACTCCAGAATGCTGTGCACCAGGGTTTAAATTCCAGCTATGTGATCTGGGCCAAGTCACAAAGTGTCTCTAACTATTTCCTATTTTGTAAAACAAAGTTGGTAATAATTGCTAACTCAAAAGGGTTTGAGCATTACATAAGATGGTATGAAAAACTCTTAGTAAAGTGCTTGAAATGTAGGAAATGTTCAGTAGTAGTTTTCTTTTTTAAAAAAGTAGAACCAGGATCTTATTAGAGAAGTTTTACCAGCTTATCTTAGAGAGTCACCTTATGACCTAAACAGTATACAGTAAGTCCCCTACATATGAATGGGAGTTTTGTTCTGAGAGCACGTTTATAAATCCAGTTCATTCATAAGTTCAACAGAGTTAGCCTAGGTACCCAACTAACACAACTGGCTATATAATACTACTATACTGTAATAAATATATAATACATTTCACACAAATAATACATAAAAGGGACTTCCCTGGTGGCTCAGACGGTAAAGAATCTGCCTGCAATGCAGGAGGACAAGTTCGATCCCTGGGTCAGGAAGATCCCCTAAAGAAGAGAATAGCAACCCACTCCAGCATTCTTGCCTGGGAAATCCGATGGACGGAGGAGCCTGACGGGCAACAGTCCATGGGGTCGCAAAGAGTCAGGCATGACTGAGTGATACACAATACATAAAAAGTAAACATCACTGAATTAAGTAAAACAAACAAACAAAAAAAGAAAACACATTTCATCTTACAGCACAGTACCTTGAAAAGTACAATAGTTAAAAAAAAAAAAGAAAAGTACAGTAGTACCAGCTGCTTTTACACTTGCTTCTGGACATCCCGGGCTTGAAATAAAGATACTGTAATACTGCACTCTATCCTGGACTATACAGTAAAAATTACAGAAAAGCACAGCCACCTGTAGAAGATGCACGCACGTGACTGTGTACCCCAGACACGTGAACTAACTTAAGTGACTCAATATGCAGCCACACGTTCACATCTTTGAAAACTTGCCACTCAGAGGTTCGTATGTAGAGGACTTACTGTATCCTTAAAATTAATGAATGTAACAAACCATATCATAGTCCTAAAATCTCACTCTTTCTCCCCATCTTCCTCTTCTCCCTCTCCCCAGAGCCTCGTTCCTTGCTAATCTTACCGACATGTGCTCCTATACAGGGCTATTGAAAATATCTAAAATTCTCAAAGGATTTCCTTTCATTGTTCCTACAATCCTTATCATCATCAGAGCTTCAAAGGCCTACCAGAATTTATTGTTTTTCTCAAGAACAATCAGTCAAATCCACAGAGAGGGTCAGTCACCCAGGCATTCTTTTAATTTATATTGAACAAATCAGTGTATCACAGAACAGTTTTCCAATATTTTAAGCTCTTTGACCAGCCGCGATTTGCCTTCAGGGATTTTTATTCTGTGGCTTTTCTGAGCCACAAAACTGAAATGGCTAAACAGAAGTGAGGCTGTTGTTCCTAAAACGGTTGTTCTCATGGATCATGAAATCATCTGGCTGAAAGCTTTTGTGTTGATAGCGTTTGTTTTTGTTCTGTATTTGCATGACTGCCTGAACAGGCCAGGCTGAAGATCAGGAAAATGCAGTGGCCACTGGAAAGTCTCTGTGGCCAGCAGTCAGCTTGTCTATGTGTAACACAGACACAGAATACTCTAGTATTCCTCCAGAGGCATAAGAGGTCTTGTGAGACTGGATGTGCGTGATTGCATCAAAAAATCGCCCCCTGGTCCATTTTCACTTAGCCATAATGCAGCAATGAACAAAGCACTTTTAAAATGGGGGAAATGAGATTAAATAATGTCTTTCATCAAACTTGGAAGGCACGCCTTTTCAGGCCCCTCTTAATCTACGTGTAAAACTGGTTTCCTGTCGCCCTTCTATCACCTTGGGACTGGTGGGGAGGAGAGTTTATGCTGGGCAGCGTTTAGCTTAGAATTGGTTTGTTATTAATGCAGTGAACACCATAACCAACAAACTCAGAAGTCCTTGAGTTGCCATCCTGTTTCTCTCTTTGTGTAGGGGACTATTTGATGCAAAGCTGCTGCAGGCAGTGAAATAACACATTTCTGCTAAAGTTTTTATGCTTCTTATGTTTAATTTACTATACAGCCAAAATAACATGTTTTGAACACTATATTGAAGTGACTTTCTGGCTCAACAAGTAAATGGTCTATTTGAAAAATTAAAAATATTTATTTTGAATTGGGAATAATACAATCCTTTGTCTTGTCAGTGTTTTTTTTTTGTTTTGTTTTGTTTTTTTACAGTGATGTGATTATCTTTTTACAAATGCATAGAGGTCTGGTCACTGAACACAAGAATACCTTATTTTTTGAATATTTATTCATATTAAATCAGCTTCACATTGTTAAACTAAGGTTTACATCACTAAAACTATTGTTGTTTATCTTCCCAAAACACAGAAAAAATATTTATTGCTGTTTTCAAATAATACATGTACCTTCAAAAAGGCAGAGAAATTTATAGGAGTGATCTCTCACTCAAAATAAATGATAGCTTTTTGTGGTAGTATCTTTCAGACTTTTTTCTATGCACAGTTGATGTGTTTCCATATTCCTTTGAGTAATTAAGGAATAGGGCTTCATCATTTGTAAAGGTCTTTGGCAAACATGTGCATGTTTCAGCCCTGAGAAAACCTAGATTCCTTGTGACACTCTGAGGTTCAGCAAGAATGAGATTTGCCCAAGAGCACAGAAAGAAGTAGTGGCATTAAAGTGGATTCCGAACCTGACCACCAGGCCTTCAGCCAGAATTTAAACCACAAACTCAACTGCTTCCCCCTGAATCACAGTTTCTAATGATTTAACCACTGATGAAGGTTTTGCTTTGTGATTTTGGTATCTTTTTTCTTCAACTGATGCACCATTTGGGACTCTTGTCATCAGGAAGTCCTCGAAAACTACAATAATCCTTCTGTGAACACCCATATTTATAAGGAGCAATAAAGTCCCTTATTCAACGGAAAAAGGATGAAAGAGAAACAGTATTGTTCACGTGTATTTATGAGTTGCAGTAAGTAGTATGTCTTCATTTGATAGTGAACAGAGTATTAGTCATCCTCACAATAGGTGTCATAGATAAATTCATAAGTAGGATATTTAATAAATGCAATTTTATAGTATTGGAGAGTTTCTGAAATGGGTTGTTAAAAAATTTTTGTTTCCTCGTTAGAATCAGAAGATAAGTTATTATTTCTACTAATATTTTACTTATAAAAAAACAGCCTCAGATGTGATCATTTGCCCTTGGTCATAAATGTCAGGTTTGGGTGTCTCCACCCACTTTCTGCCATATTGCATGATAAAGGACCAAATCACCTTTTCCTTTGGATGCATCCAAACGTCTTGGTATTCTCAGCAACATTTTTTTCTCCTGTTTTGGAGACTTGGCTTGCTGCCGTTTTCTTCTCCCTCACTGTTCCTGCTAGTGTGTGGCATTCAGAACTGACTTGGGCATATAATCCCATCATTGAATGCCTGGGCTTTATGCATCCCTAAGCCCGGGCTATATGCATCCCTAAGCTGTATGGCCTTGTTGAAACTGCTGATCCAAATGCCCTCCCATCCAGGATACCTTCTCCCACGGACACCACTGCTCACATTCCCTTATCTTCTTACCTTTCTATCCCCAGGGCCATACCCAAGAGGCTTTATCCCTCCTTCCTGGCTTTACTGAGCTTCCCAGGTGGCTCAGTGGTAAGGAATCTACCTGCCAATGAAGGAGACGTGGGTTTGATCCCTGGGTCAGGAAGGAGGAGAATGAAATGGCAACCTACTCTAGTACTCTTGCCTGGGCTATCCCATGGACAGAGGAGCCCGGGGGTCCACGGTTCATGGGGTCACAAAAGAGTCAGACGTGACTTAGCGACTAAAGAACAGCAAGCAGCCTGGTTTCTCTGTCCCCTTGTCCATTGTTAATCCTAAAGCTTTGCTTCTCCCCCTTGCCCATTTCTTGAAAGACCAGGGTAAGTTCAACTTAATATTTTCTGAGAACCAGAAACACTTTGGAAATACCAGCTAATGGCAAATAATAGTGGACAGTATTGCGCTGCCCTCAACGTTTTCTTTGGGTCAAACCCCAAATTGTGAAAGTCGACAAACACAAAAGGAAATACTCTCACTTCATATATTTCAACTGTATGTCATCTATTAAATAGAAACCAGTCTTTAAAAATACAGAGAGAGAAAAATAAAAAATTACAGAGAGGGAGATAAACTCTGGCTTACCTCTGCCTCCCTCAAACTGGGAACAAATTCGATTCGCTAAATGGCGTATTATGTGGTGAAGCTTTGTTCTCCTGATAAATTCCTATTTGCATTTCCCCTGGGGATTTAACGGAGTCCTTTTGTAGTTAATTAAGTGTAAAATAAGATAAGGTTGGACAGTGGTAAAAGGAGTTATCTTTAAGATTTTCCACTGGACTGGGTATCATGTATTTTATTTCTGATCAAAAGCCAAGAAACTATCGCTAAACTCACTGAGAGGAAAACCCACTCTCACCAGCCCCTCTGCTTTGATGTCGCCGCGTATCCTGGTGAGTGCTTTTATTGGAAAACTTCAGGAGTAGGACCGGCACATGAATAGCGATAAGCCTTTTGAAGTGGTACCCCTCCCATCCTTGATGCTCAGGATTAACTGGCTCTTTTCTAGCTGCTCCTTTTTTGTGTATATGACTTGTGTATTGCACATGCTTTTTTCCCCCGCGCTGTGTTCAGCAGCCACAACTTAACCATCTCGATTTGTCTTGTTTGCTTTCCGTGTACCTTGCTTCCCGTGCCCAGTCGAGCCTGTTGACGCCCGCCCTGCTGCCGACCGAGGACTGACCACTCGACCAGGTACAACCCGGGTCCCCTCCGCCCCGCAGCGTCCCCTCCGCCCCGCAGCATCCCCTCCGCCCCGCCGCGTCCCGCGCTTGCGCAGACGCAGCCCTTTCTCCGGGGTCAGCCCCTCCGCATTGCAACGCTGGAGAAGCAGGATGTGAAAGGACCGTGGAAACCAAACTTTAAAACTCTCCCTTCGTTTTCCCTTACACTTCATTTACCAAGTTCCTCATTAGGTGACTTTTTTTTTTCCCTTTCTTTCTGAGCGTTCCTTTTGAGACAATGAAAAGGAGCCCTTCTAATGCTTGGGATTTTTTTTTTTTCAAGTGGAGAGAGTTCTAGAGACCTTATCTTTCCTCAAAAAATGGAGACCTACACAGATGTAGACTCCAGCTGGTGTCGACCCGGTTACTGCTAGGAACATCTCATTTCTTCCTTTCTTGTTTGGTGTCCGGATGCCCCGTTTCTAACTGAACTGGGTTCAAACTTCAGTTCTTCAGTTAGACGTGTCTTCCTAAAAATAGCAGAATTGGAGTATCTTTTGAGCCCAGAAATATTTCCATTTTATCTTTTGTGGGTTGTAGATAGTTATTCTTGATGAGTGTCTAAAACACAGCGGAAGTCCCGTGCCTAATTTTCCGTACAAGCCGTTTATTTTTTATGCTACTTTAAATTCCCATTAACACTAGTATGGACACGTCTCTTTTTTTGTAATTTCCTGAGCATTAAGAAGAAACATGTTTTCACCATTGTTCTGTGTTGAGCCTAGGTCTCAAATTTACTTTTGCACAGAACAGAAACATACATGCCTGGTTTTGACCCCACACACAGCCTCACCCAGCTGATGGCACAATTGCTTCCAGTGGATCGGAAAGAGGAGAGAAGTTAACCGAATTGACAAATCTCTATGTATGTTTTGGGAAGATTTTACTCCCAAGGGTGCAACCCTACCCATATTTTCCCTCTGTATCCTCGTAACGTCCCCTGCAGTCATCTTGGAACAGGGCGTTGACCTCACAGGGACTTGTTAATGCTCGGAGGTTGTTGACCCCCGATCCCCTGTTCAGATGCAGCCAGAAGCAGACCCTGCCCCTCTTTCTTCCAGCTCAGGTTCAGATTGCATCTGCCTCCAACCACCATCACTGAGAAATTCAGAGTCTGCCTGTGGCTTCTTCGAGCCTCTGCAGTGTAATTAACAGGGCATCAGGGACGGTGGAGTGACAGATCTTGACAGCCAGTCTCCTTGATTCTATGATCCGTTTCTGTAGGGCTTTTCAGAGACGTGAACTACAGTAAGTCAGGCACAACTTCAGCTCACCTAACGTCTTCCTTATTGCCCGTATTACACACGTGAATTTCAAGGAACGGGGAATTGACACATCCCCAGCCTGCTCAGCCCACTGGTAGGACTCAAGGCTGAGGGTTGGTTCCGTTCTAATTGCATTTGAGACCAGCTCAGGTTGGTCCTTTGCCTTGGGCCATTTTTTCATGGCACTTCCTACTTTATTTTTAAAGGAAGAGACACTTCTCATCCACAAGCAGACCGTGTGAATTAGAAGCACTCACTCAACCAGTCTTATTAAATTGCTGTATTGGGCACACAGGGCCATTATGTTCCTACTGAAATACCCAGGAAGAGGTAACACCACCGAAGTCTTTTTTTTTTTTTTTTTTTAAATTTTAACATGAAACAGAATTCTCCATGCATTCTTAAGCAAAAGCAATTTGTTTTAAGGGAAGAGCTAGAGAATAGTTAGAGGATATATAGAGATGGGAAGAAGCCTTTTCTAAAGTCCCCATTGTAACATTGGCAGTAGCTCCTTTTGCTATTTTATGAAGACCCCTCAGCTACTTGGAGGGTTGAAAGAATTGAAGTGATAAGGTCCTTGCTCTCAGCAGCTTGAAGTGACATAGAAGAGTCACACTGTACATATTTAGAAAGATGAGATGGAATTAGAAAGACAGGGAAATTCAAAGCAACAGAAAGTATAAACCACCTGTGATGTTTGGAATGTGAGCAGGTAGGCCATTAACCGAGGGGTGCATTGCTGGAGATGAACTTCGGAATGGGTTTGAAAGGTTTGGAGCACATCCATTGGCCAAGATGAGAAGAGTTCTGTATGGATGAGAGAATGACTGGGGCCAATCTCCCCACTGTTGTAAAACTTGAGTTCCCCCGGGAGAGGGCCATAGATGGGAAAGAATTCTCAGAGAGAAAGTGAGGCAGACTCTAACTAAGGTATGTCTCTGAATAACTTTACTTGCTGCGTGTGTATTAGGATATACATATGCCCTGTATTTTTTGCACTTCTAATGAGTCTCTTGGACATGTGGATCAATTTCCCCCTACGTTTTCTGTTGAATAGCGTTGGTTTTGGTTCTTCATCATCACACTCTCTGAGACCACATGCCTGAATCTGCTGTGCCAAATTATGTTGCTATTCTTCCTGAACTTAGAAGACCCTTCCAAGATTGTCCCATCATGTCATTCAATTGATGGCTTTGTTTTTTGAACAATCACTGTTGTCACTTGGAAACAAGTAGAGAAACAGCTTTTGTATAATCACAGCTGAGGAAAAGGGCTTCTTCTCCTTGACTTTCTTATCTGAAATACCAGGACACAATAACTTCTAGAATGTAGTGTCGTGGAGGGAAACCATAATATCAGTAGTGATTTCTGGGAACAGTGACCTTATAGCTACTCCCCTAGGCTTACTTCCTGAGAGAAATAGACTCTGAAGGACGAGTTACACCATTTGACCAGAATAAAGAAGACAAATACAGACATACCTCACTTTATAGCACTTTACAGTTATTGCATTTTTTTACAAACTGAAGGTTTGTGGCAACCCTGAGATAAGCAAGCTCCATTTTTCCAGCAGCATTTGTTCAGTTCGTGACTCTAGGTCACTTTTCGGTAACTCTCTGGTTGTTCCGAACTTCTTTATTATCATTATATCATGGTGATCTGTGATAATCATCTTTGATGTTACTATTGCAAGAAGATTACAGCTCACTGAAGGCTGAGATGATGGGTAGCTTTTTTTGGCAATAAAGTATTTTTAATTAAGGTACACACATTGTTTTTTTTTAATAGACTACAGTACAGTGCAAGCATAACCTTTATATGCACTGGGAAACCAAAAAATGCGTATGACTCACTTTATTGCAATATTTACTTTATTGTGATGGTCTGAAATTAAATCCCCAATGTCTGTGAGGTATGTTTCCACTATAATTTAACCACTGTTCTTCAGTCCTAATAAAGAAAACCAGATCCTTTGAGAAAGGTCCTTCAAATGAACCGCAGGCTATTCCTGACTCACCATGACTTAGAGAACAAGAGTCCCAGCAGGGCTTAGAGTAGAATCAGAATGACTCAGGGATTGCATCGGGTAGACCAGAAAGCAAAGGACCACTCGATTTATTTGCATCTTCTTAAATCATCACATAGCACTAGACATAGTTTCAGCTTTTATTATCAACGATATTTCCCAGTGAAAGCTGATTAGTTTTTCCCCTTTAAATGAGATTTGCATAATGAAAGGCTCTTCAGTGACTAACTAGACATGCTGTACAAAAAAATGAAACTTTTTCTGCTGAAAGTCCTGCAAACTCTTGTGCCATAATCTGTTGTTCTGACTTACTGCATGATGTTGAAAAATTTTTAACCATTGAAAGTACTCTTGGTATCCTTTCAGGAAGAGTGTGGGTTTTTTAAATTTTGAGTGAAAAGCTAGCTCATTCTTTACCTTTTTATAATGTGGTTACTTTGTCTCACAAATCTGGAAGGAAAGAGTATTCAAGAGAGTTTTCTTAAAATCTCAGAAATATAATTTTAGCTGTTTCATTGTTAGGTCCTGATGACAGAAAGAGGTAAGGTATAAAGAAATGACTTTAGTTTTAAAAGGACCTCAGATTTAAAAGGGTTTGTAGAAAGAGAAAAATGTACAACTAATGAGGGATAAACAAGCATTAATGTCACAGCCCAATAAAAATTTGTTTCAGGAAGACTAAAGGTCAGAATAAGATGAAATTTATTAGAAAGTGCTGCTCATTTTAAGGCAGGAACATAAATAAGAATGGGGAGCCTTACAGTTCTTGCAATGGGGTTAGGGGTCAGGGACAGTCAGTGCGCTGAGCAGACCAGTTAAAAGATGAGAGGAGAAACCGCCCCACTCTGATGGTGCTTCTGTCTTTGATGTGTATATTGAAGAGAATGGTCTTTTGTTAAAAGGAAATCAAAGCCCTAGAAAGATGAAGATGAGAAAAGAAGGCACTAGTCCTTTGTAATGGGCTTCCCAGTGGCACAGTGGTTAAAGAACCCACAGGAAATGCAGGAGACGTGGGTTTGATCCCTGGGTCAGGAGATTCCCATGGAGGAAGAAATGGCAACCCACTCCAGTATTCTTGCCTGAAAAAAATCCCATGGACAGAGGAGCCTGGCAGGCTCAGTCCATGATATCGCAAAGAGACACACCTGAGCACAGTCTTTTGTGATGGCTATTACTGTATAATAAATAACCCCATAACTTAGCAACTTAAAAATAAACATTCTGCTTCTTATATGAATTTCAAGGATTTCAGGCATGGCTTAGCTGGATGCTTAAGGCTCGGGGTCTCAGGAGGTTGCAATCAAGACATCTGCCACAGCTCCATGCATCTGAGAGCTTGAGGTTTGGCTGGGCTGGTCGGGTTTTTTTCCATGATGGCTCTCTCACGTGGCAGCTGGCAGGAGAGACCATGTGAATCTTTTTTAATAGGACTGCTTGAGTACCCTCACAACATGGCAGCCGACTTTCCCCAGACCGAGTGACCTGAGATAGATTACAAAGGAAGCTGTCCTTTACAATCCAGTCTCAAGTCACCCAACACCACTTTTGCCACATTCTGTTCATTAGAAGCAAGTCTCTGTATATCAGGTCTACACACAAGGGAATTAAGTCCCACCTCTTGATGGCAAGAGCATCTATAATTTGTGGCTATATTTTTAAACTACCACACTTCTCTACCCAAGTGTAAGTCCCTAGGACCCAGGGAACTCACAGGCTTGGAGAACTTGAGGGCGAGATCACAGAACCGATCTTTGTGGGCTAGCAAGACCTGGGAAGACAGGAATAAGAAAACGTATTTCTGATGAGCAGAAGACAGCATCACAGACTATCAGCTGGATGGAGATTGACGTTGATCTAGAGTCCATTTTCGAATAGGTTGTTAAGCGGAAGCTCTTTGAGCAATTGGCCAAGGAATCAGTGACATGTCACAACCAGCATGGGCTCCCTGGATCTTGTCAAATTATCCCGTTCCCTTTTGTATAGTGTACTGTTAGACTGGCCTGTCACACGCTGTGGCCGTTGCTTTTCACTTTTAACAAGGTGCGTGACAGGGTTCACAGCACCGTGTAGACAGAATTGTAAGAGCGACAGACCAAAAGCAAGAAATGAGGTCTCACGGGAGCTGAAGGAACGTGGAGCCCAAGTTGGAGAAAAATCAGCAGGAACGTGGCATCTCTTCTTGAGTTTCTGATCTGCTCAAGGCTATTGTGCAGAAGGGAGGTTCAGGCTTATTCTGTGTTGAACAAAGAGTGGAAGTTACAAGGAAACTGATTTTGGCTCAGTGTGAGAAACAGCATTCTAGTAGACAAAGCTGTCTGAAAATGGAGGCAAACTGATGTATTCCTCTCTTTTCAAGTAGAGCTGAGAGTTTACCCCGGGTGTGAAGAGCAGAAAACAGGTGATCTTAGAAGCCAGTCTCATCCTAAAATTCAGACTTTTGATATTTAAACACTACAACATGTAAATCATATTTATATTGCACTCTTTCACTTTGGGTTTTAAAAGTTACTTTGCGTTTTGTTTTTAAACTTCAAATTACCACCAGAAAAATTAAATTCATGATAACAATCAGTGTAAGGATCATATAGTAATTTGTAAAGAAGCATTAGTACATTAGAAATTCTCTTAGTCCCACAGAAACATTTTTCAAAAAATATGTACTGCAGTTCTTTATTCAGCAGATGAACCAGTTACATTTTGCATTAATATCTGTAACTAAATCACTTAACTAAATAAATGATATGATTTTTACAGAGCTTCACTGCATAGATGCATAAGCATAATTTATTTGTAATAGGAACAAAGTCCCAGAGTAGCAGTTTTGTTCCACCAGGTAATTAATGCTCATTTTTAAAGCCTTTTATTACTTTTTATGAAGGAAAGAGACACATTATAGGCTAAGCAATAAGCCCCTAAACCAAGCCAGCGTATTCTGGGAACAAATCGTTGCCAGCCTCCCAACTAGCATTTAACTTCTGTTTTTCCCCATTAAGAAAAAAAATTATAGCATATGCTTAAAGGCAATAGAAACCTTAAGTTCAAATTCCTTTAATCTTTAATTCCTTTTTGTTTAAAAAAGGTAGTGGTTAAGGATTTAAATATAAGGTGTCATTTTTCTTGAAGAAAGTCGTTAATCTATTTTTGTCTAACTTTAGGCTTAGGAGAAAGTTTCTGGTAGGCTTTGTGTTGTAATGATATTGTTTATAGATAAAACAAATGGACTGGCCTGTGTATTTTGATTATGGTACAATGCTTATGGTGTCATACAGGTTCAGGATTAACAAACATCAAGACGGAAGAGATCTCTGAAGTGAAGATGGACGCAGAATTCCGACACGATTCAGGATATGAAGTTCATCATCAAAAATTGGTAAGTGAAAAAAGAAATGATACAAATGAGCTTACAAAGCAGAAGCAGACTCAGAGAGTTAGAGAACGAACTTGTGGAATGAACGTGTGCATACGGCTATCTTTAAGATGGATTAACCAACAAGGTCCTACTGCAGGGCCCAGGGAACTCTGCTCAATGTTACGTGGCAGCCTGGATGGGAGGGGAGTTTGGGGAAGAATGGATACGTGTGTGTGTGGCTGAGTCCCTCCGCTGTTTACCTGAAGCGATCACAGCATTGTTAATCGGCTACACCCCAATGAAAAATAGCTAAAAAAATAAAATAAGTAAAAATTGCTGGGTGACATAATCTCCCTCTTCTGGCCACTCTGTCTTGCCAAATGATTCACATTCCTCCTGGGTCAGAATTCCAGTTAAGGAAAAGATTAAAACAAAAATAACATGCTTGCCTATAGGATCATGAAGACAGGAAGAAAAGATAAAGAGGCTCTTTAGATGGTAGTTCTTAGTGTATGAAATGGTTAGATAGCACCACCATCTCAGTGGACATGAATTTGAACAAATGCCAGGAGATAGTGGAGAACAGAGGAGTGTGCTTCAGTCCATGGGGTCACAAAGAGTCAGACACGACTTAGCGACTGAACAGCAGCAGAAATAGGTCTAGAAAGCAGTTAAGCCCACAAAGGACTTAAAATGGAACCAATTTCTAGTCTAGCAGACATTTTCATCAACTTCATTTCTGTTTTTTAGGACAGTAGGTTTATGATAGGTGTGTGTGAAGGATCAAAATCACAAATAAATGGGTGCAAATACTACTTGGGTTCACAAAACAGCATTCATGGCCGTTTGCTTAATTTCACATGTGGAACTCTCTCCGTGGGTTTCTTCGCCTCTCCCTTGCCCATCCTTCAGTCCCCTCCCTACACTTTAAATTCTTCCTGAAAGGCAGGATGTTTGGGACCTCTGGAGGCGGGTGGAAGGGGTAGATGAGCGCTGTTCCCAGCAGTGCTGGTCAGCAGAAGACTTGGGCAGGAAAGACAGTGGCTTCCTTTTCAGATACACTCACCCTTTTCCCCCCTCAAATGTTAGAATTGGAGTAAATCAAAAAACACCCATCATCTCCTTTAAGGTAGTTACAGAAAGCCCTTTACCAAAAGCCTCAGGTAAATCAGTCCTTCATGATGTTAAGGTTCCTCCCATCTTAAGAGTAAGCCCAGTGAGTGGCTTAAACTAATAATGAAAACAATTTGATTGCACATTCAGTAGTGAATAAAGGTGGTAGTAAAATTCTGAAAGCAATAATAATTCTTGAGAAGGACACTCTTAGGCACTTTATTTTTGTTTGTGTGTGTATAAGTGTATGAGTTTTTTTCCCTCTCAAGAGGAAACTGTCTTTCCAATATTCATGAATAAAATTCATAAATCCAAGTGTTAAACTCTGACAGAAGCACCTGTGAAGTATGATGTGTGCCTCTTTTCACTCTAAACGACTTGCGGTTCACATGTGCATTTCAACTCCCATAATCTTTTCAGTAACAGCACACTGGACTCTTTGAAGCATGGTTTTCCTTGGCAGGTTAATCCAGTGTCAGTTACAGAATTGGGGCCACTTGTGATCTGGGTGATGCTGAAGAGGTTAATAAAAAAGGGAAAAACCTGGGAATTCTGCTGAAGAGTTGGAAGCTGGTGGGCAGATAGCTGAAGATTAATGTGTGGCTCTGCGTTTTCTGGTGCCTGTGTCCTGAAAACCCATCTCCGCAATTACACAAACTCCCGTAATGCGACAGTGACTAATGGCAGCAGCAGCAATTATGAGAATCAGCTCCCTCTACTGAACTAGTTGATAAGATAATGCACTATAATTAGTACAATGAATATTACAGAATTACAGTATTTTCTTAAAGACACAGGAAGATGTCCAGACTTACACACATTTCTGATTACCGCATACTTGTATCATTAGCTGATTAATGATTTGTTCTTTACAGATATGTTGAGGGAGCATATTTGTTTAGAAAGGGGCATAATTATGAACAGTTTCTAGTTTTGTTGCAGATAAACTATGGATAAAACTTTTCGAAATTTGCTTTATTCGCTGCATTTCATGTCGCCTTTTTACATTTCTGGGATGTTCTAGTTTTGACTGTCATTTTACTATCTTGAGATTATATCAAAAGAATTATTTAGGGGGCTATTTTTATTAATTTATATAGCAAACATGGCATATATTCCATAGTAATTAAACCAGATGATCTGGTATAAGGGCATCTCCTTACATAAAAGATGATAAAAGTTGCAGTGTGCTTTTATAATTCCATTCATGTAAAAATGAAAAATAATGACTTGCTTTTACAAACAGTATGAAGGAATGTAGTGTAATAAATTTATCACTGAATAAATTTCTTCTTCACAGTATTCTCTAAATTCTTTTCATGTTTAACTCAAATAAACATCAAGACTAAAACATTTTTATTGGGTTGCCAGAGACATCATAGTAAGAACGCACGTGTCACTGTGTGGCTATTAAAATTCTTATCTTGGTGCCGACAGCTTCTCCTCTTTGAAATAAGCGCCTTATAAGCATATGATGCTTCTCAAGGTTAATTAGTGTCTTGCTGAATTATTGTGGCTTAAAGTAGGTAACAAGATGCCTTTTCTCTTCTGTTTAATGCCTTTGTCTTAGAATGCATGTTCCTGTGTGTTGAAAATGTCCTTCTAAGAAAACGAGGGCATCTGTGGTTTGGAGAAGTACCTAAGTCATAGCTGTCATGCATCAGGTCTCCCAGTTTAAACCTACTGTGACTGGGAAGATACTGACCTCCTTTCCTAATCATGAACCGTGCCTTTCCAGTGTCTGATAGATCCAAGAGCTGCCCTCCCCCACTTACAGAATGTCCACCTGTTAGGGGGTTTCAGATCCCTGCGGGCTGCTGTTTACCTTCCTAAAGACATATTGGGGGGTAGGGGTAGGGAGGAGTGGCTCTTCCAGGACTGGGGAAGGCACGTTTACATTATTCTATAGACTGAAGATGTCATTTTTAGTCAGTATTATTCAGCTTTTCTTCAAGTGCGAACCAAATATTTTGAGTGACCAACAATTCAAACTTACGGCATAAAATGTAGACTGGATATACTGAAACTTTTCACATTCCTCATCCATACATCTCCCATAGTTGCAATTCTTTTTCTTGATTTGTTTTCAAGGTGTTCTTTGCAGAAGATGTGGGTTCCAACAAAGGTGCGATCATTGGACTCATGGTGGGCGGTGTTGTCATAGCAACAGTGATCGTCATCACCTTGGTGATGCTGAAGAAGAAACAGTACACATCCATCCATCATGGAGTGGTGGAGGTAGGTGAACCTGGCTGCGTGTCTGCAACTGGGAGTTAAAGACGATAAAGGAACTCTTGCTTGGTGTTAGAGTCATCCAAGTATCTCTTCTTTGAAAAAAACAATCTCAAGTTGAAACTATTTTCTTGCTTCTGGTTTTTATTCATTCTGACTTATAACTACTGTGGTCAAGGCATTGGGGATATATGCTATCTCAACTTCCTATTTTGTATTGAAATATCAAAATAATACTAAGGATAATGCCTGGCTAAAGGATATTGTGATTGCCATGAAACATTAAAAAAAAAAAGTTAACAAATAAAAAAGGAGGTGGAAGGCTGCATTTTGTTGCAAAAAATTTTTTTGACACATTTATTCCTGGAATTTTTTCTTTTTTTTTTTTGCTATGCTGGGGCCTTTGTTGCACCCGCGAGCTCAACAGTTGCAGTGTATGGGCTCTTTAGTTGTGGCATGTGGGATCTTAGTTCCCTGACTAGGGACTGAACCTGTGTCCCCTGCACTAAAGGTGGATTCTTAACCACTAGACCACCAGGCATGTCCCTATTCCTGGACTTTTTTTGTTGTTTTTATTCCTGGACTTTTAAGTTAATCATGTGTCTTCTAACTCAAGCCAGGTAATAGTAAATAATTTTCAGTAAACAGTCTCCAACCTTTAGGGTTTCGCAGAAAATCACTTCGTTCCCAAGGGCTGAACAACATATACAAAATTAGTCAAGGTCGTTAACCTGTTAGCCTGCCCTTGCACCTGAAATGTCTTCGTTTCAAGGTGTTAGTGCAGTGGCCCTGAAGATGGAGAAAAGACCCACAAAGTGACAATTCCATTTCCTCGAGACTCTCCCAACAGCCCAACCTGTGGGAAATAGGAGTATGTACAACACAGAGGTAGTAAGTTACACCAGCAAAAGATTAAGCTGCAAGATTCAAATATGACTCCTTAAACCTATGACATATAATACTGTAAAATAAAATGTACAAAAAAGTTCCTTATATGCATTTAAAATGCAGGTTGAGAAGAGGAGAACCTCACAGGTTATGTAGTTTTCAGGAAACTATTAAAGAAACTGAATTAATACATCTTGAGAAGTTGAGAATTGCTAGAGCTGAAAAAGATCTCAAGGATCAATTAATTGATCTCATTTTATACATGAGAAAACAGACCCAGACAAAAGCAGTGTTCTTTCAGTGTCAAATTCAGTAGAGCCAAGGTCAGAGGAGGGCTTCCCAGGTGGCATAGGGATAAAGCATCCACCTGCCAACGCAGGAGACGCAAGAGATGTGAATTCGATCCCTGGGTCTTTGGGAAGATCCCCTGGAGTAGGAAATGGCAACTCACTCCAGTATTTGTGCCTGGAAAATCCCATGGACAGAGGAGCCTGGTGGGCTCCAGTCCATGGCGTCGCGAAGAGTCAGACACGACTTAGCAACTGCATAACAAACATATGGGTATTGTGTATGAAGTACTGGGAATTAGGACTTTAGCATGGGACTCTGGGGGCGATACAGTCTGTATCAGAGCCCCGCGATGCTGGGCAGTGAAACAAGGCGTCTCGGAGCTGACTGCCATGATCGCGCTGAGACTTACTCACAGGGTACCGATTTCCAAGGACACATTCCCCATATCCCACCCCAGACCTTGGAAAACAGAATTTCCGAATAGGAGGCTAGAAATCTCAGTGTAGAAGATTTTTGCAGCTGAATCAAACACGCAGTCAGTTTTGAGAATCACTGATGTATGTTTATGTTAGCGCTCCAGCCTTTTATATGAAAAGTGAAAGTGTTACTTGCTCAGTCGTGTCTGGCTCTTTGCCACCCCATGGGCAGCCCGCCAGGCTCCTCTGTCCATGGAATTCTCCAGGCAAGAATACTGGAGTGGGTTGCCATGCCCTCCTTCAGGGGATCTTCCTGGCCCAGCGATCGAACCCAAGTCTCCCAAATTGCACCATTCTTTACCATCTGAGCCACCAGGGAAGCCTTTTATATAGTTATCTAAGCAAACCTTGGGCTTCCCAGGTGGCACTAGTAGTAAAGAGCCTGCCTGCCAATGCAGAAGACATAAGAGATGCGGGTTCAATCCCTGGGTGGGAAAGATCCCCTGGAGAAGGGCATGGCAACTCACTCCAGTATTCTTGCCTGAAGAATCCCGTGAACAGAGGAGCCTGGTAGGCTACAGTGCATGGAGTCAGAAAGAGCCAAATGCAACTTAGCATGCACACACACAGCTTCCTGGGATAAAAAAAATTTTTTTTGATTACTTAGCAAAAAGAGGTCACCTCGGTTTTGGACTGTTAGAGCAGTTGACGCTTTAACACGAGTTCTGAAAAAAGTGAATTAATTTTTAAGCCAGAAAGCATCCCTGTGGGAAGAGAAGTCCTTCAGCCCTTCTCTCATTGTTCATTTTGTTAGCTTAAGAGCAACTGGGAACTGCTAGACTGACCGCCCCACCTCTTTTGGTGTTTTTCTTCCTTATTTCTGCCCACCTCCTTCTTTTTTAAAGGAAGGATGTTGTGAAGAGCCCAGAAACCATCTCTTTCTCCCTGGAGAGGTCTTCCTTTCTCTCCAGTCTGTAGGTAAACCAAGCCTTCGTCAAGTTCTGTGTTGAGAGTTGGAAGAGATGTTCATCTAAGGCGCTGGATACCATCCCAGCCCTCAGGAAGGTGATAGTCCAGCTGAATTCAGACACACAGAACTGCAACCCCGCCTGAGCACCTGGGCTGCCTCACCTGGCCAGGGTGACGCAGCATGAAAGAGGGTTTCAACACCATTGCTCTCAGAGTATGTGCCGAATCAAGTGATTCCCCCCACCCACATTTCTCTGCCTGTCTGATGGGCTTCTCCCCCTTAGGGACAAGGAAATAAGTTTATTGGTAGCTGGTTCAGTTCGGTTCAGTCGCTCAGTCGTGTCCAATTCTTTGCGACCCCACGGACTGCAGCACGCCAGGCCTCCCTGTCCATCACCAACTCCTGGAGCTTATTCAAACTCATGTCCATTGAGTCAGTGATGCCACCCAACCATCTCATCCTCTGTCATCCTCTCTCCTCCTGCCCTCAACCTTTCCCAGCATCAGGGTCTTTTCAAATGAGTCAGCCCTTCACATCAGGTGACCAAGGTATTGGAGTTTCAGCTTCAGCATCAGTCCTTCCAATGAACACCCAGGACTGATCTCCTTCAGGATGGACTGGTTGGATCTCCTTGCAGTCCAAGGGACTCTCAAGAGTCTTCTCCAACACCACAGTTCAAAAACATCAATTCTTCTGCACTCAGCTTTCTTTATAGTCCAACTCTCACATCCATACATGACCACTGGAAAAGCCATAGCCTTGACTAGATGGCTGGTTAACCTGTTTCATTAATGAGTAACCTTATTTCACTAAGAACAAAAATGAGTAAATGGGTATCCCCAGATGGATGGGCCTATGTCTGTCAGGACAGAATTCAGCCATGAAGGAGAGACCCCAACAAAAGCTTTAGTCGCCAGGGATTCGCTCCTTCTTAGAGGGAAGGATTGCTGCAGGAGATCACAGAGATGAGCAAGTGAAGCAGGCCTAGTGCTTTTATTCATAGAAACGTTACCAGTTGGAGGTGAGCAGTCGCTAGTTTTTGTTTTGCACAACTAAGCAGTAAATACTGATTTAATGACTTGCTTCATCATGAAGCCAGAAACCCAGTCTGTAAGTCGTTAGCCATGGTTTCTCACGGAGATGACCATGCTTCGCTGGTACCTCCAGGAGTGACAAGACAGCCCTTTGTTACTGTTTCGCAGATTGCACACACCATCTCTGGTGGCTGACGAGCCCAGCACCCACTGAATTGCCCACCTTTGTCCTGCCAGTGAGCTTCTGCAAATCCCACTGACCCCAAGTTCTGTTAGGAGCAGACGGGCCTTTTCTACACTCATGTCAGTTGACACTGAACATTTTAAAATATAACTTGGAGCTCTCTCCACTACACCTTCTGGACAGAGACTTCACCTTTAATAGGAAAGACATGGCATAAAGCCTCTTGATTAAAGAATTTTAAATATTTTCTTTCGCACATCTGATAACTGGAACACCAGAGGTCTCCTCTCCCCTGCCCACAGTCATCTCATGAAGGATCTGAGTAAGAGGGTTCCTTATTTAGCTTTTTATGGAGATACGGCGTATGACTCTTTTGAAGGAGAGTGCTATCAGATTGGTGACATTATAAAAATATGTCGCCATGGGTCCTTTCTTCAAGGCAGAAAGTCAAGTTTTAGTGGAGGCATCTAGCAACTACTGACAGCAGGGATGTAGAGCAGTCTGGCAGTTTGGAAAGGCTAAATGGGAAGCAACAGGAAGAAAAAGTGAAGGGATGGGACTTGTCTGGTGGTCCAGTGGCTGAGATGCCGCACTCCCAATGCAGGGGGCCCGGTTCAGTCCCTAGGCAGGGAACTAGATCCCGCATGCTGCAACTCAGACCAGGGAAGCCAAATAAATATTAAAGAAAGAAAGAAAAACCGAAGGTAGAGTCAAAATCTGCAGATTGGAAGCAGGAACAGGAGTAGAAACTAGAAGGTCAAAGGAAAGTATCAGCAGAGCAGGGGAGTTCCGGCTGTGCCTGAAAATTCCTTGATGTAGGCAATAAATTTAACTGAGCTACTTAGAAAAGTAAGGAAATGTAATTATGAAAATGAACACATATACAGTAGAAAAGCAACATAGCAAGGTTACTTAAAAGCGATAAATGATTAACTTGAAAACTTCATTGCTGTTCTAAGTGTACTTTCCTTCCCAGGTTCCTGGTTTTCTTATACTCTCCCGTTGTTTGTTTTACGTGTTTAGTTTGTCTTATCCTCCACTCTTTGTCCACCTGTGGCGCAAGCTTGCTTAGTGGTATCTGACTCTTTACAACCCCTTGGACTGTAGTCCCCCAAGCTCCTCCATCCATGGGATTTCCCAAGTAAAGAATCCTGGAATGGGTTGCCATGTCCTTCTCCAAGGCATCCTCCCGACCCAGGGATCGAACCTACAACTCCTGCAGTGGCAGGTAGATTCTTTACCACTTGAGCCACCTGGGAAGGCTTTGTCCACCTAGATGACCTGAAATGGCACATCTTTAGAAGCTGAGATTCTCTTGTTGGGCCCAACTCAGTGCCATGCATAAAGGGTCATCCATCAACACACATCCTGCTGGTTACCCTACCTAATAAAATTAAAATAGGATGCTCACTGGCCCTCCTCCGAGCTTAAAGCACCTACCTAAGAGCCAAGATGGCAACAAGGGGAGTCTAGAAATTAAGGAGGAATCCAAATAGATTTTATGTCTACAGTCTAATGGTTGAGCTGTAAATTCCTCTGCATATAGTGAAGGAATAAGTGGCCTCAAAAGAGTCGAGTTCAGGGAGAGAGGGGTAGGAAGAGGGCATTAGCCAAACAGTAGTCAAAAGTTCTGGTGTTAGGACCAGATGGATTGAGCTCTTTGGGCTCAGCTGTCTACAGTGTACATGAAAATGAACATTTACACAGTAGAAAACCAACAATGCAACGTTACTAGGAGGGAAAAAAGGGTCAGTTGCAGTGGCCCATGGAAGCCAAGCTGGGGTGCAGCGTGGAGAGTGTCCCAGGGTCTTTGAAGAAGATGAAGACTCCAGATCAGTCGTTGCTCCCAGAAAGTCCAGAGAAGGGGTCTCGGAGGTCCTGTGCAGTGGGTTTGCATCTCAAGCCAGTGACGCCTGGTTCCTGCCTGGAAAGAGGCGGGAGGGAGCATTCAGTCCCCTGCTCCACTGTTCTCTAACTCCTTCCAGAATAAGCACCACTGGCTCTGTCTTCCCCCAGCTCTACTTGAAGGGAAGTGATACGATGTTGAGGCCCCGTGCACCCAGGGTCATGGTGGGCTGGCCTCTCGTGGGGGTGGCCCGCAGCAGGGCGATGGCTGAGCCGTGAGTGACAGCTGACTGAGCCCGGCAACGGAGGAAGCTCCCCCCGACTTCCTTCAGTGGTGGGTTTATCCGTGGACCAGAGCACTCAGCATTCCACCTTTAGCTTTCGAGGAGCTGGGGATAAAAAGATGCCATCCACACTCCGTGCGTGCCACGTTGTAAAGGTAATCCCTTCTCCTGTGGCTCCAAGCCCTCGTGAGACCTGGGGGGCAAGCCTCCCCACTGCAGGCCTGAGGAAACATGAGCCACCCTCTCAGCGGCAGAGGGTCATGAGCATTCAGTTCAGTTCAGTTCAGTCGCTCAGTCATGTCTGACTCTTTGTGACCCCATGCACTGCAGCATGCCAGGCTTCCCTGTCCATCACCAACTCCCGGAGTGGACTCAAACTCGTTGGTTTGAGTGGTGATTCCTCTTGAGTTGGTAGGTGATGTCATCCAACCATCTCATCCTCTGTCCTCTTCTCCTGCCTTCAATTTTTCCCAGCATCAGCATCTTTTCAAAAGAGTCAGTTCTTTGCATCATGTGGCCAAAGTTTCGGAGTTTCAGCTTCAGCATCAGTCCTTCCAATGAATATTCAGTACTGATTTCCTTTAGGATGGACTGGTTGGATCTTCTTGCACTCCAAGGCTCTCCAACACCACAGTTCAAAAGCATCAATTCTTCGGCACTCAGCTTTCTTTATAGTCCAACTCTCACATTGATACATGACTACTGGAAAAACCAAAGTTTTGACTACCTTTGGCCCAGCAGCGGAGGGTCATGAGGATTAGCAAGTAGAAAAGAGGCCAGGAAAAGACAGGAAAGTTAGCTGCTTGACCCACACACCATCCTCTGAGCCTCACGTTTCTGGTCGTGCTCTCTTAAATAAGAGTTTGACTTTGGCCTTCGAAGAGGAGATCAGGTATTTAATTGTTCCCCTGCCCTGATGCGGAGAAGGCAATGGCACCCCACTCCAGTATTCTTGCCTGGAAAATCCCATGGACGGAGGAGCCTGGTCGGCTGCAGTCTGTGGGGTCGCTAAGAGTTGGACACGACTGAAGTGACTTCACTTTCACTTTTCACTTTCATGCATTGGAGAAGGAAATGGCAACACTCCAGTGTTCTTGCCTGGAGAATCCCAGGACTGCCGTCTACGGGGTCACACAGAGTCGGATATGACTGAAGCGACTTAGCAGCGGCAGCAGCTTCCCCTGATGAATGCAGCCAGTGTGAGGCTTGACGTAGGTCCAGGTAAACTTGTATTAGTACAAGTTTAATACTCCAATAGTCAAGCAGCGTTATGTTTTCTTCTGCACTCAGACACGTATCAGTGCCTGATCTCCACGGCAAGATGCTTTTTAATCTCCACATTGTTTGAAATCTCGCTTAAGAGGTGGCACAGAGCAGAAAGATGCTCAAATTCTAATGGCACAGGACTGCAGACAGGCTATTTCCCACCAAGCAGATTCGGAGAGTGAGGGGAATCTCTCGTTACTGCTGCTGATCTTTAATGACGGCATTGTAACTTACAAGGTCCTGGTTAATGACACAATTGCCAATTAAAGCCCGGTGACCTCATTTGTTGAAAACAGCAGATTAAAGGAAGAGCAAGGGCTGGGGAAACATCTCTGATTATTCTCCCAGGGACAGCAATGTGGAGCATCCGTTGGCATGGTGTCCTCCCGGTGGAATTTTATGTCTGTTCCAGCTGCGTTGAGATTAGCCAAGGCAGTCATTCTAACTCTCACCCAGACTGAAATAAATGCATCAATTGGCCCATGAGGTGGAGTCATAAAGTAACCTTGGGAAAACAAGCTTATTACAGTTTTGTTGAGATATATTGATATGTAACATTGTATTAGTTTTAAGTTTGCAACATGATGGTTTGAGATATGTACATATTGTGAGGTGATTACCAAAATAAGTTTGAAAGTGAAAGTCGCTCAGTCATGTTCATCTCTTTGCAATCCCATGAACTGTAAGCCTGCCACAGTCCTCTCAGTCCATGGAATTCTCCAGGCAAGAATACTGGAGTTTAGTGAACAGCTTACATTTCACATAATTACAAATTTTTTCTTGTTATGAAAACTTTGAAGATCTGTTCTTTTAAACAACTTTCAAATACAGTATTATTAACTGTAGTCACCATGTTTTTCCCCCTGAACCCAATAAGGAAAAACACCAGAGAGCAGGTCTGTGAGTGCTGGGACATCATGTCGAGGGATGGATGATGATTGATATACCATGACTAGACCCCACCAGCTAATGAATAATGTAGACCAAAAGAGTGTGCAATCCCTGTGGAAACAGTATGGAGGTTCCTCAATAAACTAAACACGGAACTGTCACACACCCAGCAACTCCACTGCTGAGTATGTACCCAAAGGAAATGAAATCACTATCTAGAAACCACACTGCACTCCCATGTTCAGAACAGCATTATTTACAATAGCCAAGGCATGGAAACAAACTAAGTGCCAATTAATGGGTGAATGGATAAAGAAAATGTGATACACATGTGATGGAATATTATTTAACCATTAAAAGGAAGGAAATTCTGCCATTTGTGACAACACAATGAGCCTTGAGGGTATTATGCTAAGCTAAATAAGCCAGACAGAGTAAAAGAAAAATACTGTGATTCTTCACTTATATGTGAAATCTTTTAAAAAAAAAAAAAAAAACTGAACTCATAGACAGAGGACAGGTTGTTGCAAGTGGTGAGTGTGAAGTGAAGTTGCTCAGTTGTGTCCGACTCTGCGACCCCATGGACTGTAGCCCACCAGGCTCCTCCGTCCGTAGGATTTTCCAGGCAAGAATACTTGAGTGGGTTGCCATGTCCTTCTCCAGGGGATCTTCCCGTCCCAGGGAACGAACCTGGGTCTTCTGCGTTGCAGGCAGACACTTTACTGTCTGAGCCACTCAAGTGGTATGGGCAGCTAATTCTCAGAAGACCTGACCTCCCAAGTGGCTTTCAGGGAAGGGTTTTTAAAGACACAGTGAGTGAGAAGGTCATAGGATGCCTGATCAGCTTGTGGACATCCTTCTGCTGGGCGGTGGTGAGGTAGCCAGGTGGTATTTGGAGAATCAAGGTCACCAGTCCTCTGGTTCCAGCTAATTTAAGGTCTCCATGCTTGTGGTCAACAGGCAGCTGACTTCTTGCCTGGTGCAGTATCTGAGGGAAAAGTTATTTTTGTTTTAAAACAGTAATAACACAGTCTAAGTTTTCATGTATTGAGCAAAGAGATAAGTACTTCCTCTCTTCTGTGTCCTGTTTGAGGTACAGCAGATATGCTAGAAACCTGAACACCTTCCCCCGCCCCAAACATACATCTGGCTCAGCCTGCAGAGAGTAAAGCGGACCTGGCCCTGACATAGACCCTGGGAGGACAAACCCAGGTTTACAACTCAGAGGACCCACCGTATCAGCAGAGGGCATCTGTTTAAATCTTCAGCCAGACATGCTTTTAGAATCTTAGTTAAAAATAATAATCTGGAGCAGTATGTTCTTTCTTCATCTTTTAATATTTTTTGATTCATCTATATCATTATTTTAATTAAAAGAGCCTTTCTTTAAAGTATTAAATTTGATAAAAAACGGGGACAAACTAAAATAAGGGTGCAGAGATACTCAGCAGTTCAGATTTTGAGTCTCACCCATTCTGCTTAGTAAATCGAGAGATTTACTCTCTCGAATACTCGAATTTTTTTTTTTTCTACCTTGACACCACACTCTCAAGTAAAACAGTCTTTCATGGAAGCCTTTTGTCCTTTTTCAAGCCAACAGGGGAGGAGAATAATATTTATTGCCTTAAATGTATCCAGCAACCAATGAGCACTGCGTAAGGCCAGCCAGCCGGTCAAGGTTGCGAGCGCCACCTGGTGGGCAGATGGAGTATCTGCGTAACTGGTGGGCTCGGGCGTTGCTGCGGAGTCGCTCAGTGGTGTCCGACTCTGCGACCCCATGGACCGCACCGCGCCAGGCTTCCCAGTCCCTCACTATCTCCCAGAGTTTGCTCAGACTCATGTCCGTTGAGTCAGTGATGCCATCCAACCATCTCATCCTGTGTCCCTGGGATTCTCCAGGCAAGAATACTGGAGTGGGTTGCCATGCCCTCCTCCAGAGGATCTTCCCGACTGGAGGATAGACCCGGGTCTCCCGTGTCGCAGGTGGAGTCTTTAATTTTTGAGCTCCAAGGAAAACCTCCTCTTCTATGTCAAAGTGGAAAAGGAAGGACAATTTGTGAGTGTTCTGCAATCTTGGCTTAAAAAAAAAAAAAGAGTACAGTGCACCTTATCTTTCTCCGGCTTCTCTGTGTGCGCTCTTAAACGATTGCTTTTTGTTTTGTTTTTTTAAAAAAGCTCATTTGTCCTGGTTCTTGCTCTGCAGGTTGACGCCGCTGTGACCCCAGAGGAGCGCCACCTCTCTAAGATGCAGCAGAACGGCTACGAAAACCCAACTTACAAGTTCTTTGAGCAGATGCAGAACTAGACCACCGCCGCAGCAGCCTCTGAAATCGGACAGCAAAACCATTGCTTCACTACCCATCGGTGTTCATTTAGAGAATAAGGCGGAAAAAAAGCAAGCCCTTCTGTTTTATTATTTACTCATTATCGCCTTTCGACAGCTGTGCTGTAACACACGTAGATGCCTGAACTTGAATTAATATACAAATCAGTAATGTATTCTCTCTCTTCACATTTCGGTCTCGACACTACATTATTAATGGGTTTTGTGTACTGTAAAGAATTTAGCTGTATCCAACTAGTGCATGAATAGATTCTCTCCTGATTATTTATCACGTAGCCCCTTAGCCAGTTGTATATTATCCTTGTGGTTTGTGACCCAACTAAATCCTACTTTGAAATATGCTTTAAGAATCGATGGGGGAATGCTTTCTGTGAACGTGGGAGTTTAGCTGCTTCTCTTGCCTAAGTATTCTTTTCCTGATCACTATGCATTTTAAAGTTCAACGTTTTTATGTAATCCAAATGAGTTAGAGGATGTTTTTTTTTCCCACAATTGCGTTTTACTGTACAGATTGCTGCTTCTGCTCTATGTGTGATGTAGGAATTACGAGGATAGACGTTTATTTCTCCGTGCCTGTTTTATGTGCACACATTAGGCATTGAGAACTGAGACTTTCTTCGTCCATGTATCTTCAGATCTTTGATAAAGAAAAGAATCCCTGTTCATTGTAAGCACTTTTACGGGTTGGGGAGGGTGGGGGTAGGAGCGCTCTGCTGGTCTCAAATTACCAAGAATTCTCCCAAAAAACTTTTCTGCAGGATGATTGTACAGGATCATTGCTTATGACCATGATAGCTTTCTACACTGTATTACATAAATAAATTAAATAAAATGATTCTGGGCAAGAGTTTTCTTTGAAGGATGGTTATGGACATTAGATATTCAAAGTAACTTTGGATGGGGAAACAGGAGGTAGATTTAGGTTCTCTCACCCAGTCTAAAACCCTTTATTTATGATACCAAAAAAAGAGGAGAGTGGAAGGGACAAAATCAGGGAATGGGGAAGGCAAGCCTGGACAAACGCTTCAAGATTTGTCTTCAATTTGTATAAAATGGTCTTTTCATGTAAATAAATACATTATTGGAGGAGCGGCATTGTGCTGTTGTGAATGATTCCATGGTAACCACCCTCTGATCCTGAGTCATCGGAAGACTGATGAGAGCTTTCTGATGCAGGGTATCCACACCTATTGTGTCTTAACAGTAAGCCCAAGCTGGAAGCTAGGGCCAACAGGCATCTCCTAGTTTTAGTAAAATACTTCGTAGACCCAACCCAGTCTTCACTTGGTCCAAACTACTTGGCTGCCATATCTTGGTCCTCAAGTTTGTCCCTGTCTTAGTCCATTCATGCTACTATAATAACATATTATAAGCTACTGGGTGGCTTATAAACAGAAATGTGGGGATCAGGTGGGAAGTGGGAGGGGACATTTGTATACCTGTGACTGATTCGTGTTGATTTATGGCAGAAACTAATGCAACATTGCAAAGCAGTTAACCCTTTTTATTTAAAATTTATTAAAAATTTAGAAGTAAAGTTTTTAAAAAGAGCCTAAAAAAAATCAAACTTACTTCTCACAGTTCTGGAGGCTAGAAGTCTGAGATCAAGGTGCCAGTGTGGTCAGGTGAGAGCCGTCTTCCGGGTCACAGAGCTCTTGTGTCCGCCTGTGGTGGAAGGGGCTAGGACCTCTCTGGAGCCCCTCTTAGGAGGGCACTAATCCCATTCATGAGTTCTCCACCCTCATGACATAATCCCCTCCCAAAGGCCGCACCTCCCAATGCCATCGCAGTGGGCATCAGGGCTTCGATGTGAAGTTTGGAGAACACAAACCTACAAAGAGAATGGAACAGTCTATAATAAGATATGAAGAGAAGAGTTCTAGGAAAATAAAAGTTAAGACCAGCTGATCGTTATAGACAAAGCAGTATTCTCAGTCCTCGCACAGCTGATATTTTGTAGGAAGTAAGTCCTTGTTTCAAACATCGTTAAGATGTTGGTAGCACTCCTGGTCCTTGTTTCGAACATCATTAAGATGTTGGTAGCTCTCCTGTTCTCGATCCACTCCACGCGAGTGGTGCTCTCCAGTAATGATCATCAAAAATGTCCCTGGAGGACTTCCTGGGTGGCACCATGGATAAGAATCTGCCTGCCAATGCAGAGGACCCAGGTTCAATCCCTGGTCTGGGAAGATCCCACATGTTTCAGAGCACCTAAGCCCATGAACCACAGCTACTGAGCTCGTGTGCCCTAGAGCCTGTGCTCAGCAACGAGAAGCCGCTGCGTGGAGATGCCCTCATGCTGCAGCTAGAGAAAGCCCGAGCAAAAGCGGCAAAGACTCTGTGCAGCCAAAGATAAATTCATTTTTTTAATAGTCTGTATTTTTTTTAATTGTCTCCAGACATTGTGAGATGTCCCTTATGAGGGACAGAACCCTCCCACTTGAGAACCTCTGCTTCATGTCTGTTTTAAAACAATGTCACATACACTGTACGTGGTTTTTAATTGGAAAAGCCTGAGTGTGTGCGAAGTCACTTCAGTCCAACTCCGTGGGACCCCACGGACTGTAACCCACCAGGCTCCTCTGTGCATGGAATTCTCCAGGCAAGAACACTGGAGTGTGTTACCATTTCCTTCTCCAGGGGATCTTCCCAACGCAGGGATAGAACCTGCGTCCCCTGTCTCCTGCATTGGCGGGCAGGTTCTTTACCACTAGCACCAACTGGGAGAAGCCTGGGTCACCGCTATTCCAAGCGTGTAAGAACAAGTTGACCCTGGTGTTGTTGCTGTGCTTGAGAACAGGAATGTGAGAAGCAACCAGCACCTTTCAGCCTTAGATGGCAGCCTTTTAAACACCAGGCATAGAAAATTAATCAAAATTGCTTTATCAGGCCATTATGCAATATGAGCGACTCAATTAAAATTCAATCTGACTGTGTCTTATTTTCAGGAGAACAAAATACTCGTCTCCCTCCTGCAGTTTAGGGCAATTAGACATGACTGCTATGTGAAGATGCTTAACATGACAGTTTACATGTATAACCAACAGTTCCAGTTTGCCTGACCCAAAGAGGTAGTGAACACGGGGAGATCAGTGCTAAGTCACTTCAGTCTTGTCCGCTCTTTCCGACCTTGTGGACTGTAGCCCGCCAAGCTCCTCTGTTCATGGAATTACCCACGCAAGAATACTGGAGTAGGTTGCCATGTCCTCCTCTAGGGAATCTTCCCAAACCAGGGTTTGAACCCTGGTCTCTTACATCTCCTGCATTGGCAGGCGGGTTCTTTACTACTAGAGCCACATGGCAAGCCCACATCCTAATATAACAGTGGTGAAGAGACAGTAATGAAATGATGCTACTCCCAAGCCATCCTTTAATGCCCATAGTTGCACGCTTTAAGACTGAGCATTTCAAAGCTAATGAAAAAATATATATATACATATATATATATACACACATATATGTACACACAATTTTATATACATATATATAATTATGGAGAAAAAGAATAAGGTTTTATAATCTTATTTTCAAGTCAAGGTATAATGAAAGAAATCTGACGGTCCAGAGATTAATCGATAGGTAATTTAACTAAAGTGCTACAAAATAGAATTATAGTGGTAGTTGTCTGGGCCGAAGTTCAATGAGATTTTCAGGAAGTTTGGCCTGGCCAGTCTGATGGATGAAAAATGGCATCTCAGTACAGTTTTCCTTCATGTTTATTTATTATGAGTGAAGTTGGAAATTATTTTGTATGTTCAGTGGCCACTTTATATCTCTGACTTGTTTGTTTATGTGTTTTGCTTTAAATTTAAAATCTACTTGGCTATCACGATTGCAACTCCTGCTGTTTCACTGTTTCTATTTGCCCGGTAAATCTTTGCCCAAGCCTTTATTTTTAGTTTTTTCAATTGCATTTGAAGTGAGCATCTTATATACAGCACAGAGTTGAGTTTTTACTATGTGAGCCAAATTGAAAACCTTTTAATAGACAAGTTCGGCCCATTCAGTTTTATTCTATGACTTCTTTGCTCTCTGTTCTTTCATGTTTCCTCTAATTACTGAGTGTATTATGTTTACTCTCTGTGTGAGGGAAGGACTCAGTGTGGGAAGGGAGTGGTTTAGAAAGCTTTTTATTTTTATTCTAAGGATTACTGTTGTATTCATATTTTTTCCAGTGTTCTTAAGCCCTTTTTCCTTAACCTTTTGCTACCTGTCTTTTGTAAACAACGTCCTTTGCCTCCGACCTAACTATACACAATCAGTGGTCTTACTCTCCTTTCCCCCTTTTCTCTCTCCCATTTTTTTTTTTTTTTTGGTAGTTGTTGTATTTGATCCACTTTATCAGTCCATAGGTATTGGCATGTTTTTCTCCACCCCATGATCCCCAACCACCCATCATTTTAGTCTTAGCCCTGCAGTTGAATATGTGGGATCTCTCTGCCAGTCTTGTGTTCCCAGACATCTTTAAGTTGGATGCAGCTGACCGGATCCAGTAAGTTCCTCACCAGAGCACCTGTGAACAGTGTCCTGGCGTTCCAGCAATTCAAAACTGATTTTCTATGACCTTGAAACTTGAAGTGCTGATTCTTCATCCTTAAGTTTCTTTTCTTTTTTTGGTCGTGCCTCGCAGCATGTGGGATCTTAGTTCCCCAGCCGGGGATGGAACCCTGTACGCCCCTGAAGTGGCAGCTCAGAGTCTGCCTGGACCTCCAGGGAAGCTATTCTTGTTTCTTGAGAATGCTGCATCATTGTGTCCTTATTTTGTAAGTTATTTTGGAGAAATCTGAAACCAAATTAAGACCATGCATTTTGCATGAGCACCCCTCCCCCCCACTGCAGTGATTACAGAAGCCAGGAAGGGTCATAGGAATCACTGCTTTGGATGTTGGTGGACCCCAAGGCTCCACCTTCAGGGTTCTCTTCTGTGCACAGCCACTTAGAAAATATTAGTAATAATTGGTGTGCAAAGCAGTAGCTTTAACCTAAGCCCTTGCCCTGCATTCCAGGCCCAGATTCCTATTTTTATTTTAATAACATGCATTGTGATTATAAATGCAATGCCTGTTAATTATAGAAAATACAGAATACAGGAAGAAAAAAGATTCACTCATAATCCCTCCATCCAGAGGGAAGTACTGTTAACACCTTTGTATATATGCTTTTAGTAATTTGAAATCACATACATTTACCTCACTGGTCATTTTTTTGGTCATAGCTTGTAGCCCATATCCTGCTTTTTCCTTGCCTTGATATGCACATATTCTCATTTCATTTTTAAAAATCCTTAAAATAACCATTATAATGACTGCATAGGACATTAAATTCATCTTCTTCTGGAAATCTGTTACTGTTATAAATAAACTTTGAACCAATATTTTCAATCACAGGCCAATGTTTTACTTACTTTGGGTATTTTTTAAGTAAAAGCCAGATTAGTGTCTGATTCAAGAGTGCAGACCCGACACAGGCCCTGTCTTGGTTTCCTCATTTGTAAAATAAGATAATAAAAGTACTCCATAAAGTGGTCATGAAGATTCACCTCGTTAACAAATGTGAAGTATTTAGAACATTGTCTGATATGTTATAAATGGATATGAATATTAGCTACAAAGGAGTGTCCAACAAGTAGAAGGGTATTTCTTTTTTATTGAGTATAATTGATTTACAATGTTGTATTAATTTCTGCTGTACAGAAAAGTGACTCAGCTATACACACATATACATTCTTTTTCATTATGGTTTATCCCAGGAAATTGAAGATACTGTCTCTCACATCAAGGGGAGGTGATATAGACTCCATCTCTTGATGAGAAGTATATCAAAGAACTTGTGGACATGTTTCAAAACCACTATATTAGGGGAAAAAAATACTCTATTGGGCTATGTAGAGGTGACAGCCATTCCCTTTTCTTGATCTGCCTAGTGTAATTAACTAGCAACAAAAGATTGGGGCAGAAAAGAGTGAGGCTTAATTCCCTTGGGTATGGCCATTTCTTTTTACATTTTCCATTCTGGACCTGTCCCCTGAACTCCAGATTCCCTGTTGCCTGCTGATCTCTTCATCTGAACATTTAACAGACATCTCACCCTCGATGCAATCAGCGTCAAACTCCAGATGCCTTGCTCCTTTAGCATTTTTCTTTTCATTAAATTACACCACCATTCTTCCAGTTGCTTTGACCAACACTCACGAGCCACTGTTTAACCATTCACCTTCTTCCTTGACCTTGTTTAGGTCTTTGATCAAATGTCATTGTTTGGATGATGTTGCGCCTGACCATGTCAGTTAAACACACTCCCTTGGAACTTCCTTGGTGATCCAGTGATTAGGATTCCACACTCCCAGTGCAGAGGGCACAGATTCCATCCCTGGTCAAGGACCTAGATCCCACAAGCCACAACTAAGAGTTCATATGCCACAACTCAAGATCCCCCATGATGCAATGAAGATTGAAGATCCTGTGTGCCACAACTAAGACAGCACAGTCAAATAAATAAGTTTAAAAAAATAACTACACTCCCTCCCTGTCCCTTGAATTTTCTATACCCCTTCCCGCCACCATTTTTCTTCTTGACACCACCTGACTCCTATGTTTTACTCTCTTATTTGCTGATTGTCCTTCTCTCATTCAGGGCTTCCCAGATGACTCAGCAGGTAAAAAATCCACCTGCTATGCAGGTGATGCAGGCAGACATGGGTTTGATCCCTGGGTGGGGAAGATTCCCTGGAGAGGAACATGGCGAACCACTCCTGTATTCTTGCCTGGAAAATCCCATGGACAGAGGAGCCTGGTGGGTTACAGTCCATAGGGTCACAAAGAGTCAGACACAAATTAAATGACTGAGTACACGCTTCTCTTATTCCAATAGAAACTCCCTAAGGAGGGATTTTTTTTTTGTCTTGTCCTGTTCACTGATGAATCCTTAGTGCCTAGCACAGCATCTCACGTGTGATGGCAGTTCAATAAGCATTTATTAAACAAATGCATGCATCTGACTTGTCACACTTTGGCAACTAGCACAGAGAAGGTAATACAGAGGAGGAGAAAAAGGAGGAAGGAGAAAAACTTACTCAATATTATATAAAAACTAGAGAGAAACAACAGAGCTATATGTTTTGTTTTGCTTTCTCAAGATCCACTCATAGACTGAATAGCTTTAAATATTCTTCATAGTATATTTGTTGTTCAGTCGCTCAGTCATGTCTAACTCTTTGTGACCCCACGGACTGCGGCAGGCCAGGCTTCCCTGTTCTTCACTATCTCCCAGAGTTTGTTCAACTCATGTCCATTGAGTCGGTGATGCCATCCAACCATCTCATCGTCTGTCATCCCCTTCTCCTCCTGCCTTCGATCTTTTGCAGCATCAGGGTCTTTTCCAATGAATCAGTTCTTTGCATCAGGTGGCCAAAGGATTGAAACTTCAGCTTCAGCATCAGTCCTTCCAATGAATATTCAGCGTTGCTCTCCTTTAGGATTGACTGGTTTGATCTCCTTGCTGTCCAAGGGACTCTCAAGAGTCTTCTCCAGCACCACAGTTCAAAAGCATCAGTTGTTCGGCACTCAGCCTTCTTTATGTTCCACCTCTCACATCCATACATGACTACTGGAAAAACCATAGCTTTGACTAGACGGACCTTTGTTGGCAATGTATCTGCTTTTTAATACTCTGTCTAGGTTGGGCATAGCTTTTCCTCTGAGGAGCAAACATCTTTTAATTACATGGCTGCAGCCACCATCTGCAGTGATTTTGGAGCCCAAGATAGTAAAGTCTCACTGTTTGCATTGTTTTCCCATCTACTTGCCATGAAGTGATGGGACCAGATGCTATGATCTTAGTTTTTTGAATGTCGAGTTTTAAGCCAGCCTTTTCACTCTCCTATTTCCCCTTCATCAAGAGGCTATTTAGTTCCTCCTCACTCTCTGCATAGGACATTGGCTGGGTCTAAATAACGTCTGTGTCTGTGTCTCTTTCCTATGGGAGTTTCCTCCATGCAGATGTGGGGGAATTGGCCTGAGAGTGCCCGGCAGAGAAAATCGACTCCTCATCAGCTCGTGTGTCAAAAAGCAAGCTCCTAAATTGCCTCTGATGTTTTTATTCATTTTTCCAAACCAGAGGGCTTTATCTCCAGCCAGCAATCCTTTAATATCAAGTGATAGAGCTCCAACAATAAGAAAAGGAAAGCAATCATTTGATGAAAATTACACCTATTATTGAAGAATTTTGCTTCAATGTAGAAATTATGATAAAAGCTTTGATGAATTGCTCCATGAAATAAGGACACTTAATAGGAAGGAGGAAAATGACTAACTTAGAGAAATAGAAATACCTCAGGAGGACCCAACCCCAAGGCATATACAGTATAGAATCTTTAACAGCTTTAGAAATTGAGAAAACAAAATGTCTACAAGGAAATAGGCCTAAAAACTGATAAGTTCCTGGAGACCATACCTTGCCAATCTCAGTGGAGATTTATAATCACATGTGTGGTCACTCTTGGCTCATTTCAAGCTTGGGTCATCAAAGGTCTGCTTATGTGGAAGGAGAATCTTCTTCAAGCCAAAAGATAATCCGAAAAAGCACTGGACTCCCAGCAGAGACATCAGTACCATCTTCTGTGAGCATCTCTTGCCAGAAGCCAACATGCCTGTAGACTCTGACCCACGGACTCTTCTACGAGTCTCTAAAAATTGACATTTTTACCTCCAACACTCTATGTCTGTCTTTAAAAAATGAATGAATGAAGAAGTCGTTCTCAGGTGCCCGAGGGACATGTCTCACTCTAGTTACCAAAGCTTTGCCCAAATTAAGATCAAAAATGTTAATAAAGGTGGAGGGACATTAGAGATCGCTATTTACATGGGGGAAGGAGACCCAGGAGTGCACTCCGGATATAAATTGTCCTAGGAGACACATGTGAGGACAGAGCAGCAGATGACTGGAAAGAACACCCAGGCAAAGAGCAGCAAGGTAAGGAAAACCAGGAGAACTACTCAGCCATGCGGCTCACAGCCTCAGGTTTTACGGTAATGGAGCTAGTTTCTGGGTAGTCTCTGGCCAGTCATCTTGCTTGGGCCATATTTGGTACTCAGGGTCCTTCCTGGTGGTGCAAGCATTCCAGTAGGATCAGGGAACTTGCCCAAGGCATTTGGGGAAATATCACCAGGATAAATGAATCCCAAGAGAGAAGGAGCTGAAAAGTATCACTTGGTTTTTCCCCAGGTACCATGGAAGATGTGCATTACTCTAGACAATGGTAAATGTTGGGCTGCAAAGGCCAGCTTTATCTTAAATCACAGTGGCATTAAATATATTGTGTATAGTTTTTAAATTATGTCAGAAGAAGACCAACTTCTAGGTATTAATCAGTTAAAAAGTCACCTCTCAATAAGCCACACACATGGGGATTGAGGAGGCTTCCCTGGTGGCTCAGACAGTGAAGACTCTGCCTGCAATACCGGAGACCCAGGTTCAATTCCTGGATCAGGAAGATCCCCTGGAGGAGGAAATGGCAACCCACTCCAGTATTCTTGCCTGGAGAATCCCATGCACATAGGAGCCTGGCGGGCTACAGTCCATGGTGTCGCAAAGAGTCAGACACGACTGAATAGCTGACACTTTCACACTCTTCATGGGGGCTGAAATATTATCCTACATTATCTCACACTATGAGGTTCCCCACCCCAACCCCGATATGATTTTGTTGGGTCAAGAGAAAGAGGTTTTGTTCTCAGGTTTCACTGTGATGCACAGCAGAACGTAAGATTGTTGAAGGGGCTGAAGAGGTCAGCTTGAGACTGAATATGATACTTTACGACAAGGAATTTCTTTTAACTATCTGGGTCTAACCACTTGATTGTCTAAAAGGTGAAAACTCAAGAAGTAGGTAAGGAAAGAAAATACATATCGTGGTGGGATTTTCCCTCACTTTTTTGAATGAAGATCTTTGTGTCCCAAGTCAACTGAAAAAAAATTGCACAACGTGGAGAGTTTTGAGTTGTTTTATTTGGGCAAAATGAGGACTACAAACCAGGAGATAGCCTTTCAGATAGCTGAGGACTTACCTGAGAAACTGAGGAGGGGAAGCCGGGGGAAGGGATGAGGGTCAGTATGCATGTGATTTTGGTAAAGAGGGAATGCACACAATCAAGCATGTATTTTTTCCAGAAGGTTTCTACTAGTCTCATGAAGATTACTGCTAGTCACCAGGAGCAGATGACAACATGAAGGGTTTTAATACTTCTCAAGATATGAGGAGATGCAAGAATTTGGCTCATAAAGTCTTCTCCTAAAAATATCTAACTATCTGAAGACCAGTCTTGCCAGTTTTTCCCAGAACACAGAGCGCCTCTTTCCTGCTCTCCACCTTGAACTTCTTTTGGTGATCCTGTCGCCCCTTCTCCTGCTCGATCTTTCGCAGCATCAGGGCCTAACACATCTGGTGTGGATCTGTTCCTGGCAGCCTGTTCTTTCCTAGGAGAAAGAATTCTCTCACTTACTCAAGAGACAGCTAGGGGGAATTTTTCCTTTAGACTGTAGGCAAAATTTCAACATCAGAAAACTTTGAGGAAAAGCAAAAAAAAAGAAAAGAAAAGGCAAGAGAACACAGATGTTTTATTAAAAAAAAAAAAAAGCCATATATAAAAGAACCCAAAATTAAAGTCCAAAACAGTTCAGTCCATTACGATGCAAACTGCTCTGACACCAGCAGTCTCATTATATCTACATTTTACTAAACTAATTTCAATGCTATCACTGTGTCATCTGACCATTCATTTTTTATTGCTTATGCTAATGGGTTTTGTGGGTGGCGGATTAGTTGCATTTTAATGCCCAGCGGCAAAAGATGAAAATATTTCAATGACAGTAATGGATGAAAAAGTACCCTGTTGCTTACAGCTTCAGACACAGAACTACATGATTTTTTTTTGTTTTAATGTATGTTGCCTCTGCTGGTTTAATCATTTTGACAATAATAGACCTCAATTCCACAGAGATTTTCCCCAAAGAATTCAATATTTTTCTCTGTACCATCCCCTAAATCTTTTCTAAAGTTTCCTAAGAATTACAGATAAGTCGGGCAAATGTATATGGTTCACTGCACATAAATCTATTTAACTTTCATATATGAGCGGATTCATTTAAAGGAAAGAAAATAAGATAACACTACTAAAAACAATGCTTGATTAAAGGTGGCAAAAGTTTGAGGGAAAGAGAATGAAAACTCTGGGCGTACAGACCAACCAAGGCTGGAGAATATTTACTCTGGCTGCCCAACAGGTTGTCTCCCCACCTCAGGGTGATAAAATACTAGATCTTTCCCACAACCTGTATAATGTTTCCGGTAGTGGAAAGAAAGGGTAACGTGGCAGGCTCCATGGCCTGGGTGGATCCTGGGTTTTTTCTCTCCGTGTGCAGAGTGGAGTCTTCAGAGAGCAATGCAAAAGCTGTAGACCTTCCAAAAGTTAATGAAGTAATTATCTGTTCTCAACTACCAGCGTGGAGCCCTTTCAGGTTAAAATCTGCTTTTCCAGAGGCTCAGATTGGTCCTGCCTATATAACCCAGAGATGTCTAATCATTTCACTGGAGTGAGACTCCAGTGGATATTTAAACAATCCAGACAACAGACCGCAAAACTTTCTCTCCCTTTTTTTTTTTCTTGGAGTGAGCAGAGAGGAGTATGGTAAGGTAAGGAGAAAGATCTTAGAGATGCCATAAGAGATTCTTGTAAATAAATCTTTCCCAACCTGAATAGCACACTGATCCTTGAACTTTTCACCTTCGGCTTTTTCCTTCATTTCTTCAATCAAGAAAACCAAGGCACTTTCTGCCAACAAACCTCTGTAAGCAAGAAAGATCAACATGAAACTTCTAATGGATTTTTCTTGTATTCCCCAGTGAAGAACATCCCAGGAGGGATTTGTCTTATTGTGGAGAACACGAAACCTCTCCTGTGTTTGCGTGGATGGCACTGACCCCAAACCAACAGCTAGCTCCCTGTGAGATGCCACACACATTATGTATCTAATCACACACACACACACACACACACACACACACACACATATACACACACACATACACACACACACACACACGACAAAACAAAGCTGGAGAGGTAAGCTGACAAGAACCCATGAGCTAGAAATGGACTTACTTCAAATAAATCTTGGATTCGTTTTTTTTTTTTTTTTTTTCATTTATTTTTATTAGTTGGAGGCTAATTACTTCACAACATTGCAGTGGATTTTGTCATACATTGACATGAATCAGCCTTGGATTTGTTTTATCAGGAAAATTATTTATGTTTCTCTTTGCCTTCAGGTTGAGTCACTGTGTCTAAGCATTATGAAAATTACTAAAACAAACCAGAGACGAGAGTTTGGAACCATCTTGAAATAAACGTCCAAACTGAACATATTCTCTTCACTATATATGTATGCTATAATGTATAATGTAATGTATAAATTTATATATGTATACATAACATACATATATAGACTCTCCATTGTGTGTTCATATAGATTTTTATTATAAAGGAGTGGTACTAACTAAAAAGGAGATAAACCTCTTATTAAGTAGAGCATATTCATGGGCCTGGGCTTCTCAGGTGGCGCTAGTGGTAAAGAACCCGCCTGCCAACACAGGAGACATAAGAGATGTGGGTTCGACCCCTGGGTCGGGAAGATCCCCTGGAGAAGGGAAGGGCTACCCACTCCAGTATTCTTGCTTGGGAAATCCCATGGACAGAGGAGCCTGGCAGCGTCAGTCCATGAGGTCGCAAAGAGTTGGACACGACTGAAGTGACTTAAAACACACACATGCATGGGCTTGTGATGGAAATTTGGGTTGTTAATATAAGCCCTGATGAGAAGATGCTGAGAGTTCTTTTTTTTTTTTTGAAGTTGCTCATTTATTTTTATTAGTTGGAGGCTAATTACTTTACAATATTGTAGTGGGTTTTGACATACATTGACATGAATCAGCCATGGACTTACATGTGTTCCCCATCCTGATCCCCCCTCCCACCTCCCTCTTGAAACAGAAACAACAAGCCGAGATTCTGAGCTCCAGGCTAAAACAATGACACGTGACGGCACAGAGCCCCGCGCTAAGGAGAAAGCAGAATCCAGATAAAAGCACAGAGGGTTAGAGAATGAGTCCTCCTCGCGTACCTGTTAGGACCGGATCCGCCTCCAGAGTTTGGTTTTATCTTTTCCGAGGAAGCAAAGTGAAACTCTAATGTGATAAGAAAGAAAAGAATAATAACACAGAGTGAGGTAAGTCAGAGAAAGAAAAACAAATATTGCACATTAACATTTATACCTGGAATCTAGAAAAATGATCAAGATGAAACTATTTGCAGGGCAGGAAGGGAAACGCAGTCGTAGAGAAAAGACGTGTGGACATGGTAGGGTGCGGGGCGAGCTGGGAGACGGGGACTGACATCTACACGCCCCGTGGGTAAGCCGATAGCCTGTGGGATGCTGTACTGCACGAGGAACTGGCTCCTGCTCTGTGATGACCTGGAGGGGTGGGATGAGGGAGGGCGGTGGGAAGCAGATCCAAGAGGGAGGAGATACATGTAAACAGAGAGCTGATTCACTTTGCCCTATAGCAGAAACTTAACAAAATTGTAAAGCAGTCATACCCCAAACAACTTTTTTAAAAAATAAGTTTTGACATAATTTTTTTTTAAAAAATACAAAATAATAGTACCATCAGCTAAGATACATTATTTTAAATTTGGAACAGCATGATATTCCTGATTTTTATAATTGTGCTATGAATACATGCGGTGCTTCCCCAGTGGCTCAGCCATAAGAAATTTGCCTGCAATTCAGGAGATGCGTGTTCGATCCCGGGCTCAGGAAGATCCCTGGAGGAGGGCATGGCTACCCACTCCAGTATTCTTGCTGGGAGAATCCCATGGACAGGGGAGCTTGGGAGGCTGCGGTCCACGGGGTCACAAAGAGTTGGACAGGATTGAAATGACTGAGCAGGGGATTACAGTAAGATGTTAACTTTAGGGGACGATGGATGAAGGCGATATGGAGTGTGCTTTTCTATTTGGGGACCTTTTTATAAATCCAAAATTATTCCAAGGCAAAGGATTTAAAAACAGTATTATATGGTACAAGATTTTTAAAAGAAGTTAGCACAGATCATTCAAACTCCAGAGTCTTTATGAGCTTGTCTCTCTTTTGGATAATAATCACAATAATCCTTGTGGCCACTATTTACACAAAGTTAAATACTCTCATGGGGACTCAATAGCTATTGCCAGTGAAAACCTCAGTGTGTCCCAATTTGAGTCAATTTCGACTGAAAACACCCAAAACATGAAGTTAGGAATAAGCAATCGACGAAGAACAATGAGACTCACCATATAACCCAGACACTGAGAACAAAAAGCTAGTTTCACTGTTAGCATGTATTTTATGTATTAGCAGCTTGTAAGGGGAATTAAATTCTGCAAAAGGGGAAGGAAATAGATATCTTTCGTCCTTGATACTTTTGACAACTAAAAGAAGTCGATGGCCATCTTGATTCTACAAGAATGAAGTCACCCGCCACTGGAGTCAAGTCCTTCAACTCATCCTGAAAGGAGCTTGGGAGTGAGGCAGTCTGTGCTCTGGGAAAATTGGCAGGACAGGCCTCCAGAGAGTTAGATATTTTCAAGAGAAAAAATTATGAGAACCTCAATTCTTGCATCTTCCCGTACTTAGGAAAACACTAGAGCTGCTACTAAAATGTCTCCTCCTCATGACTAGGAGCCGTCTTTTCTCAAGATGTGTGTTTGGTTGCAATGTACCCTCTTCACTGAAATCATATACGATGACCTTCTCCCCTTACTGCTTTGGAACAGATTTTTAACACCAAGAGGCTGTCTCTTGGGCAATAGTCCCCAGTAAGATACTGAATAAACTTGACTCAAAGTTTTTACATTATGCCTTTTTTTTTAAATCCACACTTGTAATATGCTTCTGAACAGTTTGCTCTTTTTTTATTTTTTTTTTCAAATCTATAATTAATAGATTTATTAGAACAAGAAGTGGACAGATACAACTGGGTTCCATTTGCTCATTCCAGATAATTTCAAAGAACCTCTGAGGCATCTTCTGGAATACTAGCGTTTCTGTATGATTTATAATATCAGAAATCCACTGGCCTTTGTTTTCCTTGAGTCATCTTGCTGAATCAGTGGATATATCCCATTGCTGTCCATGCCTTGCACATTGCATGCATACTCAGATGTGTGCAAGTCTTTGTGACCCCATGGACTGTAGCCTACCAGGCTCCTCTGTCCATGGGATTTCCCAGGCAAGAATCCTAGAGTGGGTTGCCATTTCCTCCTCCAGGGGATCTTCCAGACCCAGGGACCAAACTGGTGTCTCCCGTGTTTCCTGCAATGGCAGGCAGATTCTTTACCACTGAGCCACCTGGGAAACCTCACTCTGGCATATTAAACTGGGTTTAATTCTATTCTAATACACAAAGGCATGCTTTTTAGCAGAAAGCAATTACTAATTGCACTGAGTAAACACTGACTTCAGCCAAAAGAAGAAAAAGCATCATTTAGTTATTTAGCTTTCGGGAGAGCCTTGTTTAGAAGGTTTATCTTTGGGTTACTAAATATGTCATTTTTAGCATAAGAAATGAGGGCAGGCAACATTCAGATGAAAAGATAATTAAGAAACACACTTGGTTGCTGAGTTGTTTTGTCATGAAATTCGGCACTCAGATTTCCATACTCAGGAAAAATAAATTTATTTATTTTATCACTAAATCAAATTTATTCACCACTAAAAAGTCATTTACATTTTAAAGGGATGTAGAGAAAGACTGGTGATCCAGAAAGACTATGTAACTTAATTCTGAGTCAGGTTCCCTTGATGAGAAAACAAGCCAACCCAGGTGCGTAGGGGAGGTGGAGGAAGGAGGTGGAAAGGGTGAAGATCATCAAAGACCAAGCTGTTGGATTTTTAACTACTCTGCATCCCCTTTTACTGCCCTGATTGCAGCAAGTATCTTGTCGTGCTCAACAAAGACTGACATTGCCAAAAAGCTGACCACCTCAATCTCCATTTCTCAGTGGGGTCACTGACATAAAAGCTACTGCTGCTTTGGTCAAGTTTTGAACAGAATAAAGTTTTAGGAAGTTTTGACCAAGTATGTCTTTGAGACCTAGTATAAACAGTGGTGGTCACAAAAAAAAATTTTTTTTTTAATATTAGAGGAAAAGAAAGCAAGTAAGGAGGAAAGGAAGATGTCTCCTGATGTGTGTGTGTTCATTCATCTCTATTTGTGACCCTATCGATTGTAACCTGCCAGGTTCCTCTGTTCATAGAATTCTGCAGGCAAGAATACTGGAGTGGCTGGCCATACTCTCCTCCAGGGGATCTTCCCAACCCAGGGATCAATCCTGCATCTCTTATGCCCCCCCAATAGGCAGGTGGATTCTTTACCACTAGAGCCACCTGGAAAGCCCTCCTCATGTATATATACTGTAAATTATAACTTTTTCCCACTCGAGTAAGGAAAGAAAGGGACCAGTCCAACTAAGCCTGGAATTTTATTACTTTTATAAAAATTGTCACCCTAATGTATGATCCTTACAACCAAAATCAAGTCTTTTCATGTTATTTTTTTTAAAATTCCCTAACAGTCAATCTCTGACATTCCTCATTAGACTTATCAACTCTAGTTTCTGGAGTCCAGTTTATTTGGCTTGGAGGGATCAGCCAACTCTTTGGAGATTCCCAATAGGCCCAGTGCCAAACTCTTTTGTTTGATCTAATTGTGATGAGTTAATGGCCTCACAAAAATTTATTTTGATCCAAATCTTCCCAGGCACACAGACTCTTAAAAGAAATAATATTTTCATGCTTAGAGAAGAATAACAACCAAGCTTTTAAAATATTTGATTTCCTTCCTTCTCATCCTAGCTAAAAGCTTTCTTCATTCTCCATAGAGGTTTTAAAGGATATAAACAAGTATAAATCACCTGCCTGACTAACCTGAACCTTCACACACTTAGTAGACTAGAGGTGATGGGCATTTCTGATTTATATTCTACATTTCCCTTGAAGTGGTTAGTGAGTAATGAGCCAGTGAAAGAGAGCCAGAAAGCCCAAGTGCAATCCCTGCTGGGTGACCTTGATTATTGTTGCTGTTCAGTCATGTCCGACTCTGTCTGACCCCATGGACTGCAGCATGTCAGGCTTCCCTGTCCTTCACCATCTCCTGGAGTTTGCTCAAACTCATGTCCATTGAGTCGGAGATGCCATCCAACCATCTCATCTCTGTTGTACCCTTCTCCTCCTGTCTTCAATCTCTCCCAGCATCAGGCTCTTTTCCAATGAGTCAGCTCTTCCAATCAGGTGGCCAAAGTATCGAAGCTTCAGTTTCAACATCAGTCCTTCCAATGAATATTCAGTGTTGATTTCCTTTAGGATTGACTGGTTTGATCTTCTTGCTGTCCAAGGGACTCTTCAAGAGTCTTTTCCAACACCACAGTTCAAAAGCATCAATTCTCAGCCTTCTTTACGGTCCAACTCTCACATCCATACATGACTATCGGAAAAATAACTTTGGCTATACAGACCTTTGTTGGCAAAGTAGCATCTCTTCTTTTTAATACACTGTGTAGGTTTGCCATAGCTTTACTTCCAAGGAGCAAGAATCTTTTGATTTCATGGCTGCAGGCACCATCTGCAGTGATTTTGGAGTCCAAGAAAATAAAGTCTGTCACTGTTTCCATTAAGACCTTGATTAAGCCCTCCCTTTTGGTTGAAGGTTCAGTATCTTTCAAGCAGTGGAACTACATTCCCAGGACTTTTTGAGAAAGAAGCCAAGAGTTGACAGGGGCAGAAGTACAGGCAGGAAGTTGATGATCAAAAAGAGTTGCCCGCTCACAAGTGAAAAAGCCAGCTTAAAACTCGATATTATAAAAACTAGGATTGTGGCACCCGGTACCATCACTTCATGGCAAATAGAAGGGGAGAAGGTAGAAGTAGTGACAGATTTCCTCTTCTTGGGCTCTCAAATCACTGTGGATGGTGAGTGCAGCCATGAAAGTAGAAGATGATTGCTTCTTGGCAGGAAACCTATGACAAACCTAGACAGTGTGTTAAAAAGCAAAGACATCACTTTGTCGACAAAGGTCTGTATAGTCAAAGCTATGGTTTTTCCAGTAGTCACATACAGATGGGAGCGATGGCGCATAAAGAAGGCTGAGCACCTAAGGACTGATGCTTTTGAACTGTGGTGTTGGAGAAAACTCTTGAGAGTCCCTGGGACTGCAAGGAGATCCAACCAGTCCATCCTAAAGGAGATCAGTCCTGGGTGTTCATTGGAAGGACTGATGTTGAAGCTGAAACTCCGATATTTTGGCTACCTGATGCGAAGAGCTGACTCATTGGAAAAGAGCCTGATGCTGGGAGAGATTGAAGACAGGAGGAGAAGGGTACAACAGAGATGAGATGGTTGGATGGCATCACCAATTCAATAGACATGAACTTGGGCAGGATCTGGGAGACGGTGAGGGACAGGGAAGCCTGGTGTGTTGCAGTCCTTGTGGCCACAATTGGGCATGACTTGGCAACTGAACAACAACAACAAAGCTAGGGCCAAGCAAAACTACAGGGACTCAAAAGTATTCACTCTTTTCCAGTATCAGATGTGATAAGTGAAAGACTGTTGAAAAAAGCTTCTGTAGTCAAAGCCTATGTAAATTCCATTTATGCTGCATCATTGTGATTGTGGAATGGAAGTTATAAACCCAGTTAGTACAACATTGTTTTTCAAAATAAAGTTATCCATCTTGATTAAAAACAAGGAAGAAATGAATTATTATAGCTGTACTGGTTAAAGAGATGGGCTTCCTCAAGATGACTGCTGGCATTTTGGGCCGGATGATTCTATACTTGAGGTGGTGTCCCTGGCATTATGACATGTTCAGCAGTGATCCTGTCCTCTTCCCACTAAATGCTAATGGCCCCCCTCCCCCTCTGGAGAGAATCAAAATGTCTCCAATACACTGGAAAATGTGACCTGAGGGTAAAATCTCCCTTGGAGATTGGTGGTTGAAACACTGTTGAAAACCACTGTTCCTTTTGTTTTTTAAGATAAGGAGCCACTTGAAAACACATTCAGTTTTTCCTTGAAACTCCCAGGTCCAAATTTTGGATGCTTTGACTTAGCTTCTCATTTGAGGACCTGTCACTTCCAGAGAGCTTTCCAAACATCTGGTAATATGTTTATTAATTATATGAGGCTTGAATGTTTGGAGAGGGAGGGAATTGCAAAGAGTCAGATAAGACTGAGCAACTAACACTACACGCTATATAGCAGCGCGTGTTTGTTAACCCCAATGGAGTGGTCCGTTAAAGGGCCAGGAACATACCATGATACTTTGGGTCCCTCACCCATTCTGCAATAGATAATGCCGTCAGGTTGAGAATTAAACCAGCCATGGCCCTCACCAGGAAAATTAATGCACAACAGTGGGAACATAAATACACCACGATGGGGGTCTCTCCCACCACCTGCATTTACGCTGTGCCTTCCCCCCACTGTCTGGGGACAAAGGACTTAAAGTGGGTCAGCGGTCAGTGTTAGGAAGAAGTGGGCTTCTCAGGGCAAGCTCTCAGTTCAGACTACACTTGAGGTTCCAGGCCTGCCCGAGGTCTGTAAGCACACATTCCTTCTCCACAGCAGTAATTTAATCTGCCATCTCTATTGTGGTTGGCCAAGTTTGTCTAAATTACCCCTTCTGTGACTCTGAAACTCGACCTTGTGGATTTGTTTTTGGAAAATTCTTTTTGTCATCTGAAATCAGCCAGTCTCCAATTTGAAGATCTCATCTTTAGACTATATAAATAAGCTGGCTGCTGACACAATACTCACCCCCACCCAGCCCCCTTCCCGGGGGGCTCTGATTTTTCTAAAAGAACAAAACTGGGCCCTGCAGATGACTGGAGATGGATAGTTCCTAACGTTTTGATTTTGTGGGAGGTATTTTTGTTGCTATAGAAGTAAGCAGAATATCCCCTCGGCCCCCTCCAATAATAAGTCTGGCCATCACCCTGTCTCCCCTGTGAGGAAAATGACTTGTTCATAAAGCCGTTCATGGCAGGAGTATTTGGCTCCCACAGATAAATGTCGTATAGGGATCTTCTGCTTCTTAGAAATCACTCTCTTCCTAACCCCGGGGAGAGATTATTCTTGACTTTTAAATGGCACCCTGTGCTCAACAGGCCAAGCAAAAAAGAGGAGTTAATCACCCCTTTTAAGGATCAAAATTGAGCACTGAGACAGAGATGGCAAAAAAAGGAAGAAAGCTTTCACAGCATTGGGAATGTTAAAAAAAAAAATTAAACATCTAATAGTTATCAGGGAGAAAGAAAAATTTTCCTCTGCCCATCTAGGTTTTTCTGGCTGGTTTAAGAATTAAATGAACATGATACAGCATGTTGTGGTGGTGGTTTAGTTGCTAAGTCATATCCAACTCTTTGAGACCTCATGGACTGCAGTGCGCCAGGCTTCCCTGTCTTTCACCATCTACCGGAGTTTGCTCAAACTCATGTCCATTGAGTTGGCGATGCTATCCAGATTAACAGGAGAAAATCAAGCAAAAGATTAGTAGCAGGTGTACATGAGGCTTTCCTGGCTTTGTGGTAAAGAATCTGCCCGAAATGCAGGAGATGTGGGTTCCATCCCTGGGTTCGGAAGATGCCCTGGAGAAGGAAATGGCAACCCATCTCAGTATTCTTGCCTGGAATATCCCACGGATGGAGGAGCCTGGTAGGTTACAACCCATAGGGTCACAAAGAGTTGGACATGACTTAGCAACTAAGTACACACACACACACACACACACACACACGTGAGACCCAGGAAAACCAGGCATCTGGTCAGAATGACTGCAGCTCTCACCTGAAATACCATCTTCAGCTAAAGACAAATGAAAGTGTTGTGGTCATGGTTTGGGACTTCAAAGAGAAGGAAGGCAATTCCCATGGAGATGGAAAAGCAAGTGTTTGGTAAACAAATGTTTGCTGAGCCAGGCAGGCTAATGGTACACAGAGAGGAATTCTAACAAATTTGCTAGGTTCCTGTCTACACACCTGGTTCAAATCATAGCTATGGTGAAGAGGTTTTCTATCCGCATTTTTTAGGCAGTTAGGAGGAAAACCAAAGATTCTTCCAGAGTCTGTTTGGACTTAAAAATAATGAGGCTCTGGTAATTTCCTTGTGGTCCAATGGTTAGGACTCAGTGATTTCACTGCCATGGGCCAGGGTTTGATCCCTGGTTGGAGAACTAAGATCCTGCAAGTCACACGGCCAAAAAAAAAAAAAAAAAAAAAAAAAATCAAGAAACAAAAACAGAGAAAAAAATAATCAGCCTCAATCAATTTTCACGCCAAAGAGACACATTTTGGGGCGGCAAATTTTGCTCCCCCACATAACGTTGCCTCCCACACCTCCATGCAGAAGCCCATCATCTCATGACCCAGCTCCATCTCCCATTCTTTCCTTGCATAACACCCCAAAGCTCAGAGATAAGTAAGACCAGAAGGAAATCAGCCCTTGATCCTCTAAGATTTAAAATCCAGATGGGCAGTGGCAGAGAAATGAATATGCACAAGCAGCAACAAGACAGGGCAGAATATAATGGCATAAATGCCCAAATGACTTTAACGTCCCATGGAACAAGAAGATATATTCATTTTGTAGGGCCTGAAGAATGACTTTGGGGCACATGAAAAGATCTTAAAGAATGGATTGCATGTGGGCAGGAAGAGATGAATGCATATGGAGGAGTGGGAAGGCTGTATTTCATGTGATGCAGAAAATGAACAAAGTACAAATGTGGGAGAGTGCTCAGAAGGGAGGAAGACAATGGGGAGAATTCAATCCTCACTTGGCGGTTGCATCATTTCCAGGTCCATTCAGGAGAGAAAAATCACATTAGCTATTTTAAGAGAGAGAAGGTAAAATACAGATGAGTTAGCTAGGGCTTCCCTGCTGGCTCAGTGGTAAAGAATCCACCGGCCAATGCAGGAGACACAGGTTCAATCCCTGGCCCGGGAAGACCCCACATGCTGTGAAGCAACTAATCCCATGAGCCACTACTAAGACTGTGCTCTAGGGCCCGTGTTCTGCAACCAAGAGTAGCCCTGCTCCCTGCAACTAGGGAAAAGCCTGAGCAGCCGTGAAGAGCCAGGGCAGCCAAAAAATAAATAAATAGATAAATATTTAGAAATATTTTTTAAAAAAAGCATGGTTAGCTAATACAAAATTCTGAACTAGGTAGGTGAAAAAGCAGTATTAGCCATATGAAGCATATTGAGGCCTGAGGCAAAAGGAAAGGAAAATATGTGCACCCCCATACACATGATTTCATGTATTTTTTAAGTGGCGAATTTTTCCAGAACATTAAATTAGCTGAAAAATAATGAGAAATTGAAAAGTTGGTCTATTGAAATTCACAATATTATTTTTAATTTAAATGTTTTGTTTATATCCAAACCCAATTTACAATAATTTTACATCAGTTTAAGCTAATTCAAAATTATTCAAGATTATCCCCTGGACAGGAGAAATGGTCAAATATGATAATTTTCTCAATAAGAATTTTAAGTGAGCAAAAAATCATATATTTTGAAAATACAGTTTATGAGTTTGTGTCTATGAAAGCCAGTGGAGCACATTTTTCTCTTTAGCCTCAGGCTCTAAGATGCCTCAGCATGGTACTGAAATTTTGGCATTTTGTTCACCGTGGTTTTGTGCATTTAATTTTGAGTTTTGAAAAATATTGTATTCATATATAGGATGCCCGGATTCCTGAGAATTTTGATGTCCCCTTTAATTCTATGCCTGAGGCAACTGACTCACTGACCTCACCCTAATCTTGGCCCTATGAAAAGGTAGAATAGAATTCTAACTGCCATATGATCCTGCAATTCCACTCCTGGGTATATATCCAGACAAAACTATAATTCAAAAAGATACATGTGCCCCTGTGTTTATAGAAGTACTATTTACAAGAGCTAAGACATGGAAACAATCTAAAAGTCCATTAACAGATGAATGGATAAAGCTGTGGTACATACATACAATGGAATACTCCTCAACCATAAAAAGTATGAAACAACGCCATTTGCATCAACGAGGATAGAATTAGAGATTATCATGCTAAGTGAAGTAAGCCAAAGCCAAACACCATGTGATATCACTCATATGGGAGGTCTAAAATATGACACAAATGAACTTATGAAACAGAAACAGACTCACAGACATAGAGAACAGACCTATGGTTGCCAAGGAGGAGGGGAGGTGGGGGAGGGATGATTAGAAGTTTGGGATTAGCAGACGCAAACTATTGTATATAGAATGGATAAACAACAAGGTCCTACTGGATAGCACAGGGAACTGTATTCAAAATCCTATAATACACCACAATGGAAAAAATATGTCAATATATACATATAACTGAGTCATTTTGCTATAAAGCAGAAATTAAACAACATTGTAAATTAACTGTACTGCGGTTAAAAAGAGAGAGAGAGAACTGTAAGAAACCATAGCTAGATGAGCAAGTGTTGCTGGTTCCTAGGAGCAGACAGCCGGAGGGACACACCCAGGAAAAAGGAAGGATCAGTCCCTTCTTCCAGTCCTGTGGTCTCTCTCTCCTGCCCCCTAGAAGAGTCTAACGTGGCGCCCACAGGCAAAGCAGAATCCTTGTTCAGCATCACAAAGCCAACTATAGAAGAGTGAGTTTGGAGCTAAAAGGAAAAGCCAAACACCTGGCACATGGATGATTTCCCCTGAGTTGAATCTTGAAAGATAACTAAGATAGTCATTTTTTGAGCACCGTGCTAGGTTCTTTACAATATCACACAGTTAATACATGAAAGTGTTCTGAACCCAAAACTAGTTCAGTCTCACCCCAAAGCTTCTGCTCTCAATCATGATGCCATAAGTGAAGGAGAGGACATGTCAGGCAAAGGAAAACAGAATCAATTCAGTTCAGTTCAGTTGTTCAGTCGTGTCCGACTCTTTGTGACCCCATGAACCACAGCACGCCAGGCCTCCCTGTCCATCACCAACTCCCGGAGTTCACCCAAACTCACATCCTTTGAGTTGGTGATGCCATCCAACCATCTCATCCTCTGTCGTCCCCTTCTCCTCCTGCCCCCAATCTCTCCCAGCATCAGGGTCTTTTCAAATGAGTCAGCTCTTCACAACAGGTGCCCAAAGTATTGGAGTTTCAGCTTCAGCATCAGTCCTTCCAATGAACACTCAGGACTGATCTCCTTTAGGCTGGACTGGTTGGATCTCCTTGCTGTCCAAGGGACTCTCAAGAGTCTCTCCAACACCACAGAATAGAGCAAGGTGGAAGGGTTGACAATTAGCTTGGTGTGTGATGGAGACAAGTGGTGCAGTCACAGAACATCTTGTTTGTGCCAGACAACTTGCCAAGTGTTTTGTATTTTATTTTTTACTTGTAGGTGCTCTTCTTCGTCCCATTTTACAGATGGGAAACCAAGTCATAGAACACTAGTTAAATTTTCCCAGGGATACTCAGCTCACAGGTGAAGCAACCAGAATACAAACCTCAACTTCACAGTCTTTGCCCTTACTCACTAGCCAGACTGCCTCCCGCAGAAGGCAAAATGGACATGAGGCCAGAGGTATGACACAGTCAGGTCGTGGCAGCCATCCTAAGGTATAGGACTTAATTCTCCGTAGGAATGGGGACTGCCGAAGCATTTTAAACAGCATCAGTTATGTGTTTTGTGTGGGTCACAATGGTCTGAGCCTAGTTTGGAGGATAAATTTTAGAAGGTCGAAGATTTACACAATCTGAAGAGAAACCAGAATACAGGATGTATTTTAAATATACACACAGGAATTAGAGAAACCAGTTATAAAGCTATTGCAGTAATTCAGTGAGTAGAGCTCTGATGGAGTTGAGAATAGGGAATATATTGAAGAGACTAGAGATATTTATAACACTAGCCATTAGACATGAATAATGATAAACAGCATTGGAGAAGACTCTTGAGAGTCCCTTGGACTGCAAGGAGACTGCAATCATAAAGGAAATCAGTCCTGAATATTCATTGGAAGGACTGACGCTGAAGCTGAAGCTCCAGTACTTTGTCCACCTGATGAGAAGAGCTGACTCATTTGAAGAGACCCTGATGCTGGGAAAGATTGAATGCGGGAGGAGAAGAGGACAACAGAGGATGAGATGGTTGGAAGGCACCACCGACTTGATGGACATGAGTCTGAGCAAGCTCCAGGAGTTGGTGATGGATGGGGAAGCCTGGCGTGCTGCAGTCCATGGGGTCACAAACAGTTGGACACAACTGAGCAACTGAACTGAACTGAACTGAGTGATATCAGAGAAGAGGAATGGACTACCATGGTTTGGGGTTCTGGCCAGTAGGTTAGCATGTCATCCACTGATAGAAATATCAGTCTAGTGCAGTAGACTAGTCCCTTTCAACATTTGTTTTCTGGAGCTTTGAGCGTATGTAGAAATTGTGTGTATTGCTCAGTTATGTCTGACTCTTTGTGACCCCATGGACTGTAGTTCACCAGACTCTTCTGTCCATGGAATTCTCCAGGCAAGAATACTGGAGTGGGCTGCCACTGCCTTCTCTAGGGGATCTTCCCAACACAGGGATTGAATCCAGGTCTCCCAAATTATAGGCAGATTCTTTACTGTCTGAGCCATCAGGGAAGCCCATGTAGAAGTATTCAATTCAGTTGCTCAGTTGTGTCCAACTCTTTGCGATCCCATGGACTGCAGCATGCCAGGTTTCCCTGTCCATCACCAACTCCTGGAGCTTACTCAAATTCATGACCTTCAAGTCGGTGATGCTATCCAACCATCTCATCATCTGTCATCCCCTTCTCTTCCTGCCTTCAATCCCATGAATAATATGAGAACCCCATGAACAGTGTGTAGAAGTATAAAGTAAGCCAAACTCATATTTTCTTTGGTTACTGAATGCCAGCTAAGGAATTTTCATTTCATTGGAAACCAGAATCTCAAAAGAAAAAAAAAAAAAAAAAAGGTTTTAATAAAATGCTATGACCATAATTGCACTGAAAGAATCTCTGATTTGCTTTTCCCTTGGTAGAACTCATGTGGTATCTTGGGCCTCTAAACTCTTTAACACATCCCGTAAAAGACATGTATCTTGAAACCAGTTTTAAATATGTTCCACACATCTCCCATACTAATGAGTATCCAGCAACTAAGATCCTGGGACTTCACTGGTGGTCCAATGGCTAAGACTGTGCACTCCTAATGCAGGGGACCAGGGTTCAATCCCTGGTCAGGAAACTAGAGCCCACATGCTGCAACTAAGACTTGGTGCATCCCAAATAAATAAGTAAACTTTTTTTTTTAGGAATTAATGTAGCTCAACAAATAGAATGTGTAGTAATAGATAAAATGCAGCAACTAGCTAGATCAAACTCACTGGAAAATAGAGGGGCCACAACAGACCCCAACAGCCAACCTTACAGTGCTTTGGGAAGTGAGACAGGGGGCCAAGAACAGACCAAAAACCACATGCTACTTATGTCTAGGAGAAAGAACAAAAGAACTTAGGGGGCGGTTCATTTGCTTGTTGGGGGCTGACATTTGCAGTTCTGTCTGCAGCAGAAGAATACACCAGAAATTGGAGACCAGTGATTCATATCCTGGCTGCAAAGAGCCTGCACTAAGGCAGAGGGATTAGAATGGGTTTTAATGAGAGATAATAATCCAATCTTGTATCCACATTTGCCTGTCTGAAAGGATTTTTAGGTATATCATCTTATATGCTTTCAATCAGCCAGAGATCAGCATAATAAGAGAACGCAAGAAGCTCATAGGGAGCTGAGAAAGGAAGTTCCTCTCTCTCTCCTCTGCTTAGAAAACCACAAACTTGTGCTAGGAGTGATGTTGCCAGGCAACCACCAACTTCTATAAGCTTTGAGACTAGATGTTCTTGCTCTCCAGTAGAATGAAATATCAGATTGAAGGCACAGGAGAGACGTGATGTTGATGCTTGGTGATGCTTGTTGCTTGTTGATGGTGGTGAACCTGCTAGTGTCCTGAGGGTCCTTGCTCACTGGGTCAGCTCCAAGGCAAGTCATGGGTCCAGACGGGCCTTACACATATCAAATTTTAGAAAGCTTTTTTTTTTTTAAGCTTTTTTTTTTAAGCTTATCTATACAGCTGAAAAAAAAATTAGCTTGCCTTTCAGAAATTATCAACCAATCAAACATAATTACAGCATGGCCTCTGGAAAAATTTGTATGGTAATGGTGAAGTGATACAAGATGAAAGAGTTCAGCTTCCTTTCATACTGCTCAAGATATTTTATTACAGTAAGGAACAGAGAGAGAGAAAACAAAAGGTCAAGGCCTCCTGGACCATGGATTATTTAAGAAAAGAAGAAAAGTGAATATTAAAGCACCTCAAATCTCCATCCACAATATTAGATTTAGCCCAGTTACATGATTATTTTCCAATAATATTCAGTATCATGTATGTAAGCAAGGAAAAAGGGAATGGTTGTCTAGGGTTGTAGATTTACAAAACTGGCTGTACTGGATGGAAGGAGGAATAAATCTTTTCGGTGTAGATCAAAGAAATGATTATAATGATGAATTCAAACATGCAAGCTGGGTAAGGAGGAAAGTGAAATCAGAAGTGAGCAGAGATTTCTATATCCCACTCCTATCACCTTTCCTTTCACAGCTCTAAAACTCTGCTCTTTATCCACGTTGGAAAATATTTAGAGACTTTTGGTTTGAAAAGGTGTCTGATTTATGATTCTACCTGTAATACACATTCTCATTTGGTTCTGACTTGTGGTAGTTCGTTTTCATAGCCAAATGGCATTTTTACGTCCATTAAGGGTTACTCCAACACAGAGCTGGGCAAACCCTGAAGTGTTCATCTCTTTCCTGGCCCTTTACAGTCTGAAACAGAGATCATCAATGCACTGCATTCACAGGAGATATAAAATGACTCTTGATGAAACATGCATAATAGGTTGGGGAAACAGATATCACAGAGGCAAAGGCTACTTTTCACATTATGTCTGCCTCAACCGAGAACAGATTCTAGCAGTGAACAGTTCAGTGTTCTCTAAAACTGAGGAGCTCAGGGGGCAAGTAAATAATTTCTGATCCATGCACACAGGAACGTTCAGCTGGGTGATTTATATTATAGTGCTATTATGACTAATCTCATCAGAGGGATACTAGACTGAACTGAAGAAAGGAGATATAAGTCGAGCACTGAAAAATAATTCTCTAGGAGAAACAAAGCTGATGAACAAATTCATTTAGGACAGCTTGCATTGCCTGTGATCACTAATATCTAAATAAAGATGTTTATACTCCAGAGCAAGAATTTTGAAATAATGAGCATACTTCTTAAAAGCACCTGATAATCAGGTTAGGCAAATAGACAGGTGCAAACAAAGGCTTATTAGTAATACCATATGACCACCACCATCACCAGCCACAGAGAGCCAGGGGCTTCGGTGGCCTGACTATAGCATCTAAACAGCAGGTGATGAAACACATGTTGAGAAATAAAACAAATAAGCAAAAACTAATAAACAAATCAGTAAAGTTGCAAAATACAAAATCAAAACAAAGATCTGCTTTGTTTCTATATTCAAATAGCAAACTATCAGAACAAGAAAGAAAATAATCTTATTTACAATTGCATCAAAAAGAATAAATACTTAGGAATAAAATTAATCAAGGGAGTGAAAGATATAAATACTGAAAACTACAGATATTGATAAAATTAATTGAAGAAGACGTAAGTAAATAGATACTCTGTGCTCATGACCTAGAAGAATCAATATTCTTAAATTGTCCATTAAAATATCCATGTTCATTGTAGCATTATTTATAGTAGCCCAGATATGGAAATAACCTAAATATCCATTGATGAATGAATGAATTTTAAAAGTGCAAATATATATATTATATATATATATATATATATAGGAATATTATTCAGCCATAAAAAAGAATGAAATCTTGTCATTTGCAATGTGGATGGATATCAAGAGAATTATGCTAAGTGAAGTAAGTCACACAAAGATGTATATAAACTGTATGATTGTATGATTTCTCTTACATGTGGAAGCTTAAAAAAAAAAGACTTGTAGATAAGAGAATCAGTTGGTGCTTGCCAGAGGCAGGTGTGGGGAGGAGGAGGGAGAAAAAAAAATATGGGAAGTTGCAGCTGTGCTTTTTGCCTAGCATGGACATTTGTAAATATTAGACATAATATTCATAGATTTTTCTATCAGTGTTTGTCTTTGTTAGCTTAAAACAACTCAGTGCTACATGTATTAGATTCTGGGGATATAAATCTGAATAAATAAAGATAATCCTTGCCCTCGAGCAGCAAAGAGAATAGTAGAGAAGAGAGACATGTGACAAATAATTGCAATATCAAAGATTAATTACTAATTGCAGAGGAGACCTGGAGGATTTAGGGCAGTTTCCCAGAGGAGAAGACATTTGACACTGATTTAGATGGATGTACTGAATCTATGAAGCCTGAGCTAGCATTGAATCTCCAAGCAAGTCCCTTGTGAAGAGCTGAAGTGGAGACCGCAAATGGCAGCTTTAGATAAATGTGGCATATATGACCTAGCCATAGACTCCAGGAAAAAAATAACGATCTCTCGGCTCTCAGAGGATAGGAGTGGTTCCTTGAGTCAAATCCGACCTTGACAATCAGGTAAGAACATCAGAATTAAGACATGATCATCGTTTCAGATATTCTGTTTGAATTGCCGGCCAACTAATATACCTGTTTATGGTCTGTTTCCTCCATGAGAACACAAGGTTTATGAGGGTAGAGATCACTGAGACAGACCAGTGTGCAGCATTTAAGAGATGCTCGAGAAATACTTGTTGAATGAATGAGTAGAAACACAAATGAATAAAATACTAAGCAAACTTTTGAGTATCTTTGTAAGATACCCACAAACAAGTTTAGACACCAAGATGACTCATGTAAAACTAGTTCTGTTTAGCACTGTGACTACTACTTGAAAATCACTCAACTGTTAGCTATTGTTTTCAAGAGTGAAAGTGAAAGTTGCTCAGTCGTGTCCAACTCCCTGCGACCCCATGAACTATACAGTCCATGGAATTCTCCAGACCGGAATACTGGAGTGGGTAGCCTTTCCCTTCTCCAGGGGATCTTCCCAACCCAGGGATCGAACCCAGGTCTCCTGCACTGCAGGTAGATTCTTTATCAGCTGAGTGACGAGGAAAGTCCAGGAATACTGGAGTGGGTAACCTATCCCTTCTCCAGTGGATCTTCCCAACCCAGGAGTTGAACCGGGGTCTCCTGCATTGCAGGCAGATTCTTTACCAACTGAGCTATCAGGGAAGCTTCAAGAGTAGTGTCATCAACACTATCATTTACAACATGCCAGGCATTGAATTAAGTACTTTACAGTCATGATAGCTTATTCTATTCCTAATCTTTTCAATCCTTTTTCTATTCCTAACCCTTCCCTTTTCTGGGACAAGTAAGTAGGTAGTATCAGTTTCACTTCAGAGATCAGAAATTGAGATTTAGAAAGGCTCAGAAATTTGCCTGAGGTCAGGGAGAGAGTTGAAGAACCAGCACGGTGACTCCATCTCCAACTCCCACTGTCTCATTGGCCATAGTGTGCTACTGCCGGGGTCTACTTACCTTTCACAGCAACTATCAAGCTGTGTGACAACTAGTTGTGTGTTAAGCTCATTTTCCCCACTCAACTATGAGCTCTCAAGTGGAAGGGGTTCTTTGGGGGCAACTTTCAAAGTGGGTTTCCAGCTGAATTCTGCAAGTCCAAGAACATGAGTGTGCCTGAGGGACACCCACAGGGAAGGAGAGAAGTGGAGTACTGAAGGCCCCTTTCTCCCACCTCAGTTTAGTTTTTTTTTTGTTTCTGTGGGCTTTCCCAATAGTGGTAAAGAATCTGCCTGCCTATGCAGGAGACACAGGTTTGATCCCTGGATCAGGAAGATCCCTGGAGAAGGAAATAGCAACCCACTCCAGTATTCTTGCCTGGGAAATCCCATGGACAGAGGAGCCTGGAGGGCTACAGTACATGAGGTCACAAAGAGTTGGACATGACTGAACAACTGAGCACGTATCTTAAGCTTCTATGTCATTTCCATTGAAGAAAGGATTTTTTTTCCACACAGCATGTGGGATCTTAGTTCCCCAACCAGGGCTGGAACCCATGTCCCCCACATTGGAAGTCCAGAATCTTAACCACTGGACTCCAGGGATCTTCTGGGGAAAACCAGTCAAGTTCTAGAATCTACTAGTGCCTGAGCCCTCAATGTTATTGTTGTTCAGTCACCAACTTGTGTCCAACTCTTCATAACCCCATGGACTGCAGCACACCAGGCTTCCCTGTCCCTCAACATCTTCCAGAGTTTGCCCAAGTTCATGTCCTTTGAATCAGTAATGCCATCTAACCATCTCATCCTTTCTCACCCTTTTCTCCTTTTGACTTCAGTCTTTCCCAGTATTAGGATCTTTTCCAGTGCGTCGGCTGTTCACATCAGGTGGCCAAAGTATTGGAGCTTCAGCTTCAGCATCAGTCCTTCTAGTGAATATTTAGGGTTGATTTACTTTAGGATGGACTGCTTTGATCTCCTTGCTGTCCAAGGAACTCTGAAGAATCTTCTCCAGCACTATAATCTGTAAGCATCAATTCTTCTCCTCTTTGCCTTCTTTACTGTCCAGCTCTCACATCCATACATGACCACTGGAAAGACCATAGCCTTGACTACACAGACCTTTGTTGGCAAAGTGATGTCTTAGATTTTTAACATACTGTCTAGGTTTTCCATAGCTTTCCTGCCAAGAAGCAATCATCTTCTAATTTCAGCCCGAGAACTCGATGCTGTTAATTAAATAAAGCTAGTGTTAGAAGCAGAGGACAGTCTCTGAATATGAGGCATACTGAAGGAACCGGTGATCTCCACACCCTGGTCACATCGGAGTTACTTACGTGCATCAGTCTAAAATTGGATTGTCACCCTCCCACGTAAAATGCAGCAGAATACAGGCACTGTGGATGCAAGAGAGAAATCAGGACTTGTACCTCAACCATGGATGTCAGGCCACCTGTTATACTGAAAAACAAAAGCAGGACATGAAAATGGATAAAAATAAAACCAAAAAAATCACACTGAAGCTTGCTTACATAATTGAAAAACAGTAGACCTCTTTTGGGGGTGCAAATTTAGTGTCACCCTCAGATTTCAGGCTAGGAACATGCTCAAATATAATAGAGCAATGGGAAAATCACACTTTCTCCATAGCAACGACCTGAAAACTCAGCTCTATTCTCATTACCAGAGAACATTTGACAGCGCAATCTTGAGAAGTAGTTTTCCCCCAGAGCTTTATCAAGTTTCAGAAAGCAAACGTGGAGGAGAAATTGAAGAAGAACCAAGGTGTAGGAGGTGCTAAATGGGAGATAAGCAGGGATAGATCCACAAAAATTATTTCAAAAAATCAGAAATATGTAGAAAGGTTGATTAACCAAGTGCTGACTCACTTACCCACAACCCACAGCACCAAAGCAGAGAAGCTGAAGAGCAAAGTAGTCACTCTTGACAAGGAGGCAAGAGCCTGACCTTCCGAAAGGGACAGTGACAACAGTCTAAGCTGTCCCCTAGAAAGGCCCAACATTGACTTCTACAGACGGGCCCTTGCCAAGGAGATGTGTGCTATGCTCCGTTGCTTCCATTGTGTCCGACTCTTGGCGATCCCGTGGACTGTATAGCCCACCAAACTGCTCTGCCTATGGAATTATCCAGGCAAGAATACTGGAGTGGGTTGCCATTTCCTACTACAGGGGATCTTCCCAACCCAGGAACTGAACCCTGCATCTCTTGCATCTCCTTCATTGGCAGGCAGATTCTTTACCACTGTGCCACCTGGAAAGTCCCCATAACACACTTGATCTTGGCCAAAAGGCCAAGAAGGAGGAGGGAACTATTGTGCAGAGATGCATTAACATTCAAGAAACACCTCCAGCACAAGGAAGGACGCCAAAATGGCCCAAGGGCCGCTTCTGAGGCCAGTCTGCGCAACTCCATCAAAGCTGGGGTTAAAATTCATTCATTCATTCAATGCATTTAAGAAACATTTATTGAACAACTAGGCAGTGAAATAGATATTACAGGTACAAAGATGAATGATATGGTCTAGGTACTCAAGGACCCCATTTGGGAAGGCATTGGTTGGTACTTTGATGGGGCTTTGAACAGAGAATAGGCAGTAGGTCCCTGCAGTCAGAGAGAGACCTGGGATCATGTTCTAGCTCTGCCACTTTCCACCTGGAGGCACCCTGCTTTAATCTCCCCTTGCCTCCATGTGGAAGGCGATCATTCTTCCTTTGCAGGGTGGTTTTCAGGACTTTAGTGCTGGTGTATAGAAGATTCTCAGCATTGACTTGAAAACACTGTGATTGCTTTTTTTTTTTTTTTTTAAGTGAGATTTCATTCGAATTTACTATGGGCTTGCCTGATAGCTCAGTTGGTAAAGAATCTGTCTGCAATGCAGGAGACCCTGGTTCGATTCCTGGGTCCGGAAGATCCACTGGAGAAGGGATAGGCTACCCACTCCAGTATTCTTGGGCTTCCCTTGTGGCTCAGCTGGTAAAGACTCTGCCTGCAATGTGAAATACCTGGGTTTGATCCCTGGGTTGGGAAGATCCCCTGGAGAAGGGTAAACCTACCCACTCCAGTATTCTGGCTTGGAGAATTCCGTGACTGTATAGTCCATGAGGTGACAAAGAGTCTGACATGACTGAATGACTTTCACTTTGTACTTTGTGCAGTGTGTTGAGAACGCAGCAAAGAGTCATGTGAGTTGTTTCTCTCTCTACACTTGGAGATTCTATGGAGTCTGTAGTTAGCAGCTGCCAAGATACACAGAGTATAAAGGATTAAACTACCTCCACAGATTTGAACCATCGCTGGTGAAAGCGGAACAGCATGAAACAACACACCCCCTAGGGTAATGCCAGAAAAACCGGCCACCTTCCTTCTAACAAGTCTCAGAGGTGGGTTAATGTGTCTTTTGCCACACTGTCCAACTGTATCCCAGATTCAGGGCTTAAGGAGCCTCCAATTGAATTCTGCTTCAATTAAGGCGGTTCACTTCCTTTGTCACATCAAAGTGTGAAAGAAACTCCCCAGAGGAAAAGTCTCAAAAATACCCTCACTGCAAATCACTCCAGTAGAAGGTAAGAGAGGGTCTCAATAAGCCACCATAATGAACAGCGGCCTCTGGACATCCTGTCAAAAGTGTCATCCGCCAATGACACTTAGCCCTGTTCCCTCTCAGTTCATTATTCTCAGTCTCCGAAGGTGACAGGATTGAATTTCAAGGGCTCCCTGAAGGAGTAACGTGGGCAGGGAATAAGTAATGAGATCCCAAGGCGCTGGCTCTGTCAGGAGGTGCCAACCCCACTCGGAAGAGGGAGAAGGAAGCCCTGGGCTGAGGGGCGAAGAAGCAGGTCTCCTGGGCCAGTCTCCACTTTGCCTTCTGCCTCAGTTGCGCCCCTTACAAAACGGAGCCCCTTCCGATCCCCTTCTCCTCTCCCCCGGAGGATACTGGGTCTGCTGGTTGGTTGGTTCCAACAAGCTAACTTTTGGGGGGCTGTGTTGGGTCTTCATTGCTGCTCCTGGGCTTTATCTAGTTGAGGCGTGTGGGGGTTACTCTCTAGGTGTGGCTCACGGGCTTGTCCCTGAGGGGCTCCTCTTGTCGTGGGGCCTGTGGGCCTCAGTAGTTGCCCCGCGGCTGGCTCTGGGGCTTAGTCGCTCCACCGTTTGTGGAGTCTTCCTGGACCGGAAGTCGAACCTGCGCCCCCTGCACTGGCGGGCAGATGCTTATCCACTCTGCCACCAGTGAGATCCCCAACAAGCCGTGCGTGTGTGTTCAGCCGCTCAGTCGTGTCCAACTCTTTGCGACCCCGTGGACTGTAGCCCTCCAGGCTCCTCCGCCCATGGGATTTTCCAGGCAAGAATACTGGAGTGAGTCTCCATTTCCTCTCCAGGGGATCTTCCCCACCCAGGGATCGAACCTGCGTCTCCTGTATTGCAGGCAGATTATTCTTTACCACTGAGCCACCATAGACGCCCCCCGCCCCTTCCCCAACGCACCCACAGTCCCAACAAGGTACTTAAAAAGGATAAATTGTTGGTAGCTAATCTGGGCTTCACTATAGAATGAAATGTAGACACGGAAGTGATGAGCTTGTATGGTTTCTGTCCACCTCTCTGGGAGCCTGCCTCTCTTTCCTCTTCCTCCCTCTCTGGGCATCCTTTCTTTCCCGCCCAGTCTCCCCAGCACCCTCCCCCCGGCATAGCATAAAGACCATGAAGTTTCAGCGGCAGGATCTCTCACTTGTAGGGCCTTTCAAACAGACAGTCTATTTCACAGGAGACTTTGGGTTGTTTGCTTTTTCCTGAAGAGGACCCTGCGTTGTGTGTGCTTCTGAAACCGGGATCTGTTCCTTCCCATGAAGCACGTGTTGCTGTAACTGACACCTTCCATGCTACATGTACCTCCACATACATTTCATTTATGTCACACAGCCCCCAATTTAATCACCCCCACACCTGAAGCCTGAAAGAAGCTGGCTTGACAGTTTCTATAAATGAGTATTTTTAGTGCAATTTAGAGCAGTTTTAAGTTTACAGAGGAATTGAACAGAAAGTACAGAAAGTTCCTGTATCCCCTCGAATGCAGGTGCCTCTGTTACTAACATCCTGTACTGCTGGGACTTATTTGTTACAACTGATGAACCCATACTTATACATTGTTATTATTAACCAAAACCCAGAGATTGGGAGTCAGTCACTCTTTGTGTTGGATAGACAAAGGTTTTGAATCCCAGTTCTAAGTTCCTGATGAGCAAACACAGTGGACTTCGTGGAGTAGATGTTCACACACCAGGGGGTGAGATCATGGGGCCAACTGCCCACTCAGCAGGACTGAGAATGGTTTCTATGAGGTGGGACTGAGGCCATGGCTGTGTGTGTGATAGGCAGGGCAGGTGCTGGGCGGGTCTTTCCACAGAGGATCCGCTACAGAAAAAGAAGTCAAGTTATATATAAGAAAACGACTGGATCTTTATAAAAAGGATAGTTAATACATATACAGAGGGTGTTATTACTGCACTGTGTTCTCTTGCAATGTGTTTCAAAGAACTGTTTTTCCATTACCATCTTAATGGGTCAGCTATTTCTAAAAATCACTCAGATTTCCTCTTGAAATATTCCCCTTCTGAATGGTTGTAGTTTTGCTAGTTAAAAATCAAAGATTGATCAGCTAAAGGAAAATACTACAATTGCATGCTCAGATTTAAAGGAGAAGGGTCTATATGTGCTAAGTCACTTCAGTCGTGTTCAACTCTGTGTGAGCCCATGGACTGTATAGCCCGCCAGGTTCATCTGTCCATGGGATTCTCCAGGCAAGAATACTGGAGAGGGTTGCCATGCCCTTCTTCAGAGGATCTTGCCGACCCAGGAATCAAACCCAGATCTTTTATGTCTCCTACATTGGCAGGTGGGTTCTTTACTGCTAGCCCCACCAGGATGGTGGAGCTAGATAATAAGGCAAAAACTGGGCATAGTTGGAGATTCAAGTTGTCTCTTATTCCACTCAGGACCACAATGGCTCAGTAAATTGTGTTTACTAAGCAGAGCACTTGTGGACAAAACATCCTTTTTTTTAATTTATTTTTTTAATTGGAGGATAAAATTGCTTTACAATATTGTGTAGCTTTTTGCTATACAACAATGCAAATCAATTATAACTGATCCAGTCATAACATACATAACTATAGATATATACCCCTTCCCTCTGAACCTCCCTCCCACCCCACCCCTTCCCACCTCTCTAGATCCCACAGAGCACCGAACTGGGTTCCCTGTGTTATAAGGTAGCTTCCCACTAGCTTTCTATTTAACATGTGGTAGTATATCTATCAATGTTACGTCCTCAATTCATCCCAGCCTCTCCTTCCCCCACTGTGTCCACACATGACTGATCCTTTGCGTATGTTTGCTCCCTATGATGAACTGAAGAATGTTTCCCCAAAGATGTCCATGTCCTTATCCCCAGAACTTACAGATATGTTAAGTCTCAAAGGGAAATTTAAGATTGCAGATGAAATTAAGGCTGCTAGTCAGCTGCCCATAAAATAATGCTGTCCTGGGTTATCTGGGTATGCAATCACAAGAGTCATTAAAAGTGGAAGAAGGGGTAGAAAAAGTCAGAGTGATAACATGAGAAAAACCTGACCAGCCTTTGCAAACTTTGAAGATGGACGTGGGACATGAGCCAAGGACTGTGAGACAGTCTCCAGAAGCTGGGAAAGGCAAGAAAACAAACTCCTCTAGAGCCCTCCAGAAAGAATCCAGTCATAGCAACACTCTGATCTAGACCCAATGAGACCAGATCAGACTTCTCACCTCAAGAGCCGCACGATAATTATTTTTTTTAATCCACCTACTTTGTGATCTTTTTACAGCACCAAAAGAAAACTAACACACTCCTCAACATTCTCCTGTTCCTCAGTTCAGTTCAGCTCAGTGGCTCAGTCATGTCCGACTCTTTGCGACCCCATGGACTGCAGCATGCCAGGCCTCCCCGTCCAACTTCCAGAGTTTACTCAAATTCATCCATTGAGTCGGTAATGCTATCCAACCATCTCATTCTCTGTCATCCCCTTCTCCTCCCGCCTTCAATCTTTCCCAGCATCAGGGTCTTTTCCAATGAGTCAGCTTTTTGCATCAGGTGGCCAAAAGTATTGGAGCTTCAGCTTCAGCATCAATCCTTTCAATGAATATTCAGGACTGATTTCCTTTAGGATTGACTGGTTGGATCTCCTTGCAGTCCAAAGGACTCTCAAGAGTCTTCTCCCACACCACAAGTTCAAAAGCATCAATTCTTCGGTGCTCAGCTTTCTTTATAGTCCAACTCTCACATCCATACATGACCACTGGAAAAACCATAGCCTTGACTAGAAGGATCTTTGTTGGCAACGTTTAATATGCTGTCTAGGTTGGTCATAACTTTCCTTCCAAGGAGCAAGTGTCTTTTAATTTCATGGCTGCAGTCATGCAGCAAACATGCCGTCTGCTGTTCCTACCACTGGTTTATTCTTGGGAACTGAGGCAATCAGGTCCCTGAATGCAAGAATGCTTCAGAGCCTGGATCCTACATCAGCTCTACAGTTTCTAGTACATAGCTCTGCACACACTGAGCCTTAAGGAAATAGTGACCAGGTCCTGGCTTCCCAAGTGGCGCTAGTGGTAAAGAACTCGTCTGCCAAAGCAGGAAACACTTAAGGAATACGGGTTCAATCCTTCCATTGGAAAGATCCACTGGAGGAAAGTCTTGCAACCCACTCCAGTATTTTTGCCTGGAAAATCTCATGTACAGAGGGGCCTGGTAGGCTACAGTCCATAAGGCCGCACAGAGTCGGACATCACTGAAGCAACTTAGCACGCAAGTAATAGCTTACAGTGAATGATGTCGGATTTGTGATCTCTGAAGAAGATTTAGCTTTGGGACCAGGATTGATCACTCAAGAGCTTTTATGTAGCAAAGTTTTGTTAAAGTATAAAAAGTGCAAGTCGCTCAGTCGTGTCTGACTCTTTGTGACCCCATGTACTGTAGAGTCCATGGAATTCTCCAGGCCCAAGACAGGAGTGGGTTGCCTTTCCCTTCTCCAGGGGATTTTCCCAACCCAGGGATCAAACCCAGGTCTCCCGCATTGCAGGCAGATTCTTTCCCAGCCGAGCCACAAGGGAAGCCCAAGAATACTGGAGTGGGTAGACTATCCATTCTCCAGTGTATCTTCCTGACCCGGGAATTGAATTAGGGTCTCCTGCATTGCAGATGGATTCTTTACCAACTGAGCTATTAGAGAATCCCTAAAGTATAAAAGGGGACAGAGAAAGCTTTTCACATAGACATCAGAAGGGGGACAGAGAGTGCCCCCCTTGCTAGTCTTATCAAGGCCTTATATACTTTTATCAGACTCACTCCCACAACATACATCTTAAATTAACAAGATTAGAACTGACAATAGAAAGGTCTTACCAGACTCACTCTCATAGTATACAAGTTTTAAGAAAAACAAGATGAGTCAGAAGGTTCTTGTTAAGGAGAAACACATCCTCGAGCAAAATACATTGTTCTATTGACTAAGACAAAGAAATGTAGGGAAAAAATGTTTGTCCTTTTCTCCTCTTTGGGAGCCTTGGACCCCTCTCTCCTCCTTGGGAGCCCCAGACCCTTTCTCCTCCTCAGGGACCCTGGACTTCTTATCAACCTGCCTAGGAATTGACTCTCTCACAAGCACGCCTAACTTCCATCAAAATGTAAAAGAGGACTCGCTTGATGGTCCAGTGATTGAGTCCATGCTTCCAATGCAAGGAGAGTGGGTTTGATCTCTGATCAACCTAAGAGGAACTAAGATCCCGAATGCCATGTGGTGCAGTCAAGGAAAAAAAAAAAAAAAGTGCAGTCCAAGTTGAAAGGGGAATGTGAGAAGTACTAATTCCATTACTCACAATTTTTTTTCTGCTTCCCAAAATGTTTTAACTGGAATCTCTAAACACTGATATAAAGGGAGAAGACTGATATTGAAAAGTCTCCTTTCAAGGGACTGCATATCCATTCTGTCAATGTATTTGAATTTAGGAGACAATTATCTGTGACAGCTGGTATGGTGAAAATTATTAGTCCTAGCCAGCTCTAAACATGCAGGTTCCAGGGATAGAAAATTTCTGTCTGTTGTGACATCTTTGAACTCAAGGATGCACGATATTGCAGAGTATTAAGAATTATGAAATATGAGATGCAGCCAAAGGAAACTAACGTAATGCATAACTCTGAAAACCAAATCATTCCTGTTGTTGTTCTGTCTCTCAGTCGTGTCTGACTCTTTGCAACCCCATGGACTGTAACCCACCAGGCTCCTCTGTCCATGGAATTTTTCTGGCAAGAATACTGGAGTGGGTTGCCAATTTCCTCCTCCAGGGGATCTTCCTCACCCAGGGATCGAACCCTTACAACTTTTCTAATGCTTCAATTTATGTTTTATTAAGAGAGATTAATTTGCAGCAGGCAGAATCAGCAGCCCTGATCCTAAAGTTTCATTTGGGGTGATGCACCTTTCCTCACCCCAGGGAACTTCTCAGTGACTGTTTCTTCCCTAATCTCCCATTAGTCCATCACGCCATTTCAGTCGTTCCCTCTCCATCTTCCCTGAGTTCCAGGGATCTGACATCCACTCCTTCAGGAAGCCCACGTAGCAGCCGCCATCCCAGGTCACACTGTCCATCTCCAGGGAGGACATCATTTTAGTTGGCCTGCTACTTGCTCTCCAGCCTAGACTGAGTCAAGCCTTTTAAACTTTATAACCAAAGGGCCCACTAAGTAGTTCTTCTAAACAAAAACATATGATTTTCCATGAGGTGAATTCTGCTCTCCTTACAGAATAAAAATGTGGCTCGTCAGTTGAGGTTTTTCTTTAATAATAATATTTTTCTTTCCACTGAAACATAGGATGTACTTCTTCATTTATTTTTGCTGTGTAAGCCCACAGATAGTTGCATTAACATAGGATGTTGGTTTTAACAAAATGCTATCGAAGCACTTTGGAAAGTGGTTCTTCCATCCAGCGGGGGGTGGGGAGAGGAAGGGTGGTACAAAGTGCTTTAAAGAGGGGGAGAGCCCTGGGTTAGATCTAATTGTGTGGTATGCCTTGGGATGATGCCAAAAGGGCAACTCAAAATGAAATTTTCCTCTACTTCAGCATCAGATAAATGGAAATGGCAATTTCTGATTATATCCAGGACTTCTTCCTTTCTCCTTACAGTTTAGGCCCATTTTCCCAAAGTCTATGTAGTCTAGAGACGCTGTGTTAGGACAGACAGTGTGCTTGTTAAAAATGTGGGTTCCTGCCCAAAGCCTCTCTGTCCAAATGAATCAGAGACTTCAGGAGTGGGAATCAAGATGTGCATTTTTAAAACTGGCAATGCAGAGAATTCCCTGCTGGTCCAGTGGCTGTTTCTCTGAGCCTCCAAGGCAGAGGGCATGGGTTTGACCCCTGGTCAGGGAACTGAGACCCTGTATGCTGCCAACTCAGCCAACTTAAATAAAAATAAAAATAACAATGTAGCTTCTATGGCCAGCTAAGCTTAAGAACGATAATGAGAGTAAAGAAGCTTCAATATATGGATTAAGCCAAAGAGCATTCCAGGAAACATTGTATTCTTTGCAGTCATCACTCCCCAGAACAAAAAAAATAGGGGTAAAGATAAAGAGTAACTCCACAATGGAGAAACCTGACAAATACTTCTCAGCCAGATCTCCATTGCCCATGGAATTCTGCAAGCAAGAATACTGGAGTGGGTAGCCATTCCCTTCTCCAGGGGATCTTCGTGATCCAGGGATTGATTCTTTACCATCTGGAGCAACTGGGAAGCCCAAATTCAATATCAACATAATAAACCGTGTCAAAGGAGTATGTCAAGGCTGTATGTTGTCACCCTGCTTATTTAACTTCTATGCAGAGTACATCATGCAAAATGCTGGGCTGGAAGAAGCACAGGCTGGAATCAAGATTGCCGGGAGAAATATCAATAACCTCAGATATGCAGATGAAACCACCCTTATGGCAGAAAGTGAAGAAGAACTAAAGAGCCTCTTGATGAAGGTGAAAGAGGAGAGTGAAAAAGTTGGCTTAAAGCTCAACATTCAGAAAACTAAGATCATGGCATCTGGTCCCATCACTTCATGGGAAATAGATGGGGAAACAATGGAAACAGTGACAGACTTTATTTTGGGGGGCATCACTGCAGATGGTGAATGCAGTCATGAAATTAAAAGATGCTTACTTCTTGGAAGGAAAGTTATGACCAACCTAGACAGCATATTAAAAAGCAGAAACATTACTTTGCCAACAAAGGTCCATCTAGTTAAGGCTATGGTTTTTCCAGTGGTCATGTATAGATGTGAGAGTTGGACTATAAAGAAAGCTGAGTGCAGGAGAATTGATGCTTTTGAACTGTGGTGTTGGAGAAGACTCTTGAGAGTCCCTTGGACTGCAAGGAGATCCAACCAATCCATCCTAAAGGAGATCAGTCCTTGGTGTTCATTGGAAGGACTGATGTTGAAACTGAAACTGCAATATTTTGGCCACCTGATGTGAAGAGCTGACTCACTGGAAAAGGCCCTGATGCTGGGAGGGATTGGGGGCAGGAGGAGAAGGGGACAACAGAGGGTGAGTTGGTTGGATGGCATCACCGACTCGATGGACATGAGTTTTGGTAAACTTTGGGAGTTGGTGATGGACAGGGAGGCCTGGCGTGCTGCGGTTTCATGGGGTCACAAAGAGTCGGACACAATTGAGCGACTGAACTGAACTCTTGATGAGATATGATAAAAATGGCACTTTACCTCTGTGATCTTCCCCTCAAAGCAGCCCCTGTCTAATCAGGAAGGAAACAGCAGACAAATTTCAGCTGAGGGTTATTCTACAAAATCCTAACCAGTACTCCTCAAAACTGTCAAGGTCATCAAAAATAAGAAAAATCTGAGAACTGTCACAGCACTAAAGAGCCTCAGGAGACATGATGATTGAATGTGATGTTGTTTCCTAGAAGGGATCCTAGAACAGAAATAAGACATTTGGGGAAAATGAAAGAAATCTAAAGAGAATATGGGCTTTAGGTAACAATTATATACTGACAGTGGTTCACTAATTGTGACAAATGTACTATATTAATGTAAAATGTTAATTACAGGGGAAGCTGGGATGTAGGATATACAAAAACTCTGTACTACTTTCACAGCTTTTTTGTAAATCCAACCTTATTCTAAAATTAAAAATTCATTAAAAATTTTTAAATAGGAGTCAAGACAGAGAAGATTGATCTATACTATTATTCTCTGCATATCTTCTAAACATATATAGCCTATCAATCAAAACTCTATTCCAGACTCTTAGACTCCCCTGGCAGTCTAGGGGTTAGATTTGGGCCTTTACTGCCAGTGCCAGAGTTTGATCCCTGACCGAGGAACTAAGATTTCATAAGCCACATAGTGTGGCCAAAAAGCAAGCAAACAAAAACAAGCTCTATTCCACATGGGTTAATATTACTAAGATGATAAAGTTATTCAAGCAATTGACATCACAGCATATATAACCAATAGGTTTAATTCTCCTATGTTGTTTACAGGCAGGGCTCCCACGCTGTACAATTCCAGAGGATTTTCTTCACAAAAAGTGGAAGTGAAAGAACGTCACTTTTGTAGAATGATAGGGGAGAAAAGAATTTCCTTTACCCTCCTAAGTCCAATAGCTAGGTCTCTGAAATAAATTGACAATTGTAGTTTAACAGGAGAAAAGGTTTACAAAGTAATTAACTTAGAGTTACATATACAGAGACATCACAGGAGAAATAAAAATAAAAACTCCAAAAAAAAGTGATATATGAGAGGTTATATATTGTTTTAATAGGGAGAGGGGTGATGTAGACCACTTAAAAGAAAGCAAATGATTTTTAGGAAAGACAAATGGACCCTTAGAAGATTAGGTGGGAGATATGATAGTAAGTGACAAGGTTTGTCTGAGCATGGCTCTCACTTCTAATCTCTCCTACCATCTTCCCTGGTTGAAGAAATTCCCAGAAAGAGGATTTAAGACAATGGCATTCCTTTGGGCTTCCCACGTGGCACTGGTGGTAAAGAACCTGACTGCCAATGCAGGAGCTATAGGAGACTCGAGTTCGACCTCTGTTTTGGAAGATCCCCTGGAGGAGGGCATGGCAATCCGCCCCAGTATTCTTGCCTGGAGAATCCCATGGACAGAGGAGCCTGGTGGGCTACAGTCCGTAGAGTTAGAGAGAGTCGGACATGACTGAAGCGACTTAGCGCATGCGTGCATTCCTTTTGGAGAATATGTCTTTAGGCAGATAATGGGAGTTCAGAGAAAGCCTCTTATTGCATTTGCTATTTCTCAAGTGCTACAGCTCAAAATAATCAGTTCACCAAAGTGGCATATTTTGGAGCTGCACGTCCTGAATTTCAGAACACAGTGTATCTCTGTAATTGTTCTAACTTCTGTCCTATTTACATACAACAGGTGAAAATTATTAACTCCTTTAAGCTTGTAGTGGGTAAAATGTATAAGAGGGATATAAGTTAAGGGGCCACAGATCCTCCATGGTTATTTCTCAAGTGAGCCTACCAAGAATAAAATAAAATCCATCCCTCAATGGATCTGCTCCTCCCACCACTAAGCTCTACGTATGAATGAAGACTCTACTCACCTTCTCAACTGGCAGGAATTTGCTTCTCTCCTTCAGTGGTTATAGGCTGTGTTCTTTTCTCCTCATTCCTTTTTAGAAAACTCAGTCTCCTCAAACTGAGAACGGACTTCTCACCACTCAAGTCAAAATATGAAGAGAAGAGAGAAAAGGGAGACAAGCCCTAAGGGTCTTTCCCCAACCCCTTGTCCATGACCCACGTGGTATACTAGAGCAAGTGCTCATTGGCTTGCTTGCAAGTATCTGCTGTTAAACTTACAAAGCAACTTTGTAAATTGGTTGTTAAAGTATTAAGAGCTTTAAGTCATCATGATTGGAGCATTTCACACTCAGAAATGGGCAAACGTTTCAAATCGGGTCTTTTATCCCCCTCCACTACCCACCATGCCTTATTTCATATATGTATCTACAGGCCTCAGAGACCTTCTCAGTTCTTGTAAAGATTCCTTTAACAGGTGGAAGATGGGTTTTTATTTTGGTCTTTTTGCTTTCTTGTCTTTATCCTTAAAGACCTAGCTCAGTTGTCTTGGTCAAAGTGTTTTGGTTTCAAGAAACTGAGTCCCAGTCATGATAGCTCAGAAAAAGAGATAAGAGTTGGGGTAATAACTGAAAAGACAGAAGAATCTCAGATAAACCAAGGCAGAAAGTACACAGTCTGACGTTCGGGTCCATGAACCCAACAGGTCCCCACCACTGGGAGGCACCTGATTGGGTGGTTTATGGTACAATCAGCCATAGGCTGGGGAATCTCTCGGTAAATTCAGATTTACCTCTGCTCACAGCCCCAATGTTGATACAGGCTAACACAGTGAAAGATGGCCAGCACATCTTTCTTTAAGGGTTATTTAAACCATGCCACTCAGATTGGGACTTGAACCCATGGTCTTTCAATTGAGATCTCACACCTTGAAATTCAGGTTTTTGATGTCTCCTCACAGAAAGAATTCAGTGAATGACAAAGTGATAGGTAAGAAGTGGATTTATTTAAAGAGAAAGCATTCCACAAGAGAGTGTGGGCCATCTCAGAAGCTAAGGGCAGCCGCAGGGTATGGAGTTGTCAGTTTTTATAATGGTGGGTAATTTCATAGGCTAATAGTAGGAGGAGTACTCCAGCTACTTTGGGAAAGAGGTGGGGATTTCCAAAAGTTGAGCCACTGCCCACTCTTTGACCTTTTACGGTTGGCTTCAGAATTGTCATGGCAACTGTGAAAATGTCATTTAACATGCTGATGGACTTCCCAGGTGGCGCTAGTGGTAAAGAACCTGCCTGCCAAAGCAGAAGTCTTAAGAGACACTGCTTTGCTACCTGGGTCGAGAAGATCCCCTGGAGGAGGGCACAGCAACCCACTCCAGTATTCTGGTCTGGAGAATCCCATGGACACAGGAGCCTGGTGGGCTGCAGTTCATGGGGTCGCAAAGAGTTGGACACGACTGAAGTGACTTAGCATGTACACACATGTTTATAATGAGATCCACTGATGCTCAAGGCCTAGTGGAAGTCAAGTCATGTGCCATCTTGGACCCAGTTGGTTCTAACCAGTCTTTGTTGTGTCCTATGGCTATGTCCTCGTAGCTCAGTTGGTAAAGAATCTGCCTACAATGCAGGAGACCTGGGTTCAATCCCTGGGACAGGAAGATCCCCTGGAGAAGGAAATGGCAACCCACTCTAGCATTCCTGCCTGGAGAATCACATGGACAGAGGAGCCTGGCAGGCTACAATCCATGGGGTCACAAGAGTAGGACATGACTTAGCAATGTAACCACCACCACCACATGACTATGTCATTCTTTTAAAAGTTCTGTCCTGCCCCCTTCCTTCCTGTTTCATTATGGCTTATTGTCTTTCTCTTGGAGAAGGAAATGGCAACCCACTCCAGTATTCTTGCCCAGAGAATTCCATGGACAGAGGAGCCTGGTGGCTGCAGTCCATGGGATCGCAAAGAGGTGGACACGACTGAGTGACTCACTCACTCACAGCATCTGGCTAGAAATTGCTACCCTATTTTTATTTAATAATGCAATTGCTATTTCATTTTATTTTATTTGCAATGAAATTCACAAGATGCATCCAAATAACTGAGTTCTTACTTGAGTTGACAGTAGAACTTGAGTTCTACCTAAGAGGAAGGAGAGAAACTTTTAAACTATACAATCCTCCTTAATAGATCAGGGATGGTTAGAAACTGGAGCGATTTCAACAATGATATAGCCCCTCATGTGTGACAAGCAACATGGTTAGACAGTCATGATAAAGAATTTATCAAGGATCAGTCTTTCTAGGAACTCATCTTTTAATAAGAAGCTCATGATCTGACTGGAAATAAAGGATAATAACAACAGAGTTTGAGCCAAGTTGTAGGTCATGCTTTGGGGGTTTCAAAAAAGCCAGACTGAGTTCAGACTGAGGTCAGCCTGCAAATAGTCTGGGTCCTCCTGGGCTCCTTCTTGCCCCCTGATTTCTCATTCTCATTCTCTGTGTGGTCCAGAGGAGCCACCTCCTGCTTAAGTAGAGATTGGAAGCATCATTACTTTCAAAGACAGCAAGTGGAGGGTGGAGAGAGGTGTGGTCCCTAATTTCACTGTTAAGAAAGATACATTTCTGGGTCCCTATATGGGGAATCTAAAAGCATCCCAATGAGGAATCTTTACAAATGATGGCTGGATTTTCTAGTACTCTTTGTATTGCATTCCACTTCTGAGGAAGACTTAAAAGGATTCCTTAAGCTGGTTGTGAAACCTGAAACCTAGCACTGATATTCTGGAAAAATACACTGCAATTTAAACCATTGGATCACAGAAGGGCTTTTGAAACCAAGTGGATCCATTCCAGTGAGCAGAAAGAAAAAAAACTAAGACTGTTGATCTAAGAGAGAGTTCAACTCCACTGACCTCTCCTTCCTCACCTTGCAAGTAGGTCTGCTATTTAGGAAAAACAGGAAGTTAACTCTGTGATGGGAATCATAAGTTATGGCAGCAAATTAATTGAATTCTTGACTGAAGACTTCTCGATTGCAAAATGCTTCCTATACACGTAGGATATATTCCTGTTTTCATTTTTATCCTGCTGTAAAGGAAATTTTGAAGAGCATGGCTGTGAAAATTAGGGATTTCAAGTCAATCTTTTTAATGTTTAACACTCCAAAAATAATGTTCTAAGCAATTTTCATTGACGAAAACAGCTAATGTGGAAATAAACTTCCACTATCTAAGCTATAGTGTTTATAAGGCATTATGGCTCTCCCTCTAAGACCCTCAGAGTTCTCTTTGTGTTTGGGTTATAAACATAAGCAACCAGCTGCTCCTAATCCCAAAATTACAGAGTTCAGGGAAAGCAAGAAATTAACAGGACAAGGAGGCATCACGAAAGCCTTGTCAGGCACTCTATTTATACTTTTTTTTTTTGCTATTAAGTCACTCACAAGCATTTATTGCACCCTCCTGTTTGCCAGACACAGTAGTTTGTTACTCAGGATGTATTAGTGCACAAAAAAAGATGTGTTCCCTGCCAACAGTCCTAAAGAAGTGATAGCTAAGGAATTCATTGGTGGTCCAATGGTCAAGACTCCACCCTTTCACCTCTGAGGCCCTGAGTTCAATCCCTGGTGAGGGAACTAGGATCCCACAAGCTGTGAGGTGCAGCCAAAAAAAAACAAACCTAAGAGTTACATAGTGCTTATAGTTCCAGGGTTGTCCTAAGCTTTTTCTTTATAAAACTTACTTAATCAAACTTCTAAAGTAGGTACTGTTATCATCTCCAGTTTAGCGATGAGGAAACTGAGGCACTAGAGAGTTTAAACGGCAATCACATAATCTCACTAGTGAATATATCATTTCAAACCCATCTAAGGGGATGGAAAGTTATACCAGTGACTCATTTTAAGCAGTGGATCCTGGGACCACAGATCATTCCTTGAACAGTTCTGTGATGAAGGGCAGACCCAAAAGATGTATTATTAGGCAAGGGGCTTTACTCCGCAAAAAAGAGCAGTCAGTTTAAGATAGAGATATTGTCTCTCTAGAATATCTCTCTAGACTTAGAATGTTGAAGCTCCATTCTATATCTTTTCTGCAATTGCCCTGTGATGAAGTATTGCTAAGTCTTGCTCCTCTTGTTTTGGGGAAAGCATCTCCTGCAAGATTGATGTCTGAATAAAGTTTCAGTCATTTTCAGATATTATTGTAAAAACAAGTTCTCTGTAGGAAAATGAATTTCATAGCATCAGAGATGCAAACTAATACAATGAGTTTTATCCTGGAGCAATGGTGGATGGGTGTGTCTACACCTGGGAACCCAGTGGCATGCATTGGTTTAACCTTTTAAGTGGATCAAGAGCTTTGAGCTCAGACAGAGGAAACAGTGTTTTTCCTTATTGGAGCGCTTCGGTACCTTTGTCTCATCAGCGCTGAGTTCACACCAACCAAGCTTACTGGATCAGCTCAAATGCTATTAGTTTCAACAGCAGAGTCTACCTCTCCAAAGAACTGTGCATAGCGTTAGGTAGCAACTAGCATTGCTTTCCTTTGTTTTCATGATTTCAAAAGCCATTTCCTTCTCCAGGAAATCTTCCCAACCCAGGGATCAAACATGGTTCTCCTGCACTGCAGGCAGATTCGTTACCATCTGAGCCACCAAGAAAGCCTGCTCAAAATTGAAAAAAATGGCTAATTAAATTTAAGACACAATTATTTGGAAATTTATGTATTCACCAAAATGATAATAAGAAACTACATAGAAATGTTATCATTAAAATAATAGTAAAAAGTCTACATAGAAATACAATTTGTGACTTGAATTTATTGGGAAATAATAGACTTTAAAGCTGCAAGAATTATGTCTATAACTAAATGAAAACCAAAGCACCAAAGACTATAAAGTCGCAGAAAATAAAAAGAGGTCAAGATTGTATCAGAGTGAAGAAATTATGACACTTCCTATGTCTTTCTAATTTTCTGTAATGGATTTTGTCTTTTTAAATTGAAAGGAAGAAAATGAAATGTCTTATGTGCTATTTCAAGATGTCAACAGCCTTGGTTTACTGCTAACTGCTCTTGTCAAAGTCCAGAAATGGGAGTCATACCATGGATAGAGGTATAAATCCACAGAGTTACTATGCCCTCCTCCATCAAAATAGAAATCCTCAAAAAATAAGGCAAAATCTATGTGCATAGCTCCAGAGCACAGAAAAAAATCACATCAAGACTTTACTCAAGACATTCACAACCATTTCTCAGTCAGGAATGGAATAATGCATATTGGTCTCCAACCTTAAATACATGTATGCTCTCTTGTTAAAAAGAAGATCTTGGAAATTCCCTGGTGGTCCAGTGGTTAGGACTCCTTGCTCCCGTGACAGAGGGCCTGAGTAAGATCTCTGGTCAGGAAAATAAGATCCTGCAAGCCTTGTAGTGCATCCAAGAGAAAATAAAAGATCTTATTTACATGTCTCTGTCCTCCCAGGCAGATCCTCTTTGCCAAGCCTGTGATTCAGGACTATCTGTACTAGAGTGTGGATACAAGCTCTAACCCACTGACGCATCCCCCTCCAATACCTCACCTGCCTGGAATGACTCTGAAGGAACCAGCAATTCTGAGTCTCTGTCACACCCATATTTATTCACTTGATACAGATAGTTAATGCTATTACAGTGGTTCTCAAAGTGTGGTCCCTGCCCAACCAACAGCACCAGCATCACCTGGAATCTTCTTCAGTTCAGTTCAGTTGCTCAGTCGTGTCCGACTCTTTGCAACCCCGTGGACTGCAGCACTCCAGGCTTCCCTGTCCATCACCAACTCCCGGAGTTTACTCAAACTCATGTCCACTGAGTCGGTGATGCCATCCAACCATCTCATCCTCTGTCGTCCCCTTCTCCTCCCGCCTTCAGTCTTTCCCAGCATCAGGGTCTTTTCCAATGAGTCAGTTCTTCACATCAGGTGGCCAAATTATTTGAGTTCCAGCTTCAGCATCAGTCCTTCCAATAAACACCCAGGACTGATCTCCTTTAGGATGGACTGGTTGGATCTTCTTGCAGTCCAAGGGACTCTCAAGAGTCTTCTCCAACACCACAGTTCAAAAGCATCTTCTTAGAAACGCACACTTTTCAGGCCCTACCCCAGATCCCAACTCAGTCCAGTATTCTTGCCTGAAAAATCCCCTGGACAGAGGAGCCTGGTGGGACTATCGTCCACTGGGTCACAAAGAGTCCAACATGACTGAAGTGACTAAACACAGCTCAGCAACCCAGATGTACTGAATCAGAACCACTGGGTGAAGCCCAGTAATCTGTTCAAACAAAACCTCCGGTGATTCTGACGTTCACGTTCATGACTGAGAACCACTTTCCATTTTCATAAGCCTAATCATAATGTATTTCTACTTAGATACCAACACAGCAGCAACAATACATTACTCAGTTTTCAAATTTGCCACTGTAATCACAGATTGCCTTAACATCTTATTTTTGAAATAATTAAAGAGGTATAAAAGAATTCCAAAAAATAATACAGAGATGTTTTTATGCCATCCATCTAGCTTCCCTTGGTGCTAACATCTCACAGAATGATGGGACATAAATCAAAACAAGGAAACTGACTTTGGTACATGACTCTTAAATACATCTTCTACTTGGATTTCACCAGTTTCTCCACCAGTGGTCCTTTACTATTCCAGGATCCAATCCTGGATTCCATTGCATTTAATTGTCATGTCTGCTTGGCCTCTTGTATGTCTTCCCTGATCTTTCCTCACTTTTCATGACCTTGACATTTTTTGACAAATACTAGTCACTTAGTTGCAGAGTACCCCTGAATTTGAGTTTGTCTGATATTTTTTATAAGATTGGAAGTTATGCATTTTGGGGAAATAAAACACAGTGGTGATGTACCTTCTCAATGCATTATATCAGCTGGTATAGTATGTTGATAATATATCTTATTGCAGGTGATCCACTTGGTTGAGGTAGTATCAGCAAGGTCTTTCTGCCATAAAATTACTATTTTTCCCTTTATCATTAATCAGTATTTGGAGGAGGGCATTTCGAGACCTGGTAGCTCAGTGAGTAAAGAATCTGCCTGCAGTGCAGGAGACCCGTGGTTCAATTCCCGAGTTGGGAAGATCCCGTGGAGAAGGAGATGGCAACCCAGTCCAGTATTCTTGCCTGGAAAATCCCATGGACAGAGAAGCCTTGTGGGCCACAGTACACGGGGTCACAAGAGTTGGACATGACTTAGCAACTAAAGCACCACCACCACTTCAAGACCACACAAACATTCAATTTCTCTTTAAACTTCCGTATACTGACTTTAGCATTCATTGGACAGTTACATATTAAATATATATATATCCCTAATCCCCATCACCATAGTTTAGATGGCTCTGGCTGAGACTGGCTGTGTAGGGCACGCAGACCTGGTCTGTGACATCAACATTGGAGGCCCAGTTGCTTGGGACAGAGAGAGAAGACCTGAGGACAGAGTGCCACAGCACACAGCCCTCCATGCCAGTCCCACGGCTGTGTCTGTTTCCCTACAGAACGTTCTTGAAGGGAACGATTTTCAGCAGAGATATCCAGAGAAGTGCACTAGAAGCTGTGATGCACTGGGGGGTGTTTGATAAAATGGAGTCCTGAAGTGGAAAGAGAGTCACACTCATTTCTGCATGGAACACAAAAGGGCGATTACGGACAAGAAACCACAAGGCTCTTTCTAGCAGGAGGATCATGTTCTTTCTAAGGGCAGGGCTGAACGACAGCCCTTGAGAAAGTCACCTTCAGGGAGGATGCCAGAGCCAAAGAAAAGAGTGATCTCTTCCAGAGGAGGGGGAAGATTTGGGCGCCCCTGGTGGCTCAGACAGAAAAGATTCTGCCTGCAATGCAGGAGACCCAGGTTCAATCCCTGGGTCAGGAAGATCTCCTGAGAAAGGGTATGGCTACCCACTCGAGTATTCTTGCCTGGAGAAATCCGCTGACAGAGGAACCTGGCGGGCTATAGTCCATAGGGTCACAGAGAGTCAGTCACGACTAACCAATCAGCATCTTCACTTTTCAGTGAGCAGCCCAGGGGGTGAATAAGCCTAAAAATTGGTGTAAATAATGGACATCACTCCATTTGTACCCAAAGATTATGATGGTAGCAGAGAGAAGGGCCTGGGTATATGACTATGTAATCATAGGTTCAATTCATCACATGACTAACCCAAACTCTATTTTGAGAAAAGGCAATTATATTATCAGCTTCCCAGGTGGCAGAGTGGTAAAGAATCCTCCTGCCAATGCAGAGATATCAAAGACTCGAGTTCCATCCCTTGGTTGGGAAGATACCCTGGAGTAGGAAATGGCAACCTGTTCCAGTATTCTTGCCTGGAATATCCAATGGACACAGGAAGTTTCTGGGCTATAGTCCATGGAGTCACAAAGAGTCAGACATGACTGAACACACAAATTATATTATCATGGGCCAGATTGGTCTTCTTAGTTATAGAGAATTACCAAAACACGATCTAGAGGTCGGGTGAATTTTACCTTATTGTTGACTTGGAGATATAGTGTAAGTTCTGTTCCCATTCCCTCCACATCCCAAGGAGCTTTTCAAAATGAATTTTTTGGTTTTTATTTCTCTCTTCTCACTGCTGGCAGCTACTGTACTGATAACCACTTTCTAGTTCTTCACTTTAGATCAGTTCTGTAGCACTGGCTAAAGTTTATTGCTTCTTAACCTATCCTTTTATTTTTTTCTTCTTAACCTACCCTAATGCTTTTCTCTTCAAATGACTCTAGAATGATCACAGGAGTTGAGACCACATTATCCAACAAGGCCATGAGGGAATACCCAGTAATCAATTAGATATTTTAAGATCTAGTAGGAATTGACCTTAAAAGATAAAGAAATTAGGGGAAAAGTGCAAAACATTTAACTATATTAAGAACCAAAGAAATACAAAATTAAGTAAAGTACTCTCTTGGGTCTGTGTTGCAATCTTTTATTAGTAGATGGAAGGAAAAGGCAGTGATTAGGCAGATTTAGGTGTGATGGTTCACTTCATGTGTCCGCTTGACTACATCAGGGATGCCCTATAACTGGTTAAACATTGTTTTTGGGTGTATCTGAGAGGGTGTTTCCAGGTTACTTAAACACTGGAATCATTAAAATATATTGCCCTGCTCCTTGTGGGTGGACATTTTCCAATCCATTAGGACCTAATAGACAAAAGATGGTGGAAAGGAGCATTCACTCCTTTTTGACCCAAGTACTTGAGCTCAGACATTGATTTTCTCTGCTTTAGACTGAGACTTGCACCATTGGTACTGCTGATACTCAGGCCATGGGATGTGAACTGAATTATAGCACCAGTTTTCCTGGTTCTCCAATCTGCACATGGCAAATCATGAGAGTTACCTTCTATAATCGTATGAGCCAATTCCTAATAATATAATATAATATATATGTATATATATATGTATACACTATATTATAGATACAGATATGCCCTTCAAGTCTATTAGAGTTACAAGAATTTAAGTATCTTGAAACACTTATTTGTCTGATAATTGAAGTGTTTTAAAAGATAATCAAATATGTAAGTTTAAATTGCTAGCAGGAGTTTAAGCTTATAAATGAAATCAAAGATCAAACCCCCTGTATCAATTTTTCTGGCTTCTGTAACAAATGACCACAAATTATATGGCTTAAAACAAAAGAAATTCATTTTTTCCCAGGTCTGGAATCTAGAGGCCCAAGATACAGGTATCAGCAGGATCACATTCCTTTCAAAGTTTCTGGGAAAAATCCTTCCTGCCTTTCAGCTTCTGGTGGTTCTAGCTTTTCCCCTGGCTTGTGGCAATATCCCTCCCTCCTCGGCCTCTGTCTTCGTATGAACCGCTTTTCTGTGTTATTCTCTGTCTCCAATAAGGACACTCTCATATTTAGGGCCTGCCCTAATTCAGTATGGGCTTCCCAGGCGGCACAGTGGTAAAGAGTCCACTTGCCAATGCAGGAGATGCAGGAGATGTGGGTTTGATCCCTAGGTGAGGAAGATCCCCTGGAGGAGGAAATGGCAACCCACTCCAGTGTTCTTGCTTGGAGAATCCCATGGACAGAGGAGCCTGGTGGACTACGGTCCATGGTGTTGCAAACAGTCAGACGTGACTGAGAACACACGCATTATGACTTCATCTTGATCCTTAGCTAAACTTCAACTGCAAAGATCCTGTTGACCCAAAAAGGTCACATTCTGAGATTCCTAGTGGATGTGAATTGGGAGGGGACACTTTTATCCACTGTGCTTTTTAAGAGTGATTATTAAAATTTGCTAGACTGATAAGTAGAACAGTAAGATTTGTAATCTGCAGATTATTAAGAATAAGGGCTTTGAAAATATTTCTTTAACAAACGGATTGTTAATTTGAAAACCAATTTCACCGCTATTCTGTACTCAGTTCTCTCCCAAGGTCACCCAGCAACTCACAGTCACACAAAAGAATTCTTTTATTAAAAAGGCTCTGGCAAGGTGGTTTTCCTCATTCTAATTCTGCTCTAATATTTCTCTTTGAAGACAGCAGCATTTCTGCTTGTTGTTCACTTAAACTGACAAGAAGTCCAGGGCAAATTGAGCACCTGTCATGATAAAGCAGTTTAAGCACAGGAAAGTGAAAGTGAAAGTCGCTCAATCGCTTCCAACTCTTTGCCACCCCATGGAACCTTGGAATTCTCTGGAATGGGTAGCCTTTCCCTTTTCCAGGGATCTTCCCAACCCAGGGATCAAACCAAGGCCTCCCGCATTGCGGGCAGATTCTTTACCAGCTGAGTCACAAGGGAAGCCCAAGAATACTGGAGTGCGTAACCTAGCCCTTCTCCAGCGGATCTTCCCAACCCAGGAATCGAACCAGAGTCTCCTGTACTGCAGGTGTATCCTTTACCAACTGAAGCTTTTTAGAGTCTTCAGGAAAAATAGCAAAAACTGGCAAATTATGTTTTTGCTGTGGTCTACTTTCCTTAAAAAATTTTTTTTTCCCATGAAGCATATGGGAACTAAGTTCCCTAACCAGGGATCAAACCTGTGCCTCCTGCATGGGAAGGAGGAAATGGTAATCTTGCCTGGAAAATTCCATGGGCAGAGGAACCTAGTGGGCTACAGTCCATAGAGTCGCAAAGAGTCAAAGTGACTTTCACTTTCAGAGTCTTCAGGAAGTAGACTTATAAGACAGAAGTGATTTTCAGATTAGCAACATTTTAGCTAACTCCAGCAAATCTTCCAAAAGTCAACTGGTCCTGGGTAGAAATGAGCTCTTTAGAGATTTTTTGGATAATGGCTTTTACTCCACCACCAGCTGCTGAGGGCTCAAGGCAGGGGAATGCAGGTCTGAGGCCTGCCCACCTAGAACATTCGGGACCTTAATTACTTCCTAGGGACAACTTACAGCAAGAGCCTAGAAGAAATGGTGGTGATACGTCTGTCTCCAGGGGCTGGTCTGCAACAGGGCCAGGTAGGTAATGAGGAAGCTTCTATCAGAGAGATTAGACATCACACAGAAGCTCCCATCAACTCAGCTTTACAAATGGCAAGAGAAGCAGAGGCCCCAGTGCAACAGTTCCTGGAGGTTGATTTCCCCAAGGAAATCTACAGAAAGCAGTATTTGATCTTAAGAAGTAGGCTTCTCCTTTAACATTGACCACATATGCTTTTTAAATGTACATCCTTTTCAGACAATTATGGCACTGCTCTAGTGATATCCTCATCTTTACGGAGATTGAAAAACAAATTCTTTGATTTACACGTTTTGTTCCAAACTCTTTCTTTAGAAACACTACTGTTATTTGCTAAACAGTCCCCAAACCAAATAATGAGCACTCTTGAGACTGGTACCCTCCTCCAAAGAGCTGAAATCACTTAATATTAACTGCCAAAATAGAGTTCAGATGGGGGGTGGGGAGAAGAATAAAATATAGAAAGTTTAAATTTCGAACAGTCTTAGTTCATCAAGAGCTTAAAATCAAGGAGAAAATAGTGATGGGCCATTACAATTTTGCAAAGATCGAACAGGCATTTCCTAAAAGAAAAGAGCCAGACATCCTGGAATGCGAAGTCAAATGGGCCTTAGGAAGCATCACTATGAACAAAGCTAGTGGAGGTGATGGAATTCCAGTTGAGCTATTTCAAATCCTAAAAGATGATGCTGTGAAAGTGCTACACTCAATATGCCAACAAATTTGGAAAACCCAGCAGTGGCCACAGGACTGGAAAGGGTCAGTTGTCGTTCCACTCCCAAAGACAGGCAATGCCAGAGAATGTTCAAACCACTGCACAACTGCACTCATCTCACACGCTAACAAAGTAATGCTCAAAGTAATGCATTTGCTCAAAGAGCAAAGTAATGCTCTTGGTGCGTGAACCAAGAACTTCCAGATGTTCAAGCTGGATTTAGGAAAGACAGAGGAACCAGAAATCAAATTGCCAACATCTGTTGGATCATCAAGAAAGCAAAAATGTTCCAGAAAAACATCTGCTTCTGCTTTATTGACTATCTCAAAGCCTTTGACTGTGTGGATCACGACAAACTGTGAGAAATGCTTCAAGAGATGGGAATACCAGACCACCTTACTTGTCTCCTGAGAAATCTGTATGCAGGTCAGAAAACAACAGCTAGAACTGGACATGGAACAACAGACTGGTTGCAAATTGGGAAAGAAGTACATCAGGGTTGTATATTGTCACCCTGCTTATTTAACTTCTATGCAGAGTACATCATGCAAAATGCCGGGCTGGATGAAGCACAAGCTGGAATCAAGATTGCTGGGAGAAATATCAATAACCTCAGATATGCAGATGACACCACCCTTATGGCAGAAGGTGAAGAAGAATTAAAGAGCCTCTTGATAAAAGTGAAAGAAGAGAGTGAAAAAGCTGGCTTAAAGCTCAACATTCAAAAAACAAAGATCATGGCTTTCAGTCCCATCACTTCATGGCAAATAGATGGGGAAACAATGGAAACAGTAAGAGACTTTATTTTCTTGGACTTCAAAATTACTGCAGATGGTGACTGCAGTAATGAAATTAAAAGACGCTTACTCCTTGGAAGGAAAGTTACGACCAACCTAGACAGCATATGAAAAAGCAGAGACATTACTTTTCTGACAAAGGTCCTTCTAGTCAAAGCTATGGTTTTTCCAGTAGTCATATATGGATGTGACAGTTGGACCATAAAGAAAGCTGAGCACCAAAGGATTGATGCTTTTGAACTGTGGTGTTGGAGAAGACTCTTGAGAGTCCCTTGGACTGCAAGGAGATCAAACCAGTCAGTCCTAAAGGAAATCAGTCCTGAATATTCATTGGAAGGACTGATGCTGACGCTACAATCCTTTGGCCATCTGATGTGAAGAACTGACTCCTTGGAAAAGGCCCTGATGATGGAAAAAATTGAAGGCAGGAGAAGAAGGGGATGACAGATGATGAGATGATTGGATGACATCACCAACAAGGTGGACATGAATTTGTGCAAGTTCCAGGAGCTGGTGATGGACAGGGAATCCTGGGGTGCTACAGTCTATGGGGTCACAGAATTGGACACCACTGAGCAACTGAACTGAACTGAGAAAAATATGATGAAAAATGTATAAAATATATATTCAACATTATTAATTGTCAAAAATATTGACAACAGAAATCATTTTCAGCTATCACCGGTCACAGATTTAAGGTGTGAATGTAGTACTTATTGAACACTATTATATAGATTTGCATCTGCCAATCACTTAATTCTTGCAATAATTCAATATTAGTAGTACTATTATGATCCTCATTTTACAGCTGAAGAAACTGAGACATAGAAGTCTAAGTAATTTAACCAAAGTCATGTGGCAAGGAATTGACTTAGCCAGACTCCACTCCCAATAGTTGGCTCGCTGCCCATGTTCTTACCACCAAGCTTTACTGTCTTTCTGAATACTTACAATGAACTGAATGTTTGTGCCCCTTAAAATTAACATGTTGAAATCCTAACCTCCAATATGATGATATGAGGGGATGGGATATTTGGGAGACTTCACAAATGGGATTATAAAAGGGACCCTAGACACCCAGATGGCCAAGAGGTATCTGAAAAGATGCTCAAGATCACTAGTTATTAGAGAAACACAGATCAAAGCTACAATGAGATGTCACCCCATACAGGTCAGAAAGGCCACTGTCAAAAAAACTCTACAAATGATAATGCTGGAGGGGGTGTGGTATAAAGGGAGTTCTCTTGCATGCTGGTGGGAATGTAAACTGATAGAGCCACTATGGAGAACAGTATGGAGGTTCCTTAAAAAAGTTAAAAATAGATTCACCACATGGGCATATACTCTGACAAAATCATAATTCCAAAGGATACATGCACCCCAAGTGTTCTTTGCTGCGCTATTTACAATAGTCAGGACATGGACGCAACCTAAATGCCCATCGACAGAGGAATGGATAAAGAAGATGTGGTACATACATACAATGGAATATTACTCAACCATAAAAGGAAAAAATATTAGATCACTTGTAGAGATGTGGATGGACCTAGATAAAATATCATATATTAAAAGGTGAGTGAAAAAATTGGCTTAAAACTCAACATTCAGAAAACTGAGATCATGGTATCTGGTCCCATTACTTCATGGCAAATAGATGGGGAAACAGTGGAAAGAGTGGCTGACTTTATTTTTCTGGGCTCCAAAATCACTGCAGATGGTGATTGCAGCCATGAAATTAAAAGACGCTTACTCCTTGGAAGGAAAGTTATGACCAACCTGGACAGCATATTAAAAAGCAGAGACATTACTTTGTCAACAAAGTTCCATCTAGTCAAGGCTATGGTTTTTCCAATGGTCATGTATGGATGTGAGAGTTGGACTATAAAAAAAAAAGTTGATCACCGAAGAATTGATGCTTTTGATTTGTGGTGCTGAAGAAGACTCTTGAGAGTCCCTTGGACTGCAAGGAGATCCAACCAGTCCATCCTAAAGGAAATCAGTCCTGGATATTCATTGAAGGACTGATGCTAAAGCTGAAACTCCAATACTTTGGCCACCTGATGCAAATAACTGACTCATTTGAAAAGACCCTGATGCTGGGAAAGATTGAGAGCAGGAGGAGAAGGGGACAACAGAGGATGAGATGGTTGGATGGCATCACCAACTTGATGGCCATGGGTTTGGGTGGACTCCGGGAGTTGGTGATGGAGAGGGAGGCCTGGTGTGCTGCGGTTCATGGGGTCACAAAGAGTCGGACACAACTGAGCGGCTGAACTGAACTGAACATGTATATATGGAATTGAGAAAAGTGGTATGGATGAATCTATCTGCAGGGCAGGAATAGAGATGCAGATGTAGATAACCAAGAGGGGCACCAGTCGGGGGGTGGGATGAACTGGGAGCTCGGGACTGACGCATGTACACTCCCATGTGTAAGACAGACAGCTAGTGGGAGCCTGCTGTATATAGCACAGGGGGGTCAGCTCAGGGCTCTGTGCTGACCTAGGTGGTGGGTGGAGGTGAGAAGGAGGCCCACGAGGGAGGGGTTACATTATACATATACCTGATTCACCTGGTTATACATCAGAAATTAACACAACCTTATAAAGCAACTATACCCCAATTTTATGAAAAAGGGTTGTTACCAGAATCTGATCATGTTAGCAACCTGACCTTGGATTTCCAGCCTCTAGGTCTGTGAGACGTGAATTTCTGTTGTTTATAAGTCAGCCAGTCTATAATGTTCATTATAGCAGCCTGAAGAGACTAGTACAGAACTGCTGGGAACAGCAAGACGCCCTCTCTCATATTGTTGGTGGACAGGCAAACTGGTGTAATTGTGATAAAAGGTACAATTGATAAAGGAAGCAGTGGCTTTGTGTAGAAGTTCTGAAATATATACGGAATAAGATTTTTTTTTTAAGGGATGAAAGCCTTGATGACAATGAGCAGCATAACTGTAGAATGGATCACACTGGCAACTACGGCACCAGGAGTGAACACAGAGAAAGGGGTCTCCACCCAGTTCTAGGTTCCTGGCAAAAATGTAACCACAGGAGCACAAAAAAAGTGGAGAATGGAGGGACTTCCCTGGGGGTCCAGTGACTAAGACTCCATGCTTCCAATACAAGGGCCACGGGTTCAATCCTTAGTCAGGGAACTAAGATCGTGAGTGCTGCACAGCACAGCAAAATAACATTTTTTTTTTAAGTGGAGGATTGAAGTCAGGTAACTGAGGGAGTCACATTGGCCTCAAGATGGCCTCATCTTCTCAGTATCAGTGGAAGCAAAGTCACTGGCAGGAAGTCTTGAGAACTGGGAGAGAGAGGATGCCTGACACAATCAACATGTGATTGTGGTAGAGAATTGGAAGAGGTGAATTAAAGTTTTTCTGAGATTCAGAAAGATGAACTTTAAGCACAACAATGGGAATTTTCAATGGACGTGGGTTTGGTGAAGTGTCATGTCAGCTTCTGCATCACTCTGGCCTCAGCAACTGAAGACAGAGGCAGGAATCCAAGGTTTGGAGCAGATGAGAAGCCAAGGGGAAAAGGATACAAGGATTGCTGGGACCATGGGCACTGCGCTGGACCATTACAACATGATTCAGGGTAAACAAATAGTAAGGAAAACAGTACACAAACCCTGAAGTTTCACTTTTGTGAATTGCTTCCGTGGGAGGTCTTCAAGCACCTTGCTGAAAAAGTCACGGAACAAATCAATATTCTTACAGAAGGCCAAGCATTTAGGAGAAAATGGAAGACATTTTCTTGCTGTCTCTTAGTGCCTTTATCAGAATCTCTGAAACTGACTTTCACTTATTTGATGGAGAAAGAACATTGCTTGCTTCCTCCAATGCTAATTGAAGCTATGGCCACCTACACAATGAAGATATAGGACATTTCATAGAAGACAGGCTTGTGGTTGCCAGTGGAAGGGCGGGAAGAGGTGGGTTGGGAGTTTGGGATTAGCAGATACTATATTATATGTAGAATGGATGAACAACGAGGTCCTACTCTATAGCACAGGAAACTATATTCAGTATCCTGTAATAAACCATAATGGAAATGAATATGGAAAATAATATATATATGTACAACTGAATCACTTTGCTGAACAGTAGAAATTAACATAACATTGTAAATCAACTGTATTTCAATAACACAAATTTTAAAAAAATATATTGGACATTTCCATCACCCTAAGCAGTTTCCTCATGCCCCTTTGCAATCAATTTCCTGACCCTTCCCTTATCTGCTTCCAACTACTAAAGACAAGTTTTGTCTGTTGTAGAAATTCATACGAATGATTTATATAGTAAGTACTCTCTAATTCTGTCTCCTTTGGCTCAGTGTAATGTTTTAAAAATTCACCCATATTATGTGCATAAATAATTCAGTTCTTTTAATTGCTAATAAGTATTTCATTGTGAATTTCACGATTTGTTGACCCATTTACTTGTTGATGGATCAGTTCAGTTCAGCTCAGTTGCTCAGTCGTGTCCGACTCTTTGAGACCCCATGGACTGCAGCACACAAGGCATTCCTGTCCATCACCAACTCCCGGAGCCTACTCAAACTCATGTCCATCGCATTGGTGATGCCATCCAACCATCTCATCCTCTGTCATCCCCTTCTTCTCCTATCTTCAATCTTTCCCACCATTAGGGTCTTTTCAAATGAGTCAGTTCTTCACATCAGGTGACCAAAGGATTGGAGTTTCAGCTTCAGCATCAGTCCTTCCAATGAATATTCAGGACTGATATCCTTTAGGATGGACTGGTTGGATCTCCTTGCTGTCCAAGGGATGCTCAAGAGTCTTCTTCAGCACCACAAATCAAAAGCATCAATTCTTCAGTGATCAGCTTTTTTTTAATAGTCCAACTCTCACATCCATACATGACGACTGGAAAAACCATAGCTTTGACTAGACGGACCTTTGTTGGCAAAATAATGTCTTTGCTTTTTAATAAGCTGTCTAGGCTGGTCATAGCTTTTCTTCCAAGGAGCAAGCATCTTTTAATTTCATGGCAGCAGTCACCATCTGCAGTAATTTTGGAGCCCAAGAAAATAAAATCTGTCACTGTTGCCATTGTTTCTCCATCTATTTTCCATGAAGTGACGGGACCGAATGTCATGATCTTAGTTTTCTGAATGTTGAGTTTTAAGACAAATTTTTCACTCTTCTTTCACTTTCACTAAGAGGCTCTTTAGTTCTTCATTGCTTTCTGCCATAGGTTTGTGTCATCTGTGAATCTGAGGTTATTGATATTTCTCCTGGCGACCTTGATTCCTGCTTGTGCTTCATCCAGTCCAGCATTTCTCATGATGTACTCTGCATATAAGTTAAATAAGCAAGGTGACAATATACAGACTTGACATACTCCTTTCCCAATTTGGAACCAGTCTACTGTACCATGTCCAGTTCTAACTGTTGCTCCTTGACTTGCATACAGATTTCTCAGGAGGCAGGTAAGGCGTCTGGTATTCCCAACTTTTGAAGAATTTTCCACAGTTTATTGTGATCCACACAAAGACTTTGCCATAATCAATAAAGCAACAAATGTTTTTCTAGAACTTTATTGCTTTTCCTATGATCCAATGGGTGTTGGCAATTTGATCTCCCATTCCTCTGCCTTTTCTAAATCCAGCTTGAACATCTGGAAGCTCATGATTCATGTACTGTTGAAGCCTGACTTGGAGAATTTTGAGCATTACTTTACTAGTGTGTGAGATGAGTGCAATTATGCGGTAGTTTGAACATTTGTTAGCATTGACTTTCTTTGGAATTGAAATGAAAACTGACCTTTTCCAATCCTGTGGCCACTGCTGAGTTTTCCAAATTTGCTGGCATATTGAGTGCAGCACTTTCATAACACCATCTTTTAGGATTTGAAATAGTTCAACTGGAATTTCATCACCTCCACCAGCTTTGTTCATAGCGATGCTTCCTAAGGCCCACCTGACTTCACATTCCAGGATGTCTGACTCTAGGTGAGTGATCACACCATTGTGATTATCTGGGTCGTGAAGATCTTTTTCATCTAGTTCTTCTGTGTTTTCTTGCCACCTCTTCTTAATATCTTCTGCTTCTGTTAGGTCCACACCGTTTCTGTCCTTTACTGTGCCCACCTTTGCATGAAATTTTCCCTTGGAATCTCTAATTTTCTTGAAGAGGTCTCTAGTCTTTCCCATTCTGTTGTTTTTTTCCTTTCTTTGCATTGATCGCTGAGGAAGGCTTTCTTATCTCTCCTTGCTATTCTTTGGAACTCTGTATTCAAATGGGTATATCTTTCCTTTTCTCCTTTGACTTTAACTTCTCTTCACTTCTCAGCTATTTGTAAGGCCTCCTCAGACAATCATTTTGCCTTTTTGCATTTCTTTTTCTTGGGGATGTTCTTGATCCCTGCCTCCTGTACAATGTCATGAACCTCTGTCCATAGCCTTTCAGACACTCTATCAGATCTAATCCCTTGAATCTATTTCTCACTTCCACTGTATAATCGTAAGGGATTTGATTTAGGTCATATTTGAATGGTCTAGTGGTTTTCCCTACTTTCTTCAATTTAAGTCTGAATTCGGCAATAAGGAGTTCATGATCTGAGCCACAGTCAGCTCCCAGTCTCGTTTTTGCTGACTGTATTGAGCTTCTCCATCTTTGGCTGCAAAGATACCTGGGCCTTTTTCCGTTTGGGACTATCAGTGAAGCTGCTATATATGTCATCTTAAGGGCATGTCTTCATTTCTCTTGGGTAAAATGTGGCAGTGGAATTGGCAGGTCTTATGTAAAGCACATGTCTCTCTTAATATGAATGTGCCAAAGTGTTCTCAAAGTCCTTGTGCCATGCTCATCCTCACGCTCAGCTACTCAGTCATGTCTGACTCTGCGACTGCATGGACTGTAGCCCACCAGGCTCCTCTGTCCATGGGATTTCCCAGGCAAGAATACTGGAGTGGGTTGCCATGCCGTCCTCCAGGGCATCTTCCTGACCCAGGGATCAAACTGTGTCTCTTGTGTCTCCAGCACTGGCATTCTTTACTTCTGAGTCATCGAGGAAGCCCACATACTACACTTGATCTTAGTCAAAAGGCTGAGAAATAATTTTTTAAGCCATTTTTGTGTACTAGTAAATCTTAATCTCCACTTCTAGACTGTTTTAGAAGTTTTATTTTCTTTTCAAAGTTTTCTAGTTTTAACTTTCATATTCACATTAATACATTATCCAGAGTTAATCTTTTTTTTTTTTTAATTTTATTTTATTAGTTGGAGGCCAATTACTTCACAACATTTCAGTGGGTTTTGTCATACACTGACACGAATCAGCCATTGAGTTACACGTATTCCCCATCCCGATCCCCCCTCCCACCTCCCTCTCCACCCGACTCCTCTGGGTCCTCCCAGTGCACCAGGCCCGAGCACTCGTCTCATGCATCCCACCTGGGCTAGTGATCTGATTCACCATAGATAATATACATGCTGTTCTTTTGAAACATCCCACCCTCACCTTCTCCCACGGAGTTCAAAAGTCTGTTCTGTACTTCTGTGTTTCTTTTTCTGTTTTGCATATAGGGTTATCGTTACCATCTTTCTAAATTCCGTATATATGTGTTAGTATGCTGTAATGTTCTTTGTCTTTCTGGCTTACTTCACTCTGTATAATGGGCTCCAGTTTCATCCATCTCATTAGAACTGATTCAAATGAATTCTTTTTAACGGCTGAGTAATATTCCATGGTGTATATGTACCACAGCTTCCTTATCCATTCATCTGCGGATGGGCATCTAGACTGCTTCCATGTCCTGGCTATTATAAACAGTGCTGCGATGAACATTGGGGTGCACGTGTCTCTTTCAGATCTGGTTTCCTCGGTGTGTATGCCCAGAAGTGGTATTGCTGGGTCATATGGCAGTTCTATTTCCAGTTTTTTAAGAAATCTCCACACTGTTTTCCATAGTGGCTGTACTAGTTTGCATTCCCACCAACAGTGTAAGAGGGTTCCCTTTTCTCCACACCCTCTCCAGTATTTATTGCTTGTAGACTTTTGGATAGGAGCCATCCTGACTGGCGTGTAATGGTATCTCATTGTGGTTTTGATTTGCATTTCTCTAATAATGAGTGATGTTGAGCATCTTTTCGTGTGTTTGTTAGCCATCTGTATGTCTTCTTTGGAGAAATGTCTGTTTAGTTCTTTGGCCCATTTTTTGATTGGGTCATTTATTTTTCTGGAATTGAGCTTCAGGAGTTGCTTGTATATTTTTGAGATTAATCCTTTGTCTGTTTCTTCATTTGCTATTATTTTCTCCCAATCTGAGGGCTGTCTTTTCACCTTACTTATAGTTTCCTTTGTAGTGCAAAAGCTTTTAAGTTTCATTAGGTCCCATTTGTTTAGTTTTGCTTTTATTTCCAATATTCTGGGAGGTGGGTCATAGAGGATCCTGCTGTGATTTATGTCGGAGAGTGTTTTGCCTATGTTCTCCTCTAGGAGTTTTATAGTTTCTGGTCTTACATTTAGATCTTTAATCCATTTTGAGTTTATTTTTGTGTATGGTGTTAGAAAGTGTTCTAGTTTCATTCTTTTACAAGTGGTTGACCAGTTTTCCCAGCACCACTTGTTAAAGAGTTTGTCTTTTTTCCATTGTGTATCCTTACCTCCTTTGTCAAAGATAAGGTGTCCATAGGTTCGTGGATTTATCTCTGGGCTTTCTATTCTGTTCCATTGATCTATATTTCTGTCTTTGTGCCAGTACCATACTGTCTTGATGACTGTGGCTTTGTAGTAGAGTCTGAAGTCAGGGAGGGTGATTCCTCCAGTTCCATTTTTCTTTCTCAAGATTACTTTGGCTATTCGTGGTTTTCTGTATTTCCATACAAATTGTGAAATTATTTGTTCTAGTTCTGTGAAAAATACCGTTGGTAGCTTGATAGGGATTGCATTGAATCTATAGATTGCTTTGGGTAGAATAGCCATTTTGACAATATTGATTCTTCCAATCCATGAACACGGTATGTTTCTCCATCTGTTTGTGTCCTCTTTGATTTCTTTCATCAGAAAAAGAAGTAAAGGGAATCCAGATAGGAAAAGAAGAAGTGAAACTCTCGCTGTTTGCAGATGACATGATCCTCTACATAGCAAACCCTAAAGACTCTACCAGAAAATTACTAGAGCTAATCAATGAATATAGTAAAGTTGCAGGATATAAAATTAATACACAGAAATCCCTTGCATTTCTATACACTAACAATGAGAAAACAGAAAGAGAAATTAAGGAAACAATACCATTCACCATTGCAACAAAAAGAATAAAATACTTAGGAGTATATCTACCTAAAGAAACAAAAGACCTGTACATAGAAAACTATAAAACACTGATGAAAGAAATCACAGAGTTAATCTTCATGTGTAGTAAGAGTTGAAGATCAGTTTTTTTCACACAGATACCCCTTTGTTTCTGAACAACTTGTCAAAAAGACTACCCTTTCATCAAATATTATTTTAGCACCTTTGTCAAAAACAAACTGACCACATAAGTGAGTGGTCTACTTTTGGGCTCTCTATTTTATTCCACTGATCCTTACTTCAACACTACAGTGTCATGAATATTTTATTTTATGTCAGGAAATCAGGTAGTGGAAATCTTTCATTTTTGTTCAAAATGGTCTTGGCTATTCTAGGTATTTTGTAATGAGGCTTCAGATAAATTCACAATTCACGAACTGTAGAATCAGTTCATCAATTTCTACAAAAAAATTCTAAGGAGTTTTGATTAAGGATACATAGAATCTATACATAAATTTGGGAAGAATTGTTTTCTTAACAATACTGAATCTTCCCATCCAATGGCATGGTGTATTTGTCCCTTAAGTTATGTCTTCTTGCAGCAGTATTTTGTAGTTTTCAGTACACAGATCTTGCACAAAGTTTTTTCAACTTATCTTTCAGGGTATAATGTTCTGTCTGCGGTTATAAATGGAATTCTTCATTTTAACTTCATTCTCCAATTATTTCCCTCTAGTTTTTAAAAATTTAATTGATTTTTGCTCATTGACTTCTTTCCTACAAATGTGCAAAATTTGCATACATATTAGACAGGAGCAGTAAGTCAACAAAAAGAAAATTAGAAAACAACTAGAAAGAGATTGGAAACGAACGTGTGTTTTTAATCCATTAATTATTTTTAAATCTTTCTTTCTGAAAAAGTCTTATAGTCTGAAAACTATGGCATAGAGTAAACTGCAATTTGAAGTCCATTTTTTTTAAGGTGATACTAGAAAGATCATGACTCTCTACTGGAGTAGGATTTATAGAATCCAGGGTTTGAAAGACCTTAAATGACCTAGTCCAACCAACTTCTACATTTTCTCAACCAAATACTTATACTACCTGGGCTCAAATCCCTTCAGAGATAGGAAATTCCTTTTCCTCCACCCACTTCATCTTTGGTTGGCACATTAAGAATGTTCTTAATTTGAGCTCAAAGATGTCTCTCTGATGATTCTATTCACTTCTTTGAAAAATGTATGATATGACATAAAGGTTGACATTCAACTGGCACATGCATACTTGTACAATGTACCAGTTGTTAAAATATTCAAGTATGTTATTAAATAACCACACTACACTGAGTCCACACTACTGCCAGTGGGCACTCCTGGACCACTTCATAACATGGGAACTAAACGACCCAGCAGAGGGCCCTGGGGCTCTACTCTGGAAATATGACTTGTATCCCTTCTGAGAGTTCAGTGCCTCTGCTGTACCTGGCATTTTTAACATCATCCTTGCTTGTACCTCTGCCACATAGAAGCCTGTTACTTTGTTTCTAAAAAGTTCAAAAGTCTGGTTAGTCAAAGAATGATGCATCACCTTGGAGTTTTGAGGTATTTTGCAGCATTGCAGGCACCACCTCAAACCTACTTAATCATAATCTACATTTTAATGAGACTTCCAGATGATTCATATGCAAACTTCATTTGATTTGTGCTATCTTAGATCTTGCTTCTAGGTTGGGGCTTGTAACCTAGTGGAAATTCAAAGCAATGGCAGTAATGAGAGCTTAAAGTAGTGGATACTTAACCAGTACTTGACTACTTTAACAACTAATACTTTGTATGTATCAGCTGCATACCAACTCTTGGGTTGTTTGATAAATTTTAGGAGAAGTGAATAGAATCTTCAGAGATACAGCTTTGAACTGGTAGATTAATAATGTAGAGAGGGAGGGGGGAGTTCATCAAAGGAGTTCATCCTTGAGAAGGGAGGAGTTCATCCTTGAGAAGGCAAAATGTTCTGAGTGCACTAAGAGGAACTGGTCTTTGAAAGAAAGAAGAAATAGGTAGGAAAAAGCCGATGCAGAAGCAGGAGTTTTGAAGGTTGGGTAACAAGATGGTAAGATGGATTTTGAGAAGGTAGGGTAAGATAGATTTTGTCATTTCAGTGAAACTTGAGGGAGTTTGTCAGCTGAAATGGATGGGCAGGAGAATATGGAGGTTTAATCAAAAAGAAGAGGCTGATTAATTAGTCATTTCAGTGGGTAGACAGCCTTATTAGAAAAATGTTGGTAGATTCCTGGACAGCTTGAGTGTGCTTGAATGGTGTACACACGAACTTAAAGAGAATTCAGTCAGTCCATTTGGATGTTCAAGTGCTAGTCTGAGGATGGCAGATGGTAGACTGCAGCCAGAGCTGGGATTCTGTTAGCCAGATAAGTCTGACTTTTTGCAACCCCATGGACTGCAGCCTACCAGGCTACTCTGTCCATGGGATATTCCAGGCAAGAGTACTCAAGTGGGTTGCCATTTCCTTCTCCAGCCAGATCAGTCAGAAAGTTGAAAAAGCAAGGGCATTCTAAGTTGCCTCATTCGTGTCCAACTCTTTGCTATCTCATGGATCTGCCAGGCTCCTCTGTCCATGGGATTCTCCAGGCAAGAACACTGGAGTGGGTTACCATGCCCTTCTTCAGGGGATCTTCCCGACCCAGGGATCGAACCCAGGTCTCCACTGCATGCAGATTCTTTACCATCTGAGCCACCAGTTGAGGCCATTGCAAGAATTTTCCTTACATCACTCAAGATAGATGAGGGGGGAAGTAAATACAAAAATGGGCTGAGAGATACATGAGAAAGTTGCTGTCAGGTCAATGAAATGAAAATCTTAATGAGATTGAGAAGGCTGGAATTTACTAGAATAAACAGGTTTGAAAATACAGGAAGTAGTAGTGAAAGATTTGAAATGAAGATTTTGGAGGTTGTAATAGACCAGAAAACTGGGTTCATTTCTTGGTGAGTGTCAAGCCAAAGATCAGGAGAAGGATTTATAATTGAAGTACACTGAGGAACTTTCCCAAAGCAGTGTCTCCCCAGATGCAAAATTGGTGAAATTTTAAGCCAAAGGCTCATGTATATTCATGAAGGTGCTTGGTTAGTGTATGCACATTCATGAAGGAATTTGAACAGGAGAATTTAGTGTAGAATTAAGGCAAAAGTCAACAGAGTGCAAACTTTAGTTGACTGAAGTCACAAGAGTCAGAAAAAGTCAACATCATCTTGGTGGTTGAGGACTTCAGGCTAATCCTTACCACTGAAACAGAACTGGGCATCTTTGCAACTGATTTATTATCTTTGCTGTTGTTACCTGTCTTGCTTGATAGCAGTTTGCTGCTGCCTTCTTTTGTTTCTTTAAGATTATTAATTACTGAGACTTGTAAGAGGACAAAGATTATACCCAGGCTTAGATCACAAAATGGCTTAGGACAAACATGGCTTCTCTTATGTCAACAAAGGCATGCCTAGTTCTTTTTCTCCAGGGACTCCATCCCCTATCTGCTTACAGTAATTTGTGTTGAAAGGCTTAAGTATTAAGAGGTTCAAGTGGAGAAGAAGTCCAGAAACGGGGAGAAACTGGTGCTGGCTGGGACACTCGCAGAGAATTTATTTAATGTTTTATCATGGAAAACTTTCAGCATATACAAAAGCAGAGAGAAGGGTATAATAAACCTCCATGTATACATCACCCACCTTCAACAATTATCAACTCATGTCCAACCTGCTTCTATCAGTGGAAGAATGTGGGGAGCCGGCCTGCTCAAGGCCCAAAAAGGCCCTGGAAAAGCCTTGAAAGAGGCCATTCCCTGTCCCGCCACTCCATGATAAAGTAGTAAAACATTTGCCGGGTCTCCTTTGTTCTTCCCTGAGAAAAACATAGTAGTGACCTTCACTTAGTAGTTTATCTTGGAATGCTAAAAACAAGTTGTAAGCTTCTGCAATCACTTAAGACAAAGAATTGTATTGATGTGACAAACACCAGATGGCATTTTTATGAACTATGTTTTCTGCTTGTACTAGTATAAAGGTAGCTGTTTTACTCAATAAAATCACTGACTTGCCTAAAGAGCATTCAGTCTTCTCCACCCCATCCTTTACTATCGGCTTTTTCCCCAGGCTTCCGTGCTGTTGTGATCGGGACTTGTTCTCTTTGCCGGCTGGTCCTGGCAGAAGAAAACCCAAACACTACCTCTTGATATCTGTGAATATACCACAATGCACCTGTAAAAAACAAGGAGTCCTTTAAAAAAAAAACAAAAACATATCCATGTTACATCATCACATTTAAAACAACTAACAGTAACTACATAATATCTTTGTGACGCTATGGACTGTAACCCGCCAGCTCCTCTATGCATGGGATTCTCCAGGCAAGAATACTGGACTGGGTTGCCAAGCCTGCCTGCCTCCAGGGGATCTTCCCGAGTCAGGGATCGAACCCGAGTCTCCTAGTCTCCTGCATTGGCAGTCAGGTTCTTTACCACTAGCGCCACCAGGGAAGCCCACATAATATCATAATATCATCAAATACCCAATCGGTCATAGTGATGGTTGAAATTGCTGATCACCATGACAGGAATTGATGTGGAGATACAGGCTGATGAAGGGACTGATTCCCAGGGCAGGAGGAGGAAGGGTACGGAAGTCGCCAGGGACAGCAATAAAGAAGGGTGAGATCTTTAAGTCAGGTAACCTAAACCTCAAATGTGCGGGCACTTCTTTTGCTTCCAAGAAAGGTGGATAAATGGCTTGCAAATGGCAGTGAGAAGCAGAGGACAGCTTTGAGTCTCATAATAGTCTCACCCTGAGAAACAAGGAGTTTGCGAGCAAAAATCGTCTCCACTGGAGAGACATGAAGGGAGAAGAGATTTCACGGAGAGAGTCAGGTTTTCAGTGAATTTGGGAAGTGAAAGAAACATTTATCAAAGAGATGAAAGGTATGAGGATCTGCTGATTGCAGACCTGGAGGGCTTAGTGAATAATACGAACGTGGGTGAGGACGAGGGTACAGAGGATCAAGTTAGATTTATGGGGAGATATTCTGGACCCTGCGGGTCATGATTAGGGTGATGATACATCCCATTTTCTCAAGACTGTCCCATTTATGTCTGTCATCCTGACATGCAGTTGACTATATGTCCAGGTTCGGATAATAAATTGTGTAATCTCCCTAGTCATAAAGGTTGACTGAAGTTTGTTCTCCAGACAGTGGTTGAGTGAGCCAGTGTGCCCAGAATGGTGGGTTGGTCCCTAGGGCCAGCCTGTTGTAGCTCCGTGCACCCCTGGGGTGAAGACGGTCCTGCAGGGCTGGGAGCTGGGGCTGGGATTGTCTTTCTCCATCAGTGAGTCCATTTGGTGTGAAGAATGCTCAACTTTTGATCCAGAAACTCCGAAGTTGAGAGTCAGTCCCTAAGGCAATAATCAATACTGCAAAGACTGAAGTGAAGTGGAGTGAAAGTCGCTCAGTCGTGTCCGACTCTTCACCACCCCGTGGACTATACAGGCCATGGAATTCTCCAGGCCAGAATACTGGAGTGGGTAGCCTTTCCCTTCTCCAGGGGATCTTCCCAACCCAGGGATAGAACCCAGGTCTCCCACATTGCAGGCACATTCTTTACCAGCTGAGCCACAAGGGAAATCCAAGAATACTGGAGTGGGTAGCCTTTCCCTTCTCCAGAGGATCTTCCCAACCCAGGGATCAAACTGGGGTCTCCTGCATTGCAGGTGTATTCTTTACCAACTGAGCTATGAGGTAAGACCCAAAGATTACTTACCAACAAACTCTTGTTTCAGTATTATTTACAAAAAGTTGGACTCCCAAGCATAAACAGTGAATAATTAACCATGTTTAAATGAATAGTTCTAATTCTCTCCTGGGGAATAAACTACACAGAATTATCCATGCATGAAATGTCTGAGTCCCAACTAACTACCTACAATTCTCGGCACCTACCATCCTGACCTTTCATTTGAAACTCACACGTGACGCCACCAGGGGAGGCACTGATAGCAATGCATTTTGAATGTGTACCATTTTTTCATTTTTTTTTTAGTTTTTCTATTTCTCTTGAGCTAATTTTAATGCATATCATTTTGGGGATAATTATAAATGTATGATTTTTCAAATTTATTGGTATTAAGTTGCTCAAAATATTTACTCATGATTTCTAAATCCTTATATTTTTATGTTTTCTTTCTTTTACTTGATCCAGCTCTAGTCTTTTATTCTATTATTTCTTGTTTTATATCTTATTCATTCTACTCTCATCTTTATTTCTATTCTTATACTTACCTTAATTATTTATTTAGCTCTTGTGATAAATTTTTTCCATCTTTCTTTTTTAATAAATATTTTTAAGCATATAAGTTTACCTCTACAAGTAGATATTTGAATTCCACAAGTTTTGATAATCTATTCATTTCTAAATATTTTTAAATTTTCTTTTGGAAAGTCTTATGGAAGAAGTTTTTAAGACTGTAGCTTTTTAATACAGCTTTTAGAGTTGGGTATTTTAAAAAGTAATTTTATAAGAGTGCATGTTTTGTATCATATTAACTCTTCAACGTTTGCTGAAATTCTTAGTGATTCAGTGAATGGTTAATATTTGAAATGTCCTGTATAATTTTTGTTGGAGGCAGAGTTCTAGGTATCTATTAGATAAAACTAGTTTATTTAATAAATCTTCTGATCCTTAAAATTTTGATCTAATTTACTGGCTTCTGATAGAGCTATATTAAAGTCTACCACTATGACTGTGGTTTCTGTCCATGTCTCCAGGTAATTCTATGAGACTGTCCATCATTTAAGTCTGGGTACTGTTATAGGTATACTCAGTCACTTCAGTCGTGCCTGACTCTGCAATCCCATGGGCTGTAACCATCCAGGTTCCTTTGTCCTTGGGATTCTCTAGGCAAGAGTACTGGAGTGGGGTGCCATTTCCTCCTCCAGGGGATCTTCCTGGCCCATGGATGGAACCTGTGTCTCCTGCATTGCAGGCAAATTCTTTACTTGGGAACCCCAGTAGTTAAGGTCATAAATTTTATATTTGCTCAATGGATTGCTTCTTCAATTATTAGAGTGGTCTTTTGCAATCCCTGTTATTTGTTGTCCTATATTTGATTTTGTATGGCAATAATATTGCTCAAGAGGCAAGTCGGTGGTCTAGTATTTACCAGACCACCTGACTTGCCTCTTGAGAAACCTGTATGCAGGTCAGGAAGCAACAGCTAGAACTGGACATGGAACAGCAGACTGGTTCCAAATAGGAAAGGAGTACATCAAGGCTGTATATTGTCACCCTGTGTATTTAACTTATATGCAGAGTACACCATGAGAAATGCTGGGTTGGAAGAAGCACAAGCTGGAATCAAGATTGCCAGGAGAAATATCAATAACCTCAGATAGGCAGATGACACCACCCTTATGGCAGAAAGTGAAGAACTCTTTAGTTCTTTAGCCTCTTGATGAAAGTGAAAGAGGAAAGTGAAAAAGTTGGCTTAAAGCTCAATAATCAGAAGACTAAGATCATGGCATCTGGTCCCATCACTTCATGGCAAATAGATGGGGAAATAGTGACAGACTTTATTTTTGGGGGCTCCAAAATCACTGCAGATGGTGATTGCAGCCATGAAATTAAAAGATGCTTACTCCTTGGAAGGAAAATTATGACCAACCTAGATAGCATATTAAAAAGCAGATATATTACTTTGCCAACAAAGGTCCATCTAGTCAAGGCTATGGTTTTTCCAGTAGTCATGTATGGATATGAAAATTGGGCTATAAAGAAAGCTGAATGCTGAAGAATTGATGCTTTTGAACTGTGATGTTGGAGAAGACTCTTGAGAGTCCTTTGGACTGCAAGGAGATCCAACCAGTCAATCCTAAAGGAAATCAGTCCTGAATATTCATTGGAAGGACTGATGCTGAAGCTGAAGCTCCAGTACTTTGGCCACCTGATGCAAAAAGCTGACTCATTGGAAAAGACCCTGGTGCTGGGAAAGATTGAGGGCAGGAGGAGAAGGGGACGACAGCAGATAAGATGGTTGGATGGCATCACCAACTCAATGGACATGGCTTTGGGTGAACTCTGGGAGTTGGTGATGGACAGGGAGGCCTGGCGTGCTGCGGTTCATGTGGCTGCAAAGAGTCAGTCATGACTGAGCTGAGCGACTGAACTGAACTGAATATTGCTCTGTTCATTCTATTATACGGCATTAATATTACTACACTTCTTTCTTTGAAATTTTAATGAAGTATAGTTGATTCACAATGTTGAAAATGTGTTAATTTCTGCTGTACAGCAAAGCAATTCAGTTACCTTTTATACACACACACACACACACACACACACACACACACATATATATATATATATACTTTTTCATTTTGCATGATATACTCTGCATAAGCAGGGTGACAATATACAGCCTTGATGTACTCCTTTCCCAATTTGGAACCAGTCTGTTGTTCCATGACCAGTTCTAACTGTTGCTTCCTGACTTGCATACAGATTTCTCAGGAAGCAGGTAAGGTGATCTGGTATTTCCATCTCTTTCAGAATTTTCCAGAGTTTGTTGTGATCCACACAGTCAAAGGTTTGGCATAGTCAATAAAGCAGAAGTAGATGTTTTTCTGGAACTCCCTTGCATTTTTGATGATCTAACAGATGTTGGATATTTGATCTCTGTTCCTTTGCCTTTTCTAAAGCCAGCTTGAACATCTGGAAGTTCATGGTTTACGTACTGTTGAAGCCTGGCTTGGAGAATTTTGAGCATTACTTTGCTAGTGTGTGAGATGAGTACAATTGTGTGGTAGTTTGAACATTCTTTGGCATTGCCTTTCTTTGGGATTGGAATGAAAACTGACCTCTTCCAGTCCTGTGGCCACTGTTGAGTTTTCCAGATTTGCTGGCATATTGAGTGCAGCACTTTCACAGCATCATCTTTTTAGGATTTGAAATTGCTCAAAAATCACTGCAGATGGTGACTGCAGCCATGAAATTAAAAGACACTTGCTCCTTGGAGGAAAAGCTATATTTTCTTTCTAATAAACTTAGACAGCATATTAGAAAGCAGAGACATTACTTTGCCTACAAAGGTCCATCTAGTCAAAGCTATGGTTTTTCCAGTAGTCATGTATGGATGTGAGAGGTGGACTATAAAGGAAGCTGAGTGCCAAAGAATTCATGCTTTTGAACTGTGGTGTTGGAGAATACTCTTGAGAGTCCCTTGGACTTCAAGGAGATCCAACCAGTCCATCCTGAAGGAAATCAGTCCTGAATATTCATTGGAAGGACTGATGCTGAAGTGCCAATACTTTGGCCACATGATGGGAAGAATGGACTCATTGGAAAAGACCCTGATGCTGGAAAAGACTGAAGGCAGGAGAAGAAGGGGACAACAGAGGATGAGATGGGTGGATGGCATCACTGACTCAATGGACATGAGTTTGAGTAAGCTCCGGGAGTGGTGATAGACAGGGAAGCCTGGCGTGCTGCAGTGCATGGTGTCACAAAGAATTGGACTTGACTGAGCAACTGAACCGAACTGATACTTTTTCATGTTCTTTTCCATTATGGTTTTTCACAAAATATTTAATGTAATTCCCTGAGTTATACAGTAGGACTTTGTTGTTTATCCATCCAATATATAATAGTTTGCATCTGCTAACCCCAGACTCCCAGTCTGTCCTTTCTCTATCCTTCTCTCCCTTGGTAACCATAAGTCTGTTCTCTATGTCTATGAATCGGTTTCTGTTTCATAGAAAAGTTTATTTGGTTGATATCTGAAAAATATATCTTTCTCCATCCCTTCTGTTTTTAAAATAGTATATAACTTTCTCTTGAAATATTTATATATTCACATAAATCTCTATAACAACAACCACAAAAGATACAAGGAGGTCCCATGCACTCCACTCAGCCTGCCTCAAGGCCCACATCTTTTCTTTTTTTTCTTAAGTCTTTAAAAAAAATTTTTAATTGGAGGCTAATTACTTTACAATATTGTGGTGGTTTTTGCCATACATTGACATGAATCCTCCATGGGTGTACATGTGTTCCCCATCCCGATCCCCCCTCCCACCTCCCTCCCCATCCCATCCCTCTGGGTCTTCCCAGTGCACCAGCCCTGAGCGCCCTGTCTCATGTATCGAACCTAGACTAGCGATCTATTTCACTTATGGTAACACACATGTTGCAATGCTATTCTCTCAAATCATCCCGCCCTTGCCTTCTCCCACAGAGTCCAACAGCCTGTTCTTTACATCTGTGTCTCTTTTGCTGTCTCACATATAGGGTCATTGTTACCATCTTTCTAAATTCCATATATATGTGTTAACATACTATATTCATGGTTTTCTTTCTGACTTACTTCGCTGTGTATAATAGGCTCCAGTTTCACCCACCTCATTAGAACTGATTCAAATACATTCTTTTTAATAGATGAGTAATATTCCATTGTGTATAAGTACCACAGCTTCCTTATCCATTCGTCTGCTGATGGGCATCTAGGTTGCTTCCATGTCCTGGCTATTATAAACAGTGCTGCGATGAACACTGGGGTGCACGTGTCTCTTTCAGATCTGGTTTCCTCAGTGTGTATGTCCAGGACTGGTGTTGCTGGGTCATATGGCAGTTCTATTTCCAGTTTTTTAAGGAATCTCCACACTGTTCTCCATAGCGGCTGTACTAGTTTGCATTCCCACCAACAGTGTAAGAGGGTTCCCTTTTCTCCACACCCTCTCCAGCATTTATTGCTTGTAGACTTTTGGATAGCAGCCATCCTGACTGGCGTGTAATGGTACCTCATTGAGATTTTGATTTGCATTTCTCTGATAATGAGTGATGTTGAGCATCTTTTCATGTGTTTGTTAGTCATCTGTATGTCTTCTTTGAAGAAATGTCTGTTTAGTTCTTTGGCCCATTTTTTGACTGGGTCACTTATTTTTCTGAAATTGAGCTGCAGGAGTTGCTTGTATATTTTTGAGATTAATTCTTTGTCCGTTGCTTCATTTGCCATTATTTTCTCCCATTCTGAAGGCTGTCTTTTCACCTTGCTTATAGTTTCCTTTGTTGTGCAAAAGCTTTTAAGTTTAATTAGGTCCCATCTGTTTATTTTTGCTCTTATTTCCATTACTCTGGGAGGTGGGTCATAGAGGATCCTGCTATGATTTACATCAGAGAGTGTTTTGCCTATGTTTTCTCAAGGCCCACATCTTGCAGAACCATATAACTCTGTTTGAAATTTCTAAAATATGCTTTTTGCAAGCAAAAGACAGCTAGATTTTGTTTCTTTCTTCAATCTGCTACTTTCAGCCATTTTAAAAGGTAAGTTTAATCTGTTTTTATTTAGAGTTATTTATATAGTTGCAACTGTTTCTACTTTCATATTTTCTTTGTTTCTTTGCTTCTTTTCTCTGCTCACTACCCTTTTTATTTGCTTCTTTATTTCCTCTTTTCTGCCTTTTCATTTTCTTGCTGCTTACAGATATAATTTATTTTTATAGTCAGTAATACTGTCACCAAAATATTATATGTTTCCATACTCACAGTTTTTTCTTGTGTTCCAATGCCTTTTCTCTAGGTTTAAAGTTCTTCGTGATGAAGGACACTTCTTAACAGCTTTTTAGTTTTTGTTATTTTAGTTGGGAAGAAATGTGTGGTAAATTCTTAATCTTAGTAAATCCATCATTCTCTGAATATAAAAGTCCAGGCTGATTATTTGCCTTTAGGACATTTAAGATACAATTCTCCAGTCTCTATGCATCTATCTTTGCTGATAATAATAATACATCATGAATATGTGATAATCCATCTTTCTCCCTGGTCATTTTTAAATTTTCTTAGAGAGTTTGACTGTAATATATCTTGTTTGGATCTATTTTTATCCATCATCTTTGGTACTTAGAATACCCTTTTCATTTAAAAACTTAGGCTTATTTTCAATTCTTGGAAAGCCTTAACTAATCTCTTTAAATATAATTTCTCCACCATCCTTTCATTTTCCTTCTCTACTTTCCAGTAGGAATATGGGAGCACTTTTCAATTAAATCACCATTTTTGGGTGAAGATTTCCACTAATTTTAATCTTCCATTATGTTCGATGGCTTATTCCATTTCTTAAAGGATATTTATGACTACATTTTTCATTTTTAATCTTTGTCATTAGTTATATTTCATATTCATCGATTCTTGATTTACTTGTGCCTATTTTGTTTCATAATATTTTCTCTCTCTTTTACTCTTTCATTTTGAGGAAAATGTTTCCCTTTATTTCCTCTTTTAGTATCTTAAAACACTTGTTTTAAAGTCTTCTTTTCAGACTGTTCTATTATTTTTCATTTATTCTAACTACAATACCTCCTGATTTTGGCAGTTGTCTTTCTTGGCATGGTATTTCTAGATGCTTCCTGAATATTTGGTTTGCCGGCTCTTCAGATGTTGGTTTTGTTCCTGTTTTCACTCCTTCGTGGACGTGCCTCACACTGTCCAGTGGTTTGACGGTTGCTGAGCCTCAAGGCATAACCAGTTTATCTCAAGGAGGCGCCACTGGAGAGAAGGCGGTTCAGTCACTGCGCGGCTGGATGGGTTGTTTCAAGCAGCTCCCTTTCATGAGTGTGTCTTCTCTCTCTAGGTCTGTGGGGGCGCAGAAACCCTAGAGTCAAGCAACAGTCAAGCAGCAGAAATTCTGAATTATATTTTAGAGGCCAGGGATCCGCATCAGCCTTTAGCAATGAACTAACTCTGGCCTCTGTCTTTTGTGGATCAATTTACCTTACCAGACCCAAACTGCCCATTCTCTCTGCCGGCTTCCAGAGCCACACTCTTGGGTCTTCAGCTCGCTCTCCTCTTGCTGCTTCATAGTCTGCATCAATTTCTTTTTCTTCTTTTTAGAGTATAATACAATAACTATGTCTTTTTACTTTTCCATTTTATCTTCATCTATTACAGTTGTATGTTTGGAATAAAATGAAGGTCCCAAAGTGTAAAGATAAGGCCCCCTTGAATGGAGATTCTGTATTATTGCCAGGTCAAGAGACTAAAAAGGAAAAATACAGTTTAATGGTTGGAATATTTTATTTTAGTTTTTTGAAAGTGTTGCAAAGCATAGTAACTATGCTTTGATAAATATGTTTGTAACAATGCTGTTCGGGGGCTATTAGATGGTATTTTAAAAAACTCTATATGCAAATAGCCCACTAAGCATTTTATTAAGTGTCTTGAGATTTTTTTTTCCTTTGTGAAAACTGGGACTTTTTCCAGGTTTATGTCCAGGCTCATAGTCTTTTCACTTTCTTGAGAACTGCAACAACCAATAAGGAAAATTAAAACCTCAAAGGGCAAATATTTTGCCAAACCAGTAATGGCAGGAACAGAAAGCAGCAGAAAAATAGAATATTAGAAGTCAAAGAGGAACTTATCTTTCCTAGTTCCCTTCCTGGCTGGAAGGATGATCTTATTCCTTGGGGGTTGCTAGAATCGAGAGGAATCTAATTTCCATATAGCAATTGGTTATAGGGAGGGGAAAAAATTATGCCACAGGGAATAAATTTTTTCTGAAAAACATATTTTTAGTTTTAGCTTCATGCTGTTTCTAATTCCCTCTGGGTATGATGCCTCTGACATTTCTCCAACGAAATTCATGCTGAAGTGGAAGCTTTTCTTACAGTATGCATTTCTTACATGGAATGTAATGAAATGTTAATGTTCTAAATTTTAAAACATTAATACAATAGAAACATAAGCTCCTCATACTGAAAGCCAAAAATACAGCAGCACTTCAGGAAGAAAGTTGTGAGAGAGAAAGCACCGACTTTGGAGTTGCATAGATCTAGACTGGACCCTGTCACTGCAATTGTGCAAGAGGATTAGATGGTTGGATGGCATCACCAACTTGATGGACATGTGTTTGAGCAAGCTCTGGGAGTTGGTGATGGACAGTGAAGCCTGGCATGCTGCAGTCCATGGGGTTGCAAAGAGTCGGACATGACTGAGCATTGAACTGAACTGAATACAATAGAAATAGCTTCTACATAACTCCAAGTCTTGAGGACTTCTTGACTGAGTTCACCATATTGATTCGTAGCTTGTTGACGTATCGGTGATGGTGATGGTGTATGTTTAGCCTTAACTATATTAGACAAGTTCCTAATTAAATAACAAGAGACATGGAATGGAGAATAAAATCACTGTAGCAATTATCAAAAGGTTGGAACCATCTTAAACTTGCATTTTCCTGTAGTTTCTTTATGCTGCCAATCAGAAAGAACTTGGGTACTTTTAAAATAAGGAGATCTGTGCATGTTGTGTGCATGCATGTGAGTCTAAATATATACACAGACACGTCCATACACAATGGATAGAGCCTTATAAATGAACATCTTATGCTCCATTCTCTTAGGAAAACTTTCATAGTTTTTTTTAATATCCATGTTTTTAGCTATTGAATTGCTATTTGTGCAAAGAATGCTATAAACTTACTGCTGCTGCTACTCAGATGCTCAGCTGTGTCTGACTCTTTGAGACCCCAAGGACTGTAGCCCATCAATTGAGCTCCTCTGTCCTTGGAATTCTCCAGGCAAGAGTACCTGAGTGTGTTGCTATTTCCTACTCCAATAAACTCGCTAGCTTAGCATAAAGAGACACATAAGCCCCTCATATTGAAAGTCAAAATACAGCAACACTTTGGGAAGGAAGTTGTTGTGAGAGAGAAAGCATCGACTTTGGATAGAACTAGACTGGACCCTGTCTCTGCCAATGACTTACAGAATAAATTTGACTTTGAACTTCTTTCCATGCATTTTCTTACCTGTAAAGTGAAGATGATCTCTGGCCTGAACACTCATGTGATGTTAGCACTCTTTGACCAATGACACATCCAGAAACTAGGAAAAGGATATTATTAGGATAGGAAAATGAAAGGTGTGTGAATATGAAAATAATATTTCAAAGCAAGTGGTGTGAGGTGAGCAGAAGTAACACCATGGCAGGCAGCTTAGATTAGGAGTAGGCCTTCCTACTTCTGGGTGGTAAGATTATCAGGCCACCTGGATACAATCAATCAGCTTTCGCTTAACACTGACTGCTGTTTGCCAATTAGGAAATTAGGAATGGGGCGGAAACCCCTGGGAAAGTCCTGCGCATGTGAAAGTTTTGACCAATGAAATTGCTTTGCAAACTTGTAACCAATCCGCTTAAACCAACTCACCCTATTAATTTGTGTAACAGCTTGGGCTCGGGGCTCTCTGACCCGCACCACTGCATTGGATGTGGCAGGAGCCCTGACTCGAGTCAGCAATAAACTTCCCTTTTTGCGAGTTGCATTGTCTTAGAAGCCTTCTCTCTTCCCGCTCAGGGATGAGGACATCAGGCATAACAGTGGCATGCAATGCAAATGAGATATCTGAAGATGTATGGGCTGTTACCTTCCTAGAAAAAAGCAGTCCTATCTGATTAACTTAGCTTTAGCTGGTGGATTGTTGTTGTGTGGTTGCTAGGTTGCAACCAACTCTTTTGCGACCCCATGAACTGTAGCCCATCAGGTTCCTCTCTCCTGAGGATTTCCCAGGCAAGAACACTAGAGTGGATTGCCATTTCCTTCTCCAAGGGATCTTCCTAACCCAGGTATCAAACCCTTGAATCCTGCATTGCCTGAGTCTCCTGCATTGAAAGTGGATTCTTTACCATTAAGCTACCAGGAAAGCCAACTGGTGGATACTGGTCATGAAATTTTGTTTCTTGAACTTTTCCATTGTTTTCCACTTCTCAAGACACCCTGATAATAATCTACTAAAATTAGTGAGTGATCTGTCCCCTACCATAGCACTGGGGGGCGCTTGTGGTAGCTTCCAGGATTACCTCCCGAAACTATCAAACTCTCAACATATAACCAGTATCCCAGGACAAAACGTGTATAAACCCTGTCCTGCTGAGAGTTAAGTTCTGTCCCTGGTCTTAAAACTTGCTTTTGTCCCTCACATTTATGCCCAATCCATTCCCCATTCAAAGTCAGAGTAATAGTTAAAATAATGATGATAACTGTCATCACAGGAACATACAAAGCAAGCGCTGTTGTCATCAACTTTATTATACAAACAAAGAAATCAAGCCCTGGTCAATCTGCCTCCAAATTTGATAAGAGAATGAAATGAGGTTTCTGTCTAGTTTGGTTGCATGTTAAGTCACTTTAGTTGTGTCCAATTCTTTGCAACCCCATGGACCATACCCATCAGGCTCCTCTGTCCATGGGTTTCTCTAGGCACAACTCCTGGAGTGGGTTGCCATGCCCTCCTCCAGGGAATCTTCCTGACCTAGGAATGGAATCCACATTTCTTTATGTCTCCTGCATTGGCAGGTAAGTTCTTTACTGCTAGTGCCACGTGGGAAGCCCTTCTATCGTGTTTAAGTTCCTGCTAATTGGGGTGTTCCTGCTCTTAAAGCCAAAACTAGAAGATATAACAATATTTTAAAGCTGACTTTATGTGGTTCACGTTCCCTGGAGAAGGAAATGGCAACCCAATCCAGTATTCTTGCCTGTAAAATCCCATGGACAGAGGAGCATGGCAGGCTACAGTCCATGGGTCACAAAGAATCAGACATGACTGAGCAACTGAGCACACATGTTTCTCTTATCTTTCTTTCAAAATTATTTGTGGGGAAAAAAAAGCCAGTTCTTGTTAACTTAAGCAGTTTTTGCAAGTCTGTGGACATGCTGAACTTTGACTTTCTAAATTCTATTTCCAGAGATAATTTTTCCATCTTTTCTCTAGGTCCTTGCTTTTGTATTTTTTTTACATCTGATCTTTTAAATGCTAGAGACTTATTTATATCCTGCTGCATTTGGAAATGGATGGGAGGTGACTGCTTAGAGACTGTAGACAATTTTATACTCAAGAAATCTGAAATATATGCCTAGCTTGAGAATATTGGCCAGGTCTAAGTGTGCCATTCCAAATATTATATATGGACATTAGTGTTTTATTATTGCTCTCTAAAATAGCAGGTTCTGCCAGCTTGTTTGGTAATGAGATCACCTTCTCAAGCTATATATTTAATTTTTTTAAAGAAACATAATTTTTATAATAGTTTTGGGTTTTAAAAAAAATTACAAAGATAGCAAAAAGTATTCAGAGATACACATGCCCCCACACCATTTCCTCTATTATTAATATATTACATTCATCACAACTATTGAATAAACAATGATATAATTTTATTAACTAGAGTTCAGTTTTTCATTAATCTCATTCAAATAGCTTTCTTCATTTTGCCCATTGATTTCCTATTTTCAATTTCAATGATTCTCACTCAAAATTTTGTTTCATTTTTTTCTGCTTGCTTTAGCCTTAAATTGCTCTTCTTTCTCTTGTTTCCTAAGTTGGGAGCTCATATCTCAGATTTTAAATCTTTTTTTAAATCTCTATTTAAATCTTCTTTTCTAATATATGCACTTAATGCTATAAATTTCCCTCTAAGCACTGCTTTCACTGCATCCCAAGAATTTGGATGCATCTCATGGTTTCAAGGTCTATATTGGTGTATATATGTTCCACATAACATGGAGAAGAAAGTATGGGCTGTTATTTTGGATGAAGAATTCTGTGTCGATTAGATCCAGTTGATTAATGTAGCTGTTCGGGTTAACTCTGTTCTTTTGTTTCTTCTTCTTTTTTGGTTGCACTGCGTCTTCTCCTTGTGGTGGCTGCCCTGACGCAGAGCACGGGCTCTGGGGCTCATGGGCGCAGTAACTGCAGCGCCGGGGCTCAGCTGCCCCGTAGCATGTGGAATCTTCCCGGACCTCGGATCGAACCTGTGTCCTGTGCGTTTACAGGCAGATTCTTAACCCCTGGACTGCCATGGAAGTCAAAGGGTGCTTGTACATATCCAAACTGGTTTTCTGCCTGCTTGAAACATCAATTACTTAGGAGTGTTGAAGTCTCCGTCTGTAATTGTGGATTTGTGTATCTCTCCTTGCCATTCTATTCATTTTTGCCACATGTTGAGACAGAGTCCACTAAAGAGTCTCCTTTATTATGGAGAATGCTCTGGGCATGTTTCCTAGCAGTTACTCTTTCACTTTGCCAAAGCCGGGGAAGGGATCTTTCTCGTCTGTTTATCATGAAAACCTAATGAGATTCTCGGAAAAAACCTTTTAAAGTATGGGATCCCCCTTAGACTAGACCCCAGGAGTTTTAACTCTCAAGCTTGTCCACATGAAGTCTCAAGCAGTTTATCAAAATTACTAGTTAAGTGTGTTCCCACCAATTTATAGCTCCACTAACTTCTACTTCAGTGGAATTGAGCAGATATTGGTTCTTTGAATTCATTTGTCTTGCCAGGTTTCAGATGGTAGTTTATCCTGCAACTTCAACTCTCTGATGGGTCCAAGAAAAATGATAGATTTTCAATATTTTTGGTTTTTTCTTATTGTGAGGACAGGAGTGGTAACTTCCAACTGCTTTACATTTTGGAGCTGGAATCAGAAGTCTTCCAGATATTTAATTGTAATTTTTATATTTTTCTAAACTCAAGAAAATGCTGTGAATGTGATATAACATTTCCATTGTAATGATTTATTTCAAGTGTGGATCGAAATATTTTCAACTTGCCCAAGTATCATATCCAAAAATAAGCATAAGCGCATCATATCAGAATGCACAGTTTCAGGCCAAGAATTTCATGCTACCAGTGATTCGTGCATGTGACTGTCACGTTTAGATTTGCCATAGCCTCCCCAAGGCTATAGTTTTTCCCTTTCTCTCTCTTCTTTCTTCCATACTCAATGAGAAAGTTTTTAATATATATGCTGATGGCTCTTATAGTCATGAAATATTTTATGTGTTTTGTTAAACTTTTTCCAACTGTGATATAAAATATTATTGTTGTACCCTTTATTTCTCTGTGAACTCAGAAACTTAAAACTCCCAAACTTAAAAGTCCCAAACTTAAAACTCTGTAAAACAGATCCTGGAATTTTAGAGCTGAAGGAATCAGAACTGATACTAAGGTGCAAAATTTTCCAAGGCACCACAAAACCCAGTGATCGGGGTAAATAATATTTTAATGCAATATTTTTTTAAGTGTATGTAGAAAAAAATCTGTGATGAACAAAATATAGGTTTTAAATTACATCAGGAGCAATATATTATCTTGTTTAAACATTGCAAATCCTTCATACCTGGGCCAAACATGGAACCAAATCTTCACTTGCTCACAGGACATATGAGACAGATTACAGTCTTCAGACTCAGGAGTTACAGAACATAATTTCAATGCAATAGACGAGCAGTTTTACTTTTGCTACCAAAGGATACTACTGGTCTCAGAGCTCTTCAGACAAGAGTCATCCTAACTGGGTACCTTGGCCTAACCTGTGTGAGGATAGACGGTACATCACCCTCCACCAAGAGGACCCTTGAGTTTGTCTGCTGACTTCACTGTCCTCTCCTACCAGCAGAAAATCTATAGAATCTGTAGACAGTAGAGCCAGGATCCACCCACCTCCTTCCAAGCCAATCTAAGGACTGAACCATCAATCCTCATTTCCTTTGTTAGAATGCATTTCTTCCTAGGATAATTGATGGTAGACATATCTCCTTTGTTCAACAAAAGCCTTGCCCACTGGGCTTTGAATTTGTCACAGTGCCTCCATAAGAAACTACATCAGAACACATCAGTACAATACCAGAATATCTCTACAAACATGGATGACTCTGCTGTTGTAATAACCCCACTAGCAGGAGATCAATAACACAGTCCAGGCTGAATTCCATCTGACCAATCTAGTTCCCTCTTTCTGTGCGATGAAGACTAGGCTTCTTATGGTTTCCACCGTATTAAGTCTCAGTTCCTGATCCCTTATGAACAGCTTCTAAAATAACAGAAACAACAATAAAAACAGCAGTGTCAATAACAACAACACTCACACAGATCTTCATAAAAAACAGTGGCTGATCAAAGGCATGTGTGCGTGCATAGCTGTGTCCAACTCTTTGTGACCCCTTGGACTATAGCCCGCCAGGCTCCTCTGTCCATGGAAGTTTCCAGACAAGAATACTGGAGTGGGTTGTCATTTCTTCCTCCAGGGGATCTTCCCGACCCAGGGATTGAACCTGCACCTGTTGCATCTCTTGCATTGGCAGGCAGAGTCTTCACTGCTGAGCCACCTGGGAAGCCCCAGGAAGATGGACTCTAATGCAATATGACGGGTGTGCTTATAGAGGAGACTGGGACACAGACACACAGAGTGAAGGCCATGTGAGGACACACAGGGACGAAGACCCAAGAGAGAAGCCTCTGAAGGAACCAGCCTAGATCTGGGACTGTTGGTGTCTAGAGCTGTGAGAAAATAAATTTATGTTGTTTAAGCCACCCAGTCTGTGGTACCTTGCTACAGCAGTCCTAGGAAAATAATATACTCTTCCATGTACTGTTTGTGTAATTTTACCCTTTCGTGAAGTCCCCAAATCTTCGGAATCTCATTTCAATTTATTATGGGTCAGTTTTATCTCACAAAAGGATGAGAAATGCTTCTTTTGTATCTCAGAGCACAGAGCAGACATGTAATTAATTATTTGTTGAAACCTTGGGATACTGCAAAAATTCCCGGAAAGATCACTGAAAAAATTCTAGGTGAAGAAAATGCTTCAACACCCACCCACCAGACAAACTGGCAAGTGTGTTGCTGTTAATACTAAACCCAAATTTGAAAAACAAGATTCATTTTGACAGAATTTTGCTTCATAAAGATCATTTTCTTTTATAGATTTTATTCTGTGACCAGGAATCAACATTTCCTCTCTCTCTTTTTTCTATGCTCTGTTTTACCCTGGTCATTATCAGTGTTCCATTCCAAGGGGTTTCTCCTTCTGCCTCCTCTGTGGGATGAAGGTACGTCTCAGATGTTTTCTAGAATCAGTTGTGTCTTCCTAGCTACCTAACCAACCAAGGTCCATTTGTAACCAAGTCCTGGTCAAGGCCATGGGAACCCAGGTCCTCTCTGTTCCTTTGAAGCCCATTTCATGGTTTCATTAGGGGAGACAATGACTAAAACTTCTCCCCCTGGCCTGACAAGATATAGCCATTTGCATGAGTTATCTAACAATAGGAGGTTCTGGTAAGGAATACAGCACTAACAAGCTACCACCTCTCAGAGGAATTTGGGAAAGGTCAAAAGGAGAGAAGAGACTAGTCCAAATGTCCTGTTAACCTCCCAGAATCCCCCTCGGTGGAAGCCATCTTGGCTGAGCCATGCATGCGCCACCAGGAAGGACCTCGAGTCAAAACGACGGCCAGAGACAAGCTGGAAACTTACCTCATTACCGTAAGACCCAGGACTCCGGGCCTCATGGCAGAGCAATCCTCCTGAGTTCTCTTACCCTCCTGTCCCCCACCCCGGCGCCCTTGCCTGATAACATCACTTGCTTTGTCAGTGTGTGTGTCCCCTTGGACGATTCATTTCCTAGCGTTAGACAAGAACCCCCTCTTGGGCCCTGGAAGGGGTCCCCCTTCCTGCAATAGTTTCAGTGACGGTTTCTGAAACACTTATGAGAGCACTGGGAGAGTGATTTCCCCCATTTATTCATCTCAACTGATACCTTCCCCATAAAAATCCAGTCTGATGCCCCTCTGTGGGCAAAGTGACCCTTAACAATGGAGTACTTCAGCATTTTAAGCAGTCGATGGCCTTGAAGACTGCACAATTCTGATTTTCTCCAGCTGAATTCCAAATAAATGTCCTCCATGTTCATCACTATTACCAGTTCACAGATTTAAAACAGAAACAGCCACTCTGAGTTGCTGTGCTTACTTACAGCTTGAACCCCGACCACATCACATAGTCTGGTCTTGAATTTCCTTCGATTTTGCAAAAAAAAAAAAAAAACCCTTTTCTTCACCTGGGGCATCCAGTATCTTGATGTGGAAAATTGAATTTTAGACAGGTTTGGTTTCCTCCTTTTAGGCAGAAGAAAGACAGAAACAAAATTTTAAAACCCAGAGTAGTCCTTTTTTGAAACAAGGTAAAATGCAGCCTATTATTATCTTAATTAGAATAATCACTTTTCACATCAAGTTGTAACAACAGGAAATGGTCCAAAGTGAGATTCTCCTTGAAAAGCATGGTCCTGTGGAGGCAGGTTTCATAACAAAAAACATTTGTATAACCTCAGCTCAAGCTCTTCCCACTTGTGCATATCATAATATGCTCTGCAGGGAGTGCTAATGAATACATCTGTTTGCATCCCTCCACAGCAGAGTAATATCTGAAAACAGATCTGTATTTTCCCATTTCAGAAAAACACCCAATAAGTGGCTGTGGACAAAGTGTTTTAGTTGCATAAGTTCCCTTACCTTGCCATTTCAACTAACACCACATAGAAGAGGCCCTACACAGCTGCTGAAACTCAGGGATTTATTGTTTACTTTGGAGCCTAAAGTGCCTAAGTGGATATTTTAATTTCAACTTCTGTTAATTTTCAGACACTCTGAGCCGTTACACTCCTTATAATAAACATTGCTCTTGCATTGGACTTACTCTTCTCTGTCCTGCCTTCCAAGAGGGAGAGAGACAGTCCACCTGCCCAAGGCTGGAAATTTAGCCTCAAGGGGTCCATGTAGAGAGCCTAGAAACCAAAGGAAAGGGTGTTATTGGCTCCCTCAACACACCATGGCAGTTCAGATCATGGGGAAGATTTACCTGCAGTGTCTTTGCAAAAAGCAGCAGTTTCCACAGCTTCCAAACTCATTCCAGATTTGTTTGCTTAATTTTTCGCCGACTCTTCTGAAATCAGATCAGTGCATTCACTTAGCCACTGATTCCAAGAACTAAATTCTAATGTTTTGCCTAGTTCCCCATCCCCATTTTAGCAGCATCCCCCAGCATCCAGGCTTCCTCTTGATTCAGCCGTATTACTAGATGCATTCTCCTCTCTCTGCTGTTTTATGCCAGATGTTTGCGATACCTTTGCCATAGTGACATCAACTGGAAAAAGTTGGAACTGGAATTTCTGAGCATCACAGAAACCCCCAAATTAATCATTTTCCACACTACTGGCTTTTACATTTTTCAAAATATAGATTTCTAAGTAAATTCATCATACAAATTAACATCAGATTAATACTTAATAGTTTTGGATAAGCTTTATTGAAATAGTCATTCATTTATTAGGCAATAAAACTTTTGAAACCAGATTACATGTAAGGCATCCACAACGCAAGACAGCTACAAATACACATTATTCTTGAATGCTCTACCTCCTGGACAGAGGAAGACAACTGGACAAAACCCACTTATGATACAATTGGACAAAATCCATAAAATGTAGGGTGCATCAAATGCCATTTGAAGAATACTGGAAGAGCTTAGAGAAAGAAAATGAGCATCTTAGTTGAAATTTGAAGATTAAGAATTTTTAAAATAATGCTAATTATTAAAATAAGCAATGCTATATTATTTTTAACTCCTACCAGGAATCTGAATCTTTGTTCTGGGACTAAGCTTGTTTTTTAAACTTCTCTAGGTGGAACCAAAGCAGCCTTCAGTCGACAGGCTTGAGTACTCAATATCATGAATTAGAATACAAGGTTTTCTTCTTTGGCGGGTGGAAACTATTCCAGGCCCTGGGGGAACTCTGAACATTGGTCCCCGTGTTTCTGTCTGGTGGTTCTTTCCTCAGCCTTGGGGAATGTCCTCACTTATTTGTACAGATCAGCTGGAGACTCCCGGGGAACCCCTTACCCCCTCTCCCAAGCTCCGTCTCTGTGCAGCCCTCTTCCCTCTGGGACCCCACTCTGCAAACCCTACCTGTCTGGACCTCCCAGTCGGGTCTCCCCGAGTTCCTCTGCCTCATGCTGCTCCTTGGACTCTCACTCCAGGGCTTAAGCAGAGGCAAGCACAGGGCTTACCTCCAGTATTTCCCCTTCTTAGGATCCCTGTCACATGCTGCTTGATGCCCGAGGTCTGGAAAATGTCTCATTTTTTCTTCTTATGGTTTTACACTTGTTTAAGGAAGTCCCGTGTCTTAGCCCATTTAGGCTGCCATAACATAATACCACAGGCTGGGGAGGGCAGGCTTATAAACAACAGAAATTTACAAGATTAGGATGCCACTGTGGCCAAGTGAGGACCCTCCTTTGAGCTGCAGACACACGGAGAGAGAGATCTATATATCTATGAAAAAGTGAAACAGTGTCAGTCATTCAGTCATGTCCAGCTCTGCGACCCCATGGACTATAGCCCGCCACACTCCTCTGTCCATGGGATTCTCCAGGCAGGAATCCTGGAGTGGGTTGCCACTCCCTTCTCCAGGGATCGAACCCAAGTCTCCTGCATTGCAGCAGCAAAGGCCCACTGCAACCAAAAATAAATAAATAAATGATTTTTTAAAAAAGATGTTTGCCGCTGAGTAAGCCGAGAGTTGAAACAGCAATAAAAAAGAAAGAAGCAAATAAGAGACATTTAGATGATAGGTAAAAATCATAAAAATAAAAAAACTATGCTGAAAAAAGTTCTGTTAAGGAAAAGCATCCACATTTCTTATAAATTAACTGTGGTGTAAATGCCACATGTGCAATTTATATATATAGATACAGATGTATGTACATACATCTCAAACTGAATATTTGAATACTATGTCATAACCTGTTTTTCCCTTAGTAAAACATTGCTTATATGTTCTGTGGTTTAATATGCAATATCATTTGTAATAGGTTGAATTTTTATGGGTTTCCATGATAAATGACACCTTCTTGTGAGATATTTGGGTTATTTCTAAATTTTTACAATTATAAAAACCCACTGTGACAAATATTTGAAATTAAACAACATATTTTGAAATAACCCAAGGGTGCAAAAGGGGAAATCATAAGAGAACTTAAAATATATTTGCATAGAATTATCATAAAAATGGTATCATCAGGGCTTCCCTGACAGCTCTGTTGGTAAAGAATCTGCCTGCAATGCAGGAGACTGCAGTTCGATTCCTGGGTCGGGAAGATCCCCTGGAGAAGGGAAAGGCTACCCACTCCAGTATTCTAGCCTGGAGAATTCCATGGACTGTATAGTCCATGGAGTCACAAAGAGTCAGACACGACTGAGAGATTTTCACTTTCATCCTGAAAATGGAACATTCTAAAATTTAGCTGATGCAGCTAAAATTGTGTTTAGAAGAAATGCACAATTTTAAATATTTATAATAAAAAAATTTAAATGTGTAAAATCAGTGACATAAGCTTTCACCTTAAACCAGGAAATTATGATTGCGTTAAACCTGAATAAGAAGGAAAACAATAAAGAGCGTAAGTCAATAAAGCAGAAAACAAACAGAAAAAAATTAACCAAAACAAAAATTGATTATTTGAAAAGATTAATAAAGTGATAGATTCCTAGCAAGATCAACCAAGAAAGAAGAGAAAAATCCACTATCAAGAATGAAAGCAAGCTATTACTACAGATTCTATAGATATTCAAAGGATAATAGCAACTTTATGTCAGCAACTATGACTGTTTAGATGAAATGGACAAATTTCTTTGGAAAAAAATCAATTTATTCAAACTGACTAAAATGATATTAAAAAATCTTAATTTTCCTATATCAATTTAGGAAAGTTGAATTTGTTACTTTAAAAAAGTCTTCTCACAAAGAAAACTCTAGACCTAGATGGTTTCAGTGGTGAATTCTACCAAATATTTAAGAAACAAATAGTACCAATATTACCCAGAAATTTTATGGGGTTAGATAAGCCCAATATCAAAGCTTGAGAAGAAAAGAACAGTACAGACCAATATCCCTATGAACACAGGGGATAAAAAACAACAACAAAATACATGTAAACCAAATATAGCAATATATTAAAACAATAATACATTAGGACCAAGCTGGGCTAATTCCAGGAAAGCAAAGTGGGTTAGACATTTTAAAATTCATCAGTGTAACTCACCACATTAAAAGAGGCTCTTCCAGAAATCTTCATGAGTACTCTCGGCCTGACGATAAGTTAGTGGTAGTGGAGATGGAGGAGAGTGGATGACTTTATGATAGATATTGTCGTCCTAAGTTGCTTCAGTCATGTCTGACTCTTTGCAAGCCTATGGCCTGTAGTCTAACAGGCTCCCCTGTCCATAAAATTCTCCAAGCAAGAACACTGGAGTGGGTTGCCATTCCCTTCTCCATTATGATAGACATTAGTGATAGAATATTAAATGATAGATTGGATGTAAGGACAAGGAAAATGAAGGAATTAAGGAAAAATTTAAGTCCCACTTTTGAGCAGTTGGGTGGATGGGGAGTTTCTTACTGAGAAGGTAAAACTAGCAAGAAGAAAAGAGCATTGAAAAATTAAAAGTACCATCTTCCACATACTTAGATTGAACTGTCCAATTATACACCCTTGTAAGCAGTTGTTGATATTTTTCTTGGGTTCTGGGTGACATCAAGTTTGGATATTAAGACTTACGATCTTTTGCATAGATGGTTTGGGAAGTTATAGTCACCTGATGTGAGGTTGGAGGAAGAAAAGGGGCCCAGGACTGAGCCCAGAAATTAGGTGCTGTTGAGGTGGGAAGATCAGGCATGCATCGTTCCCAGGAAGGTATGTTCAAACAGGAGGGAATACTTGATTCTGGACAATAAAGGATGATAAGGTTTTTTGCTTTTGTTTATCTTTGGGCCATGTCACGTGGCACACAGGATCTTTGGTTCCCCAGCCAGAGATTGAACCCACATCCCCTGCATTGGGGACATGGGGTCTTAACCACTGGATTGCCCAGGAAGTCCCAAGGATGACACGATTTTTGACAGGCAGAGAAGTGGGAGGAAAAGAAAGCATAAAGAGAAGAAGCATTTCGATCAGAGGGAGTAGAGTGAAATATCATCCCTATTCATGCTCCACCACAATGAGACGCCAAACCTGTATTCTCTCCATCAAGTTTTGTGAGGTTGAGAAAATAAAGAGTTACTCCAAGAAACCAATATCTTATCTCTGAAGCAGAGATGTCCAAAGCACAATGCCCTCAGATTTATGGGACCTTATTAATCAGTTGAGACTATCACTGACTTTTAGAGAGCATACACCCAGCTTCCAAGATGTGTCTAATTTCCTCTCAACAGGTCGCACAGGCTGATACAAATCCAGCGGGTTCTCATCTGATAAAGAACTCTTGGAGTCATCCTGTTTCAAAGATATTGCCAATGACTTGAAAATCAAATAGCCACAGGAAATTCTGGTATCTTCACAGATTGAGGTGAAAATGTAGACCACAATCTTACTTTGATTTATCTTTGCAAAGATCTTTGGTATTATTTCTCAACAGGGATGAACTAAGTGAATTTTCTTCACCAGAGATAAATATGAGGAAGACTTTTTCCCCTCAGCACGAAGGTTTACCCAATACATATCATGGGATATTTCAGCCCAAGTCTACCCAGGTGAATGAGTTCATCTCTGCAAGCTTTCTAATTGAGCCCCTGTTTGTTAAGTCTTCCGAAGTTTACTGCTCTTCAAGAGTTCATTGCTTTGCTTCAGCACTGAGAATCTGACAAGAACTTGTCAGGAGAATTCTGCTTGCAGCTGCTTTTATTCAGCTTATAGAACAAGAAAGGTTAGCATGAATTTTGAATCCTTCAATAATATCTTAACTGGAAAGTAACCCTGCCATTTCTGGAACTCCGCTCCCCAAATCTCTACTTAAAAAATAAAATGCCACAGATCATCTAATGCCTTTTACTTTTTCAAACCTAAACTGTATCAGTTGATGTGTTTTCATACTGAGATTTGGAATCAATCAATACAGCAACTTAAAATTTTCATTTAGGTGAAAATACTTGAATGCAAAATAGTTTCTAAAGTGTTAGTTCTGAGATTTTAAAAGGCATATAAAAATTAAATATATTATGGAAAAGAATTAAGCATTGAAATGGTGAAATGTATCTCCCATTTACCCAAATAGGAGCATGCACTTTACTATCATGTCATGTTTCTTTAAAAAAAAAATGATTTCCACACAAAGTTTATTGTTTTTACGTCAGAAAGGAAAAATAGTTCGATAAAAATGTACTTTTAGAATCAACAAATGAATATCATTACCCTATCAAGTAGATAAAAATATGTGATCAATATGATATTTCTGATACTTTAATCAATTTCTTTATTTCTCTGTGCAACATTGATGCTGCCAATAATGTGTTTGAGCAGATCCAAATTTCAATTACATCCTAAATAACTGGAGGGAAAAAAAGCAGTTCTCAAGTACAATACTTATTCTTTATTTATAAAATATGTGATACAAGATGCCATTCACCATGAATGCAAATCAAACAACAGTGATATCACTTCATACCTATTAGGATGGTAGCTACCAAAAAGACAACAAATAGCAGGTGTTGGTGATGATTTGGAAAAAAGGGAACTCTCATGCCCTTTTAATGGGAATGTAAATTGCTGCACCCACTGTGGAAAACAGTACAACTGTTCCTTAAAAAATTAAAAATAGAACTAACATACAATCCAGCAATTTCACTTCTGGGTATTTTCTGAAGAAAACAAAAACATTAATTCTAAAAGATATCTGCACCTTATGTTCACTGCAGATTATTAATAGTAGCCAAGATACAGATGTAATCTAAGTACCCATCAATAGATGAATGGATAAAGAAGATATGGTAAATACATACAATGAATATCATTTAGCCATAATAAAGAATGAAATTTTGCCATTTGCAACAATATGGATGGACCTAGTAGTTATTGTGCTAAGTGATCAGAACTAATCTTTATCATCATTCCTGCAGTCATGCAACAATATTTTATCATTTTTATAATATTTTGCCATTTTACAATATTGTAAAATATTCTATCATTAAATAAAATAAGCATTAATTGCAACGATAGAGAACAGGATTCTTTGGAGGGTAGATTTTTCTTTTCCAGACCCTTGTGCTTATTATTACATAATTGTGAGATGCAATACTTTCATATACGTGATTCCATGTGAATCCTATCCTACACCTGCATTGTAGACAAATGTATCTGTTATCCCAGCTTTGGAAGATAGAGAGGAGCCGAGATACTAGACAACTTGCCCTCAATGTCATTCTAGTTAGTGGCAAAGCTAGGTCTGTAAACTAGCTCTTCTGGTCTTTCCTTGACACACTGCCTTACATACAGTTAGGTACTCTGCATCTGTTTAATCACTTAATTAATAAATTTCAGACCAGCAGGGTAGATTTTCACAGTTAAAGAATTTTCTTTAAAATAAAATATCCTCTCTATTTTATATTCTGAGAGCCAAAGACACAGATCCCACTATGGGATTCCTAATGCCTGACTTTTTCCTTTAGCCACTAAGCCAAGCAAACATTCTGGTTCAACGACCCAGTGATGCTGTTGCTGTTGCTTTTCCGTCGCCAAGTTGTGTCCGACTCTTCGAGATCACATGGACTACAGCAGGCCAGGCTTCCCTGTCTTGCCATCTCCCGGAGTTTCCCCAAGTTCATGTCCATTGGATCAGTGATGCCATCCAACCACCTCATCCTCTGTGGCCCTCTTCTCTTTTTGCCTTTTTTTTTTTTTGGTGGTTGTTGTTGACAAAGCAATGTCTCTGCTTTTTATTTTTTATTTTTTTCCATTTATTTTTATTAGTTGGAATCTTTCTCAGCATCAGGGTCTTTCCCAGTGAGTCAGCTGTCTGCATCAGGTGGTCAGAGCACTGCAGCCCCTCAGGGATCACTGTTTTGGAATGGCTAACTGACTCTGATAACTCCATGAAGCTATGAGCCATGCCCTGTAGGGCCACCCAAGATGGATGGGTCAGAGTGGGGAGTTCTGACAAAACGTGACTCACTGGAGGAGGGAATGGCAAACTGCTCCAGTATACGAGCCGTGAGAATGCTACGAACTGTATAAAAAGTCAGTGATGTTGATGGATGTACTAATGGAATGTGTATCGTATCCTTTTACCCATAAAGTAAGACCAACCTTAGAGATAGAAGGCTTCACTTTTCCTTTTATTATGGAAAATATTAAAAAGACAATTTTGCATAGATAGATTTCTGAGCAGGTGAATTGAAAAGTTGCTCATAAAAGCACTCAGTAGTTTATTATCTTTAACTGTTCTATTCATATCTAGTTACTATTACTCCCCAAAATAATATAGGTCTTAACTGAGTGTTAGTTGTGTCTTAAAGTATGGACCCCAAAATTAATAACCTTGCTGTCCTCAGATTACATAGAAACTTTCAAACACCAGTGACATTGCCGTAATCATTTAGCTAAAACTGATGCTCATCATCTAATGACAAAATATTATAAAATCAGTATGATCTGTGGATGAGTGTCAGTGAACTCTTGTTATCTGTCCAGAGGTATGTAAGGACAGATATTGAAACAATTATGGCAATTTGCCAGAGTAATCTATGTCTGTTGAACCTGATAAATTTTAAGAAGTGGGTATGTATTTTCATCTTTTTCATTTATTCTAATAATTCCATGTATTTAAGTTAAACCTTTTAAATTAATTAATTAATTTGGCTGCACTGGGACTTAGCTGTGTTGTTGTGGCATGTGGGATCCAGCATCACAACCAGGGATCAAACCCTGGCCCCCACATTGAGAGCAGAGTCCTAGCCACTGGACCACCAGTGAAGTCCCCCTAGTAATTCCGCTTTTAACTGAGATGCAATTTATATAGCCTCATGCTCCCATTCCACGCATACATTTAAATTAGCTTTGGAAAATTCGCCCACCCTTGTAATCACAGCATAATGTAGGATGGGCTCATGAACCCTCAAAATTTTGTTGTGCCCCATGCAGAAAATCATCCCCTATCCCCAGCCCTAGGTGACCATGGATCTGCCTTCTGTGCTTTTTCTAGATATGCCTTTTCTAGCGTCGGAGAAGCAGTTGCTCAATCTTTTTTGTTGCTGAGTGGTATTTCCATTGTATTTGGGTTGTTTGCAATTGGAGCCACTAAAGCTGCTATAAATGTTAGTGTCCAAGTCTTTTGGTGGATATATTGTATTTCTCATGGGTAAAAATATCTCTCAGATTGAAATTGCTGGATTGTGACAAAAATGTGTTTACCAAAGTAGTGTGCTATTATTTTACATTTTCAGTAGTGATGTGCCTGAAGTCCATTTGGTCTGTGTCATCACCAACAGTTGGTGTTGTGAGACTTTTATTTTTTAGTAGTTAAAATGAGTATTTAGCAGTAGTAAAGTGTGACTTTGTCTTTCCCTGAAGCCTGATAACGCTGAGCAGTTTTTCATATACTTATTGACTATTTGTACATCTTTTGTGAAGTGTCTCTTCAAATACTTGGACCATATATTACTGGATGGTCTTATTAAGAGATCCATACATTTTTGGAAACAAGAACTTTGTAAGGTAGGTGTAGTGCTTGTATTTTTCCACTGTTTTGACTTTTTTTTTAAAATAGTGTCTTTGAAAGAAGAGAGGTTTCAAAAGATGTTGATGGTCTATTTTACTATTTTGTTTTGTTTATGATTTTGCTTGTCTTACCTATGAAATCTTTGACTATCCCAAGGTCATGAAAATTTTCTTGTTTTACAAGTTTGAGAGGTTTTAAGATTTGGGGGAAACAATGGAAACAGTGACAGACTTTATTTTCTTGGGTTCCAAAATCACTGCAGACAGTGACTGTGGCCATAAAATTAAGATGCTTGCTCCCTGGAAGAAAAGTTATGACAAACCTACACAGCATATTAAACAACAAAGACCTTACTTTGCTGAAAGATTCATGTAGTCAAAGCTATGGGTTTTCCAGTAGTCATGTATAGATGCGGGAGTTGGACCATGAAGAAAGTTGAGTGCTGAAGAATTGATGTGCTCGAACTGTGGTGTTGGAGACAACTTTTGAGAGTCCCTTGGACTGCAAGGAGATCCAACCAGTTAATTCTAAAGGAAATCAATCCTGAATATTCATTGGAAGGACGGATGCTGAAGCTGAAGCTCCAATTCTTTGGCCACCTGAGGCAAAGAGCCAACGCACTGGAAAAGACCCTGATGCTGGAAAAGATTGAAGGTAAGAGGAGAAGGGGATAACAGAGGATGAGATGGTTGGATGGCACGGCCAAGTCAATGGAGTTTGAGCAAGTTCCAGGAGATGGTGAAGGACAGGGAAACCTGGTGTGCTGCAGTCCATGGGGTCACAAAGTGTTGGACACAACTGAGCAACTGAACAAGATTTTTTATTTCCACAATGAGGTATAGCTGGTTGACAACATTGTATCAGTTTCAAGAAATTTGAGACTTTTTATGTTTAGGTTGATCCATCTTTAGCCATCCAATTTTATGTGACATGAGGTAAGGATACAGGTTTACTTTTCTCTTTTTTTTTTTTTTTTTTAATATTATTTTATTAGTTGGAGGCCAATCACTTTACAACATTTCAGTGGGTTTTGTCATACATTGACATGAATCAGCCATATAGTTACACGTATTCCCCATCCCGATCCCCCCTCCCACCTCCCTCCCCACCCGACTCCTCAGGGTCCTCCCAGTGCACCAGGCCCGAGCACCTGACTCATGTATCCCACCTGGGCTGGTGGACCGTTTCACCATAGATAATATACATGCTGTTCTTTCAAAACATCTCACCCTCACGTTCTCCCCCAGAGTTCAAAAGTCTGTTCTGTACTTTTCTCCATAAATATATACAGCTGTCATAACATTTATTGAAAAGACTATCTCTCCCCTGTTCAGGAACCTTGTTACCTTTATCAAAACTCAATTAGCCATGTATGTGGGAGTCTACTTCTGGACAATTCTATTGACTAATCCATATCTATCCTGATCTCAGTGTATCTTGCAGTATAAGAATAGCAAAGCTTTCTATATAGTTCAAGTTCTCTGATTTTTTTTTCAAATTATTTTGGCTATTCTGGGTCATTTGTATTTACATATTATTTATGTATATATTTTATGATGGTTTTTTTTTTACAAAAAAACCATCAGAACTTTGAGTTGATTATGGATTAGAGACAATTAACATTTACAAAATTGTCTTCCAATTCACAATTAAGATACATATCTTTCCACTTTCTTTTTTAGTCTTACACAAATTTTGCTGTTTCCCTAATTACTTCATGGTTTTAATTTCAATATCCAATTATTTATTGTTAGCATGCAACTGAGTTTTGTATACTGACCTTGTATCTTACCTCACTAAACTAATTCTATTTTTTTTTTTTTTTATCTATTTAGGATTTTCATTACATTTGATGTCTTCTGCAGTTTCATTTCCTACAATACATGTTTCTTCTCTTTCTTGCCTTATTTCCAGGTAGGGTCTTAAGTATAGTGTTGACTAGAAATGGTGAGAGCAAGTATTTCTTTTGTTGTTGTTTAGTGACTAATTCTTGCCCGACTCTCTATGATCCCATGCACTGTAGTCTGCCAGGCTCCTCTGTCCATGAAATTTTTCAGGCAAGAATATTGGAGTGAGTTGCCATTTCCTCCTCTAGGGGATCTTTCTGACGCAGGGATCAAAGCCATGTATCTTGCATTGCAGGCGAATTCTTTACCACTGAGCTACTGGGGAAGCCCAGAATTTCTTTGCCTTTCCCCAAATCTTAGATTTCCCAGGTAGCTCAGCTGGTAAAGAATCTACCTGCAATGCAGGAGACCCCAGTTTGATTCCTGGGTCAGGAAGATCTGCTGGAGAAGGAATAGGCTACCCACTCCAGTATTCTTGGGCTTCCCTGGTGGCTCAGTTGGTAAAGAATCCACCTGCAATGTTGGAGACCTGGGTTCAATCCCTGGGTCGGGAAGATCTCCTGAAGAAGGGAAAGGCTACCCACTCCAGTATTCTGACCTGGAATACTTGATGTTTGGGCTTCCCAGGTGGCTCAGATGTAAAGAATCTGTCTGCAATGCAGGAGATCCGGCTTTGATCCCTGGGTCGGAAAGATCCCCTGGAGAAGGGAATGGCAATCCACTCCAGTATTCTTGCCTGGAGAATTCCATGGACAGACCATGGGGTCGCGAAGAGTCAGACATGACTGAGCGACTGGGCAAGCCAGCAAATCTTAGATGGAAAACAAACCATTGTGCATGATGCTAACTGTAGGTTTTTCATGCTTTGTATTCTTAAGGAAGTTCCCTTCTAGTTCTAGCTTGCCCAGAGGTTTTGTCATGAATGGATGTTGAGTTTTAACATATACTTTACCTGCATCTACTAAGATTTTTTCCCTCTGTATTCTGTTAATTTGGTGAGTTAATTGAATCTTTAAATTCTAATTTTTTAATAAAAGCTTTAATTGTAAAATACACATAAAGTTTATCATCTTACTCACACGTAAGTGTACAATTCAGTAGGTTAAGTGTATTCATTGCTGTGTGGCCAATCTCTAGAACTTTCGTCATCTTGTAAAACAAACTTTCTACCCACTAAAAAACTCATTTCCTCCTCCCTCCATTAATTCACTTTTTATAAAAGTTTCAGTTTCTAATTAGAAATAAAAGGGCTTCCTGATAGCTCAGTTGATAAAGAATCTGCCTGCAATGCAAGAGACCCTGGTTCAATTCCTGAGTTGGGAATATCCACTGGAGAAGAGATAGGCTACCCACTCCAGTATTCTTGGCCCTTCCTTGTGGCTCAGCTGGTGAAGAATCAGCCTGCAATGGGTTCAGGTCCTCAGCTGGGAAGATCCCCTGGAGAAAGGAAAGGCAGTGTTCTGGCCTGGAGAATTCCATGGACTGTATAGTCCACGGGGCTGCAAGAGTCGGACGCAACTGAGTGATTTCACTTTCACTACAGAATGCTTTAAAAGCAATGTTCTAAAATCAGCTCGCTTGTAGTAAAAAAAGAAAAAAAAAAGCCTTTTAAATAGGTGCTTATTAGCTTGCAAATTAAGCTTTACAATTGCACACACACACAAAATTAGTGTCTTGGGAGAACAAATATACCTGATGACTTTCATCACTTCAAACTAGATAAAACTAGATTGTGTGAAAATCAATTTATTCTACTCAAACCATTTCTTTTTAAAGCATGTCAGTTAAATGTGATCATTGCCTGACCATAAACAAAAGTGAAAGTAAGGTTTTTCTCCTTTCCCCTTTGATTCTTCTACACTCTGCTCCTGGCTGAAGCACCCACAGCCAACATGAAGAGCCAATTTTTCATAATTTAAAACAAACAAAAAGGAAATCTAACAAACTTGACTAAGTGTTTCTAACAAACATCAACTTGCCTTTTGACAAGTACTCAGTGTTACTATTTATTCTGCTGCTATTCTGAAATAGTTCAGCTTTGTTTATGGGGTTTTCATTTATTTTCTTAAAAAAATTAAAAACTCTCTAACACCTAACTTTAGCTCAGTGGAATCTGTGCTTCCCAAATTGATATTAATAGTTTTTAAATAAAGTATATGGGAATCACATGTATAATACACCAGATGTGAACTGCCACATTTTCATCTAACCAAATATCCCAGGAATTTGAGACTATCTGTATGCTGGGGAAAAAACTTCTAAAAAACACAGAAATATACTGTATAATAGTTTTATTTTTCTCATTTTACTATTTTTACATTTTATGCACAAATATTTATCTGAGTAAAAATAGAAAATAACTGTCTTATGTAAAATTACAAAAAAAATAAAAACCACAAAGAAATACATAATTGTTATTATGACAGTATAAGTGTCTTTATTTAAAGAGTAAAAATGTATGCAAAAATCCTCCTCCCTCTTACAAAAGATTGAGAATATTTTTTTTCTGGCAGCAAGTGAAATATCATTGAAATATCAATATTTTTATACCCTCTAGCTATGAAGACATTAAGTTAGTCACAGGTTATTTTGAAATTATGAAATTTAAAACATTTTTGTGCTATTTCAAAGATACATTAGTTCTTTTTAAAAGGCAGTAGCATAAAATGATGAACATGAAAAACAGCAGACCTCACCAAAAATATCTGGAGGCACAACCCTTTAAAGAAATATCATACTTGAATTTCACCATTTATCAGATAGGGGCAAAAAAACAATCTTTCCCAATTAACTGACATGGACTGTCACAAAAATAAATGTGATGAGTCAATTCATGTGTCAATCAACCACAGAGCAATTTTGCCTGATGTGTTTGATTTTCTGATGCCAACACAATTTCCTAAACTTCAGGCTAGCAAGATACGTATGAAAATTGGCTCAATGAGAGTCTCATATGGAAAAAGTTTTAAAACAAAAATGAACGTTTCATTGTTTTTATACTTATATGGTATAGAAATGACCAATAATTTTCTCTCTCCTCTGATATAAATTCTCCTATGGAAAATTTATTCATAAAATCAGAGCAAAGAATGAATAGCATAAATTATATTTTCTTTCAAAATACAAGTTATCTTTCAATAAAAGAAAAGACTACTTGGCTTCTGATAACTGCAACCTCAATAAGCACAATGGACATAGTTTATAAGCTGAGACAAAGTAACGGAAGTTTCTTGAATCAACTGGGGAAATCGGTCTCACTGCTTATGGTGCATAAAGTGATGGAGAGAGGCAAAGAAGAGAAAAGAAACAGCAACAGATCGTGTTTGAGAACTGAATGTTCAAATGATAACAAGGAATAAAAGAAAAACTGCAAAAGGAAGAAAATGAATAGAAATTTTTTTTTTTAAGGTATCTGAGGAACACAGGGGAAAAATAAAATAGAAATAATTGATTTTTAGAGATCTAGGAGAATTCCTTGCCTTAAAATACATACACATATAGTTGAGATATATATAACGGAAATCTGTCATCTTGGCTAAAACATATTGTCTCCCTCAAAGTATGTTAAGTCAAAAGTCAATAATTTTAAGCTCTTGATAATATAACAGAAGAGCAGACTTTATCATTATTGTTTTAAAACTGTAACCGACTTGTCAACTTCTCAGACCATAAGAGGATGGTGAAAAAACCTCAGCTACCCGTTATCTGAACTAGAACATCTCTGTATCATATTGCTATTCTACTCAGATATTCTTGCAATCACAGCATCCAAGCTGAACTAATAGTTTGTCAGTCTAGTCTGTTTATAAAAAGGCAAAAATGGAAATTACAGATTTTATTCCTTCTACTGCTTGTTCTTAAAGGACTTCGACAGAATACAATAATATAAGTGAACTGACATAACATGGTGTAGTCCCGCAGTATAACACTTAATATTATGATCTGAAGCTATCAGAAAAGGAGGTCATACACACCTCCCCCTCCTCTCTCTTCCTAAGATCCCTGCCTCCTATGGTTCTTTCCAAACCACTCTTCAGTACTGGGGGCAGCAACTGCCAATAATGCCTCCTCGCATTACTGTGGCCCTTTCCTCCTAGTTAGTTAGTCTTCTGCTATAAGAGAATTAAAGTATCTCATATCATGATTTGTGCATAATGCTTTAAAACAAACACAAAGAGGAAAAAAGTAAGGAAACCAAGCAAAGCAAGCAAGAAAAAAAGACATTTCTAGCCATTTCTGTTCAGTGTTGGCTTGTAGTAGGTAAGGAGTTTCATGTATGTAAGAATTATTTAATTTTTAAAGGATTTCTAAGCGAGTTTTGAAACATCACCTTTTGAATAGTATGTCTTTGTTTATATGTGTGTACATATGTGTGTGTGTATAAGACGGCCAACTGGACATGCATACAGATATTTGTACACTCGCATATATAATAGTCAAAGGAAAAAACAAAATAAATGGGAAATTTTAAGAGAAGACTGCCTGTATTGGAGGTCAAATTTTCCTTTTAGAACTACTTGCAAGTAATTCACTCATGTCTTGAAAGATCAAGTACTGCTGACTGATTTAAAGTCTTCATCAGAAACACAGGACTATGAAAGCTGTTTTGTGTAATAAACCAGCACTATAGGATAATTAATTTTTTTAAAAAAGGAGCCATAAGAAACCAAACTAAACCAAAATTTTATTTCTGGTTGAGGTATACTTTTTCAGATTTTTAAATCTCTGACAGGAAAAACAGAGATCATCTGAGAATTTTTGTAATAGTTGGTTTATTAGGATTTAATGTCTCTCTTATAATAATTTAAATTCTTGGCCTGACATTATGAATAATCTATACAGTAAATCCTTAAAATTGGCTTTTGAGTAAAGCCAGATTTAAACCTGGATCTCTTTCTTCAGCACTGCTCTTCTGCCAGTCTTTTTTTACTGTCTTTTGCTTGCAAATACATAAATTATTTTAATAACGTGATACTCTTAGTAATTTTATTAATATTATAATTTTATTGGATATGACTACTTTAGCTCTGCTTGATTAGATGAAACAGGCATACATGCTTCAGCTGTGAAAAATTCCATTTTCTGGTTTTTATGTAAAGCAACATCTAAAGCAGCAGAGAGGGGAAAGTTATATTTTCAAAAATATTAATAGTTAAGCCAGACTGTTTCCTGGAGACTCTTCATTTATTTTTCATCCTCAGGTGCTACTGGCTATTTTTGGTAGGGCTAGACATTAATACTGACCAGTTTAGCTTTTCTGACTGTTAATAAACTATCCCACAATGAACCAGCCTAAAGACATTGTGGTGATTGTTTAACATACACATATTCTAAAATATATGCTCAAAGTAAAAAGATCCAAATTCACAAGAGTATGAAATATTTATAAAAAAAATCATGCATCAGATTGTACAGTCTAGAAATAAAAGAAGATTCAAACTCAGTAATAAAGGGAAGAGCAAGACTTGCTCCAACATTTTAAGAAAGACCGTGGACTCCCGGAGGCCCTGGCTCAGTTATCCTTCTCCGCCTGCAGGGACGCGGCGGCCAGGGCCACTGCTGTGACGGGCTGGGCGATCCCATGCAGCTGCATCTTGGCAAGTTTCTTTTGTTCACACTCTGTGACCAAACGGTTCAGCTCCGCTGCGCTGTACCCGATAAGAGTCTTCAAGTCACAGACAAACTTGTAGACAAATCTCTTGCCTTGAACTTTACAAATCATGTCCCCATCGTAATAATACCTTTAAAAACAGAAAACTGCATTACGACCATATAAAAATCTTTTAAAAATTTGATTTCTTATAATACCTCACAGATTATTCCATTAACAGAAGCCTAGTATCATATCTATCACAATAGCAACAATGAGGTTATACAGAACTATTTAACGCTGTTATCCAAAGAAACTAAAATATTAACTAAAATTTCAATGCTAAGTACTCTAAAATTTTATGTACTAAATCTTCAAAACATATTCTCAAAAATCATGCTAAAACACTGAATTTAAAAATAAACATTATAAGAAGAACCAAAAAACCTTAGCAGTAACAGAATCCAAGAACAAGGAGTCTGAATCAGAATGCCAAGATTCAAAACCTCACATCTTTCCTGTGACCACAGGAAATGCACATTTGTTTGCTCTAAGCTTGTATTCCTCATTTATAAAATGAGATTTAAAAAAGTATGGACCCCAATAGAATTATTGAAGGCTAAAAGGATTATCCCTGTAAAGTGCTTAGCACACAATGGCTGGCACATATAGCCCACTATAAAATAGAAGCTATGGTGATAATTAAGAACCCATATGGTATGAATAAAAAATTTTAATATACATATTCTCTGGTTGTTGGAATGTCCATTTTTCTGTCTCGTACAAAATGCTTTATTACATATCTATGCCTTCATCTTTATCATTTTAATATATTAAAGGCTCTCCTTCCAGAGAAATTCTCCAAACCAATAGGGGAGACTCAAAACTGTAAGCAAAAGGGTTTAAAAAAAAAAAAATAGGACCAGAAAAACAGAAAAGAGGACTTCATAAAGAAACAATGTTTCTAAAGCTACACAGGTACACTTGGGGAAATCACTCTAGAAGCCTGGTTTATGGATATAAAACAGAACTGGAACTATACTTAACTTTGGAAAAGGCTTTTTTACCCCTATGCACTACCTGGCGAGCCACAGTCCATGGGGTGACAGAGAGCCTGACAAGACTGAGCAACTAACACAGAAACACACATATGCACTGCCAATTCCAATTAACAGGAAAAAGGCAAGTCAAAACTTCTGGACTGGCAGACTTTGGAGACTTCATCTTAAAACTGCACTGCCCATTTGTGTGCATTTGCACTCATCTGATGAAGAGCTGTTACAAAACAACTACATGCAAAAGTGCGGGTGGTATAAACTATCACATTTAGTAGGACTTTATTATAAAAATAACTGTCACCAAAAATCCATTAACGAAAAAACTACCTGCAGTAAATGGTCATTTTTCCCTAATTACAGAACAGCTAAAGTATAATGGTTATGTTCACTTTCCCAGTAAGAGATGGAACACATTGGGTATAGTCTTGTGTTTCTTGTCAACTACCTTAATATAGAATTATATCTCAGCCCACAAATTACCAACAGCTTGCCATCCAGTTAAAATACTGTAGGCATTCTGATTTAAGTGAACAGCTCAGTGACTTATCACAAAGTGAACATTCATCCACCTGTTAACTATGACTCCGGTACAGACACAGAACACTGGGTGCACCCCCCAGCCCCTCTCCATCATCACCCCTCCCTTGCTCTAGGTTACACAATCCTAGTTCATGATAATAGTTTCATTGCTGCTTTTGTATTCCAAACATGTATCTGTAAGTGCTGTAATTTAGTTTTGCTGTTATTTGCATGCTCCTATATAAATTCAGTATACACTCTTTTGGGTCTGTATTGTCATCACCGAACATCATGTCTGAGGTTCATCCACAGCAGTGCATTTTCATGGACACACAGTACTGTACAGTGTATCACAGTTTACTTATTCACGCTACTGTCGGCAAGATATTTGGGTGGTTTCTGATTTTGTGCCTGCTTGCATGCTCAGTCACCTCAGTTGTGTCCGACTCTTGGCAACTCCATGGACTACAGCCCACCAGGTTACTCGATCCATGGGATTTCCCAGGCAAGAATGCTGGAGCAGGTTGCCATTTCCTACGAGGGGATTTTCCCACCCCAGGGATCACACCTGTGTCTCTTGCACTGCAGGCAGATTCCTTACCACTGAGCCACTGGGGAAGCCCCTTCTGATTTGGGGATGTTATAAACAAGGCTGCATAAGCATCCATATGAATATATACGTACATTTTTGTCTGGTAAATCCTTAGAAGATAAACTGCTAGGTTACTGGTCACAGTTTACACTCCTACCAAAAGTGTAGAAGCATTCCCACTGCTACATATCCTCACCAACACTTGGCGCACGCAATTATTTTCATTTTAGCCTCTCTCGGACATGTTGTTGTGCAGTTCCCAAGTTGTGTCCAACTCTTCGCAACTCCATGCACTGCAGCATGCCAGGATTCCCTGTCCCTCACTATCCCCTGGAATTTGCCCAAACTCATGTCCATGGAGTCTGTGACGCCATCTAACTATCTCATCTTCGGTTGTCCCCTCCTCCTCCTACCCTCAGTCTTTCCCAGCATCAAGATCTTTCCCAATGAGTTGGCTCTTCGCATCAGGTGGCCAAAGTATTGGAGCTTCAGCATCAGTCCTTCCAATGAATATTTTTGATTGATTTCCTTTAGGATTGACTGGTTTGATCTCCTTGCAGTCCAAGGGACTCACCACAGTTCAAAAACATCAATCCTCTGGCGCTCAGCCTTCTTTATGGTCCAATTCTCACATCCATACAAGACTACTGGAAAACCACAGCTTTGACTAGATGGACCTTTGTCAGCAAACTGATTGGCCATTTGGCTAATCTCTAAATTTTCCTTAATTTCCTATGGATCTGTAAGAGTTCTTTAATTATTCCAGGTAAGTCTTACATCAGATATATGTGGCTTGACTTTCACTCTCCTGATAGCTTCTAGTGGCCACAAGTTCTTAATTTAAATGCAGTCCCATTTATTGATCTTTTCCATTAGGTTAGTGCTTCTGGTTTTATTTAATGTCTTCTCATCTACTAAAGTCAAGAAAGCATTTCTAGATGCTTCCCTATTTTACTTTTACAAGTTAGAGCTACAAGTTACATAGAATTGACTTTCAGTATGCTATGAGGAAGGGGGTCAATATGGATAGTCAACTGTCCCAGCACTACTGACTGAAATGTAGGTCCCATCCCTACTGCCATCCTTAAATCAAATGTTCCTATATTTTTGTTCTATTCAGGTCACCAATTCTAATCTTGGGTCTTTGGTCTACCCTAAGCAAACGGCATACTGTCTTACCATTACAGTGAGTCTCTATATCCTGTAGAGCAAGTCTGCCCACTCTGTTAATCTTCAGGTGTCCTGATTCTGTGACACTTTATCAGTTCAGTTAAAGTCGCTCAGTCGCGTCAGACTCTGCCACCCCATGGACTGCAGCACACCAGGCCTCCCTGCCCTCACCTCTTTACAGTCATATATAAATTCTATAATCAACTTGTCAAGTTCTATGAAAACACTTATTCAGGCAGCTACTGCATTGTAACTTAGGCCAACTGTGGACAAGAGACATCTTAATTATTAATTCTAATAGTACATCTGTAATTCTGAGGGGACTTGCATGTACACAGTCACATCAACTGTCAAAAGTAACAGTTTTAATTCTGATTACACAGAAAGGATCTTTAGGCAAAGTGTTTGACAGTGAGTAATAAGTACACTGAAAATAAAGTATTTTAGTTACTTATATATGCTAAGGCAAACAAACTGTCATTGTGGAAAAGAAAAATTATCATGATAAAATAGGAAACAGTACTTGAATGCCACGATCCTGTAACAAGGAATACTGATTTTACCCGTACTCCACATAATTATATAATTACACTGGGATGAGGGGACAGAAAGGTTGCGTGTGTTAATGATGAGAGGTAAATCATATTCTGCGTGAAATTCACAAAACTGCTTTATCAAATTCACTCTTCCCAAAAAATAGACATAATTCCTACATGTCCTACTTCTCAGATACTTAAGTGCACATACTGAATTTCCATCACTGCAGTAAGCATAAATTCTGACAGTAATTACATCAAAACTTTCATATCATTTATGAGAAATTATGTATAATTATTCTATTTCAACTCAATTGATGGAAAAGTTTGAATATTCAGAGTTAGGCTGACTGGGGGAAGGAAAAACAGAGAGATGGGTTAACATTTTGTATCTAATTATAAAAATTGACAATATCTACATATTTACTAGCATTTATTGACACTCAATGCACCTACGTCAAATGACAGCATCTCTGTTAAAAAAAAAAAACAGAAACCTCAAAGATTAAATATGCTGGTTTTAAACAGAGTGGTGTATGTTTCTAATCAGATAAAAACAAATAATCTAGAATCATCTTTTAAAAATTCTACATATCTCAAATTACTACTAAAAATCTTTTTAAGAAGTAATTTTTAACATAAACGTGAACATTTTTAGTTTTATTTATATAAAGAAAACGTAAGTATTTTAACATCATTACATAACAATGTTTATACAAATAAGCCATTTTTTAGAAACTATTGATCGAAAGTTTTAAAATGCTTACCTTAATGCACGACTAAGTTTCTCATAGTTCATTGTAGGTTTGTTTTTACGTTGTCCCCATTTCTGTGCAACCAGTTCGGGCTGATTTAGCTTAAATTCTCCTTCATCACCAACCCAAGAAATGCAGTCTCGAGCATCCTTGTCAGTAAGAAGTTCTAGCAAAAACTGCCACAGTTGGATCTGGCCATTGTTTCCTAGAAATTGACAAGAATGACAAGCACTGACCACAATGCTATGGATTTTCAGAGGGCAAAAGACAACAAACAGGTCCTTTGGTTCATACGTCAGCCACACAAAAAACATAAACTTCTTTTTACAAATGCTAGCTAAGTATTTTCAGAGAAAAAGTCCAGGGGGTGGTCCTCAGATGGCGGATGAATAGGACAGGGAGACCACTTTGTCCCCCAAAATTCATCGAAAGAACATTTGAACGCTGAGAAAATGCCACAAAACAACTTCTGAATGCTGGCAGAGGACATCAGGCACCCAGAAAGGCAGCCCATTGTCTTCAAAAGGAGGCAGGACAAAATATAAAAGATAAAAAGAGAGACGAAAGAGTTAGGGACGGAGACCCATCCCAAGAAGGGAGTCTGAAAAGAGAAGTTTCCAAACACCAGGAAACCCTCTCACCCGCGGGTTGGTGGGGAGTTTGGGAATCTCAAGGGCGACATAACCGGGAGGAAAAATAAATAAATAAATAAATAAACCCCACAGATTACGTGCCTAACGGCAATTCCCAGTGGAAAAGTAGCCCAGACGCTGGCATCCGCCACCAGCAAGCGGGGGCTGAACAGGGAGGCGTGGGCTGCGCTGCTTAGGGTAAGGACCGGGTCTGAATGTCCTGAGTGCAATCTGAGGGAGCCAACGTGAGATAGCAACCCAGACTGTGGGACAGCCAGAGAGAGAGAGGGGAAAAAAAAACAGAGAGAACTTTCCCACAAAAAGCCCTAACTAAGCCCTAACTAAGGCACTGCCGCCCGCTCACAGAACAAAGGACTGAGCAATACCAGAGGAGAGCTAGCGGCAGTGGACCGGCCCATCCCCCGCTGGAGGCAGGGAGGCAGGCGGGCGGCAGCCAGAACTGGAATGGGGCAATCTCGGCCCCAGAGACGGCATCCTCTACCAAACTGTGAGCAGGCTCCCACGTGCTAACCAAGACTTCCTGCTGTGCTTCCCAAGTGCTAACCAAGACATCCGCTGGGAGGGTCGCAGCCAGAGATCAGCTGCCCAGAGGGGACTCACGGAACACCTGAGACGGCGAAACCGAGCGGCTGGGACGGGGAGGCGAGAAGACGCGGCTCCCACCCGGGGAGAACGTGCTCGCCAAGCACCTGGCCACCTGGGCTGCTCGGACCTGGGAACCAACCGAGTCTGCGCCTTCGTGGAGTACCGAGACCCTGACCCTGAGCGGCTAGACCTGGGAAGCGCCCTGCAACCCAGGGCCCGCCTCACAGTTCCCAGCAGAGCAGCCGGCGGCCTGAGCAGTGTAGCCGGGGAAAGCACACACCCGCGAGCGGGGGCAAACCCAGGGTGGCCGAGACACTGCGCGCACTGTCCACACAGGCCAGTGGGATTTCTGTGCAGGGCCCCTCCCTCCCCACAGCACCAAGGGAGCCTAAGTAAGTGACCATCTCCGCCCCCTCGTGTCAGGGCGGAAATTAGACACTGAAGAGACCAACAGGAGAAGCTAAAATAGAGGGAACCGCTTTGCAAGTGACAGGTGCAATAGATTAAAACCCTGTGGTTAGCACAGACTACACTGGAAGGGGCCTACAGACCTTGAGACGTATAAGCTGAAACTGAACTGACCCACACTGCCCGCAACAGCTCCAGAGAAATTCCTAGATATCTTTTTACTATTATCATTTTTTAAATTAAAAATTTTTAATTTTTAAGTTCTCTATTACTCCTTTAATTTTCATTTTTATAACCTACTATTACCTTGCAAAAAAAAACCCCTATTTTTAAAGCAAACTTCATATATTTTTTTTATAATTTTTGTGATTCTGTTTTGCTTTTTTAATATTGTATTTTTGAGAGTCTATACCTCTACTCTAGATTTTTAATATTTGCTTTTTGTTATTTGTCATCAATTTGGTACCTTTAAGAATCCAATCTTCAGTACCCATTTTTACTTAGGAGTGTGATTACTGGCTTGATTACTCTCTCCCCCTTTTGACTCCTCTTTTTCTCCCCCAGGTCACCTCTATCTCCTCCCTCCCCCTTCTCTTCTCTACCCAATTCTGTGAATCTCTTTGTGTGTTCTGGGCTGTGGAGAACACTTAGGGAACTGATTACTGGCTGGACCAGTCTCTCTCCTTTTGATTCCCCCTTTTCTCCTCCTGGTCACCTCTATTTCCTTCCTCCGTCTTCTCTTCTCTATGTAACTCCGTGAACCTCTCTGAGGGTTCCAGACTGTGGAGAGCACATAGGGAATTGATTACTGGCTAGATTGCTCTCTCCCCTTTTGATTCCCCCTCTTCTCCTCCTGGTCAACCTCTATCTCCCTCCCCCCTCTTCTCTTCTCCATGTAACTCTGAATCTCTCTGGGTGTCCCTCACTGTGGAGAAACTTCTCATCATTAACCTAGATGTTTTATCATCAGTGCTGTATGGATGGAGAAGTCTTGAGGCTACTGTAAGAATAAGACTGAAAGCCAGAGGCAGGAGGCTTAAGTCCAAAACCTGAGAACACCAGAGAACTCCTGACTCCAGGGAACATTAATCGATAGGAGCTCATCAAACGCCTCCATACCTACACTGAAACCAAGCACCACCCAAGGGCCAACAAGTTCCAGAGCAAGACATACCACGCTAATTCTCCAGCGATGCAGGAATGTAGCCCTAAGCTTTAATATACGGGCTGCCTAAAGTCACACCAAACACACAGACATCTCAAAACTCACTACTGGACACTTCACTGCACTCCAGAGAGAAGAAATCCAGCTCCACCCACCAGAACACCGACACAAGCTTCCCTAACCAGGAAACCTTGACAAGCCACCCATCCAATCCCACCCACAGGAAGGAACCTCCACAATAAAGAGGAACCACAAACTGCCAGAATACAGAAAGGCCACCCCAAACACAGCAATCTAAACAAGATGAAAAGGCAGAGAAATACTCAGCAGTTAAAGGAACATAATAAATGCCCACCAAACCAAAGAGGAGGATATAGTGAGTCTACCTGAAAAAGAATTCAGAATAATGATAGTAAAAATGATCCAAAATCTTGAAAACAAAATGGAGTTACAGATAAACAGCCTGGAGACAAGGATTGAGAAGATGCAAGAAATGTTTAACAAGGACCTAGAAGAAATAAAAAAGAGTCAATCAATAATGAATAATGCAATAAATGAGATCAAAAACACTTTAGAGGGAACCAACAGTAGAATAACGGAGGCAGAAGATAGGATAAGTGAGGTAGAAGATAGAATGGCAGAAATAAATGAAGCAGAGAGGAAAAAAGAAAAAAGAATTAAAAGAAATGAGGACAACCTCAGAGACCTCTGGGACAATGTTAAATGCCCCAACATTCGAATCATAGGCGTCCCAGAAGAGAAAAGATTCATATCCACATTTTCATACAGTGAAATAAAACAAAATATACAAAATTTGACAAATTTTATAAATGTCAGATGATAATGCAAAAATACCTGTTCTGTTTCCAGGCGAACTCCTATCTTCCCCTGAAATCCTGGGAGCTCTCTGCACTTTAGCTGCCTTTGTACTGCTATTTATAGCTTTAATGGCAGTTGGTGTAGCAGACTGCACTGATGCCGGAATAATCTGCACAGCTGCAAAGCAAGACAAGGGGAAAAATTTTTTTTTCTCCTTCCCATACAAATAGAGGAAAAAACTACTGAAAGAAAATAAAATGCAATTAGTTTAACTGATACCTCTCTAATTGCCTCAACAAAAGTTCAGAGGATAAGGCATAATGTCTGCATTACTGTCTATGAATCTTAAGTGAATAATAGTTGGTTTCCTTATTTTAGAAAAACTTATTGATGCATATACAGTAAAGTTATAAAAAATCTATTTTTAAAAATATTTGTTCATAAGAGATGGTTTATCAAATTTTGGAGAATGTGGACAAATGAGAATTCATGTTCCACTGCTGACAGGACTACAAACATACCACCATTTTGAGAAAAACTTTAGTAATATCCAGTAAAGACAAAAGGGTAGAATCCCATGAAATCACAACCAGAGAATCTCACACACATTCTTACAGATATTCATTCAATGATGCTCATAAAGTTTTAAAAATGATAAACAGAAGTGAAAATAAAATCGAGCTACAGATATCAACATAGGTCTCAAAAATGTAAATCAAAAAAACAAGTTATAAAAGGATAGACACAGTATATCACCATCTTCACCCAAAAGTTTATACATGTATAAAATAATGTCCTAAAGTGTTTATGGTTACAAAAGTTCATAAAAATATTAAATATTCATAGAATAAGAAACCTCAGGTTCAGGAGTCATTTAAAATGGGATCTACAACAGGTAAACTTAACATATAAAGTTTTATCTCTTATGATGTATGCAGATGTTGGCTATACTTTATTTATGTCTTTGTATATCTAAAATACTTCATACAAAATTTACAAATTAGTTTTTCATTTTTACTACCTTGCAGTACTAAATGGAACATTTCTTATTGATAAATCAGACCTGTATTATGGGCACATGAATACTCACGTTGATCAATTGTAACTATCTCATTCATCTGTTGTTCTTGGCTTGCCAATACATCTGAAGAACACACATAAAAATTTTTTGTTTTCATTTAAACCACAAATGCAAACTCCAATCCAGTAAAATTAAAAAACAGAAAACCAAAAAAACCCCCACCCTCCACGATTAAACAAAAACCAAGCAAACAAAAAAGCAAAACATCAAATAATTTAAACTTATTGGCCTAAGAACCTAAAAAATACTTCACAGTCATTTTACAGGGAATAGATTAAATTTTTAAGAGAAGCAACAGAAAGAAAGCTCCAATTCAATGTTCAGAAAAGTTGTTCAGAGAACCAGGGTTTGAAAATGTCTATTATAAATCTATTTATCTAAGCTTTATATAAAACAGGAAATATTCAAGATCAGATCACCACAGTGAAATTATTTAGATACATTTTCTTCATCAAAAAAGGCTCCTTCAAGATGACTGGAGAGATAATCTTAATTTGGTGTATGCATGATCAAATACCCATTCAAAAAAAACTGCTTTAACTTTAGAATACTTCTTCTGAAGATAGCCAACATTTCAGTGGAATTACAGCTGTTGTCTGTGTCACAAATGAACTAAGTAATTTAACACATCTATAAATACAGGTCTCAAATGAGTTACAGTGAAGGGAACTCCCTGGCGGTCATCCAGTGGTTAGGACTTCACTCCCTCACTGACAAGGGCCCAGGTTCAATCTCAGGATGGGGAACTAAGATCCCACAAGCCGAGCAGTGCAGCCAAAAAAACCCCAAAAACAAACAAAAATCCCCGTGAGTTACAGTGTAAAAGGTCCTAATATAACCGTTAGGAGGACCATTCATTACTCATCCGTTGCTATTTCCTACTGAAATGTTATTCTTCACCTCTCAGATAAGAGTCACACTTGCCAGTCTATACCCCTTCAGCCTTTTCAGTGCCCATCACAGACTTGGATGCTTCTCCAACTGAAGTGGTACACAGCAGTCATCTGGGCACCGAGCTGAGTCCTGGGGCCTGGGCTCCTAACACAGTTCTACAGAGAACACCACACCAGGCTCCAAATCCAGACACAGAGCTGAAGAGGACCGGGAAACTGAAGAGAGACCCGACTCCTACTTGTCAGGTGGGAGCTTTCTTTGGGGGTCCCGAGTTTGGGAATGTAAACAATTACATGAGACTAGCCTCAGATCTGGGTTCTGGTCTTAGCACTAACTTATTGGCTGTATGACAATGGTAAGTGGGTATCGCCTACTTACCACTTTATGAGGTGGTTGTGAGGATTAAAGGAAAATATTTTTAAGAAGCACAATGCCTGAAATACAGTTAACTTTCAGTAAGTTGAAGACACTATTCTTTTATCCAGATTCACAGTTCTGAGCATTCTCCTCAAGGACAACTGTCCTGAAGAAAAATTCATGCTTTATATTTGTGGTATATTCCACACTCCCCCCCCCCCCCCCAATTTTATAAAAGTACCTTGAAAGGGCAAAGTGCTACTGAAACTGTTCAACTCTTGACTGACTGAACACAGTGCCCTAGCTTAAGGAGGCAAAGAGTCACCACCACAGAGGCACAGGCAGTGCCAACCTGTAAGACCAGCCGCTCAGCCCTGACTTCTGGACTGCAGTTTGGTTTGTTTCCTGGGAACTCTAAGATGTTAACAGAAGGCGCAACACAGAAACAGGGGGGCTTTTGAAAGGCTGGTCCAAGACCACACAGACACTCTAAACGTTACATTCCTTCTCTAGTCCTCAAACCCTGGTCCTGCATAAAGGAAGCAGAGCCCTAAGGGGAAAAGCTCTAGGGTGTATGGAGCAATTTTATGAAAACTCTGAACACTGAAGGTAATACAGGCAATTCTTTGTCCCAAAGAAAACGCAGCAAACCGAGCTTTGTGCCTCTGGCCACAGAAGACATATTCACATCAAGAAGATCACAGAGAGCTGGGACTCCGGGAACATTTCCCAATTATCCTCCCCACGTACGGTGGGGCTTGGATAAAGTTTCACTAGAAGGGAAACTGCAGGAAGCTGGTGGCTCAGGTGGGCAAACTAACACAAATACTTAAAGAAGGAGGTCTATCTGTTCAGTGCTGTTTCTCCTTGATAAATCACTGAGGAACAGATCATAAATGCTAGGTTAGTAAGGATATGCTGTAGACTTCACTCTACGAGAGGGGCCAGAGAGCTAGACTGTGCCCCAACGAGTCTGTTCTGAGAAGTTAGGCTTGTGCATTATAGAAAGTTGACCAGATATAGCCTTACACATCACCCTACCCATTCCCAGATTCTGAGAATTAGATTTCCAAACCCAGTGGGATTTCCTTGCTAGGCAGAGCAAAGAATCATGGCCAAATAAGCAAGGAATTCCTTAAGATATTCATGTAGGCCATGGGGCTTTGTTAGTTTTGTAAACAAAACGTTTAATCCCAAAGCAGAGCTCTTCTGTAGAAGACCCATTCTATTGCAGGAAGATAGAAAGATACATAAGATTTCCTCACAGCCCCCTGTCCTGGGAAAAGCCTGAGTGAGCTTTAACACTTGAGAAGCCCTAGGAGAGCCAGAGAGAAACAACAAAGTGCTGATCACTGGGATAGACAGCAAAAATCATGAACTTGAGAAAAACCAAACTGCAGTCTAAACACTGTCCTTGTTCTATATTCTTGAGAGTTCCTACAAGAAAATGTTTCTGTAAACATGACTAACAAGTTAAAAACCTGAAATATTTCAGAATTTACCTTACTCATCTAAAAATCTCTATGGAGAAGAAATCCTGTGATGCCAAGGATAAAATTTCAACTAGAACATTCAACTTATTTATCTAATAGGAACTGAAACTAGAAATAAACCTTGTAAATGTAATGAATCTACTAAGCCTTTTCAATACTTTTTCTCCTAGTATTTAAGACAACCAACACAGGAGAGAGACTGCCAATAAAACAATGAAGGAAAGCCTTACTACTCAGCCAGCATTCTTTGAACAACATGGAAACACTGTAACCAGTGGCTTCCAATTCAAGATGGTGGGTTGCATACTTAACTCTACTCCTTTCTCCCTTAAAATCCCATTCAATTAAAAGACATTTTAAAAGATTTAATCCCCATAATGAACAGGATGAGAGAGAAGCCATCTGTGAACAAATCATCTAAATTCTAAAAGATGAGCATCAATGAAAGAACTGACTGATGAACCAGAAGTCAACAACTAGAATGTATGAACAGAGCTAACTGCAAGGCACAGAATCTTACTTGGACAGAATAGAACTTGGCGTCTAGTGTTAGTCTGCCTGGGTTTGGATCCTGGTTCAGCCACAACCTAGTTCTATAATCTTGTGGGGGCTCTCTCAGCCTCAGATTTCTATCTGAAGAAATAAGAAAAGCAATGACCTCTGGCTTTAGTACAAGATTAAATGAGATTATACATATAAAGTTCTCACCACATCACAGCCTTACACAGTAAGTGTTAATTATTACTGCTGTTAGCAATGAACAATTAAGACGAAAACAAAGTTATAAAGAAATAAAATTAAACTTAAGTTATAATGCAAATAAGATAATAGTTTCAATTTTATACATTTTCGAAGAAGTTCCAGATGACTCCAGAGAATTTCTCCCCGAGGAACTCGCTGAAAAAAATCTTCTTGGCTGAGGCTACAGAGTTCTCTTCCAGAAATATTCAGTGTAGTGAGGTCTATATCAGTCATGCTGAATTCCTTCATTACCCAAACCACCCAATGCAGGACTTGGTCCGTGGACCATTGTATGGGATCTAAAGACAAAAATATTACCATTAGCTTAGTTGAATCTTAGATATTACATAATTTACAGTTAACTTGTCAACATACACACAAAAACACACAGATAAAATCCAGACAGGTTTTTTTATCCCCCCAAGTAAGTGAACTCATTATATAAAATAAAAAGATGCTTACACTCCATTTTCTTCTTAGCTCCTTTTTGACTCCTTAATCTAAAATTTGATGGGTTCACTTGTTTCTACATCAGTTAGTTTAGAATTTTATTAAGAAAAACCAAAATGCACAACTGCTCTCCAGTGAGCCAAATGGAAGAATAAAATACATAGGGAAATGCCCCCTCTCCAAGTTAATATTCAGTTTTTTTTTCATTTTTGCAATGTTTATTTCTTATAATTCAGTTTTGTATCTCCAATGGTTATTTTGTATTGAAATCCACCAATGAGCCCCTGATGACCAAATTTAGTAGATACTACTCAGCCAGCATTCTTTGACTTTCTCAGCAGCATCAGGACTTGTGACCATCTAAAACTCCTTCTCAATTTCAGTGGCACTATATATGTACAGTTCTTATTTTTCTTCTATCTGGTAAGCTATTTCATGTCTCTCCAACTTCCTGTTACTCAACCCTAAATGTTGACAAGGTTCAGCATTGTGTTATCATTCATTTTCTCTCTCTCCACCAGAGATGACAACTACTTTTATGACTTTAATACAAACTCAATGTGACTTTGTCCCAGATAACATCTTTATCTCCAGTCCAAACCTTGTGCCCATGAAACTACTTTCTGGTGACCCTCAATTGAATATGTACTCTTGAAAATCAAGCACTATCAACACTTTCCCTTGAAAAATCTTTCTAATACTAGACTTCCCTACCTTCCCCACAAAGGTTTAGAAGGCATGGACTGTCTTTCCTATGTACCACTGAAACCCCAGCATTTACCATGGTGCCTAGCTCAGGAAATATGAAGCTGTAACCAATTCTTATCAATATTATTATTGCCTAGTCTCCCAAGCTTGAGAAGTTAGATAAATATTCGACTCTCCCCTCTCTATCCTCATGCAATCCATCAACCAGCTGATCAGTCCTATCACTATTTTGATTCCTCTCCTTCCTTCTGCTCCCACAGAAATCACCTGATCTAGGCTAACCTAAATGTTATCACCTAGACACATGGAAACTACCTGCTCCAACTTACGTAACATCCCACTGCCACATCCATTTTCAACTGTCACCTGCATCAATCAAAATCAATTCTATAATGCTACAGAATAATTCCTCACCCACTGTATCTTCTCACTACTCAGCACACTCCCACCTCTCAGCTTTGCAGAAATACTCCCTGTCTGGAATGTCCAGAAGTTTCCTTGTCTACAATAAACTCTTTCCCAATATTCCCCCAGATCACTATGATCCCTTTGAGATTCTAGTAGTATGTTTCTTCTATACTAGTTATTGACAACTTAAAAACATGTCACCTTTATGGAAACTACTTCTTTTCATTTATTATTTCTCTCTTTAACTAAATTATGAATGCTCTAAGGGCAGGATTAAAAAAAAAATGTTTATCATTGTATTCCCAGCACCATCATGTATTAACAGTCCAAAAAAAAAAGATACACAGAAAATCTATTTCCTAAAAGTTCTATATTTAAAATGGATAACTTATTCACCATACTGTCTTCTATGTCAAGCCTAAATATTATTCTACCTAACAAAATCATTATTTTATTACCATAGGGTATCCCAAGACGCTCTTGCTCTTTCCTGTAACCTTCCAGCGCAGCTGCCCATCTGGTCACTTGTTCTGACGTTTCATCTGAAATGGTTGTAATGTGTTTTGTCCCATCGAGAGTTATCACTTGAGCTTCCTCAACAAGATGTGCTTCTGCTTCCGCATGGTGAGCATCTGGATCAATAACTACTTCAACCGTTTCCGCAGGTTTAACAATTTCCAGGATATTTAGCTTTGGTTCAATTCCTTAACAATGATTAAAAAAAAAAAAAGTATATCTAAGCAAAAACACAAAACTAACACAGCAAAATTTAGTTTAGTTTATATGTTCTCAAATAGAGCAGAACTCCGTGTTAAATATTTTTAGCATTATGTCTAACGAACTTGAACAGATTTCTACTAAATGACAAAAACAACAATTCAACAGAAGTTTGGTAGATCATAGGACAGTATTGCATCAGTACTAATTTCCTGATTTTGATAACTGTGGTCATGCAAAAGAATTCTTTGTTTTGGAAAACACACACACTAATGTATTTAGAGACAGGAAAAAAATTATGTCTGCATCTTACTCTTAACCAAGTCAAAAAAATAATGTAGGGATGAGGAAGAGACAGAATAAAGCAATGTGACAATAAGAGTTAACATTTGGAGAATCTGGGTGAAGGATATCCAGGAACTCTTTTACTACACTTGCAATTTTTCCATAAATCTAAAATAATTTAAGACCACCACCACCACGCATACAGACACACACACCTTACCTACAGACAGAGAAAAAGAACCAACATGTAAAAGGAAATTAAAACTACACTAGGGAGAGTATAACTGAGTATCTACTCATCTTTAGAAGTTTAAAAAGTCTTTCTAAGCTAATTAAAATTATTTACTGACTCCTTGTCTTTTTAGAAGACAAAGTACATATTTTAAAACTAGCCCTTTATGAAATAATCATAGTTACTTATGGTAAAATGACAGTTCTAAGAAGCTATCATACAACTTAATGGCTACCGTTTGCTCACTGATTTAGTTACAATCTACATCAAAATTTAATCAAAGTATACTTGAAAGAAAAAATAAAAATTTCATTATTGTGAAGTTCAATCTCAAAAGCTGTATTACAGAAAAATATACTGCTTTCACTCATTAGGTGGTGTAAACAGAAGTCGCTTTTTCAAATGTTCATGAGAAAAAAAGATCGCAATTTTTGAAAAAAAATTTTCCTAAAAATTATTTGCTAATCCCCCATCAAATTTCATCAAGTCAACTCTTCTTAAACACACTTGCACTGAGAGGTCACTAAGCTTTTAAAGATAAAAAACAAAGACTGATTTTTCTTTCCTGTTTCCAACAATAGGAAAATTCTGGGGAAATTAAGGATCATAAGTAGGTAATTACCACTTTCATAATGTGGAAAAAACTTTGATTTGTGAAACATAATTGTAAGCAATATAAGGTGTCCCACCTGATTCACTGGAAAAGTCTGATACTGGGAAAGACAGAAGGCAAAAAGAGAAGGGGGCAGCAGAGGATGCAATGGTTACACAGCATCACTAACTCAATGGACATGAATCTGAGCAAACTCCAGGAGACAGTGGAGGACAGAGGAACCTGGCACACCGCGGTCCACGGGGCTGCAGAGTCAACCATGACTAAGCGGCTGACCAACAACAAATACGTTCAGAGATTAAAATTAGTCTAAAACTCTGGTTAGAAATCCCAACAAGCCCATTTAAAAAACTAAAATTCGATCTACCAAACATGGTTTCCGAATTTCCTGACTTGTGTATTTGCAAAGATCAGTAAACTCCTGCGGTGGATGCAGCTGGCTGGGTCACCCCACACAGCCTGTGCAAACTCCTCTCTGCGTGCTACACTGCAGAGACTAGGTTGCCTTGCAGGAACACAGACATGACTTAGGTTCCAGAATTACTGGCAGGAGCGTCCTGCTTGGAAGTGAGTTAAGAGGGGACAAGCAATCCGTTGGCTAATGCAGATCACTGAAAAGGGAGCAGAGTTCCAAGTCAATGCTATTAGTGATGGTTATCAGATCTGGCATTTTCCAGATCCCAGCAGAGCAGCAGCTTCCCTGGCAATTCAGTTCTGCAGTGTGGCTGAGGCATTTTTATAAAGTCAACTAGCACATGTTCTTCCAGCCCTCCCTGGGATTCTGTTATTTACTATCCTATAATATATCCTTTCCTGATTAAAGTAGGCAGAATGTGTTAGACAATTTGCTTCGTCCTGACAGATAAAACAATGAAATCAAAAGCACAAACATTTAACTATAACATCACATTAACTAACTTAGACAATCATCTAAAACTTATAAAACTATTAGAAAAACACGAGTTAAATTTTTAAATGACAACACTAAAATTAACTTACCTTGGTAGGAAATTACCTGTACACTAAGCTGTACAGTTCCATCTGTCTTTACTCCTTGGTCAAATAAACTTCGTTCAGGATCCAGCTAAACATGGGTAAAAGGATTAAGATTACTTTAGCTCAGTCATCTGGTTTAATATAAGTGGATGTGCCAAAGAGGACTTATTACAGAGGTATACTAATTAAATTACAAGAACACATTTAATTATTCAAGTTGTCATATTATTTAATTCTCTGCCAAAACTGAGAAGGATTTCACTACTGTGGTAGCAATTAAGGACAACACAGACAGGACTTGTTTTAAATAGTGGTTTTCTCTAGCTCTGGAGTCTAGTTTAGAATTTTAAATAATGCCAAAAGGCAATTGTTATTTCTGCAAAAGTATTTCTGGTAGAAGATAATACAAGTTATCTGCCATGAATAAGCAAGGGTTTTTTATTAGTGGGGACAATTTATACCAATTTATTTATATACTTCTTGCCAAATCTCTTCATAACCAAGGATACACATGTAAGATCAGGGTTAATTTAATTTCTGATCATGAAGTTAACAAAGTTAAAGGACTTATAATCATACTATCTGACCTAGCTATGAACATCTTTAGTCATAGTTCTATATCCTTTCGGTATCTTTCAGTATCAGTGCTTTTGAGTGCATTTCACACAAACGGCAAAAAGAACTTCTGACTTCTGGACATTTTATCAAGTTTAAAAACATGTTTCTGTTAAATTATTTTGAATAAGGTATATTTCTGTGTATACATACAGCAGGAGATACAAAGTCCTCCCACCCTTATTCCTAGAATTCAGCCAATATGGGAATCATGGTACAAACGTATTTTCTAAAATGAGAAATGCCATACACATAAAGTCTAAAATCTTAAGTGACTGCATCTAACTTAAATAGAGACAAGGCAAACTGTGTAACTCTGCAGACAGACAGGTCAAACAGGGCAGCTTCACTCCTTGATACAACAGACTCCATATGGCATTTTGCTAAAAATTCTCCTAACACTGAGATTTCTGCCCTCTCTAGTAGACACTGGCAATGGCATTATCTACTAGAAGCTAAAGCCTGTGCAGCTCTGAAACAGGGTCCTCAGGTACTGAGTGCGCTGGCTCACTCAGTAAGAGCTGGCACAAGGACAGAACTCAAGCGCGGTATTTGATCTTGGGTCACATTCCTCAGAGAAGCGCAACGCAAGTGCTGTTCATCAGCTTTAAAGTCAGCACTCATCTGAAAATATAAAAGCATTCGTATTTGTATTACACAAGTGGCAAGCCTTCTGACTCCAACTATATATTTGTTTTAAATGACATGGAAAACAGAAGTTGCTATCCTCATATTCTTTTTGAAGAGAGGACGGGAGACAGGAAGAAATGAAAAATGCCCTAGATTCAAAGCTAGTTCTGAATTCTACAATACTATAAATTATGCATATTCCCATTTATTCAACCAATTTTCATTTATTTATTGGTGGTAAGGAAAGTTTGCTTTATTTGGGATGCTGGCTATTGGCGGGGAGCAGAGTCCTATCCAAAGGCCGACTCCCCTCCACTGACATCAGTGGGCAAGAGCATTTACAGATGGAAGGAGGGCTACATGCAGAAACAGTACAGTCAGCTCTGACAGTCATCTTGAAATTGGTCATTGGTGGTGTGACCAGTGTCATCCTGGTTATTTTAAGTACAGTTAATCTTAGTTCCAGGTCAGTCTGTTCCCATTTTCTTAAAGCCAATTCTTGGAATTGTGGCAGCTTATGTTATGGCTACAGTCTGGTCATCAGTCTGGTCATCATACAGTTAAACTTCTTCCACCTGGTGGGGGTTTTAGTATCTATAAGACAGCTCACAGGATATGACAGCCCTTGAGAAAGAACTAAAGGTCCCTGACTTTGCTTAATGACTAAATTATTTTTGTTTTGTTATTATTTTTATTTTCCTTTGTTTCTGCATTTTCTCCTTCTCTGATTAAACTTATTCTTTGGCTAAAGCTTTTTCCAGACAAAAGGCAGGCTGAAGACATGGGAGGCAAGGGCTGGTGCACTGTTATTCAGGCGCTCAGCCCTGTCCGACTCTTTTGTTACCCCGTGGATTGCAGAACGCCGGGCTTCCCGGTCCCTCACCATCTCCCAGAGTTTGCTCAAACTCATGTCCATTGAGCTGATGATGCCATCCAACCATCATCCTCTGTCACCCTCTTCTTCTCCTGCCTTCAATCTTTCCCAGCATCAAGGTATTTCCAATGAATCAGCTCTTTGCATCAGGTGGCCAAAGTATTAAGAGTTTTAGCTTCAGTGTCAGTCGTTCCAATGAATATTCAGGGTTGGTTTCCTTTAGGATTGACTGGTTTGATTTTCTTGCATTCCAAGGGATTCTCAAGAATCTTCTCCAGCATAATTCCCTGGAGGCCTAGTGGTTAGGATTTAGCTCTGTCACTGCTATGGCCCAGGTTTGATCCCTTCAACCAATATTTATTGAGCTGGCTACTTTGCAGGTGATACTTTCATTTTAGTTAGGTCAGATATTATAAGAGCAGCAACAAATGTCACAGCTAAAAGACAACTAAGACATTAAGTCCAAATTCCCCTGAATTTTACACATTAAGAAAAAACAAGGTAAGTCCAGTGACACTGAATTATGCAAGGAAAACTTTCCTAAAAAGTCAGCCTCGAACAAGTGAAGAGAGTTCTACAGTTACATAGGCCTCAGTTCAAATTCCAATGCACCTCAATACACTGGGCAAATTAATTTCTTTTAAATTTCAGTTGCTACATCTGCAGATTATGATTTAAAATACGCCAACTTCAAAGACTGCTGTGAAGAATGAGATAATTTAGAAATGTCTTGCAAATATTTTTTCATTCAATCTAAACTGCCCATATAACTCTCGTTGACCAATTTATTTCTTGGCTGCGCCTCACAGCGTGCAGAACTTCCCCGACCAGGGATCAAACCCTCGTCCCCTACAGTGGAAGTGTGGAGTCTTAACCACTGGACCGCCAGGGAAGCCCTGGTTCAGTTATTTTTAATGGCTGCCTTGAATTCTAATCAACAGACTTTATCTATCTGATTTCCTATTTTTGGATCATTTGAGACATTTTTAGTTTCTGCACAACTATGCAATGTATGCCTTTGCTCACTGATAGGAGCACTTAAGAAAATTCCTTGAGGAAAGCTGCTAAATATTTCACATTCAACATCAAGACACTAAATACTAAGTTACCTTCCAAAAAGATTATATTAATTCATATGAATTATGTTATGAATTATGATATGAATTATGAATTATGTTATGAATTATGTTAATTCATAGCTGAGAGAAGAAAAACCTTAAATCACAGTATTATTAGACTCACATATATTCTCTTTATAAGAGCAACTTCCCTCCTCTCCTAATATTCATTAGACTTACCAGGAAAAAAAGTATAGTTAGATGGCAACTAAAATTCACAAATTTAATTAAAACATTTCAACTTACTCTACATTAGTATCTTATTTAAAAATAGAGGAGACATGATTCGAATTTTTAAAAAACTGAGGCAGAAGTTCTGATTTGTGGAATAGCTACATTACAAGGCAGAGGGGGGAGGAGTGAAGAATAAACCAAACTAAACATTTGAAAAGATGACATGATATACGTAAGACAGTATTAAAAAACAGAATAAATCCCTAGTACTTATTCATATGTTCAAGAAAGGTCCGAAGAAACTATTTGAGCAACCCTATATAGGCAACTACTTTTTATACATAAAAATACTCCCTTTCTTGAAAGAATACCATAAAACATGACTATAAATATGCTGCAAACACAATATGTTATTATTATATTACCACAGGTAAACTCCTATTGCAACAACCTCCAAGAAATATACATATAGTGGTACTTAAATTTTTATCCAAAATTTACTGCTGGAGCAAACAAAGATGGAAGTGAATATAAAATCATTTGGTCAAAAATCTAAAAGAGGAGGAAACTGATGTACAAACAAATTAAAAGTTAGTTAGAAACAGGACGTGAGGGCACAGTTCTTCAACTTTCAAGGTCAATGTGCTTCTCACTACGTTTAAGCTCTGATTAAACTGGATTTAAACTTCTCATTTTGCATTTGCCCAGGTGAAAAAGCAAAGTTTGATTTATTAATCTTTTAAAAATAATTCTAAGTGGAACAAACGTTTCTGAAAGAACTCTATTTCTAAATGCTTACATTTTATAAAAATATAGGTCAAATGGAGATAAAGGCTATAGTTAGAAAAGGCCAACAATAACAACAAAGCCGTTTCTAATGCAGACATAAATGCTGAAATACAAATCTCAAAAAAGAAAAAACATAATACCTGGATATCCTGCAGGCAAATTTCGTGAGCATCCAGAGAACACTGCAGTCTTGGTTCTAGCAGTTTCTTTAAATTGCCTATTGGCTCATTGATGTCTATGGCCTGACTTACACATTCAGCTGGAGTGTAGGTCTGTTCTACAATGCTGAAGAATATAATGTCAGAGGACCCAATGTTAAAGAATGTAGTGGTGAACAATTACATTCTCACCCTGGATATTAACCCAACAATATGTTCAAAACAAAATTCAATTCCAAAACACACTTCTGGTTGAAACTCATTTCTGCACAGACACCTTTCATAGTGGTAGGCTCATCATCAACCAGTGTTGCCAAACTTAATAACAAATCACATTACACAAAGAAATGCAAGCTTGAAATTTAAGGCACTTTTGCAAATATACCACATCATACACACACACACACACACACACACACACACGCACGCACACATATGGACGTGTGTGTGTGTGTATATGCATACTAGTATTGCTTACACTACAATATTTAAGGGGAAATGTCTGCATTTATATTTCCAAGTTATTTTGAAGAATTTTAGGAAGGAAATATAAAAAAGAAATTCCTTCAGAAAGGAATATAAAAAGTCTCTTCAAAACTTGTATGCTGTCTCTACTTCCCCAAATCAATACAATAATACAAGTTATAAGACATGAAAATACAGGTTATATAAAATATTTTCCATCTAATCCAATCTGAAAACTACTGGTTATCATCAGTCTATATTCACCTTAAAAAATTATATTCTTCCTTTAAAACTCTCCATGTGCTCCTTTGCATTTTTATTTCATATTCTAAATTCTAAAAAAACCCGTAGGTTCTATAAGAGTAAAATCTTTGGTAATTCCACATATCTTTTGTGAATCCTTACTTGAGGCCAAATGGAAAGTAGACACCAATAAGTATTTGCTGAATTGGTAAATCTACAGTTCAATCAAGTTTCATATGCTTAATTTAAATATGGTTTAAATCTCACAGTAGTCAAAAACAGTGTGTACTTAAAAATTTGTCCTTACATTTTCACATAAATTCCAAGTATAATTCAATAAATACATGAAATTCAGTGAATATATGTAGCCTAAATTCCTAAAACTTAAAATTTATAAAAGAGACCACTCATGACTGAAAAAAAAAACTTATTTTAAAATAATAAACATTTTATTATTATTACTATTTGTTAAGGCAAATTAATTGGGTCTTTTGGCTATGTAAATATTTTTAAAAATTCTTCAGCTATAGCAGAGTGGGCTATATGTTTCTTTTTTTTTGCAACAATACACTTTATAAGAGTCAGATGTCACTTTAACACAGATTTTTAAGAACCCATTTTACATAAGCTCAACATTTAAAACATTTTTAAATATTCTGTTGCCATCATTTGAACCTTGGGAGATCCATATAAAAAAATCTGATTACCAATTTCCCTTGAGAAAATGTAGATGATCTCACGTCACTGGACCTACATTCCTGCATAGCACTCTGCTCCAACTAGACAGCTGTAACTGCCCGCTTCACATAACTACTCCCCAGGTCAACAGTAACTAAATCACAGTAACTACCAACCTCTTACATGAGACATCAACAAAGGTTCTCTCTACCAAGTCAGACAGTAAAAACTTTACACTCTGTGGATCATTTATACATATGTGTGTACAAAAACAAATATATTCATGTCAAGCTTCAAGACAGCTCAAATGATCCTCACCTTCTAATATTTACAGCTTTTTACAGTACCCTCCCAAACTGTCCCAAGGCTGGACTATGTGACCAAACGACTAAGGCAGAGTGATACAAGTACTGCCTCTAAGATTAGCCTGTTTAAAAAGACGCCGTGGCGAATGCTCCCTCGGACCATGTGCTCTAGGAAAAGCCAGCCGCCGGTGTGGTGAGCAGCCCTACATGAAGCCCACGTGCTGAGGAAGTGAGTGGTCCTATCACCAGTCTTATGAGTGATTTTAGAAACAGATATGCTAACCTCAGCCAACTCTTCAGAGTACTGTAGCCCAGAGAGACAGCCTAACTGCAAGCTCTTGAGAGTCTCTGAGCCAGAACCAAGCAGCTAACTGACTGCATGAGAGGCTCCTGACTCAGAAACTCTGTGCAAGAGTAATTGTTGGGTGTTTTAAGCTGCAAAGTTTTGGAATAATGTGCTACATAAATAAGTGTATGTATATACGTATATACACACATACATATGTATATATATGAAAATAAGAGAGGCAAGTAGCCTATTGCTTCTGCTGGAGAAAATAGCATAATCAAACATACGGAAAAGCTCCATACAAAACTTAATGTCTCCTGTGCAGTCATGCCAAGGTATTTTAGACCTTTGTGGCCAGGAAAATGTTTCCATGCCAAGGCATGGTGGGAGAGGACAGGGCGGGGGGCACTAAAAGAAAGTTTGTATTTTGAGCTAGAGCAAAACATCTTGCCTGAGCAGATGAGGTGGCCTGAGTAACCATGGCTTCATGAGTAATCATGGCCTCAGGGCAGAAGAGTTGCTAATTAACTGGCACACAATCTCAATTACGCAAGACAAAAAAGTTGCAAAAGATCTATTGCACAACATTGTGCCTACAGCTGATAATATTGTGCACTTAAAAATTTACTGAGGGTACATACTGTGTTAAATGTTCTTACCACAGTAAAATACAATTTTTAAACAATTTCAGGTCTTTCATCTCAGCTGCATGCTCAACAGTCAGCAAGCTACTCAACCTTAGTAATCTGTCCATTCCCACTGGAGCTCTTCTAAACCTCTGTTCGAAGTTTTCTACCACTCTTCAGCCCCTCTTACTTTCTGTACATTATCTCAGCTCCTGCTTTCCAGAGTAAACTAGGACCATTAGTCATTACCTTCCTTGTCCTTCTTGACTCCCAAATCCCTCTTTTCACTCACATCCTCTCTTTGGATCCTGAACGCATTACCACTGCCCGCCTTCCTTAATGAAGTAAGCAGTATTCTATTACTATTCCAAAAACTAACACCTTTCATTTCTCTATATGCTTAGTACAATGATGGCTCATGACCAACCTGAACAGCATATTAAAAAACAGAGACATTACTTTGCCAACAAAGGCTCGTTTAGTCAAAGCTATGGTTTTTCCAGTAGTCAGGTATGCATGTGAAAAGCTGAGCGCTGAAGAACTGATGGTTTTGAACTGTAGTGCTGGTGAAGACTCTTCAGAGTCTTGCAGTCCAAGGACTGCAAGGAGAGCAAACCAGTTAATCCTAAAGGAAATCAGTCCTGAATATTCATTGGAAGGACTGATGCTGAAGCTGAAGCTCCAATACTTTGGCCACCTCATGCGAAGAGCCGACTCACTGAAAGACCCTGATGCTGGCAAAGAGTGAAGATGGGAGAAGAAGGGGACAACAGAGGACGCGATGGTTGGGTGGCATCACTGACTCGATGGACATGAGTCTGAGCAAGCTCTGGGAGCTGGTGATGGACAGGGAGGCCTGGCGTGCTGCAGTCCATGAAGCTGCAAAGAACTGGACACACCTGAATGACTGACTGACTGATGATGGCTCATACAGCTTGTGTGTTTCTTCAAATATAAGGCAGTCTCTACCACGGCAGATTAGAGTCTCATTTATTGATGTACTCCTGACAGTCACTATTTGCTGAAGTAGTTCAGGCTGTAACTTAAACTCTTACTGAAATAAAAGGAATCAGCACTGACACAAGGAAAACGAATCCAACAGTGCCTGAAGGGTAGAAACCACCACAATCAATGGCTTGACCATTATTAGCTATGCTTACTACCATCTTTAGTTTAAAACTATCTTTTCCTCCCAGCTACAAAGCCATTAAGTCAGAGGAAAAAGGCAATACGTTATCCCTCAAAATGCTGAGGTCAGTTGGGGGGGGGGGGGGGGGACAGTCCCCAAAGAACTTGGCGAGATTCTTATTTTTACCTAGGCCTGCTGGTAACATAAAAAGCAGCGAATTAAATACCACCCACCTCTCCTCGGTGCACTCCGGCTTCTCTGTTCCGTCAATCTCGATTTCTATCAGCTCCTCTGCTTCTCTTTTCGTCATGGCTGGAGGGTTTCAAAAGCTCAGCCCTGCAAGAGTTAAACTTTAAGACATTCTGAAATGCATAAGCAGACACATTACACAAGGAGTAAAGACCCAACTCAAATAAAACCCGACGGTAAGCAGAAGAGGAGGAAGCAATCTTCACATAGAAAATCCACAAGCAATATTCATAAACCAGTTTTTGTTTAAATGGTGTTTACCAGTCTGACATGATATCAGTATCACTCCCTTGGATTTACTGGGATGTTTTTGACCCTAGTCTCAGTCAACAAATTAATTAAGATTACTTCAAAATCAAATGAAAGGCACGCTGACTGTACTACAGCAGTTGGGTCTTGATAACAGATTTAAACCTGCGCCTTAAAACTCCACATGGGAGTTCCCCGTGGGTAGGACTCTGCACTTCCACTGCAGGGGGCATAAACCTGCGCCTCCACTGCAGGGGGCATAAACCTGGCCTTAAACTCCACGTGGGAGTTCCCCGTGGTCAGGACTCTGCGCTTCCACTGCAGGGGGCATAAACCTGCACCTTAAAATCCACATGGGAATTCCCCGTGGTTAGTACTCTGTGCTTCCACTGCAGGGGGCATAAGTTTGATCCCTGGTGAGGGAACTAAGATAATCGCATGCCACACAGCATGGTGGGGGTGAGGGGGATCAACATGGAGCTGAAAAGTTTACAACTGTCTAGCTAAAAAGCTGTACTTTAATAGCAGAGTTTACAGTAAACCACTATTGACAGAGAAAGCTAAATTAAAAATTAACCCAAGCTATGATTTATGTTACAAATTACATACCTTATACATGCCAGTACAATATTCTCAAAAGGCAAAATAAAGTGACAAAATCAGATATGTGAATTAATGCCCTGATTACACACTAGAATTCTTTATGATTATTTTTCAGATGTGGTTTTATACCTTTAAATCAAACTATTAACACTCTTCAATTCTCGCATGTAAAATTCTTACTTACTACATTAAACTCCCACTGGTCTTGTACCACTGATGCATCATGTGCCGTTTTGTACCACGTGCACTACCAATACTGAAACGCTATAGTTTGAAAAATGCTAAGTAATGCATAAAATAGCTGCATATGTTGGCAATCCTTTATGTCCATTTCCAAGGTGTTAATGCTGTAAGTTACAGGTTGTTACAACCTCACTTTGCATGCGTGCTCAGTCAGTCAGTTGCGTCTGACCCTATGGACTGGCCGCCAGGCTCCTCTGTCCATGGAATTTTCCAGGCAAAAATACTGGAGTGGGTTGCCATTTCCTACTCCAAGGGATCTTCCCCATCCAGGGATCGAAGCTGTGTCTCCTTCATTGGTAGGCGAATTCTTAAAGGAATAAAGCATGTCTTTGGATTCCACATATACCTTCAGTTCAGAGTACACTTTTCTAAGTTTACTATTAGATATAAAAAAGCACTTTTATGTGCCTTTGACTCTTTGACTTACAAGGAATGGACCTCTAAATTTAGTACTTTAAAATCTGCAAAGGAGTTCATGCTTCCACTTTGAAGATCTGACAAAATGAAGAAATGGTAAATATTCATTCCTCTTAATGATAACCATTATTTACTGAGTATCAGGTTACCACATTCAAATGCTTTGCACATAACCTTATTTTGAGCCCACCCTTATATGAAAACTATTCAGGATAGCGAGACTAGGCTGCTTGGGGCTCCACCCTGTCACACTAGAGGTCCATCACCGCAAGCACACACTTTACCAGTTTGCTCAGAGACGGGCTCTATTCTGCAGACGCCAGCACAAGAGCCACAGCACGCCTCACCCGGAACACTGCAACAGCCTTTCTGGCAGGTTTCCCCCCGTGTCGGTGCCCGCGCTCCCTTACAGTCTGTTCTCAATGGATACAACAGCCGGTGTGATCGTTTTCACAAATGGAGTTACGTCACAGCACTCCTCGGACTGACAGCAGTCCTGGGAAGAGTCCGGGGCCACTTCACAGGGCTCCTTATCCTCCCGCCATCACTGCTCCGAACCCCCCGCCCACACTGGCCTCCTTCCTTGCTCGTGCATCTTCCTTCTTGCCCACAGCACTCACCTTCTAACACACTAGTATTTATTGTCTTTCCTTCTCTGCTGGATCGCTGTCAAGTTGCAAGAACCAAAACTGTCCAAAAAGAACTCCAGGAACTTAGGTTGGTTTGCCTGGACTAGGGACTTCCCTTAGCTTCTGGAAGTGGGAGGCGCTTTCCCAGGTCTCAACTTCCCAAGGCATGGTAACCACCCAGAACCTGGGATTAAGGCAAATCACACGGCCAAGGGGAATTAACTTTACTAATAGTGCATGCGTGCTCAGTCATGTCCGACTCTGCGACCCCACGGACTGTAGCCCGCCAGGCACCTCTGCCCATTGGTATCTCCCAGGAAGGAATACTGGAGTGGGTTGCCGCTTCTTCCTCCAGGGGATCTTCTGACCCAGGGATTGAACCCACATCTCTTGCATCTCCTGCATTGGCAGACAAGATTCTTCAGTACTGCGCTTCCTGGGACGTTTACTAATCAGCTGACCTTAAAATACAGAGATTATCCTGGATTATCCAGGTGAGTCCAGTGAAATCACAAGAATCATTAAAAGAGGAAGAATCTAAAGAGATCCAGAGAGGTTCAAAGTAAGGACTCAACTGGCTGGCTGTGATTGGCTTTGAAGATGGGGGGCAAAAAAAAAAAAGAGCCAGAATCCAATGAAGACAGGCAGCTTCTAAAACTTGGAAAAAGAAAGGAGACAGATCCTCCCTTAGAGCCTCCAGAAGAAATACAACTCTGCCAACACCTGATTTTATCCCAGAATGACCCATTTCAGACTTCTGACTTCAGGAACGTATGATAATAAATTGGTGTTTTCAAGCCACTAAGTTTGTAGTAATTTGTTACTGTAGTTTCAGAAAACTAATAAGTCTTCTTTCCCACTTTAGAAAGGTTGTAACTCTCCTCAGGTCCAAAAATATCCAACTGCTGGGGGTTGGTTTTCTGATAACTTGGTCTCTAAATTCTGGCATCCGAACCCAGACTTTCCAGTACAAAAACGATCTGATTTCTCCCTCATTATAAAGGCTCCTCTCACAGCTCCCCTATAATAAGAAAGAATAATAATGAGAGGATGGGGCTCTTCACCGGGACAGACACATATCACGCATATCCAGCAGAATGCCTAGGCCCCAGCAGGTTTTGTTTCGGATGACAGAAGAATGAAGGGCTTTTGCCTTCCTTTCTTGCTGACCAAAGCCTAGTCAGTCTTTCCTTTCTTCATAAAGCCCATTTCTTAATTGATACTATGTGTTAAAACTGTGGAATTCAACATGAGCACTAAAGCAAAGCACTGGTGGCAGTAACCCAGTAGGGCCCAGCCTTGTTGAACAGCGTAAGCTCACCGGGAAAGGCGTGTTTGTTCACAGATGTACACAAAGAACTTTGAACAGTGCCTCTCCTTTCGCAGGCACTGTATTTAAGTGTGTTTAATAAGTGAATGCTATAAAAACCAAAGGGGCTTCCCTGGTGGCTCAGCTGGTAAAGAATCTACCTGCAGTGCGGGAGACTTCCCTGGGTCGGGAAGATCCCCTGGAGAAGGGAAGAGCTACCCAATCCAGTATTCTGGCCTGGAGAATTCCATGGACTGTAGAGTCCATGGGATTGCAAACATAACAGTCGGACACAACTGAGCAACTTTCACTTATAAGCAGATCCTTGGGGTCCTTATTTCAAATAGTTGTCATTTTTGGACTTCCCTGATACCTCAGTTGGTAAAGAATCCACCTGCAATGCAGGAGACTCCGGTTCGATTCCTGTGTTGGGAAGATCTGCTGGAGAAGGGATAGGCCACCCACTCCAGTATTCTTGGGCTTCCCTTGTGGCTCAGCTGGTAAAGAACCTGCCTGCAATGTGCGAGACCGGGTTTAATCCCTGGGTTGGGAAGATCCAGGGATCCAAATTGCCAACATCCACTGGATCACAGAAAAAGCAAGAGAATTCCAGAAAAACACCTACCTCTGCTTCACTGATTATGCCAAAGCCTTTGACTGTGTAGATCACAATAAACTGTGGAAAATTCTTAAAGAGATTGGAATACCAGACCACCTTATCTGCCCCCTGAGAAATCTGTATAAAAGTCAAAAAGCAAATTACAACTGGACATGGAACAAGAGACTGGTTCCAAATAGGGAAAGGAGTACATCAAGGCTGTATATTGTCACCCTACTTAGTTTACTTATATGCAGAGTACATCATGCAAAATGCTGGGATGGGTGAGGCATAAGCTGGAATCAAGATTGCCGGGAGAAATATCAATAACCTCAAATACACAGATGACACCACTCTTATGGCAGAAAGTGAAGAGGAACTAAAAAGCCTCTTAATGAAAGTTAAACAAGAGAGTGAAAAAGCTGGCTTAAAACTCAACATTCAAAAAACAAAGATTATGGCATCCGGTCCATACTTCACGTCAAACAGATAGATGGGGAAATAATGGAAACAGTGACAAACTTTATTTTCTTGGGCTCCAAAATCACTGCAGGTTGCGACTGTAGTCATGAAGTTAAAAGATGCTTGTTTTTTGGAAGATAAGCTATGACCAACCTAGACAGCATATTAAAAAGCAAAGACATTACTTTTCTAACAAAGGTCCATCTAGTCAAAGCTATGGTTTTTCCAATAGTCGTGAGAGTTGGACTGTAAAGAAAGCTGAGTGCCAAAGAATTGATGCTTTTGAACTGTGTTGGTGGAGAAGACTCTTGAGAATCCCTTGGATTGCAAGGTGATCAAATCAGTCAGTCCTAAAGAAAATCAGTCCTGAATATTCATTGGAAGGACTGATGCTGAAGCTGAAGCTCTAATCCTTTGCCCACCTGATGCAAAGAGCTGACTCACTGGAAAAGACCCTGATGCTGGGAAAGACTGAAGGCAAGAGGAGAGGGGAACGACAGAGAACAAGATGGTTGGATGCCATCACCAACTCGATGGACATTAGTTTGACCAAGCTCTGGGAGTTGGTGATGGACAGGGAAGCCTGGGGTGCTGCAGTCCATGAGGTCGCAGTGAGTCAGACACAACTGAGTGACTGAACAGACTGATAAGAACCATCTCACACCACATAATTGACTTCAGAAATCTAGATGGCTTAAATGTGAAAGGTAAAACTATAAGACTAATAGAACAAAGTGGTGGAATTTTTTTTTGTGGTCTAAGGATAGAAAAGCATTCATTTCTTAAAATTCCAAAAACATATTCTAAGGAAAAAAAACTGATAATTTCATTACATAAAAGTTAAGATCTATGTTCAACAGACAAGATATAGTCTAGAAAGAGACACTTCCAATATCCATACATGATAAGGAAATATTAACTGGAATACACAGTGAACTCCTGCAAGTTGGTAACAATCCCTCAAAAGTCAGGACAAATTAGAAAAGTAGGCAAAGAAGCAAACTCACCTAAAGGGAAACGAAAATGGCTAAGGACGAGAGGAGATGCTCACGTTCAAGCTATTCACCTTATTCTCTGTGTGTGCGGCAAAGATCAGAATACTGAATACTGAAAAGAGCAGTAGGGACCTAGGAGCACAGGGATCCTGCTTCTGGTGATGGAGGACAGACAGGACTGACTGCTTTGGAGAATCATCTAGCAGCACTTGCTCAAATGAAGTGACTATACCTATGACCCAGCAATCTTGCCCTTAGATAAGCATTCCAGAGACATTCTCACAGTGGTTGATAATAATATGTTAAGTGTAGCTTTCCTGGAGACAGCTGAAACCTGGAGCCAATACAGGAACCCGTGATAAGAGTGTTGCAGATACAAGAAAATGTGAAAGCAGCAGGCACTATGGAACTTTAGTAACAGAAACATGGAGATAATGAACACACACACACAAAGCATAAAAACTATACAGAAAAAAGTGAGAAACAGACTAAGGCTTATGCTGCTGCTAAGTCACTTCAGTCGTGTCCGACTCTGTGGGACCCCATAGACGGCAGCCCACCTGGCTCCCCTGTCCCTATAGCAGGACAAAATTTAAAAGGGTCATTTATGTTTTATTTTTCAGGGTCCACGAGCAAGTCCACTCCCATTTCCATAATCAACTTTTAAAATGAGTGAATTTTCTAAGGACTTCAGAAAAAAAGAAAGAACTTTAGGAATTTCCCTGATGGTCCAGTGATTAAACTTCCATGCTTCCAATGTAGGGGGCACAGCTTCCATCCCTGGTCCGAGAACTAACATTCCACAGGTCATGCAGCATGACCAATAAAATTCAAATAAACAATTAAAACAAACAAAAAAGAAAGCACTGTAAGCAGACAGGGTAGGAGGTCCCCAGAAAAGAAGGATCAGGCATGGCTTTTGACAAATAGAAACCATTTTTTTCCTAAGCCATTTTGAGATCTAAGCCTAACCACAATGCTTACCCTTGAATAGATCTCAGTAATAATGCTCTTAAGGAATAACAATAGCAAAGATAATAAATCAGTATAAAAACTCCAGGTTCTGTTTCCATGGTAAAGATTAGCCTGAAGCACTTTCTTGAGCTGCTCTGCAGAATTTAAACCCTCCTATAGTGCTCAACCATTAGACCAACTATAACTTAAAGGATGATGATATTGACCTTTTCTGACATTTGTGACTTCAATCAACTAAACCTTGGATGCTGTCAACCTTTGCCCCAATCCCATCTTGAACTCTCCTCTTCAAGTTCCTTCATGAATATCCATATATCCTTAGCTTAAGACTTTTCCCAATTATGCTGCTTTGGGAAAGATCCCCCGGTGTTCTTCTTGCTCTAAGTAATAAATCTTTTCTTCTCCTGCTCTTTGGCTTGGTTGTCTTTAGTCTCACACACAAAAAGACGAATCCAGTTTTCTGTAACTACCAGAGACTGAGAAATGGCCCTAAGGGCTTTGATCAACAGGGATACTTGGCACACCTCTTGACAGAAGCACTAAAACAGAGTTGTTAAAAGAAATTTATACTGTGATCTTTCAAAAAAGTTAGAGATCGGTCTCTAAAAGGTGCCAAAGGCAGCGGGGGGTGGGGGGGGTGAGGGGGAGGGGAGAATGAATCCAATACACTTTTGGAAAACACTGTGTTACTTAAATCTCTGAATTGATCTTCTTTCTCAATTCTCTAAATTTAGCGTAAAGAAGCAATGGAGACATTTGGCAAGCTGTCCAAATCTTTGCTGTCATTGCTTGAGTGGGTCTTAGTTCTTCTCCTAGAGCCAACTGCCCAGGATTCTATGTCAATACTTAAGAAAATGGAGAAGACAGCATTACTTGGAGACTTTCCACATAGGAAAATGTCCCTTGACACTGGTTTTTCCTTGATTAAATCGAATCTGCATTCAGAACACTTCACAAAACGAATACAAATTTATATTTAACTAAAAATTCCAGGAAAGGCTAGTATTCTTTAAAATACAGTTATATTCACCACTATCTTTTAAAGCCACAAATTTGAGGATTATTCTCCTTATTAGTTTTACACGTTATTAGTTTACAGTTTAGTATGATTTTTCATAGTGAAGGACAATAAGTAAATGAAGGATAAATAAATATAAGTGTAATCTGGGAGTTTTTCTCAAGTTAAAAAATACTGTTAAATATTCTGAGAAAAAAGGCATTTTTGTTTTTTAACAATAAAAGTCAATAGCTAAGAAAAAGTAAAACACAGACATCTGTGTGTATACATGTGGAGAGAAAGCAAGTGTGGAGAAAGTGTGGCAAACTTGGCGATTCTGGGGGTGAAGGTGTACCTTGCACAATTTCACTGTATAATTATTTGAATTTCCTCTAGACGAAGTTTTATAAATAAAAGTTGGAGGGAGATTAAAGTCAACAGTTTTAATTGAATGTTCAGCCTCCACATATTCTTCCATTAAACACCTAGCTCATTATTCAGATTCTTATTTTAAGACGATTCACGCCTCATGTCATTGCTCCCGGAGACGCAATCCAGGTAAAACTGACGTTAAGTCCACCTCGCGTCAGAATTTGTCTGAAAATAAGTAAGGCTGGAAAGTTTGGATCAAATCCTAAAAGAGAGAACTTATTATTCCCTCCAGTTTCGAACTAGTTGACCCAGTTTCTTTTGACATTAAGACAATACAATACTTAAGAACATTATCCCTGCTCAGTTCTTTGCTTAAATGGACTCTTCTAAACCTTTGCTACCTCCACTGCTGAGAACTACAGCGAGTATTTCTAAATCACTAATCTCCAGCAATGCAAGATTAGGCGTGGTCCTCCCTGCCGTTAACCTAATCAAACTGGGATTCCTAAATACAAAGACGTTGTTGGCTTATCTTCCAGCCTGCAAAAACAAACTTAAAAAGCTGACAAGCTACACTAACCCATCGTTTTCTCCTTGTCTCACTTCCTCGTTTCTAAAAGAAACCCAATGGACACCATAAACATTAAACCGATGGCTTTAACGCAACTGTAAGACAATTCTAGAAAGACCACTGGACGCGAAGGGAGAGCGCATCGCTGAGTTGGCAAGGAGATCGATATGGCATCGTCCTGTGAAATCCCAGGGGCGTCGGGATCAGGTCCCGACCGCGGCGGCGGCGGCGAAGCGCGGCGGACAGCGGAGCAGGGGCACAGGGCGGGGAGGGGGCGGCGAGAGGTGACAGGAACTACCCGGGCCCCGGGGGCGCGCGGCCTCGCGGAGCCCCGCGCCGCGCGCCCCCCGCCCCTCCCCGCACAGCCTCCCCCGCCCCTCCCCACCCGGCTCCCTCAAGTCTCCACGAACGGAAATGGGAGTCACAGCGCCGGGGACCAGCGGAAACAAAACACAGAGGCGGCCGCGGGGGGGCCGCGGTGGGGGAGAAGGCCCCGGAACGCAGCCGGCCCGCGCGGGCCCGCGCTCGCTTCCTCCCCCGCGGCCGCACTCACCCGCTCCGGATTCGGCCCCGTCGCCCCCGCCCGCGCTCCAGAGCCGGCTGAGAAGCGCAGCGGCGCGGGCTCCACGTGCAGCGTCTCTCCCGGTAAGACCCGCAGCTCCCGCGAGTCGAAGTGGGAGGCCCCTGGGCCCTTCCCGCGAAAACGGCGCAGAGAAACTCCAACCCCCCCACTCCCGCCTCCCAGGCACCCCCGGGTCCGGGACTACAACTCCCAGCAGGTTGCGCGAAACGGACGCTTGAGGCAACGGAGGCTCACGAGGCACAAGGGAGCAGCTACGCCCCAGATCGCTTTGTTTTACACTGTCACTTTGCACAATCGTATACCTCAACAACCCCCCAACCCCCAACCAAGGAATAGGACGCTGAATCGGGGCCGGGGGTACTGAACTAAGGGACAGGCCAGTCCAAGGGCGCATGCGTACAGCACACGGTTTCCGAGAGGGAAAAAGAGAGCGGGTCAAGTTGGGCGAAGGAAAGATGGCGGAGGCGTCACTAGAGGACCCGGAAGCACTTACCCTCCACTTCCTCCTCCTGTTTGGCTTCTGTCTCACCTAGAGCCGTCCGGTCGCAGAGTGTCTCCGAGACGCTTCCTGTCCGGTGAGTGTCGACCGTCTGAAACGGCGGCCCATAATGCATTGCGATGGCGGGTAGGCGGGTGGGGGCGGAGCCAGGGCCGGAAGTAGAACGGGGCGGTGGAGGCGGCGGCGGCTGGCGGTTCGGCCCTGAGTGCAAGGTGACTGGGAGGGTAACTGGACTAACGTGGCCTCTTGGGACTTGGGTTCTGGGTTTCTTCACGAGGTCTGGGATGCCCTTTTCCCTCTAGGACTCTGGAAAAGAGAGCAACCTTATATCCCGGGGCGCCTTCACGGCCTGGCCCGGGCTCATTTTCGACCTCGGCGCCTTTCGGCCATGAAGTTTGCTGTAGATTCAATAAGTAGCCAGAAAATCCCGCTCTGAGGGCCCAGCTCAGGGTGGCGCGGGCGGCGGGGAGGCCGGCGCTTTGTGGACTTGCAGCCCGTCTAGGGTAGCCCAAGGTCATGTCCGGGGGGCCGGTCTGCCGCCAGGCCTGCTCTTCCCGGACGCGTGGAAGGTGGTTCTGAACTATTTAAGAATAGAACGTGAGAGAAAAAAACAATTGTCATCTTAAAAGTTGGGACGCCACCTAAAAATGTTGGTAGTGCTGAAACTTGGTTACGCGGCTTTTGTTTTACATCACAGTTTCCTGGAGGAAAGCACGAACCTTGGACTGGCCGGTCATCACTGTAAACAGGAGAGCTCTCGGCACAGGGCCTCTCCTTATGCTGTGTTCTTTTCTAGCTGTTGGCTTCCCTAATTCTTTGAGTGTATCCAATGCTTGCTGGCGTGCGTGGCCTCGCATAGTACTCGAATAGAGGACTTAATCATAGTTGATACTTGATATACCTATTTGTGTAATGAAGTGTATATTTCTCGTTAGATAGTCAATCGTTGCGGAGGGCGGGGAATGAAACGGGAAAAGGAACAAGTTTTGATAATGAGATTATGTATTCATTTTTTAGATAAGTTGAGTTTGAGAGCAAGATAAGACTTATGAAGGGATGAGTGGTGTTGATGTATGGGTTTGGAATTCTGGAAGAAGACCACGCACAATTAGGTGTGATTTAGGAATCATTAATAGGTAGATGATAGAGACAGAAAAGTGAAAGTGGATTTTCCCCCGTGTTGGAGTAGGAGTAACATAATCCTCTGCGAGAATAAATTAACTGTGGGAATATGAGTAATTTAATAAACTGTCTTGCACTTTGTCTTACTATCTGTAAAGGAGGCGTAGAATACTTGGTTCTGTTTCTTAACAGGATTGCTGTAAGGGTACCAGGAGGGAATATATATGGAAGTACTTAGAATACCTAGGGCTGAACCGATGTTAGGGTGACCCTATAGTGGAGTGTTGTCTGTGTTTATGTTGCCAAAAGGGAAAGTATACACTGAGTTGCACAATTTTAAAAATGTATTTGTGTCCTGTCAGATTCTGTTGTGTAACCTGGGATCGGGTACTTAACCTCTAAGCCACAGTTTCTGTATGTGTAAAGTGAGACTGATATTAAGTAACACCTTGGGTGTTAGTCGCTCAATCGTGTCCCTAACTCTTTGTGACTCCATGGACTGTAGCCCACAGGCTCCTTTCTCCGTGGGATTCTCCAGGCAAGAATACTGGAGTGGGTTGCCATTCCCTTCCCCAGGGGATCTTCCCCACTCAGGGATCAAACCTGGATCTCCTGCATTACAGGCAGATTCTTTACATCCGAGCCACCAGGCAAGTAGCACCTTAAGGTCATTCACATAGTTTTCTTTCATTCTGCAGGTGAAGGATATTTGGTAGACTGTAGGATTTATTTTGATAGTCTTTATGTGCTACTTCATGGGCTTCCCTGGTGGCTCAGTTGGTAAAGAAACTGCAAGGCTGGAGACCTGGGTTCGATCTCTGGGCGGGGAAGATCCCCTGGAGAAGGGAACGGCAACTCACTCCAGTAGTCTTTCCTGGAGAATTCCATGGACAGAGGAGTCTGGCAGCTATGGTCCATGGGGTTGCAAAGAGTTGGGCACAGCTGAGTGACTTAACACACACATGTGCTATTTCAGGTCTTCTCAGCCTGAGCACTATTGACATTTTGAACCAAATGTTTCTTTGTTGTGGGGAGGCTATTGTTGTTGTTGTTATATGATTGGCAGCATCCTGGTTTTTACCCACTAGAGGCTAGTAACACCCTGTCAGGACAGCCAAAAATGTCTTCAGACATCGGCAAGTATTTCCTGTGGGAGACCCCACTGCGATTAGAGAACTGCAGTGCTACTCTTCATCTTCTAGCTTAATGCTTTCCCACTCTCACTAGTAAAGGGCCACTTTCCCTCCAGCCCTTGTGGGTATCTTTGAAGAATCCAGTAAAAATGAATTACTGGAAAATTTCGTAGATGAAAGACAAAACAATGGAGACACAAAATACAAACTTTTAATTGCTTCCCTTGTGGCTCAGCTGGTAAAGAGTCCGCCTGCAATGCGGGAGACCTGGGTTTGATCCGTGGGTTGGGAAGATCCCCTGGAGAAGGGAACAGCTGCCCACTCCAGTATTCTGGCCTGGAGAATTCCATGGACTGTATAGTCCATGGGGTTGCAAAGAGTCGGACACGACTGAGTGACTTTCACTTTCACTGTTGAATTCAGCAGGTACGAATTAAACTCTGTCAGATTGCTGTAAAATTTCCAAATGCTTATTTCCAATTTTGATACTACAGTGGAGCAGTAAGACACTACTGCTGACAGTCCTCAGACCGCACTTTGAGCAGTAGTATTATAGTTTAATAGTTCAGTGTGACTGCTTATTTGACTCATTTGGGGAGCCTGGAGAATCATGTTAGCATATTGCTGTTGCTGCTAAGTCCCTTCAGTTGTGTCCGACTCTGTGCGACCCGATAGACAGCAGCCCACCAGGCTCCTCTGTCCTTGGGATTCTCCAGGCAAGAACACTGGCGTGGGTTGCCGTTGCTTTCTCCAATGCATGCTAAGTCGCTTCAGTCCTGTCCAACTCTGTGCGACCCTGTGGACAGCAGCCCACCAGGCTCCTCTGTCCACAAGATGGTCTAGGCAAGAATGCTGGAGTGGGTTGCCATTTCCTTCTCCAATTAGCATGTTGGGGTTTCACTTTAAGGTTCAGAAGTTTTATCAAGCTATATCGAAGTGTGACTCTATCAGTCCAGCATGGCTTGGTCAGCTCTTTCTGTTTAATCAGTCTTTATTAATATGGGGCACTTTCTTCTAATTTTTCTGTGATCTCCTTATTCTTTTTCTTTTGGAATTCCTGTTTGCATATAATTGTTACTTTTACATTTGATCTTTTCAAGACAGTAAGTGAATTCTCAATTGAAATCATCTGTAATTTATACCCTATAATTTTTTAGTTAGAAAATCATGTATTTTAGTTTCAGGAAGTCTAAGAACTTAGAGGTCTTTAAGTCTTTAAAATTCAGACTTCTTCACAAGTTCTATTTCACTGATGAGGTTGCACCGCTTGATTTTCCCTCTTTTGTTGGTGGGCTCCCTTGTGTGTGGGGTTTTTTTTTTGTTTGTTTTTTTTGGACTCCCTTGCTGTTTTCTCTTGCTGGTTCTTTTGTACTTAGATCTGGTTTTACAGTATTCGTGAATGCCTGGAATCCTGCAGCTGTACCGGGTGGAGCAGTGTCTCTCCCTGTGGGCCTGTGAAATGCAACTGAGGCTGAGGCAGCTGTCTGCAGGCTTCATGCTCATAGCCCTTTTTGCCTTTTGAGGGGGTTAGGGGAACCTGGTAGGCTAATTTGGGAACCAGTATTACTCTCTCTCTGCTGAGGGTGGGTGGTCAAGACTAAAAAGTTCATGAAGAAACACCCCATCCCAGATTTTGTGTTTTCTTTCTGCATCTGACCTAGTGGAGGCATGAGGCCTGAGTGATTCTGAACTGCTGCTAGGTCCCAGGGCCCTTTGCTTGTGAAGCGAAACACTTGCGGTGAGAGCTAGAGAGGGAAAGGGATCCTCGGTCTAAGAAACAGGGACTGTTCTTAGTATTCACTGAGTTCTGGCATGATTTAAGTTCTGTAGCATTAACTGGGTAGTGTGGCCGAGCGGTCTAAGGCACTGGGTTAAGTTCTGTAGCACTTAGTAGAATTAGATACCCACTATAACACATGTACAGGGGTTTTACAATTATGTTATTTTAAAGTAGCTTCACATGCTGGCTCTTGTTTCCAATAACAGGACCACCATGATTCTTCAGAGACTCTTCAGGTTGTCCTCTGTTCTTCAGTCTGCAATCGCAGTCTCTCTGAGGAGGAACATTGGTGTCACAGCAGTGGCGTTTAATAAGGAGCTTGATCCTGTGCAGAAACTCTTCGTGGACAAGATTAGAGAATATAGAACTAAGCGCCAGTAAGTGGGTAGGGGTATTGGTGTTCATGTGCATATTCAAAGTATGTAAGTTTTGACATGGTAAAAAATTACTTGGCGTTTGAAAGTGTCTTAAGACCTTTTACTGAGCTGATCCCTGTGGTACAGGTTCATTAGCTGCTCCAAAAGAAAAAGATGAGGACCTTGATTTTATCTTATGAATTCCCAGGAAGAATTGCATTAAAGCTAATGCCATTTCAGATATATCCCCACTGTAATGTTATTTATTATAAACTGGAGTCAGTTCATACAAGTACATAGGATCTTGGAAATCGTTAAGGAACCATATTTAAGAAAATTAAGCCCCTTAGACAATGATTATCCTAAGGTCATAAACCTAGTTATGGGGAAAATATACTCAGAATATTCTAACTCTCAATTTAGTGATCTCTCTGTGACATCATGATTTGGGGAGAAATATATACGCACAGCATTTTTTTAACGTTACTTCCACAGTTAATATATTTCTGGGACTGTCAAAAGACAGAAGACTCTGAAATGGCATAGAGCAAGTCCAGAGAAAACCTCATTACAGAACCACACAGTTTTGAAGGTGATTGATGACCTCAGCCATCATCAAATTTCACCCCCAGATCTTTGGCAAAGTGATACAGATCAGTTCAGAGTTTTGTTTTCTTTTATTTAGTTGTCTACCATATGCAGAGCACTGGACTGTTGAGAGTGGTGGGCTACAAAGAAAGAAGCCACTTGGCATTTTCATAATATTCTTCAAGTCTAAGATGGTAGAAAGTTTGTAAGCAAGTAAATATAATAGAAGGTAAAACAGGTTAAGTGATGAGGTAGTGACACTTTCAGTGTTTGGGGAACTTCTTGGAAGGAATCCTCCTTTCTAGCTGGTATATTTTGAAAGGTGGCATGGAAGAGTGATGTTTCCAAAAGCTTATGAATCCCAGAACTGGACAATGATCATCAATCATCAAAGTATCTGGTTGGAGGCTCTATCTAGAACTGTGGTATTTATTTCTGTGACTGTTATCCACATGTGACTATTCAAATTCTAATTGAGTATAAATAAAAATTCAGTTCCTCATTTGCCTTTAAGGCACATTTCTGGTGCTCTATACCAGATATGGCTAGTGGTTACCATGTTAGATAGCACAGATCCAGAGCATTCTGTTATCATAGAAAGTTTCTGTTGCACATGCTGATAGAGAAGAAAACTGAGTCCATGATAAGAAACATGATCAACAAGTTCTTAAATTAGAGCTGGCTCAGTGTTTTTTTTTGGAAATTACAAATAAGATCCTATGCTTTTATCACAGGCATGGGTGAAAATACTAGCCTTGATGGAATTTTCACTTATAATTTTTTTATTATATTGTTCATTGATAAGCGGGCAGTAACATCATGACAAACAGAAGAATTTGTGCAAATAGTTAATTAGACCTTGCTGGTCTGTGATGTGAAAATCGCTCAGTTGTGTCCAACTCTCTTCGACCCCATGGACTATTATATAGCCTGCCAGACTTGTCTGTCCATGGGGATTCTCCAGGCAGGAATACTTTAGCGGGTATCCTTTCTCCAGGGGATCTTCCCAACCCAGGGATCAAACCCAGGTCTCCTGAGTTGCCGGCAGACTCTTTACCATCTGAGCCACCTGGAAAGCCCAGCTGGTCCATGATGCTGTGTTTATCTTTACAAAGCACGGCTCTTTAATTTTTTCATTCATTGCTGAGCAAACAAAATACAGACTCCCAGGCTTTACATTCTGGGCCTCCTGTAATCTGGGTCCTGCTGGCTTTTCCATCTGGGCTGCTTAGCATTCCCCACATACAGCCAGTGCTTTCCCACCTTCTCATCCTTCCTTTTGAGTCTTAGAATGTCTCAAAGTACAAGCTGACCCAAATGCATGGTTTGTCACAAATGTCACCTTTTTAAAATGAAATCTCCCTGTTTAGCTTAGCAAAAGTGACCCCTCACCTGCTGTAGCTTTTTGTTAAACTGTGTCTTTGAAGGTTATCCCCTGACTGCCTCACAGCATAAATGTTTGTTATTTTTTTTTTCTTCTAAATGGTAAAACCTCTGAGGTTAGGAAGTAATTTGCTTCTTTGATGGGCCGCTGTTACAGAGACTTAAACCCTTCAGTGGTGGTTGATTTAAAAGCACAGTGACAGTAGGTGAGTGAGTGTTCACGGTGTGCCAGGCACGGGTCCATGAGTGGCACGTGTGCAGTCTCTTAATTCTCTCAGCACCACCAGGTTAGACTTCTGAGTTGTCGGTGCAGAAACTAGAGTTCGGAGTGCTTCATGCCTTGCTCTAGTTCACACAGTGACTAGATTGTAGAACTGACAATGAAATGGAAGCAGTCCTTCACCCCAGAGCCCGTAGACTTAGCCATTACACCTTATTGCTGCTCAGACGCTGAGAGATTCTGACTTTTAATAATACTGATACTGACAGACCTTGAATGTTTTGTTTGAAGTTGCCTCATTTGTGTGAACCCTCATCATATTTAAAATTGTCTGAGGTTACATTCAAATTGAAATACTTGTTACCTTTCAGAAAAGTCTGCTCTTCCCTATGCTCGGAAGATCTGTGAAACTTTTTTGTTTCTGTAAACTAATGTTTAAAATACATTTTGACTTGGTCGTGTACACTATAGGACATCTGGAGGACCTGTTGATGCTGGCCCAGAGTATCAGCAAGACCTAGACCGGGAGCTTTTTAAGCTTAAACAAATGTATGGTAAAGCAGACATGAATACGTTCCCTAACTTCACGTTTGAAGGTAAGTCTTTGTAATCACAGATTTCATTGTTATGGGAGATCATTTTAAGTGGAGAATATTTACATGGGTTGTTTGGGGGATTAAATGACAATTACACGTGAATGTAATTTGAGCAAGCTCTGGGAGTTGGTGATGAACAGGGAAGCATGGCATGCTGCGGTCCATGGGGTCGCAAAGAGCTGGATATGACTGAGCAACTGAACTGAACATGTGAATGTATTAGGACAGTGGCATGTGTGGCAAGCTCCGGGGTAAATGCCACTGGAGGAGATCCCATCGCGTAGAGGTTAAATGGTGGGGACCTAAAATCAAATGTCTGGAAGTATCATTATGGGCTATGTGATTTGGGATAGTTAACTGGTCCCTGTTTCTCATCTGACATTTGGGTAAGATTATACTATCATCTTAGTTGTAGTTAAATGACATATGTAAATTCATAGAGCCTAGTTCATTGTAAGTCCTAAATAAATCTTAACAGTTATATTTCCATCTAGATGTTTCTTTAAAAAATCAGAAGATGGATGAGATAAATATTAAAGTTTTTTAGAAAATATACTTTATTGCAATATGGCTAAGTTTGAACCTTTCTTTCCTCTTTTTAGACCCCAAGTTCGAAGTTGTCGACAAACCGCAGTCTTGAAGCAGTAATGTAAAACTGATCTGGTAATTTGTCCTAGTTGAGTTGTACAGCTACCCAGAAGTAACAGAATAAACACACATTTCACAGCTGTCAAATGTTCTTTTAATTCTGATTTCAAATAAATTATTTGGTGATGTTAGGTATACAGTTGAGTGTATTGATAATAAATGCTACTGTATTTGCTGTGCTGGATCCTAACTGCAGCACACGGGATCTTTAGTTGTGCATGAGAACTCTTCGCTGCAGCATGTGGGATCTAGCTCCCTGCTAGGGACTGTACCCAGGTCCCCTGCATTGGGAGTTTGGAGTCTTAGCCACTGGACCACCAGGGAAGTCCCCACATTCTTTGTTTTTATATCCTCCTCTTTGATTATATGAAAGCAGATGGACACCTTGCATTACCTGAGTACCACTTGCTCCGAACTCGTCAGATTCTCCTCAGTGTTGAGGTGTCTTGTTTATTTTGGAGACTTACTGCCTGCCAGAGGGGAGCCATCCTGACTGAAGAAAGGAGTGTTCGCAGTGGAGGATGTCACACCTGCTCCCAGAATATGAAGAAACGGTTCAGAAATCATTGATCATAGCTTTTTCAGGGAACTTGGGTGTGACTGTGAATACATCCAAGGACTTCCTTTGTGTTTTTACTTCCATCTCCTCATGTGTTAAATGCTTTTATTATCCCAGTAACACCTCCCTCCTCTCCCCTTGGAGTGTAATGGTCACCGTGTCTACTACAAGGCTATGCGGATAGATCAGGGAAAGCTGGGGGCGGGGGAGAGGAGGGTTTTACAAAGCAATTTACTTGAAAATATATTAAGCTGTATGGTGGTGTTTGCCCAGTGGATGGAATATTGAGCAGATGTGCCAGATAAGTGGCAGAGCAGGTGCGTCAAAATTTAAGTAAGTAGACGGTTCTGTTTTTAATTTTTTTTTTTTTTAAAAAGAGACAGCTATGCCTTTTTAAATCTGACACTCTCGTGTCAATAAATACGTGTCTTTAGTAAAACTTTGGAGATTCTTTTTAAAAAGTGAAGTTGAGAAAAACAGTCTTTCTTACTAGGTTATCGCACTTCAAAAGGAATATATTTTTACTATGGCATACTGTACTAGCTGAAATCTAAACCTGGTAAAAGTGTAAAAGTGTTGGTCGCACAGTTGTGTCTGATTCTGTGACCCCATGGACTATAGCCAGCCAGGCTCCTCTGTCCATGGGATTCTCCAGGTAAGAGTACTGGAGTGAATAGCCATTCTCTTCTCCAGAGGGTCTTCCTGACCCAGGGATTGAACGCGGGTCCTCCTGCATTGCAGGCGGATTTTTCACCGTCTGAGCCACCAGGGAAGCCCCGGTGTTCTTAAAAGAAGGACAAGTTTGAGTTGAGGAAAGGTTTGGGAACCAGAAACGGACTTGTGCCTGTCTGTTTCGTGTCTGTTTAGTGCTACTGTTAACAACCAAAGAGGGCTTCTGTTCTGGGCAGTTTTTACTTAACTCCATTTAGTGTAGGATCTTCTGTTTCTCTGACTGTTGCTACCCTTGGTGTGGCAGCACAGTGCTGGCTCTAGTGAGATGCTTAATGTATGAGTTCTTGGAGCGCTCGGTGGGCTAGCAGCTTTCCTCATGCAGATTACCTTAAATGGGAGGTCCATTCCAACCTGTCTCTTCCAAACCCCGCTGCACTCCCACTTCAGCCACACAGTCCACAGCCTCTTGTTTGAGATGTTTGCTTTCAGTGTGTTTGACAGGAAGGCTCAAGACCAACTATCTATACTTTCCAAGCTGCCTACTTGACCACCAAAAACAGATCCTTACTTTGAGACACAATGGGAAGATAGGTGCCTCACCATTTCCTCTGTTCCTTGATATCTTTGCCTTTTGCTCAAATAGCTATTTGGCAGGTGCCTTCAATTGTTGCTGGTGGTTCGCTTTAAAAAATTCTCTTTACTTGCCTTGGGGTGAGTTAGGGAATAGAACTCACAGCTTTGACAAAGACACACAATTTGGACAATTCATTCTCTGTCTCAGGCTTCCCTTGTGGCTCAGCTGGTAAAGAATCCATCTGCAATGTGGGAGACCTGGGTTCGATCCCTGGGTTGGGAAAATCCCCTGGAGAAGGGAAGGGCTCCCCACACTAGTATTCTGGCCTGGAGAATTCCATGGACTGTATAGTCGACGGGGTCACAAAGAGTTGGAGATGACTGAGCAATTTTCATATTCTGTCTCTCTCCAACCCTACACAGTTCAGTTTATGGATTTTGTGTGCTGAGGTAAAGGAGAACCATGGTAATAATTTCAGGGTAAAACAACTCTTTATGAACATCGAAGCAGGTGTTTATACCCAAATTAGTTATGAGTTACTTTGGAAAATGTACTTGCCAGCCTTCAGATAACAGAAAAAGTCCCAATCAACATTCTGTTACATGGATATAAAACTTTTTCTCATTCTCTTTGCTATATGGTATCCTAAAATTTAGAAAAATAAGTTTCTTGACCTATAGCAACTTCAGTATAATTGATGATAGTTAAATGTTTGGAATAAAAGGAAGGTTGAGAATGAAAAGTTAAATGGCAACTAACTTGAGGGATCTAACAACTGATTGTAAAAATTCTCAATTTTTATACCATCTTTAAGAAGACCATCTTTAAGAAGCACTTTGTCCCACATTCAGTGTTGAAAACATCATAAAGTGGAGCATCTGCCATCAATCTTAAAGAAAAACAAGTCCTTTGTTGACACACCTGTTCATGTTTTGAGAACATTTTCTTAGTCAAAAGTATAAAGACCTATTATACTCTAGTATGTGTTAATTAGTACTTAAAAAAAAATCTTGGGCACATAGAAATATGGCATATACTAATTCTGTGTCCCCTGTTTCTTGTTTGTAGGGGAAAAAAACTTTATAAAAGTTTCCTATGCTGTCCCTACGCTGAATTCCAATGAGTAGGCTCAAGCAGTTAGTGGACAGGAGTCACTGGCCTTCTCATCCCACCCCAATCCCCACAAAGAGCTATAGAGAACAGTCTGATGCATGTCTTTGAGTTGTTCTGCAGAATCGTCACAGGACTGTTACTACATGCTGACCACAAGCTTGCAGATCCAGAAGGTTGAGATCGAGACATCACCTTGTTACTTCACCACCATATTTTGCTTTAAAACTCTTCCCTTAAAATCCTAAAAACCATCAGGGAGTTGAGGCATTTTGAGCAGATCCTCCTTGCTTAGCTCATGCAGCAGACCTTTCTCTGCTCCAGACTTCAATGTCCCACTGTGGCCCCTGCATGGGGCACATCAACTAGGGTTTGACCACTTAAGTATCAGTATGTAAAAGCTGATGGTTAGTCTTGAATTTCCTGGCCAGTTATTAACTACTAAAATTTCCCCAAGCCCATATATAACAAAAAGGATGGAAAGAGGAAAAAACATTTTAAGATCTTTTTAAGAACTATGTGCAAGTGGATACCTAATAACTAAAAGGAGTAAAATAATAGAAAAGTAATTTTTGTCCAGCCTTAGTTCATGGAGCATTCATTTGTGTGATTGCATAATAAATGGATTATAATGACATTGCAGAATACAATTATTAATATTCTAAGTATAGAGAAATTTTATCAATAAATACTCTGAATTGCCGTTTCCAAATGCTCTTTTGATCTTTAAAAATTCATTCAGTACTCGAAAGTGAAAGTCACTCAGTCATGTCTGACTCTTTGTGACCCCCATGGACTGTAGCCCCCAGACTCCTCTCTCCATGAAATTCTCCAGGCAAGAATACTGGAGTGGGTTGCCATTCTCTTCTCCAGGGGATCTTCGTGACTCAGGGATTGAACCCATCTCCTGCACCTCAGGCGGAGTCTTTACCATCTGAGCCACCAGGGAAGGCCCTAATGGTTAAATACTCTGGGGTTTATAAAGGTGTACATAAAACATGGTTCTTTTCTCAAAGTGCTTCTAAATTGGTAGTGATGCCAGAGGTGTACCTATATAACTGTATTAAATGGAAATCAAGAAGTGCCATAAGAAAACCAATCAAATGCTATGGAAATTCAGAGAAGAAAGAAACTTCTTTGAGCAAGGAGAGTTTTCACAGAGAAGGTGGAATTTGAACTGTGTCCTGAAGTAACAAGAATTCACATACCCTGTGATTAGGAGAATCAGCAGCTTTCCAAGTAAAGGAGAAACAAAGGGCTGTTAAGATAAAATGACCTTAATTCAGTTTGATGGGTGCATAAGGCAACTAAAGAGGACGGTGGACCATGTAACTGAAGAGGCAGGGGTGACTACGACAACGTGGGTGTGGGTGGACTGGGGGTACCTCAGAATTTCATTTGTGACCAATTGATGGCTCAGACTATGAAGAATCTGACTGCAGCGCGGGAGACCTGGATCTGATCCGTGGGTCAGGAAGATTCCCCTGGAGAAGGAAATGGCAACCCACTCCAGTGTTCTTGTCTAGAAAATTTCATGGACAGAGGAACCTGGTGGGTTACAAGTTCATGGGGTCAAAAAGAGTGGGACATAACTGAGTGACTTAACACTTGGAATTTCAGGCTCAGATGATTAGACCTCAGTCAGACTAAGTAAAGGAAAAGAGTGAAAGCTTAGTAATGGGATGGGACAAAGGGCAGAAGGGAGTTGACAGTGTTCAAGAGAGTAATCTGGCAGTAACTGACTGATGGAGTGGGAGAGTGGGAGACTAGGGAACAAAGGAACCTTCAGGACGGTGAGACTGAAATTGCTACGAGGAGAGGGAGCGATGGAGGGGGGAAGATACCAGAAGATAAAAGGTATGCAATAGTAGCAGGAGATAAAAGTAGTTAAAAGTGTGCCAATGAATGATGGAGTCTGTGAATAAATAGATTAAAAATGATGATTAAAGATAGGGTGGTAGTGATACAATTTAAATGTATCATGGTCAGCTTCAGTCTTGAAAAAAAGATTAAAGATTTGAGTATCTTTGGTGAGGGGATAAAATGATTCACCATAACTTTTTTTTAATGGATTTGTAGCTTTTTAAAAAAACTTTTGGCTGTACCATGTGGCTTGTAGGATCTTAGTTCCCTGACCAGGGATTGAACCCAGGGCCCTTGGCAGTGAAAGCTCCAACCAAGTCTTAACCACTGGACCACCAGGGAATTCCCCATCATGAGTCTAACCTGGGTAGGAGGACAAAGCATCACAGGCTGCGAGACTAGACAGAAGTGGATGGGTCAGAGATTACTGAGGATGAAAGGAAGGTGTCCTTGGAGAGAAGAATGTGAGGATGTAAAAGGAAGGAATGCTGGGGCAGAGAAAAAACATCTTGTGCAGAACATTCTGGACCAGATGGACCTGGGTCACACTGACCCTGCCTCTTCAGTTGGTTTTGTAAACTCGGCAGTCACTGACTCAGGTCACCTCGGCCTCCTCATCTGTGAAATGAGGACAGTGTCCTCTTTTTATACAATCGTTGAGGGGAATGCGATTTCATGTACCCTCATCTCTATCCACCCCAGCCTCCATGACATATATGAAGTGTTCAATAAATAGTTCCGGCATTTTATTTTCAGAGCATTTTTTTTTAGCACTGGAGAAGCTGGCACGTACCCAGACTGAGACACAAGATTCTCATCCTGAGCAGCTAAAGCTTTAGCCTTGTAGCTACAGACAGTAAGAGGGAGTAGTTTCCTGGGTTTCATTGAACAATAGGTGGATGACTCTTACCCTGCACCATTAAATGGGCTAAAAAATTGAAAACATTCTGCTATTTTTTTTTTTTTTACATTCTGCTATTTTTAATGTAGACTCTAATCAGACAAAACCAACTGTGAAATAAAGGAAGCTCTTTGCAAGGCTGTATTGAAAGACAATTGTTCCAGATTTAGTTAGGTTAAACTCCCCACTAAAAATAAATCTAGTTACAACAGTCAATGATAAAAGTAAAACAAAACAAAAGTTGCTGTTAGATTCTAGAGCCCTAACCTTTATGCAACACAATTTTACTTTATGGAAACAAAAAGTGCTCTAAGAATTAGAAATCTTTTGTTTTTAATGCTTGTCCACCAGCAGTTGGGAAACTCTGCATGTCGGCCAGATCCCGACGGCTTGCTGTTTATCATTCAGTCAGTTCAGTGGCTCAGTCGTGTCCGACTCTTTGCAAGCCCATGGACTGCATGCAGCACACCTGGCCTCCCTGTCCATCACCAACTCCAAGAGCTTGCTGAATTCATGTCCATCAAGTCAATGATGCCATCCAACCATCTCTGTTGTCCCTTCTCCTGCCTTCAATCTTTCCCAGCATCAGGGTCTTTACCAATGAGTCAGCCCTTCGCATCATGTGGCGGAAGTATTGGAGCTTCAGCTTCAACATCAGTCCTTCCAATGAATATTCAGGGCTGATTTCTTTTAGGATTGACTGGTTTGATTTCCTTGCAGTCCAAGGGACTCTCAAGAGTCTTCTCCAACACCACAGTGCAAAAGTATCAATTTCTTAGGCAGTCCGCCTTCTTTATGGTCCAATTCTCACATCCATACATGACTAATGGAAAAACCATAGCTTTTACTAGACAGACCTTTGTCAGCAAAGTAAGGTGTCTCTGCTTTTTAATATGCTGTCTAGGTTTGTCATAGCTCTTCTTCCAAGAAGCAAGTGTCTTTTAATTTCATGGCTGTAGTCACCATCTGCAGTGAGTTTGGAGCTCAAGAAAGTAAAATCTGTCACTGTTTCCATTGTTTCCCCATCTATTTGCCATGAAGTGATGGGACAGGATGCTAAGTTCTTTGTTTTTGAATGTTAAGTTTTAAGTCAGCTTTTTCACTTTCCCTTTCATCAAAGAGCCTCTTTAGTTCCTCTTCGCTTTCTGCCTTAAGAGTGGTGTCACTCTTTTCCATTAGCATATCTGAGGTTATTGATATTGCTAACCTCAATAGCTTACTGAAATAAACAAATGAGACCATTTAAAAAATTTATTGTTATGGGTGCTCTCATGCTCCAATGGCATGAAAAATGGCAGAGCTGAGTACGTCCAGGCAGTTGTAGCAGGGACCATATGGCCTTGTATGGTTTGAACTGTCTACTTCTTGGCCCTTCACAGAAAATGTTGGGAGGGTGAGAATTCTGGTGAGAATCACTGAATGTCACAGACTAGGGACGTGTCCAGGCATATATTCGGCTCTTGGTGAGTACTTAATCCAGTCGTCAGTCCAGTGAATCCTAGGGATTTGCTAGGGTCTCAAAGAGTTGGACTCGACTGAAGCAACTTAGCACATGCTGGGCAAAAAGAGTGGATTCCTTTAAAAGCAGCTTGAAAAGTGAAAGTGTTAGTCGCTCAGGCATGTCCGACTCTTTGGGATCCCATGGGCTGTAGCTCCTTTGTCCATGGAATTCTCCAGGCAAGAATACTGGAGTGGGTAGCCATTCCCTTCTCCAGGGGATCTCCCCGACCCAGGGGTTGAACCCAGATCTCCAGCACTGCAGGCAGATTCTTTACCATCTGAGTCACCAGGGTCTGTTGTCCAAAAGCAACTTAACCATGTTCAAAATTGTCAAAGGTAGTGAGGAACCTTTTCATCTAGATTTTCCCAGAACTGGGAATGCCCTAGCCATATTGTTTTGTCAATATGAGTTGAATAACCAAAATAAGTTCTAGATGATTATGTTCTTAACACAATCTAACTGCTCTCCTATTACACGGATCATTGGAATTTTCACTTTGTAACACTAGCTGGAGGTCTTCGTGATCTGTCAGTTGAGAAACCAGATGATCAGACCCATTTTTTCATTTAATTTCTCCTGTGTCTTCTGTGTATCAAGTGTGGCACTGGGTGCCAAGAACCACAGGGAGCTCAAGCTGTTTCATCTCATTTTACCGGTTAGACAACCACTCCTCCCTCCATATCCCTGACTTTGCCATAAGAAGGACTGGCAGAGGGCTGGCCATAACAGCAAGGCACTTGGCTGAATGCAAAATTTCACTGCTTGGTTTTTAGAGACAGATGTGAAGTCACCATCACCCAACGACAGGTATCGACAGGGTTATGCGCATCGGCTCCAGTGGTGAGTTCTGATGCCAAGGTCACTGATCCCCTTCAAAGGAGTCTCAGGGGAAGGAAATGGCAACAACCAGCTCTGAGGGTGAAATAAGACACTTGGGTTTGTGTTTGACTCTCAAAATGATGTTTAATGAAGAAATCAAGGACACACCCAGGTGAGTGAGCTCTGGTATTATGTATTTTTCTTCATGTTGCTTGTGATTCTCAGAAATGAAAGTACACACAGAGTGAAATCCTTGGGTATGAACATTCTGCCACCATTCTGTGACTAGACCAGTGATAAACAAGCAGCAGAATAAGGCTTAGATAAGAGGAAAAGGAGGATTCTGGCAGGAATGAGACCAGAGGCTCCTTTTGTGTCTGTCAGAGTATTTTTCTGAACCCTCTAAGTCACACTCTCACAGAGGGTGCATGTAGTTGATATTTTCATACTCTTTGGATTAATTTCACAACCAGAATGATACATTTTAGTAACTTTTGCTAGAAGTTAGGATATTTAACATTTCGAAAGCCCCAGAATATTACAAAGTATTTTGATTCCTGTACCTCTGTCAAGACACAAGAAGCCAGATTTGTATTTTAGGTGCTCACAGAACTATTTGTATAAAAATTTCAAGTGATTTAGCAGTCATACAGATTATAATGCAATACCAATTTCATATCCTCATGTACCTCTTCACAAATGTAAGACAAAGCAGGGTTTTATAATCTTTCAATAACTTGTGCAACAACTGTGGTTTTGGTGTATCGCCAAGGTAGGATTCTTTTAAATTATAAAGGATTTTGTGTGCTTGAAATCCTAGGAAGAGAAAGAAAAATCAAGTTTAAATATGATGCATTAATTCATATATTAAGAAATATAGAAATCTTACAAGTACAAAGATATACCCATGATGAGAATCTTGCAGGTACAAACCAAACAGATTTAATTACATCTATTTTATGGGCAATTAAATATTAGGAGACAAATCTCTGAAACTTTTCCTAAAGAATAAAGAAGTAGGAATGGGGATCCGAGCAGGAGAAATCTTGTTTGCTAGGAGGATGCTACTGGCACAGAGCTGGTGGGGGTCAGATGCTCCCACACATTCTGCAATGCACGGGACAGCCCCCCACAACAAAGAATTATGTGAAATCACAACAATTAATTAGACAAGCCTTAGAAGAAACTGTTGTTTCTTATATAAATTCTTGTCTAAGAATTAGAAGAACATGTCGGTCGTGCCAAGTTTGAGAAACCCTGCTCTTGGGCAGAACTCGAACTGGAGACACTAGTTCTCAGCTGACGAAGGCAATGGAGAGGAAGACCAGGAAAAAGAGTGAGGCTTCTGTTCTTCCAACTCAGCCACCAAGCATCTCTTCTTGTTTGGTGGGATGAGATTATTCCACACTCGAGGAGTAATTTTCTACAAATTACAGGAGCAAATATGGAGTTCCATGTTGCTTGTCTTCTATGGAACAACAGGCTTCGGTATTGTAAACCACAAAATAAAGTGACTTCCATGATAGATTCTGGAGTAGACAGTTTTTAAAATCTTTGGTAGGAAAAACTCTGTGGGTGAGTACGTAGGCCTCAAAGGTTAGTGTCTATTAGAGTCACTGAAGTGTTTAAAAAACTGATGTGCATGCCCCACCCCAAGCTCTACTGAAAGGAAACCTAAGTGAATCCCTGCAGAATGTACTAAGGAATTTAAGGACGCAGCACTCCACTTGTCAAGCAAGGAATTCGACTTCAAAAACATGGGAAACCTCCCTCCTCCCACTGGATTCCTGAAAGCTAGTCCAGAAGACTGAATAGCCATCCAAAGAGCTACAAAATCTGAGCAATGATCGTATTAACTGCTCCACTGGAGTGCTTACTAATCAAAAGTACATGAGGTTCTGAACATCCAAATTATGTTCCCTTAACCATCTGAGTTTGGTGATTCTTGCATCTTTTCAAGGATTTCTGAAATGTTCCTTTCTGCAAAAGCAGAGGACATTCCATACTCCTTAAATTTACAAGAGCTTTGAGTAAGTACAGGAGAGTCTGGACCCACAGATCTGCTGGGGGCCATCTGCTCAGTCAAGCTGACAAAGATAAAGGTACGTGGGTCCCAGTGTGGCCACTGTCATCCTGTGAGAAGCGTGTCCTAATTTCCTCATCTTTTTTTTTTTCAATTATTTTTATTAGTTAGAGGCTAATTACTTTACAATATTGTAGTGGGTTTTGTCATACATTGACATGAATCAGCCATGGATTTACATGTATTCCCCATCCCAATCCTCCCTCCCACCTCCCTCTCTACCCCATCCCTCTGGGTCTTCCCAGTGCACCAGGCCCAAGCACTTGTCTCATGCATCCAACCTGGGCTGGTGATCTGTTTTACCATAGATAATATTGTTCTCTCGAAACATCCCACCCTCGCCTTCTCCCACAGAGTCCAAAAGTCTGTTCTGTACATCTGTGTCTCTTTTTCTGTTTTGCATATAGGGTTATCATTACCATCTTTCTAAATTCCATATATATGTGTTAGTATGCTGTAATGTTCTTTATCTTTCTGGCTTACTTCACTCTGTATGATGGGCTCCAGTTTCATCCATCTCATTAGAACTGATTCAAATGAATTCTTTTTAATGGCTGAGTAATATTCCATGGTGTATATGTACCACAGCTTCCTTATCCATTCATCTGCTGATGGGCATCTAGGCTGCTTCCATGTCCTGGCTATTATAAACAGTGCTGTGATGAACATTGGGGTGCATGTGTTTCTTTCAGATCTGGTTTCCTCGGTGTGTATTCCCAGAAGTGGTATTGCTGGGTCATATGGCAGTTCCATTTCCAGTTTTTTAAGACATCTCTACACTGTTCTCCATAGCGGCTGTACTAGTTTGCATTCCCACCAACAGTGTAAGAGGGTTCCCTTTTCTCCACACCCTCTCCAGCATTTATTGCTTGTAGACTTTTGGATAGCAGCCATCCTGACTGGCGTGTAATGGTACCTCATTGAGGTTTTGGTTTGCATTTCCCTGATAATGAGTGATGTTGAGCATCTTTTCATGTGTTTGTTAGTCATCTGTATGTCTTCTTTGAATAAATGTCTGTTTAGTTCTTTGGCCCATTTTTTGATTGGGTCATTTATTTTTCTGGAATTGAGCTTCAGGAGTTGCTTGTACATTTTTCTGATTAATCCTTTGTCTGTTGCTTTGTTTGCTATTATTTTCTCCCAATCTGAGGGCTGTCTTTTAACCTTACTTATAGTTTCCTTTGTTGTGCAAAAGCTTTTAAGTTTCATTAGGTCCCATTTGTTTATTTTTGCTTTTATTTCCAATATTCTGGGAGGTGGGTCATAGAGGATCCTGCTGTGATTTATGTCGGAGAGTGTTTTGCCTATGTTCTCCTCTAGGAGTTTTATAGTTTCTGGTCTTACATTTAGATCTTTAATCCATTTTGAGTTTATTTTTGTGTATGGTGTTAGAAAGTGTTCTAGTTTCATTCTTTTACAAGTGGTTGACCAGTTTTCCCAGCACCACTTGTTAAAGAGGTTGTCTTTTTTCCATTGTATATCCTTGCCTCCTTTGTTGAAGATAAGGTGTCCATAGGTTCGTGGATTTATCTCTGGGCTTTCTATTCTGTTCCATGGATCTATATTTCTGTCTTTGTGCCAGTACCAAACTGTCTTGATGACTGTGGCTTTGTAGTAGAGTCTGAAGTCAGGCAGGCTGATTCCTCCAGTTCCATTCTTCTTTCTCAAGATTACTTTGGCTATCTGAGGTTTTTTGTATTTCTATACAAATCGTGAAATTATTTGTTCTAGTTCTGTGAGAAATACTGCTGGTAGCTTGATAGGGATTGCACTGAATCTATAGATTGCTTTGGATAGTATAGTCATTTTGACAATATTGATTCTTCCAATCCATGAACACGGTATGTTTCTCCATCTATTTGTGTCCTCTTTGATTTCTTTCATCAGTGTTTTATAGTTTTCTATGTATAGGTCTTTTGTTTCTTTAGGTAGATATACTCCTAAGTATTTTATTCTTTTTGTTGCAATGATGAACGATATTGTTTCCTTAATTTCTCTTTCTGTTTTCTCATTGTTAGTGTATCATAAGAGACTACTACCAGCAGCTCTATGCCAATAAAATGGACAACTTGGAAGAAATGGACAAATTCTTAGAAAAGTATAACTTCCCAAAACTGAACCAGAAAGAAATAGAAGATCTTAACAGACCCATCCCAAGCAAGGAAATCGAAACTGTAATCAGAAATCTTCCAGCAAACAAAAGCCCAGGACCAGATGGCTTCACAGCTGAATTCTACCAAAAATTTAGAGAAGAGCTAACACCTATCTTACTCAAACTCTTCCAGAAAATTGCAGAAGAAGGTAAACTTCTAAACTCATTATATGAGGCCACCATCACCCTAATTCCAAAACCAGACAAAGATGCCACAAAAAAAGAAAACTACAGGCCAATATCACTGATGAACATAGATGCAAAAATCCTTAACAAAATTCTAGCAAACAGAATCCAACAACATATTAAAAAAATCATACACCATCACCAAGTGGGCTTTATCCCAGGAATGCAAGGATTCTTTTATATCTGCAAATCAATCAATGTAATACACCACATTAACAAATTGGAAGATAAAAACCATATGATTATCTCAATAGATGCAGAGAAAGCCTTTGACAAAATTCAACACCCATTTATGATTAAAACTCTCCAGAAAGCAGGAATAGAAGGAACATACCTCAACATAATAAAAGCTATATATGACAAACCCACAGCAAGCATTACCCTCAATGGTGAAAAATTGAAAGCACTTCTCCTAAAATCAGGAACAAGACAAGGGTGCCCACTTTCACCACTACTATTCAACATAGTGTTGGAAGTTTTGGCCACAGGAATCAGAGCAGAAAAAGAAGTAAAAGGGATCCAGATAGGAGAAGAAGAAGTGAAACTCTCGCTGTTCGCAGATGACATGATCCTCTACATAGAAAACCCTAAAGACTCTACCAGAAAATTACTAGAGCTAATCAATGAATATAGTAAAGTTTCCTCATCTTTAAAATGGAGCTGACAATACCAGGTCTAATGATGCTAAGGAGGCTGACTAGCAATAGAAAACACCAGGACAGAAAGTAATGGGATGGGAAAGCCCCATCGCTCTCCAAACGCAGCCATCCCGGGCAGGGGATGGGAGCTGACATTTACTTAGTTCCTTATAAAGACCAGTGGTAGACACAGGTACAGGGTATATTAAATGCAGAAATCCATCAACTCCATACAATTAATTCACTTCCCTGCCCGACTCCCTAAACACATTTGTTCTATAAATATGCTTTAAAAATACTCACATTTTCACTCATGGTAGTGGCTTTAGATGCAGAACTACTCTTCCTGTTTGTGGAATATAAAAAAGGACATTTACTACATTATTGCTTCCAATTCTAAAATACACATCCTCTTTCAGTTAATGTTACCTCCATACATGTTTCTTAACAGGAAGAAGAACATGTATCTTAGCCAGGTATAAAACGCCCAGCACTCCTAACTGAATTTCTCATATTTATAGATGATATTCACAGAGGAAAGCATGCAACAATATATCAGTTTGTGTGAAGCCCTGTGTATCTACTTGTAGCCTCAGGCTAGATACTAACAAAGTTTGCAGAATATGCAAACCACAGACTTACTAACTTTTAACTCACCAACTCATCAAGATTTAACATTTTGAAAGCTTGATCATTACAACCTCAAATTTCATTTTTTTCCATGGAAAAAAAGTTTTACACAGTGACTATGGTTTCAGATATCTGTTAAGGGCTGCATTGTATTCCCACCAAATACTCATAGGTTCAAGCCCCAATTCCCTCCAGTACCTCAGAATGTGACTGTACTTGAAGACAGGGTCTTTAAAAAGATAATTAAATTAACTAAACTAATTAGAGTGGGCCCTAATCCAATATGGCTGATATCCTTATAAGAAGAGGAAATTTACACACAAACATGGATGGAGGGAAGCCCATGTGAAGACAGGGACAGTGCCATCTTTAAGTCAAGGAAAGAGGTCTGGGCTTCTAGATCCCAGAACTGTGAGACAATAAATTTCTATTGTTTAAGCCACCAGTCTATGGCACTTTTAAGGCAGCTCTAGCAGGCTAATGCAACATCCAATTCATTATCCAACACATTTTGAGGGAGATTTGACAAATAGGAGACGTATCTAGGAATAAAGATATTTTCTCCCAGATTACTTCCTGGGTTAATAGACACACTGTGATTCAATGAAAGATAATAACCTCTCTCACCGTAGTGTGGTCAGCCTTTCTCCATATATAAGATGATGTCTCCCCTCTGTTCATAACCCTCCCTACAATTACTCTCCATCTTAATAAAAGCAGGAGTCTTCACAATTGCCTGGGGTTTGTGGCTATATCATCAGGCTACTCTGCTTTCCCAAGGTCACCCCGGAACTAATTATGGCTAGCCCTGCTAACTCGGACCTCACCCTGGACTTGCCCTGGGATGCTATGGGACTCAAAGCCCAGCGTTGAGGAGCAAGTCTAGGCACAGAAAATCAATGGCATTTGAAGCCATGATGGCTGAGAAGAGAAGAATGCCCATACGCTCCAGGTTGGGTCTGCCATTTCCATTCATACAAGGAGGACAGTGACAAACCAGCTGCACATAAACTGGAGACTGTGGTGATCTCATACAGATCTCATGCACCAATGAGTCCTCAATTTCTAACTCTAGTTAAGAAGAGTGAAAGTGCTATTCGCTCAGTTGTGTCTGATTCTTTGTGACCCCATGGACTGTAGCTCACCAGGCTCCTCTGTCCGTGGAATTCTCCATATAAGAATACGGAGTGGGTTGCTGTTCTTTTCTTGCAGGGATCTGACCCAGGGATCAAACCTGGGTCTTCTGTACTGCAGGCAGATTCTTTACTGTCTGAGGCACCAGGGAAGCCCTGGTTAACTCCAGTCAAGATGCTTCCTTAATCCCAGATTCATGTGCTCAGCTACTCACTAATTATCTCTACTTGGAAGTATAACAAGCATCTCAAATATGAAAATTCCAAAGCACTCCTGAGGTCTCCACCTACCCTCAACCCTACTCCCCAACATACTCCTCCCAAAACCTTACACACTTCAGTAAACTTTTCACACTTCATCCTTCCAGAGCCTTGAAGCCATCTCTGATTTCTTTCTTCTTCTCAGAGCCCACATCCAATCAGCATATTGTTCAAAATAGATTCAGAATAGATTCACCAACTGATCACAGCCTTGTCTAACTCAATGAAACTATGAGCCATGCCGTGTAGACCCAGACGGACGGGTCATGGTGGACAGGCCTGACAGAATGTGGTCCGCTGGAGGAGGGAATGGCAAACCACTTCAGTACTCTTGCCTTGAGACCCCATGAACAGTATGAAAAGCCAAAAAGATAGGACACTGAAAGATGAACTCCCCAGGTCAGTAGGTGCCCAATATGCTACTAGAGATCAGTGGAGAAATAACTCCAGAAAGAATGAAGGGATGGAGCGAAAGCAAAAACAACACCCAGTTGTGGATGTCATTGGTGATGGAGGTAAAGTCTGATGCTGTAAAGAGAAACACTGCATAGGAACCTGGAATGTTAGGTCCATGAATGAAGGTTAAATGGAAGTGGTCAAACAGGAGATGGCAAGAGTGAACACTGACATTTTAAGAATCAGTGAACTAAAATGAACTGGAATGGGTGAATTTAACTAAGATGACCATTATATCCAGTTCTGTGGGCAAGAATCCCTTAGAAGAAATGGAGTAGAGCTCATAGTCAACAAAAGAGTCTGAAATGCAGCACTTGGATGCAATCTCAAAAACAATAGAATGATCACTGTTCATTTCCAAGGCAAACCATTCGATATTACAGTAATCCAAGTCTATGCCCCAACCAGTAATGCTGAAGAAGCTGAAGTTGAACAGTTCTATGAAGACCTACAAGACCTTCTGGAACTAACACCCCCAAAAGATGTCCTTTTTATTATAGGGGACTGGAATGCAAAAGTAAGAAGTCAAGAGATACCAGAAGTAACAGGCAATTTTGTCCTTGGAGTACAAAATGAAGCAGGGCAGAGGCTGATAGAGTTTTGCCAAAAGAACGCACTGGTCATAGCAAATACCCTCTTCCAACAACACAAGAGAAGACTCTACACATGGACATTACCAGATGGTCAACACCAAAATCAGACTGATTATATTCTTTGCAGCCAAAGATGGAGAAGCTCTATACAATCAGCAAAAACAAGACTGGGAGCTGACTGTGGCTCAGATCATGAACTTGTATTGCCAAATTCAGACTTAAATTGGAAACAGTAGGGAAAACCACTAGACCATTCAGATATGACCCAAATCAAATCCCTTAATTATTATTATATAGATTATATAGTGGAAGTGAAAAACAGATTCAAGGGATTAGATCTGAAGCGTGCCTGAAGAGCTATGGACGGAGGTTCATGACATTGTACAGGAGGCAGTGATCAAGACCATCCCCAAGAAAAAGAAATGCAAAAAGGCAAAATGATTGTCTGAGGAGGCCTTACAAATAGCTGTGAAAAGAAGAGAAGCTAAAGGCAAAGGAGAAAAGGAAAGATATTCCCATTTGAATGCAGAGTTCCAAAGAATAGCAAGGAGAGATAAGAAAGCCTTTCTCAGTGATCAATGCAAAGAAGTAGAGAAAAACAATAGAATGGGAAAGACAGGAGATCTCCTCAAGAAAATTAGAAATACCAAGGGAACATTTCATGCAAAGATGGGCACAATAAAGGACAGAGATGGTATGGACCTAACAGAAGCAGAAGATATTAAGAAGTGGCAACAATACACAGAAGAACTACACGAAAAATATCTTCATGACCCAGATAACCCCGATGGTGTGATCACCCACCTAGAGTCAGACATCCTGGAATGTGAAGTCAAGTGGGTCTTAGGAAGCAGCACTACCAACAAAGCTAGTGGAGGTGATGGAATTCCAGCTAAGCTATTTCAAATCCTAAAAGCTGATGCTGTGAAAGTGCTGCACTCAATATTCCACAAATTTAAAAAACTTAGCAGTGGCCACAGGACTGAAAAAGGTCAATTTCATTCCAAAGATGGGCAATGCCAAAGAATGTTCAAACTACTGCACAACTGCACTCATCTCAGACGCTAGTAACGTAATGCTCAAAATTCTCCAAGCCAGGCTTCAACAGTATGTGAACTGTGAAATTCCAAATGTTCAAGTTGGATTTAGAAAAGGCAGAGGAACCAGAGATCAAATTGCCAACATCCGTTGGATCATTGAAAAAGCAAGAGAGTTCCAGAAAAACATCTATTTCTGCTTTATTGGCTACTCCAAAGCCTTTGACTGTGTGGATCACAACAAACTCTGGAAAATTCTGAAAGAGATGGGAATACCAGACCACCTTACCTGCCCCCTGAGAAATCTGTATGCAAGTCAAGAAGCAACAGTTAGAACTGGACATGGAACAACAGACTGGTTCCAAATCGGGAAAGGAGTACGTCAAGGCTGTATATTGTCACCCTGCTTATTTAACTTATATGCAGAGTACATCACACGAAATGCCGGGCTGGATGAAGCACAAGCTGGAATCAAGATTGTGCGACACTGCCCTTATGGCAGAAAGTGAAGAAGAACTAAAGAGCCTCTTGATGAAAGTGAAGGAGGAGAGTGAAAAAGCTGGCTTAAAACTCAACATTCAGAAAACTAAGATCATAGCATCCAGTCACTTCATGGCAAATAGGGAAACAATAGAAACAGTGAGAGACTTTATTTTTTGGGGCCCCAAAATCACTGCAGATGGTGACCACAGGCATGAAATTAAAAGACGCTCCTTGGAAGAAAAGCTATGATCAACCTAGACAGCATTTTAAAAAGCAGAGAGATTACTTTGCCAACAAAGGTCCGCATAGTCAAAGGTATGGTTTTTCCAGTAAGGTATGGATGTGAGAATTGGACCATAAAGGCGAGCACCAAAGAATTGATGCTTTTGAACTGTGGTGCTAGAGAAGACTCTCGAGAGTCCCTTGGACTGCAAGGAGATCCAACCGGTCCATCCTAAAGGAAATCAGTCCTGAATATTCACTGGAAGGACTGATGCTGAAGCTGAAACTCCAATACTTTGGCCACCTCATGCGAAGAGCAGACTCACTGGAAAAGACCCTGATGCTGGGAGGGATTGGGGGCAGGAGGAGAAGGGCACGACAGAGGATGAGATGGTTTGATGGCATCACCAACTTGATGGACATGAATTTGAGTAAACTTAGGGAGTTGGTGATGGACAGGGAAGCCTGGCGTGCTGCAATCTATGGGGTCGAAAAGAGTCAGACATGACTGAATTACTGAACTGACTGACTGTCACTTCTCGACATTGTCGACACCATCTTTTTGGGAGTATCCGCCATCTTCTCTTGTCTAGATTATTTAGTAATTAACTAATTGGTCTCTCTGCTTCCTCCACCCTGTCACCTTTACAGTTTATTCTCAACAGAGCAGCCAGTGTGAATTTTAAGAATTAAGTACGAAGATGCCACCTCTCTGCTCAAGGTTCTCCAATGATATCCCATCTTACTTAGAGCCAAAGCCAAACTTCTGCCGGGAAGAGGCTGTGTGTAATTTGTCATCTGCCCCCACTATGCTACTGTGCTCACTCATGTCTTCCTCGAGTTGTTATCACTCTGCTCCAACCAATCCCCTTATTGTTCCTCAGATACTCCAGGCATGCCCAGCCTTTCCCCTTGTTCTCTCCTTTCTGCTTGAACACACGTCTCATGGTTACCTGCATGACTCACTCCCTCCTTCAAACCCTTCTCAGATGTCCCCTCATCAGCGAGGCCCTCCCTAACCACCTATTGACAAGGATAATCTCCACTCCTGCCCTCTGCGTTCTCTGTTCTCTTGCTGCTTTATTTTTCTCCATTATACTTAGCACAATCTCACATACTGTTGAGCTCATGTACTTGTTCACTTTCCGCCGTCCTCCACTAGAATGTAACTCCATGGGACAGAGGGGTTTCTTGGTCTGTTCTGTTCACTGCTATGTTACCAGTCCCTAGGACGGAGTTGGACGCATAATTGGCATCCGACTAAATGTAAAATTTAGTGCTAAATAAAATTTTATTTGGACACTTTAAATTTAGGGAAACATAGAAAAAAAAAAAAAGATTTTTTCAAGTAGTACTGGGCAAATGCCTAAGAAGTCAAATTAGTGACTCTTATTTCTTCTCTGGTGGCTCAGACGGTAAAGAACCCGCTGCAGTGCGGGAGGCCTGAGTTTGATCCCTAGGTTGGGAAGATCCCCTGGAGGAGGGCATGGCAACCCACTCCAGTATTCTTGCCTGGAGAATCCCACGGACAAAGGAGCCTGGTGGGTCACAGTCCATGGGGTCGCAAAGAGTCAGACATGACTGAATGATTAAGCACAGCACAGTTCTCTTCTAGATGATTAAGCATCACTGACAAGTAGGCATGAGGTGGGCTGTGTTCCTTGATGAATCCAAGTCACTGCCCAAAGAATTAAACCCTCACAAATAACCCAACTTCCCACTTTTGAATTTAAACGGATGATTAACAAAAAAGCAGTTGATGTGGGGGAAAGCATGCATTAAGAAAGTATACTTACTGGAAAGATGTTTCTTCTACAAAAGAATAAGTAAATATCATTAATGTAAGAATAGGGTATGATACAAATTCATATAAAAATGAGTTTGGAATTAATTCCTTGTTTTCAATTTTGATTCTCACTTGCTGACATTTATACCTTCTAAATGGAGGGTAGGCAAACTTTTTCTGCAAAGGCCCACAAGGTAAATATTTTAGGCTTTGTAGGCAAAGAGGTAAAATCAAGGATATTAAGCAGGTACTAACATAACAAAAGAGAAAACAAATTTCCAAAAATTTTTATCAATGAATTAAGAAGTCATAATATAACTGAATCACTTAGCTGTATACCTGAAACTAATGTAACATTGTTAATCAACTGTACTCCAATATAAGATGAAAAGTAAAAAAAAAAAAAAAAAAAAGGCATGTGCATTTTTTTTTGCCAAGCACTTACAGACTTTTTTTCAAGTAACTTTCAATAAACCCACTGAAATAAAAAAATAATAATCAAAATCTAGTAATACAGGTCTACTAATTAGAAGCATGGAATTATTTTGGGGGATATTTTTCTTAATTGATGTTCAACAGTAGTTCCCTGTTATCAGATAGATTGTAAAGTTTATTTGCAAAAAGTATTCTTAGCTTGTGGCCCATAGAAAAATCAAGTGGCAGACCAGATCTGGTCCATGAGTCACAGTTTGCCAACCCCTTCTGAAATGCAAGTTCAAGAAAACAACTCTCCTAGAGAGGTTTTCTGCTAGATGAAAATGAGGGTAACATTCCTAGCTAATGAATTAATAATATTCATATAAAATCTTCAAGTCATTCATTATTCTAAGAAAAACTGTTTACCAAATCTTTAATAAAAACACTCGGACAGACATTCTTTGCAGGTAGAGGTAAGAGATGACAAGAATTTTAATGAGCAATCTAATCTGTCTGTACTTCCATGGTTGACCAGCAGGGGGACCAGCAGCCAGATTACATTACACTGAACTGGACTGAAACACCACACAAAAGAACAGCTACTTATTAACTCACAGAGCAGTTATTTTTAATAATAGGGACTATCCTTGAAACCACATTTATGAAAACATTTTACAATACATATTTATAGGTATCATTAGAAACTCCCTTTAAATTTAAGTTTTATTTTGGTATAAAAAAATGTTTAAACCTATTTTCCAAAAGTAGTGTTCACCATAAAATGGCTAGGAGTAAAGAAAGAAATTAAGAGAATAAAGCACTTAAAAATCTCATCCATTTACCTCAAACTTACTGTATCACCAAATAGGAGCTCCAAGAGACCTAAACCCGAAGAAATCAAAACCTCAGAAGCAACTATAATACTATAGGTTTCTAGTTTTTACTGAACAATTCTCTTCTAAATACATTTGTGCTAAACGTGACATTTAACATTCCGTGGTTCTACACTGATAGAACATTTCACAGATTTATTCCAATGAAATTTTTATCATAAAACTAGAAATTAATTTACATCTTAAGAAGCACAATTCCTAACTTAAAAGGATCTTAAATAGATGAACATGTGCTATCAACGCCCACCCCCGCTGCATCTCTTGGTGTCGCTGCCCTATGCCACTCCAGGGAGCCTCTCATGGATTCTGTGGTGTTTCCTGAAATGTTGCAAAGAGACAGCTCTATCTTTTCCTCCCTATGTTTGCCAGGATGCTTCATGACTCACCTGAGTGTCATCTTGAACATTTCCTACTGCAGGAAAGTTAACCAAAAATGTTCTCCAGAGTTTGTTAGAACCTCTTAGAAGAATCAGTGTATCAAAGAAAACTTAATACCCGCAGAAGTTTTCTAGCAAAGAGGGAAATTTACTTACTTGAAAAGTAGCCTTTCCGCTGAGCGTAGCACACGCCAAGGCCACAGACGGAAATCACTAAGGCCACAATGACCACAGCTGCTATGATGCCACTTATGTTGAGATCATCTGGAATGCAAAAGAATCCACGCATGAACTAGTGTCAAAAAGATGGGACAGATGTAGTCATTCAGTTGCAAAAGCTCAAAAAGCTCCCCTTTGTAGACACACCATAAACAACAGATAGTTTCATGCTCTTTAAGTCTGGTCAACTAACTCACAGGACACGGTTCAAAATTGGCTGGAAACATTAATAGAGATAAGTTTTATAAGAACCTTTTATATCTGGAAAAGTTCTATGATCCAGAAATAAAATACAAATATATGGCATTCTCCAGCAGGCATTTGGAGACACAATAATCCATATGATTAAATATCAGGTTACAAGTGAACTTTAAAGTTCAGTGAGTTCAAGTATTCTCAACACTACCCACCTTATGCCTGACTAAATAGAAAATGTAGTAACACGTATGAAAATAGTGTGTTCTTTCTTTAAAAAAAAAAAAAGCCATGATAAAAGGAGGGGATCATTATTTGGGTGGAGCGGAAAGGAACCACATGCTCTGTGTGAAGTAGCTTCTTCTGGGGCTGTACAGTGAAGCGGCCTAGGAGTAACCAGCAAACCTGCGATTCACTTTCTTCTACACTTTACAAAGCACTGACTTAGAGCAGTCAACAGATCTGGTTTTGGTGACAAGTTCTTGGTGAGAATTCAAAAAAGAAAACTGGAAATCAGACTTCATGAATTATGTATTTCCAAAGATGTGAATTCCAAATCAAGAGTGTGAAACATCTAGGATTAAGGGATGAGCCTTAAACAAAGTAATTCTGACGTCTGAATCAGCTTATACCAGAAAGTGTAGGTATGTGGGAACCATGCTCAAATTAAAGTGATGCTTCCAGGACTGCAAGGAGATCCAACCAGTCCATCCTAAAGGAGATCAGTCCTGAATGTTCATTGTAAGGATGATGCTGAAGCTGAAACTTCAAATTTTGGCCACCTGATGCAAAGAACTGACTCACTGGAAAAGACCCTGATGCTGGGAAAGATTGAAGGCAGGAAGGGAAGGGGACGACAGAGGATGAGACAGTTGGACCGACTTGATGGACACGAGTTTGAGTAAGTTCCGGGAGTTGGTGATGGACAGGGAAGCCTGGTGTGCTGCGATTCATGGGGTCGCAAAGAGTCAAAACTGAACTGAACTGAACTAGGAAAACACAAAATTCTAAATTTTATGTATTTATTTACTGCATGCTAGGAAAAAACCAACTAGTATGCAAAACTATGACTTCATAGATAATATTTCTTAAAATGAGGCTAAATTAGATATTGACATTAAATACGAGCATTTAAAGAAAAGAAAAAGGATGGATTTTTCTAATAACTCTAAAGCAGCACTGAGAGGGATATTTTCTGATAATTTAAGCAAATGCTCATGTCTGACTATAAACGTTTAACTTGTGAGTCAGTTAGGTGGATAGTATGTATACCTGAAATTCAAAAAGAACTGAAATTCAAACTTGTAGAAATTAAGAGTATACTCCTGAATATCTTTACTTTAGGATATCCTGAAGTCTAATAAGAATATGGTTTCTTTAAAAAAAAAAAAATGATGCTAAGAGTTAACTATACATAGACAGTATGAATTACTGCCTACACATCTGCATACCTCAAAAGCACTGAATAAATGAACTTCTGACCCCACAAAGCTGAAGACAAGTTCCTGAATCAGGGGGAGCCCTCAGTACTCTGCTTTAGGATGCAGCCCCCCGGAGTGACCTTTAACCCTGCGGGTGCCATCTCCAGCTCATCCCTCTCTACTGCACAACTGTTTTCAAACCAATGACTTTCATACAAGAAAGAATTAAAACATTTTATTACAAATAAGACTGAAAAAAATTATCATGCTCACTCTGAAACCCATGTAGTCTGAAAAGATTCTTGAATCTGAATTTAACTGGACTTTAAGAAGCTTATTTTATGTAATTTATATGAGTTATATTTTACAGCAAACTAGATCCATAACTATATTCAACATGTCTTGGGAGTTCCCGGCTGGCCTAGTGGTTAGGACTTGGCATTTTCATTGCTGTGTCCCAGGTTCAGTCTCTGGTTGGGGAACTGAGATCCTGCAAGCCACACAGCACAGTTGAAAGACCCCCAAAAACAACAAAAAAAGTCTCTTTAGTCTGCAATAAGTACAAACATAGTATTTTGGGGGACTGAAAAAATTAACAATTAAAATAGCCAATAATTAACAGTGCTCATAATACATCAATGCCATCCTAACACCTTTGAATATTATTTTAATCTTCATACCAACCTTATGAGGACAGTATTTCACTATCTCCATTTTGGGGAGACTGAGGCACAGAGGTTAATTAACTTGTTCAAGAGCATGCAGTTCATAAGTGGCAAAGCTGGAATTCAAATCCCTATTCTCTATCCTTGACCCCAAGCACTTAACAAGACTCTGAGCTTTCGTTTGAAAGAGGATTGCTCAGCTGAGCATATTATTTCAATAATTATTCAAAAATCTGTAAAATATAATGATAAATATCCTTGGCTTGTTTGGAGGTGGATTAAAACAGCATCTTTGCTTTTTTGTGACATTATGTCAAGCTGACTTTAAACATTCCCTCTGGTTTATCCTTCACATGGCTTAGCCCTTAACCTATCTCTTGCTCTCTCCACCCTTAAATAACTGCACATTCTAACTGCAAACCCTTTGTTCCTCCCAATATTTCGTGCTTACCTACTTGCATTCGTTTCCCAGGGCACCTGCGATGTCCAACAGAATTACGGGCTTCGCAGGAATATTCTCCACTGTCCAGTTTTGAAACAGTATTAAATTGCTATTTGTGGAAGAAAAAAATATATCTTTAAGCAATAACTCTATCAGTAGACTCCTAAAAGAACCTCATGTAATATACGTGCCCAGAAATAGCCAGGGTTCTGACCTCTTTGAGGCCTTCCTCTCTCTTCTCTACTCCCTGCAGCATCCCTCCTCTTTCTGCATCCTTCAACAGGGTGGGACAGAAAGCTTTCTCCTGTGCACTCACTTTACGGAATCATCAGTCCCCAAAACCAGACTCCTTTAATGATGTTCACCATGAACTCAAAGCCAAGGTTTATGTGCAAACAACAAGTTAGACTGAAGCCAAAAGTGATCTCCCAGCACACGATAACTCGATTCAAAGGAAGCTGCTGTCATCCACACGCTGGAGTCTTTGGCTCATTTCTCAGGAAATAGCCCATCGTGGCTCTGCCCTGCTGCACCCCTTTGACATCACGGATACTTCAAGGGTTGGGGCTGAGGAAAGCAAATCTATATCATTTCAGACTCGCCTTGGGGCTTTTCATCACCTGCTCTGAGAAAAAATAAATTTGCAAAGTAAATATAGCCAAGTGTGACAGCAGGTTTGCGGCCGAGTTTCTTAGTGTAAAATCACTTGGACCTGCTGACTAAGGCTGCCAACTCTGAAAGGGCCAGGGTGTCCTCCCTTACTGAGCAAGCACACCCACTGATACGCTGATCCTTCAGTCTCTTTACTAATCTTCTGATTAGTCACCAGAAGATCTAGTTTTTAAATGTTACTGTGCACTGCAGACTCAAGGGAGGAAAATAAACATTATACTCTCCTCTTAAAATTCATTAAAATTTTTATTACCATGCCTTCAAAACTTTCTCACAATGATTGTGGCAGTGATCCTGCATGGCTAAAAACGCAGCATTTTTAAACTGACACACTACTTTGAATGAAAAAAAAAGCTTCAGATTTAATGATCTTCTTTAACTCCCACTTCAACCCTAAAAAGTCAGAGACAAGGCAGTAAAATATCTTTATTTGTAAATGTCATTAACTTGAAAGAGCTTTTTAAAAAAATAGGTTTCCATCAATATTCCTTAGAAAAGCTTTTTGATCCATCAATCTGGACTAAAGCTAAAGTATTAGACAGTCAAGTCACAGAGGTTTTGATGAGTGAGTCATGGCAGAGTTTAATGACAGACATCCTATCACAGGCTGGCAATAGGCACAGTTCTCACACGGCTGGCACCGAGGTCAGGACATCCCCAAGTGTGATGTTTTTTAAAAGTTTTTATTATAGTACAGGTGGTTTACAATGTTGTGCTAGCCTCTGGTGTTCAATTATACATACATATAAATCTCTATCCTTTTTTAGAATCTTTTCCCTCATAGTTGATTAGAAGATGTTGAACACAGTTCCCTGTGCTGTATAGTAGGACCTCGTTGTTTATCTATTTTATGTATAGTAGCTTTGTATCTGCTGACCCCAAACTCCTAATTTATCCTTCCCTTCCCCTTTTGGCAACCATAAGTTCCCTTTCGATCTCTGTGAGTCTGTTTCTGTTTTGTAAATAAGTTCATTTGTATTATGTTTTAGATTCCACATATGATGGAATAAATGATGTCATATGATATTTGTCTTTGATTTATTTCACTTAGTATGATAATCTCTATGTTCATCCATGTTGTTGCAAATGGCATTATTTCACACACACACGTATATACACACATTACATCTACTTTACCCATTCATCTGTTGATGGAGATTTTGGTTGCTTCTACATTTTGATTACTGTAAACAGTGCTTTATAAACATTGAGGGGCATGTGTCTTTTCAAATTAGTTTTCTCCGGAAAACTATACGCCCCATGACATTGCTGGGTCTTATGGTAGCTCTATTTTTAGTTTTTTAAGGAATCTCCATACTGTTTTCCATAGTGAGGGAACCAATTTACATTTCCACCAATGGTGTAGGAGAATTCCCTTTCCCGAGAGAGTTTTCGTGCATTTCCCTGATATTATAAATACGAGACAGCACTTAGTACCTTTCCAGGCCTGATCCATCATCATGACCGCATCTCGGCGTGCCTCAGGCCCTGGGTGCCAAGCCTCGTGTGCCCAGCTCCCCAGTTCTCTCCTCTCATCCCCTAAGGCAGCGTTTTCCCTCACTTCTCTGCATGAGTGGCTCTGTCCTTCCTGCTCCCCTTTCCTCTCTCTACTTAATAAGCAACGGTATCAGCCCTCTACTCACATTAGTTTAGTTCTAATAATTTTCTCCCCAAATGCAAGACAGTTACTAGGCCAATGCTTAAAATGGCCTTACCAGAGTTCCAGATTTTGGATTCATTGTGTATGAGCTGTTGGTGATCTGGGAGCCCAGTTTTGGATTCTCTAGCAAAGGGACGCCGTTCTTAAACCACGTGTATTCAGGAGCTGGGTTGCCTTCTTTGTCCTGACATCGCAGCTCTACCACAGTTCCACGCAGAGCAGAACTGGGTACTTCACATGATGGAACTGCCGGAGCCACTGAAGGTTGGAAATCAAACAGCATTGGTTATTTACAAGCTGAACAAGTATACTAACAACCCAGCAAAGATGGACTTACTGGACATCTGTGATAGAGACTGGCTATTATTCAAGAGACCCACTCCCTTTCTTCACTAGCACACAGCCAGGGCACACTTGCCAGACCCCTTGCAGCCAGATGGGGTCACATGCATGAGTTCTAGCCAATGGAATACATGCTATTCCCAGTCTTGACCTAGAAAAACTTCCTGTATGATTCTCCATTCCTTCCTTCCTTCTAAAACTGAGCAGGACCCTATGATCCTTGCCTCCGCCCCCATCCCCCCTCCCCATGTCCTCTGCCTGCACTTTTATTTTAATTGAAGGATAATTGCTCTACAATATTGGTTTGATTTTTGCCACACATCAACATTGGGGCTTCCCTGGTAGCACTAGTGGTGAAGAACTCGTCTGCCAATGCAGGAGAAGTTAGAGACACTGGTTCCATCTCTGAGTCGGGAAGATCCCCTGGAGGAGGACAAGGCAATGCACTCCAGTATTCTTGCCTGGAGAATCCCCTGGACAGAGAAGCCTGGTGGGCTACAGTCCATGGGGTCACAAACAGTTGGACATGACTGAAGTGACTTAGCACGCATGCATACATCAACATGAAATAGCCGTAAGTATACATATGTCCCCTCCCTCTAGGTTGTCACAGAGCCCCAGTTTGAGTTACCTGAATCATATACTCTGCCTGCCTTTTGTCTGTGGAAAAAATTTAGTCAAAGAGTAAGTTTAATCAGAGAAGTGAGAAAATGCAGAAACAGAGGAAAACAGTCAAAAGAGACCAGATAATAATAGGTTAGTCATTAAGCATAGTCGAGGACCTTCACTTCCTTCTGAGTGGCTATAGATAATATTCTGAGCCATATCCTGTCTTATAGATACGGAAATCCCAGATGGAGAAGCTAACTCATGATGCCCAGACTGTAGCTGCCATAATTCTCAGAACTGGCCTCAAAGAAATGGAAACAAACTATCCTGGAACTGAAGATTGTACCTGAAACTATCAAGATGTTGCTGATCAGACCACCAATGACCAATCTCAAGATGACCTCAGAGCTGAATGTGCTGTTTCTGCACGTAACACCCCCCTCTGTCTATAAAAGCTCTTACCCCTTGATTGTCGGGGGGTGAGGGCAGTTGGGCTGTGGACAGGGCCGTCCCCTGCCTCCATCCCCAGCATTGCCAGTATCCAAAATAAAGCACACTTTCCTTTCCACCAGGGCTTCCCTCGTGACTCAGCTGGTAAAGAATCCACCTGCAATGCAGGAGACCTGAGTTCGATCCCTGGGTCGGGAAGATCCCCTGGAGAAGGGAAAGGCTACCCATTCCAGTATTTTGGCCTGGAGAATTCCATGGACTGTAAAATCCATGGAGTTGCAAAAAGTCAGACATGACTGAGCAACTTTCACTTCACTTCACTTCCTTCCCACCAACCTGACCTCTTGAATGGCTTTTGAGGGGTGAGCAGTGGGACCTGGGTTTGGTAATACTCCTACCCCTCCCACTACCAGCTAGGTGTCAATACCCATGGTGACCTCAAAAAGCTATGTATTGAGGATGTTAGTCGCGCATTAGCTTGGATCTCCACTGATTTGGAATCTCCCTGCAATGTGGGAAACGTGGGTTCCATCCTTGACTTTGGGAAGATCCCCTGGAGAAGGGAATGGCAACCCACTCCAGTATTCTTGCCTGAAGAATTCCATGGACATAGTAGCTTGGCAGGATATAGTCCATGGAGTCACAAAGACTATTATTATCTATTATTTATCTATTATCTATCTATATTATCTATTATATATCTATTATCTATTACTACTATTATTATCTCTGTCCCCAACCATTTAGACTTGACTTACACGAGGAAGAAACTTCTATTACATAAGCCACTCACTGAGAGTTCAAGGCTTACCTGTTACAATAGGAAGCACAACATTAGCTACTACAATTCTTTTTTAGATAACAAACTCTACTTTTCCCCTCACCAATGGTTTTAATGTATTCTTATCAACTATATTCAAAGTGAAAGCTGACAACATTTTCAGGGCCAGTACTCAAACAAAAATACTTTTCAGGCCAAGAAAGAAAATACCTGTGTTAGTGTTATTCTAGGGTTCTATTCTATTCCTGGATTTAAGGAAAGTCTGATTTAAAGTCAAGTCAAATTTGTAAAGTAAACCAGACTTTCCTTAAATCCAGGAAAATCCAGAACTGTCTGTGTAGGCAGAATTCTAACATGGTCCCCCAAGTTCCCAGGGCCTGGTGTGTATACACTTTCTCTCAGTTATTCAATCAAACATACATGTAAATCCTACTCTGTAGGGGTCTTAGAGTTGAAATTAAGGTTGCAAATATGTCTTTAAGGGAAGAGAGATTGTACAGATGGTTTTGCCCTAATCACATGACCTCTTAATTTTTTTAATTAGTTTTTATTGGGGCGTAGTTGCTTTACAGTATCGTGTTAGTTTCTACTGTATAGCAAAGTGAATCAGCCATCAGTTGAGTTCAGTTGCTCAGTCATGTCCGACTCTTTGCGACCCCGTGGACTGCAGCACCCCAGGCTTCCCTGTCCTTCACTACCTCATGGAGTTGCTCAAACTCATGTCCATTGAGTGAGCGATGCCATCCAACCGTCTCATCCTCTGTAGCCACCTTCTCCTGTCCTCAATTTGCCAAGCATCAGGCTCTTTTCCAATGAGTCGGTTCTTAAATCAGCTAAGTATGTACATATATACCCTCTTTTCTGGATCTCCTTCCCATTTAGGTCACGACAGACATTGAGTAGAGTTCCCTGAGCTACGTGGTAGGTTCTCGTTAGTCATTTTCAATTTCTTTCTTTTTCAGTTGTGCTGTTGCAGCATGTGGGATCTTGGTTCCCCAATCAGGGACTGAACCCTTGCTCCCTGGGGTGGAAGTGCAGCATCTTAACCACTGGACCACCAGGGAAGTCCCACATGATCTCTTTAAAAAAGTAGTTTTCTCGGTTAGTCACAGAAAGGAAATTCAGACATTCAAAACACAAGAAGGAGTCAATGCTTTTGTTGGGCTGTAGATGGACAGGGCCACGTGGCAAGGAATGTAGTGGCTGTAGAATTGGGTGTGGCCCCAGCTGACGGCCAGCATGGACTGGAGACTTCAGACCTACAACCACGTGTTCACCAATCTGGTGCTTTAATCTCTCAGTCGTGTTTGACTCTTTGCAACCCCACGGACTGTAACCATCCAGACTCCTCTGTCCATGGGATTTTCCAGACAAGAATACTGGAGCGGGTTGCCATTTCCTTCTCCAGGGGATCTTCCCCACCCAGGGATTGAACCTGGGTCTCCTGCATTGCGGGCGGGTTCTCTACCAACTGAGCTACCAGGGAAGCCCAATCATAAGGAAGTGAAATCTGCCAAGGACGTGAAATCTTTGCCACTGAGCTACCAGGGAAGCCCAATCATAAGGAAGTGAACCTGCCAATTTCACTGCCATAAGGAAGTGAAATCAGCATCAACAAGGTTGGCCGCAGAATTTTCTCCAGAACCTCCAGCCAAGAATTGAGCCCAGCTGACTCCTTGATCTCAGCCTCGTGATAAGACACCCGCTTCTGATCTACAGAACCATGAGCTAATAAATATGTGTTTTTTCTTAATGTTTTTATTTACTTATTTGGCTGAGCTGAGTCTTAGTTGTAGCATGTGGGATCTTCAATCTTCATTACGGCATGTAAACTCTTAATTGTGGCATGTGGGATCTAGTTCCCTGACTAGGGACCCCTGCATTGGAAGCTTGGAGTCTTAGTGACTGGAACACCAGGGGAGTCCCAAATGGGTGCTATTTTAAACTGCTACGTTTGTAATCATTTATTATGTAGCAACAGAAGACTAATCCACCAGCTGAATCTCCTGCAAGATTTTCTGAATTAAATTTCTTCTGTTAACAGTACATCATTTGTATTTTAGAAAAAAGCCTACATATAATAGAAAAAGGAAGAGGATTTACTTTATTCTCTTTGCTTGACAGTTTATAGTAACATCTATGGAGAAGAATGGATCAGTTCCTCCACCAGTGATCATCATGGGCAGTTACTGTCTATCAGCGTATCTCAGAGTAACTAATTGCACTGGCTTTGCATTTAACCTGATCAGGATTCAAATACTGGTCCAGACACTAGCTGTGCAGTCCTGGAAAAATCACTTAACATCTATATATTCATCCATAAAAATCAGGTTGTCAGTGAATATTAAGTAAAATCACACATTTGAAAGAGCCTAATGCATACTAGCTGCACAATAAATGCTAATTTCTTTTCTTAACAGAATAACTTCTATACTTCCCCAGCCTATAGTTTCTAAAAAGTTTATTTTATTGAAGTATAGTTGATTTACAATGTTGTGTTAATTTCTGCTTGCAGCAAAGTGATTCAGATACATATATATATATATATATATATATATATATATATAAAATCACTGTTTTTCATATTCTTTTCCAATATGGTTTATCACAGAAGACTGAATATAGCTCCCTGAGCTATAGATTAGGACCTTGTTAATTGTTCATTCAATATGTGATAGTTTGCATCTGCTAATTCCAATACTTTTTTGTTTTATTGCTTTTTTATCATCTCATTTGAGACCATATAATAAGAGAATCACTACATGTGCTGAAAGTGAATGAAAAATAAACTCTTGAGGAAAATGCTTCTATGTACAGTGTAGGATCCCCTGGAGAAGGAAATGGCAACCTGCTCCAGTCTTCTTGCCTGAAAAATCCCATGGACAGAGGAGCCTGGTGGGCTACAGTTCATGGGGTTGCAAAGAGTCAGACACGACTGATTATGCATGCACACAGGGTAGGATCATTAAGATTTACCTCAATCTTCACTGGAAAGAGACTTTGGCATAATGAATCAGTAATAGTACAAGGTCAGCAGCCAGTGAAGTGGAGAGGCTGCTACAGGGAAGGTGGTGCTGGAGGTCCACCTTCATAACTCTACTCTCCGGGGCCCCGAGTTGCCTCACTGCTCTGGAGCTGGGTGAGGGGATGAGGGTGGGAACGGTAACCCCAGGTCACTGAGTCACCCTTGGGTAGGTCATTGAGTCCAGCAGGTAGACACACACACAAGCACATCACCTAATACTTCTAGAGTGACCGTATCCTCCTCCAGGTTTTGACCTTGTTCCGATGGTGCACTAACTTCACAGCGATATTTCCCGGCATCATTTCTTGTAACATTTTTGATCCGTATGCTGAAATCTATCATCTCAGCTCGATCTTTAAAATCACCTTTTAGAAAAAGAAGACAATGGTGTTAACAATGAGGTGATAACTTTCTACATACTACCTTCTTCTAATCACTTTGTTCAGTAACCACTGCATTTATTTTCCTATTAACAAACTCAATGAAAAGATGTAAAAATTGTTTATGAGTGCTGCTATTTCAAATTTCTTTCTTTTTTTTTTTTTAGAATCTCAGACTGTTCACAAAAGAACACTCAGTGCCGGGAGCCATTATGGGAAGTCCCACCCGTGACGAGGTCATGAAGAAAATACCGGGCAGGCAAGGCCGTCCGGGACCCCATCCATGACGAGGTCATGAGGAAAAAACCTGACAGGCAAGGCCGCCTAGGATAAAGGACCCTCCAGGTTGGCCTCGGCCTCTACCCTTTTCTGCTGTTGTTCTTGTTCGCCCTGCTGCGGATTCTTGTGTTGCCTGCCGAGAGCTCTCCTGCTCCTCTTTCACTGAATAAAGAACAACTTAAAACCCTAATTAATAAATCTCCTAGACGCTGGTACCCCATGAAGGGGCCAGGGATGAAGGAAATGCTTCAATTCAAACCCTTTCGCTGGCATTCTGGCTTGTTTGATAAATGTGTGCTCTCATTGCAAAAAATGCTTATGATTGTTCTAAACATCCTAAGCATAGTATGCTAACGAAAGAAACTATTAATCATAGGCCCCTTCGCGGGGTGCGAAAAGCTCCACAAATATTATAGCCACATATACGCCTAATAGAAAGTGCTTTAGATAGAGACTAGCTGGCAACTTCTTGCAGGTAATTAACTTTTGGACTAAGAGCCTGTTTTGTGCTATATCTTTTGCATTTCTGTTCTGTAAAAATGTAATCCCATCCAGTTCCCATGGAGATGACACCTAATAGAAAGAAAATAGATTAACCACAAAAAAAGACAGGGTCGGCTACTGAAGTTGCTTAAAGTTGCACCAGGTGAAGCCATAAATTTTCAACAGGCCTGAAGGCCAAAGGATATTATACATAGAGATTAACCATAAAAAAGGCCCTAATAGCCACAGAGCCCTTTGGAGGGTGAGGAAGCCCTATTAGAGAACACAAAAAATATTGTTTTAAAAGTGGTTATTAGATCAACGTTTGATTGATGTTAATGTGCTGAGGTTGTGCAGTGGAAACTATTGTTAATATAGTTGGAGATCTAGAAAAATAAGAGTTTAGCCCTAGTGTAAAAACAATAAGATAATTGCTAATTTTAACCAGGAGTGCTAAACAGGGGCTCCCTCACCAGAGCCACAGTCTTTGTGTGTTAAACTTTTTAGATAAATTTAGCTGAGAATTTCTGCAAAAAGACTGACTTTTATGTCAACAGGATTGTATTTCTATTATGTTGCGACTTGCTGTACCATGAGACTGCCACTTTTCTGTTTTCTGCTAACGTCAAGGCCAGAAGATGTACCAAAAAATCTATGGGAAAAGACTCTCATAAACAAAAAATATACAGAGCACACCTGGTTTCGTGAAGGACAAGCTGATATAATGTTAAACTAAGTCTGTATGCTTATCTCCCCTTAGAAATGTACCAACTTAGGGTATAAAGGCTACGGTGAAAAATAAAACACTGCCAGACTTTGCTGCACATCCCGGTCTGGTCTCTCTCTCTCTCTCTCTCTCTCTCTCTCTCCCCCTCATAGACTTGGCCCTATCAAGGCTGGTCTCACGTGTCTTTTTCTTGCCGACGTCGTTCATCCTGAGGGTTCCCCTGGATCCTGCTGGGACTGGACCCCGGCAACTCAGTTCTAACCACTGGATTATTCTGAACTAAATCCCAGCATCGTTGCATTGTATCTATCATTATCAACACTTTAACTTAAAAGCTCACTATATATTCAACAAGATCAGGGAGTATAAAGAAATGTATAACAAAAAATTTTATAAAGAAAACCCTGGATAAAGGTGGTTATATTTACCTTCGCCTAAGAGCCAACCCCCTAAGCTTCTCAGTGATGACCTAGATTTCTGGATCACCCGGAAATAGGGTAAAATTATTACAACTGAGCAGCGACCCTCCATCCCAACCCCACACCATCTTTTCTTCCTTTCTGTCAAGAATTTAATCTATTAGACCAGCAAAAATAACTGTTTCTTACATCCTCTAGGAGAGAGCTGAAAAATGAGCAGTCCAGGGCCTCCATGGAGTCCACCCACTTCTATTCTCTGTCCTGTTTTTGCTGTTGTGTGTTGGGTCTTGATCTCTGCTGATTTCACATCACACTTGGAGAAGGAAATAGCAACCCACTCCAGTACTCTTGCCTGGAAAGTCCCATGGACAGAGGAGCCTCGTAGGCTACAGTCCATGGGGTCCCAAAGAGTCGGACACGACTGAGTGACTTCACTCTCACTCTGCTGGTTTCACACCACGCTTACAGAAACGCATTCTCAGTCACTAGCTGTGTCCTGCTCTCATTGATGAATGAAAGGATCTGGGGTACACGGCGCTCTCTTTCTCTCACCTCACCGAGTTCCCAGCTTCTTACCTTGAAGAGCCTGCTGATAGTAGACGAAGGAAACACTGCGCCCCAACTTCTTCCATTCCAATCTGGAGGAGACGGTCTTCTTTGGGTATTTACAGGCTAAGATAGCCTCTAGAAGCAACAACAAAAAATGTTTGTTTTCTAACTGTCCTTCTGAGATTATATTTTACTTAATTAATAGACTTTAAACAGCCTTATTCTTTTATCCATTCATTCATTCATTTATTCATAAATTTCCTCATCAGGTACCATGTTGGCTTAATTTAAAGACAAATTGAAAGCTCTGTAAGTCTTTAACAAAATAATTTTGTGTCACTAGGCTGCTTTGCCTACTTTTTCTTGAGACGCAGTTCCCATCTGTAAAATAAGACAGTACCTCATAGAGTTGTTGAGTCTTCATATACAAATGGGGTTCCAGGGTGGTTCACACAGTAAAGAATCTTCCTGCAATGCAGGAGGCCCGGGTTCGATCCCTGAGTTTTGGAAGATCCCCCAGAGAAGGGAAAGGCTACCCACTCCAGTATTCTTGCCTGGACAATTCCATGGATAGAGGAGTCTCATGGGCTACAGTTCACCGGGTCTCAAAGAGTCAGACAACTGAGCAACAGGTTTTCACTAATACAATAATAGATGCAAGGCACACATGCCTGGACGGAGTAAGTCCTTTACAAAAAGTTGCTATGATTAATTAACGTTTTCTCCCCCATCTCAGTCTTCAACGAGTTTAGAGCCTGGAAGAAGAGGCAAATAAGATAGTGGAGTTTCAGTGATGAGTGCCAGGATGGAGGTCAGTGGTGGATGCCTCACACCTACTGCCTGGAAAAGACACACCTAGCCCAGCCCAGGTCACGTTACAGAACTCCAGATGGCCCCTCAGCACGCTACCTTCTCACCCAGAACCCTTCTCTGATAATCTTCTCTGTGCGTACATTAATACCAACCCAACATGATCTCCAAATAAATCACTGACTCCTACCCTTCACCTCAATCCAGAAAAAAATTAAAATATTTAATCCAGGCCTCAGGTTTAACCACCTCAATGTAGCTCAACAGGGTCACATTGCCACAGGAAATTTACTGCATGTACGTCATAAAGGAATTCCAGAAACCACCCAAGGCGCCCTCTCTTTTAATTGTCCAGACAAGATGACGGGGGGGGGGGGAGGAAAAAACCAGCGCCCGCCTACCAACTGCTTCAAGTTGCCAGATGGAAATCTCTAGTTCTATGTATTTTTAAAGGATGTTTCAACCAGGCTCTCCAGAGTGTCAACTTCATATTTCTTTTTTTTTTTTTTGATTTTTATTTTACATTGGGATATAGCTTACTATATTGTGTTAGTTTCAGGCACACACAAAGCAATTCAGCTACACATGGATATGTATCTATTATTTTTCAGATTCTTTTCCCATATATGTTATTACAAAGTATTAAGCAGGATTCTCCTCAATTTCTTATTTCTGCAACTTTTTTCCTTCACAGTGCATTATAGTTTGACTAAAAAACAGTATATTTAACTAGAAGAGAAACTACGCTAAAAAATCCTTTCTGTATCTCTGATACCATTAAAAATTATTTTGAGATGTTAAATGATATGGTAGACTAGAAAGCAATACTTATATTTACATTACATATTCTATTAAAAATAAACATATAGACATGAATAAAAAACCTGCATGAAAATGTATGAAAATATTAACCCAGCAATGATTTCTATGTGACAGAAGTATGATTTTTCTGTTAAATGTAGTTTCTACAATTTTTCTTGTTCCACACACATTGCTAGAAATATAAAAATAGAATAATAGGTTATGGCAAAAAAGTAGAACAGGGAAAAGAAAGAGGAGAAAACAGTCTGAAAGATGTTTTTAAGGATGTCTAAAGTTTTAAAAGCAGGTTTTGTATTACAAACAGACATCACTTTAGAGACGTGTTTACAATTATGCTGCACAGACAAATGCGAGCTGAGGGACTTGTCTGAGGAAACACAGTTCTGTTCTGTTGATTAAGGAGAATGGGCGGTGGCCTTCCGGAGTCTTGAGTTTCAGATAGGTTTCCTTCCCGTATTTTGTTGAGTTTCCAACAATTAAACACACACCCACATTCATTTTTAGCACACACTCCTAGGTCTTAGGAATACATTTATACTCAAATAATCACATTGTTTCACATATGTAACTGGACACACACACACACACACACACACACCCCTTTTGGTGAATTCTTCCTGATTTCTATACTCATTACTCTATGAAAAACCTCTGTAGAAATTATGTTAAATAGTGTAACCAACAGTTTTCTTAAGGGCAGTAACTCTATTTCAGCCTCAATCTCACTGACTATATAAAATATGGAGAAATGGAATTTGTCCAAAGTATACTCAGTACTTGCTTCCCACATGGCTCGTGGTAAAGAATCCGCCTGCCAATGCAGGAGATGTAGGTTTGATCCCTGGGTTGGGAAGATCCTCTGGAGAAGGAAATGGCAACCCACTCCAGTATTCTTGCTAGGAAATTCCACGGACAAAAGGCGGGCTACAGTCCACGGGGTCACAGAAGAGTGACCCAACAGTAAACAACAACAATATTGAGTACTGATTGTGTGTCTGGCCTTGTTCTTGAGCTATAGCAGTGAAATCAAGATCTTACAATTTGCAGGGCTCAGACACACAAGAAACATCACAAAGTGAATTATACAGTACATGAACAGGTCATTTGTGCTATGTAAATAGGGTAGATCAGAGTCCAGGGTGTTTGGGAATGCTGGGGAAAAGGAATGCAATTTTTAAATAAATACAGTAGTAAGAGCTTGCCTCATTTAGAAGCTGATATTTGACCAAAGATTTAAAAGAGGGAATTTGGACTTTTCAACTCCCTAGAAACTGAATTTCGCCTTGTGGTTCTTCAGGAGTGTTACAAGCAGGGAAGCACTTTGACCTCCAAAGCTGTGAGAAGCAGGATGTCTGCTAGTAGCACGGGGCCAGCATCTGAGGATAAAGAACTCAGTGGACTTGGAAGCTATGGTTCTTCCAGTAGTCATGTATGGATGTGAGATTGGACCATAAAGAAAGCTGAGCACCGAATAATTGATGCTTTTGAACTGTGGTGTTGGAGAAGACTCTTGAGAGTCCCTTGGACTGCAAGGAGATCCTATCAGTCCATCCTAAAGGAGATCAGTCCTGAATACTCATTGGAAGGACTGATGCTGAAGTTGAAGCTCCAATACTTGGACCACCTGGTGCAAAGAGCTGACTCACTGGAAAAGCCCCTGATGCTGGGAGGGATTGGGGGCAGGAGGAGAAGGGGACGACAGAGGATGAGATGGCTGGACGGCATCACCGACTCGATGGACGTGAGTCTGAGCAAGTTCGAAGAGTTGGTGATGGACAGGGAAGCCTGGCGTGCTGCAGTCCATGGGGTCACAAAGAGCCAGACACGACTGATCGACTGAACTGAACTGAGCTGGACTTAGAAGCTAACTACTATGAGCTTTCTTCTCTCTTTTCAGCCAAAATTCAACATTCACGGCCAGCATGATTTCCTTTCTGTATATAGCCCTCAGGGTTATTATGCCATGTGATATGCTCAGTTGCTCAGTCATGTCCAGCTCTTTGCAACTCCATGGACTGTAGCCTGCCAGGCAACTCTGTCCATAGGATTTCCCAGGCAAGAATGCTGGAGTGGCTTGCCATCTCCTACTCTAGGGGATCTTCCCCACCCAGAGATCAAACCCGCATCTCTTATGCCTTCTGCATTGGCAGGTGAGTCTTTACAACTAGCGCCACATGGGAAGCGCAATATGCCATAATATAGTAGTTTAAGGCACAGACTTTGGAGTCAGACCTTTGCCATAAACTAGATGTGTTGCTACTGGGCAAATTATTTAAATTTTCATAAAAAGAAATAGTTGTATTCATATCTGTAAAATGGGAAGAGCAATATTATTCGTCTTGCAAAGTTGTCATAAAGATTAAAGGAGACAATGTATTTACACATTTGGGTGTACATGGTACTGTGCATTTGGTCCATGCTCCATAAATGGTCATTATTACTTTTACTCATGAGGGACCTCTCTTACAGTTGTAAACTTGCCCTGGCATGACAGAAATCCATACTTAACACCATCATATATTTGCTACCAAATTACTCAGATTTGAACTGAAGCATTACCTGTGTTTGAGACAGCAAAGAAAATAATATAGATATAAATCATACTTTCCCAGAACAAGGCATATTGAAACAGAAATATGCACCAAGTTTTTCTGTGAAGATGATTATTACATTGCCAAAAATACCTGTGTTGGTTTGGGTTGAGAAAAGATAATTCTTTGTTTGAAAAAGGCATTCTTTTCAACATGTAGCAAAATAATCATTTTTAGGAATCACACAGAATCATTGTGAATATGCATTTTTCTAGTTTCTGTATTGTTGACTATTGTTTGACTTTCACCTCTGTGCTCAAGTTAGAAATGATCAAAATTTTACATAATGCAAGAATAGAATTGGTACTCCAAAGTAATTGTGACAAATTGCCATAAATAACTTCTATGGAGAAAAGCATGCTATTAAATTCTGACTTACTGCTCACACAGTTGAACACTCTCTGCATGAGGCTGTTCATATATGAACATTATATATATGTCTTTTAAGACATGCATCAAAAGAGGGAACAGACATTTGAAACCAGTTTCTTAAATGTTTATCGGGTAAAGAAGTATCATACTTAAGAAATAGTAATTTTTCAGGTTGCCCAGCATTGTTAATGTGTTCTAGGTAAAAAGATCCTTCAAAAAAGTAGTAGATAGTCAAAACTGAAGTAAATTTATAAAAATTCCTATAATTCTTTTTGGACAAGAAAGCTTAGCATGCTACAGTCCATGGGGTCGCAAGGAGTCAAACACGACTGAGCGACAGAACAGCAATGATTTTTTTTGTTATTGGATCCTTAGCGGCTTCCCTGGTGACTCAGAGGCAAAGAATTCACCTGCCAATACAAGAGATGTGGTGGGTTCGATCTCTGGGTCAGGAAGATGCCCTGGAGAAGGAAATAGCAAACCACCCCAGTATTCTTGCCAGAGGGATCCCACAGACAAAGAAGCCTGGCGAGCTAATCCATGGGGTCAAAAAGAGCCAGACATGACTGAAGTGACTGAGCATGAACACATTAGATCCTTACAGTTTTAAAAAAATTGTTATAAAATACACATAACTTAAAATTTACCTTCTTAATGGTTTTCACTGTATATTTCCGTAGTGTTCAATATATTCACATTGATGTGTAACCAATCTCCACAACTCTTTTATCTTGTAAAACTGAAACTTTATATCTGTTAAATACCAACTCCTCCCTTATAAATATTTTAAGAAGCTAAAATAAATTTAAAAAATGATACCCCTAATAAGCTATATTAATGTTATCTTAAATACACAGTGTGGAGTTTGCAGTGTTAATTTCCATTGACTAAATCTAGCTAACCTTGCAACTTTGCAAGATTTCCATCTCCCTGTTTTATAAATTAGATTTTTTTTTTTTTTTGCTGCAAATACTTTATGTAATAAGAGACCTTCTTTGTACATCAAACCTTTCATGGAATGTCCAAAATTTCCACTGAGGAGGTGGAGAAAGAGTTCTCAAGGTAGAAACAGCAGGGAGCAGCATTTCAGCAGAGGAACTGGTGTGAGGTGAGTTTCTGACAAATAAGACACGCGTGTCATCCCCATGAGGTCTTCAAACAATACAGCACGCGAAAAGGAGCAAGGCACTCTACCTTGATACTCTATTGCCGTGACGACTTGATGATCTTTTGAGGCAGAGAATCCATAGGCCTTATGATCTGAAAGATGAAAACAGATAGGATAATTAAAATAGTGCAAAGTCCATCAAATGTCTGAATGGGATGCAGTATTAATGAAAACTGGCCTACAGGTTGGTGACGGTTTCACACAACTCATAATACTTCAGTTTCAAAGTATCAAAACCTGAAAAACCCAGCAGAGGGAGCTTAGCTCAGTGCTCTGTGATGACCTCCGGGGGTGGGAGGGAGGCCTGAGAGGGAGGGGATGTATAGTAGACATATAGCTGAGTCACACTGTGGTACAGCAGAACCAACACAGCATTGTAAAGCAAGTATGCTCCAATTAAAAATAAATTTAAAAAAAACAGGAAAAGCCAAGGCAAACTATATATGTTTTTTCCACTTTCTACAATTCAGCTTAGCCCTATAAGCATTTCCCAAAGCAAAACTCATGAATCTTTTTGTGTTCCTCCTCTGACCCCTGCTGTCCCCACAGACAACACACTCTTACAAGTTCAATTCTTAAAATAGTGTTTGTGTCTTTAATTCAACCTAATACGTGATCTAGCACTGTCAAAGGTATCATCGCTCCCTGTGAATAAAAACTATTTTTACTGCCCTATGTAAGGCTATAAATTGTTTTATGAGCTTATCCCCGACTATACCTAAATAATATAAAGTCCTGTAACATATTTTTGACTATGAAATGTATAGATAGTATAAAATGCTTGTAAACTTTGTATATAACGTTATGATGAAAAATGCAAACAGAACATATTCGATTTCCTCCTAAACACTGCAATGACTTTTCCAGGACTGGTCCATAAGCTGAAATGACTGATGGATTATGAAGTCTAGTGGGATCTGATAGTGATGTGACGGTGACGATAATGGTGATGACATCATCATCATTCCTGTAAATTTACTGAGAAGTTTTCTTAAAAAGTGTTTTCATATACTTCTTTTACTTGATAAAATTCAATATTTGAAATGATTTGGCGTGGTAGGCATGATCCAGGCTTAAGTAACAAAGTAGCTGAACCAGGAGTTAAAACTTTCTAATTCAATCTCTGATATGATCATTTTGTATTCTGTCATGTCATGGGTGTCATTCTATGGCCCAGTTCCAAGACCACGTTTATAAATAATTTCAATCACTTCCTATTAGTATGCAATTCTGAAATTTAAATGCTACAAGGACAAGATTATTTGCCTTTTGTATTCTCTGATATAGTCCAAACACCTAGAACAATGCCTGGAATAAAGCAAAGCATAATAAATATTTATTGAACAAATGAATGAGACAATTTCTTATTGTTTACTAATGAGAAGAATCAAGTAAATGAAGTTAGAGCAAAATAATACTAATGAAGGGTTCCAGAAAACAAGTTATTCTTTTGTGAAGGTGTCAAAAATATTCTATGGATTGATGTTAATTATTTTAATGCAAAGCATTCTTGCTGGTCATCATGCGTAAACAATTTAGGCAAAGCAGTCCAACTGCTGTCTATCCAAAAATTATACATGAAATGATGTAGGATGAAATTAAATTTATCATCAAATCTAAGGGAGGTTATTTCTTGAAGACTTATTTCTATAATATACTAGAAATGCTGGTTCTCTGCTCATTCTACCATCTGTTTTCTGTCTTCATATAATTTACTTACCCTATTTTCGCCAAGCAAAAAATGATGACTCTGTTGTCATATTCAATGGACACTTTCTGTTTTTACCTTACATGATCTCTCCAGGCCATCTGATTCTTTTGACTCTCTTGAATTCTGTGACATGATTCACTCCTAGTCTTCCTTCTATCTCCCAGTGGGGTCCTCCTCCTCCTTGTTCTGCCCATCCATCCATGCGTTTATCCATTCATCAATTTATCTATCCATCCATTCATCCAGAAACTGCTTTCCTGACTCAACTAACTCCTTTCTACACAACCTTTCATACTCTTGTTTTTAAAATTTATTTTTTGTACTCTTATTGACTCAACTACCATTTATTTGCCAAATCTGTACCTCTGGCTATAATCTCTCTACTGTGATTAAATTCAAAAAGTCCTCTTTCTCTTGGGTATCCACGTCTCCATTTCCTACAGGTACCAAAAACTCATGGCAAAACAGAACTTTGCCTGCCCTCAAAAACTTTGCTTTCTTCCTATGAACTCTCAAAGCAGTGAAAGGTATCACACTCCACATAGTTAATTGTGCCAGAAAATCGAGCACTGCCCATGAGGTGGCCACCCTCTCATCCATTTACTCACCAGTTTCCGCCTGCAGACTGAGAACCGCGTGTCATCAGGACCATGTTTTGATATACTTGTCCTACCCCTTCCTTGTCCTCCCCCACCTTCATGTTGTCAGGCGTTATTTGCCTCAGGGAGGGGATGTGGGTAGCCAAACCAGAGAGAGGAAACCAGGGTGCCTCCCATTTAGAAATGCTGACCGTGAGGAAAATGGAAACGACTCACAGCTTAGGCAAACATTCCAGAGAAACCATCAGGAATAAAATATGTCTTCTCCCTGGACTGGGGGTACAGAGGAGGAAGTGAGTTGGAGGGCACAGACCTTAGTGAGCTCCCGAGAAAGAACAGTAACTAACATTTATGAAGCACTTGGGCTTCCCAGGTGGCGAAGTGGTAAAGAATCTGCCTGTCAATGCAGGAGACACGGGAGACTCAGGTTCGATCCCTAGGTCATAGGAAATGGTGAGGAGGATATGGCAACCCGCTCCAGTATTCTTGCCTGGAGAATTCCATGGACAGAGGAGCCTGGTGGGCTGCAATCCAGGGGTCGCAAAGAGTCGGACATGACTGAGCACACTCATAGCAGTATGAGGCACTTGGACGTTAGGCACCGTTCCCAATGCTTTATGAGTATTAACTTACTTAACGCTCACAATTCTTTATGGTAGGGCGCTATTTTTACACATGTTTTTCAGGTGGGGAAACTGAGGCACAGAGTGGGTAAGAGACGTGGGCAGAGTTATACAAGTAGTAAGTGGCAGAGTTGGGATTTGAACCTACCTCAATGATACCCAAAGTCCACATGACTTATTACTATTTCATACTGGGCTCCAAAGCACACTCCCCCCCACCCCCCCAAGCTGAACTATGAGGAAGGGTTGCAGATTAATAAAGACGCCTGTTGGACAATTCCACCGGTCTAATGAAGATGGGATAGGTTAAAAATTGGTGGTTAAGATCAAGGCAAGGATTGGCTCAGAAGAATAACATGAAGGTGGAAGCTAAGGGGCTATGACTAGAAGAGGAGGATATCAAGGTAATCTCAGAGGGATGACTCTAGACAAGGGCTGCGCAATGCTGCCAGTACTGACATTTGAGATTGCATCATTCTTTGTTGTGGAAAGGTGTCCTGTGCATTGTAAGGTGCTCTGCAGTTATCAGTGGCTTCTACCCACTAGATTTCAGGAGTATCCCTACTCTCCCACCTCCAGTCCTACAACCAAAAACGTTTCTAGACATTGCCAAACGTCCCCTGTGGATGGAATAGGCAAGTCATACTGGGTTGAGAACCACAGCCCTAGACTTACAGTTAAGGCTGATTTGATGACCCAGGAATAGACTCAAGGAGGGCAAGAAACCATGAGTTCAAGGGTTTCGAAAGTTCCTATCAGATCAGAATTTCTCAACTATGAAATAATTTATTACACTTCTAGGAAGGAGAGAATAATTTTTCACATGGCATGGCATCTTTGAATCATTCATCTGTATGTAGATTGACAAGTAAATGAATCTTCTACTGTGCTAGCTTTTATCACTCCTGAAGAATATGTGCTATACCGGATAATTGTGTTTTTTTTTTTTCCTGTCTCTCTTGGAAGCCTGAACAACAAATCTAATTGTGAAATTAAAAATCTCAAAATTCTACAAACCTCAAATGTCTAGTTCTACTTAACTGTTCAATGTTGTTAAACTACTCAGGTTCTATATATCTCTGAACTGTAAACATTTTCACTAAGGAAACTGGCAAATCTATGTGAAGAATGCAGGCCTGCACGGATGCTTTTTATTGACACTTGAGAAAATTTATTCACATAAACCAGTTATCCCATCTGGCTCAGTCTTAGGGAGGTAGTCGGACCACCAAAGAATAATTTCAAAATTACTCCTTTTCTTGCGCATTTCAAAAAACATAAAAGGGTCTAAGAACTCTTTTAAAATACTCTATTCTCCCTTTTCCACATACTTCTGTCACATACCAATTTGTGTCCTGTGGTCCTCTGAACCTCTCCCCACCCCTCACATCTTTCTTTTCCAGCTTCTTTTCTCCTTCCTCAGTTTTATTTTGTAGAGTCCAAACGGAGAGTTTGGAACATTTCAGAGCACAGAGGAAGGGAAGAGAGTCAGCTGGCCATGTCAGCATCCTCTTAAAGGAGCTGAGGAAAGGCAGGGCCTCATGGGTCCTTGTGAATTACACCTACATTTAAATGACATGATGGCTGAATGCTTTTGCCAGTTGATTCTGATTCTAAACCATTATTCTACGAAACTTTTGAAATACACTTTGAAAAAGTTTCTTTTCCCCTTTCAGTTCAGTTCAGTTCAGTTCAGTTCAGTTGCTCAGTCGTATCCGACTCTTTGCGACCCCATGAATCGCAGCACGCCAGGCCTCCATGTCCATCACCAACTCCCGGAGTTTACTCAAACTCATGCCCATCGAGTTGGTGATGCCATCCAGCCATCTCATCCTCTGTCGGCCCCTTCTCCTCCTGCCCCCAATCCCTCCCAGCATCAGGGTCTTTTCCAGTGAGTCAACTCTTCACATGAGGTCGCCAAAGTGATGGAGTTTCAGCTTCAGCATCAGTCCTTCCAATAAACACTGAGGACTGATCTCCTTTAGGATGGACTGGTTGGATCTCCTTGCAGTCCAAGGGACTCTCAAGAGTCTTCTCCAACACCACAGTTCAAAAGCATCAATTTTTCATCGCTCAGCTTTCTTCACAGTCCAACTCTTACATCCACACATGACCACTGGAAAAACCATAGCCTTGACCAGATGGACCTTTGTTGGCAAATTAATGTGTCTGCTTTTTAATATGCTATCTAGATTGGCCAAAATTTTCCTTCCAAGGAGTAAGTGTCTTTTAATTTCATGGCTGCAGTTACCATCTGCAGTGATTTTGGAGCCCAAAATATAAAGTCTGACACTGTTTCCACGGTCTCCCCATCTATTTCCCATGAGGCGATGGGACCAGATGCCATGATCTTAGTTTTCTGAATGTTAAGCTTTAAGCCAGCTTTTTCACTCTCCTCTTTCACTTTCATCAAGAAGCTTTTTAGTTTCTCTCCACTTTCTGCCATAGGGTGGTGTCATCTGCATATCTGAGGTTATTGATATTTCTCCCGGCAGTCCTGATTCCAGCTTGTGCTTCTTCCAGCCCAGCGTTTCTCATGATGTACTCTGCATGTGTTAAATAAGCAGGGTGACAATATGCAGCTTTGACGTATCCTTTTCCTATTTGGAACGTAGTAATGTGTAAATTAGTGCCCTCAGAGAAGGTCCAATTATGACTGGCATTTCTTGTGATTTTTGAACTGCTTTAGTACACACCTCTTAGACAAAACAATGAAGATTCATATTCCCTAGAAACCAGTTGAAGGGACAATGTTGGCAAAATAGGAAAAGGTAATCTTTGTTCCCTTCACGTCATGTCTTTGAGCTTTTCAAACACCACAATGCCTACTGAGAATGTTTATTTTCTTTAAGGTTTTGGATCTTCTTTCATTTGAGGCAAACATTAGTCTAATCTGAGACTGGAAGATTTAGGACTGGGCTCAATTATCTTACCCCTTTCTCAGTCCCAGTTTTCTACTTGCTAAAACTTCCATTGAGAATTATTTCTTCTATTTTCAAAAACTGCTTTTAAAGTTCTATGAAAAAGAATAGCTGTTAACTTCAATAATTTTAATTCTCTCATAACTTTTCTATGATATATTTGAATAGGAGAAAAAAATGTCCCAGACAAAGAAAAGGAAAGGAGTGGTTGCACTGGAAAAGCTATGAAGACAAAAAAATTATAAAGGAGTTTAGTTCTATGATATTAATGAAAACAGCATTTCTTGGTAGCTGAATATTTCTTTCTGTAATTTGAAGCATCTTCTCCTTGCTCCCTCTAATTCTACTTACTTCAAGTAAGTAGAATTTGCCTTTCATTAAGCAAAAATATTTTTTAAAGTATGGTCACTTATGTTGAGCCTACACAGAAAGTTCTAAATTTTGAAAAGATAATTATAAGGTTTCTACTGTGTTCCAGTCTTTCTAAGTCCTCGAGTTCAGTTTTATTTCCCTAACTTACACACAATAACTCTATGGATGAAACAAAATGTTCTGTATAAACATTTCACTGGCAGATTTTAGGAATAGGCTCTGTTGGCTGCTTTCTTGAACTGATTTTTTTTCCCTTCACTTATCTTGAGTAAGTTAAGTATAAAAATAAACAAAAAACTGTCATGTAGGTCCACTGGTTGAGGTCAACAATTGTTTTAAACTTAGCTACAAAACATCTCTCATCGTTATGGATGTGTTCCAGAGCTGCTGGCAGAAGTTCATGAAGTAAGATTAAGAGATGATTATTTCCATAACTGCTAAAACTCCGAGTCAAGTAATTCCTTTCAGTCAAATAAAATCTTTTTGTTTCTTTTCTCCACCCCCTACTGTAAGAATGAAAGTTCTTATACTGTCTATCACCCATCTAGAATAATTTAGCTTGAGTAAGAATAAATATGTATTCACACCACCACAATTTAAAAGTTTACTATAAAAATGTTATTTTAATTAACACTTTTCAGTGAAGGAACTCAGTCCATACATATACATGTATCCATTACTATTCACTCGAAAATCACAATATTGTCAATCTGCTATACCCCAATACAAAATGTTTTTGGTATTAAAAATAAATAAATAAATAAATTTTTAATGACTACTTTTCATTGAAAACATGATTGGGAAAAACTGACATATTACAGAGGCTTGTTGTTTCTTTTAAAAGTACATTACAGGGAATACCACGCATAAAAGCAAGTTATAAATACTGTGGGTATAAATTATCTCCAAAAATAAAAATTAATAGTCATATGGCTTTGATAATCACTTATTAGAGTGAAAAAAAAAATTTTTTTTTTCATTTTGTGACCATGCCGTGAGGCACATGGAATCTTGGTTCCCTGACCAGGGAGCAAACCCACATCCCCCTGCAGTGGACTTCACCACTGGACTGCCAGGGAAGTCCCCAGAGCAACAAATGTGAGCTCCACAGGGCTAGCAGCAACAATAGTACCATGCAATATTTATTACAGATAAATATTTATATGGACAGAAAGTAGCCTAATGAGGTAGGAATTAGGGTATATTAGGTAATATACTCATCTCTCTCACCATCTGTCATTCAACCATAACAGGTCATAGAAGGGGAGGGAGAGAAGGGAGTGGGAGGAGGGAAAGGGAAACAGACACACAGACGAACATGTCCTTCTAGTCTCCAACCGTTCTGGCCCTTCCTCTTAATGAGACACTGGCATCCTATTTTCCAAGAGAGAGAAGCTACACCAAAACGCAAGGAGAAATAAAGAGATGTTTCTGATTTGGGAGTTACTGGGTGGCTGATGTCCTGGTGAGTTAATGATGACTTAAAGAATTCAAGGGTGATTTTGACAATGAATAAATTTTCCCCTTAAGAACCTAGCATCTAACGAAGATGTGACTCCATTCTGTGAATATCTTTACTTGACAGATGTGACAGCTGAGAGAGGTTAAGGACCTTGCTCAAGGTCATGACACTAGAAAGCAGGGAAGCCGAGATGTGCGCCTATTTACAGCCAGTTTAGTCTGACTCCACAGGCCTCCTCCCACCCCACCCCTCACCCCTCATTCTCACATCAGTGCAAGGCATTGGGAGAAATCAGTATCAAACATGATATATTCAGACACTCTGCAGACAATTTCACATGCATTATCAATATTTAGGGTTGTAAAAACATTGTTCAGGGAATATATAACAAATTTCCATTTTAACAGAGAAAGTATTAATTGGCAAATGTTTATGATGAATGAATTAATTTGAACAAACTCTGCATATTTGTTATATACTGCACAAAAGTTTTATGCCTCCTCCCGTTTTCCGATTTTTTAATCATTTGAGTAAAAGAAGGAGAATTGGTGTCTTGGAACTGAGTATCAGTTGTTTTCATAATATATGCATTAGTAAATTTAGGGAAGCTTTCAGAGCATTCAGTTACCCAAATAAATCGACAATTAAATTTTTTCATGTGATAGCCACAATGAAGTAAATAAATTAAATTCTCAGAAATTTCAAAGTCTTCAAATGCTTAATAGTGACCGACAGAATCAGAAAGCCATCAGTGGCTGAATTTCTCACCAGATACTCCACACTAGGACATGAAAGAAGCCCTTCGAGATTTTTCTTTGATATTCCTCAAGTGACAACCTCAGCCAAACACAACTCATTAACCAGGGGCATTGATTACAGACTTTAGATAGATAACAGCAGTCCACTCAAATCCAGTAGACCCTCAAGACAAGATGAAGAAATGCTGTCTTCCAGTATTGATGTTAATAAGAATCACTTACTCAAAGCAAGGCATAAATATTAGCCATTCAATGCTTTAATTGGTTCTCCCTAAGATTAAGGTGCCAGGAAGTAATGGTCCTAACACTATGTGAATGCAAAATAAGAAATCATTACTAAAGATGTCACAGGCACAAGAAATAAAGGTCAGGATAATAAAATGGGAGAGTGTCCAACTCTTTGTGACCCCATGGACTGCAGCACGCCAGGCTTCTTTATCACCAATTCCTGGAGCTTACTCAAACTCATGTTCATAGAGTCAGTGATGCCATCCAACCATCTCATCCTCTGTCATCCCTTCTCCTCCTGCCTTCAATCTTTCCCAGTATCAGGGTCTTTTCCAATGAAAGAGTTCTTCACATCAGGTGGCCAAAGTATTGGGAGTTTCAGCATCAGTCCGTCCAATGAATATTCAGAACTGATCTCCTTTAGGATGGACTGGTTGGATCTCCTTGCAGTCGAAGGGACTCTCAAGAGTCTTCTCCAACACCACAGTTCAAAAGCATCAATTCTTTGGCGCTCAGCTTTGTTTACAGTCCAACTCTCACATCCATACATGACTCCTGGAAAAACCATAGCTTTGACTAGATGGACCTTTGTTGGCAAAATAAAGTCTCTGCTTTTAAATATGCCTGAAATTAAAAGACACTTCCTCCTGGGAAGAAAAGCTATGACAAACCTAGACGGTGTATTAAAAAGCAGAGATATCACTAAGCTTCAATACAGTTTTTCAAGATTAAAAGTTCAATACTGCCACCAGCATTTGATAGTTACACTTTTCAGAAGCAATGAACACACTAATTCTCAAATAAACAACTTTTGAAAAGAGGTAATATAAATCATTTCCCCAGAATTCTGATCAGCTCTGTGCAAAGAGCTAAAGCCAAGTTTCTGAGTCTGGATTCTGAACTCTGGTTCTGGATCTCTACGGTGTACAAACCTGCACAGAAAGTTCCAACAGCTGACAATACAGATTACTCAGTGGCTGTCTGGATCAGGGGACAATGGAATGGTTATTCTCGAGTCATGTGATGTTTATAAGTCCACTTAAGTGAAGCATGTGAGAAGATAGCTCTCTACCATCTACAAAGCTCTCTCTAGTTTGTTTTAAACTTTCTCGACACTTTAAGAGTTTTATCTCTCTACCTTACTGAGTGAATTTCAAGAATCACTATCAATAGTGTAATGCAAAAAAGTTCATTTTTTTAAAGCATGATCATACAACTATGAGTACAAATTGTTTTACAAAGTATGCTTGGTCATGTCTGACTATCTGTGACCCCATGGACCATGGCCCACCAGGCCCCTCCGTTCATGGAATTCTCCAGGCAAGAATACTGGAGTGGGTTGCCATTTCTTTCTCCAGGGGACTTTCCCAACCCAGGGATCGAACCGGGGTCTCCCACCTTGTAGGCAGGCTCTTTAGAATCAAGCCACCAGGGAATCCCTGTTTTAGAGAGACTAGCATTAAAAGTATCAAAAAGATCTCTAACATCACCCATCTGTTAAAAGTATAATCAGCAAATGAAGTTATCTTTGCATTTCTCAAAAGAAGCTAGAGCACTGCTAATGTTTTTATCTTTTTCTGAATTAGAAGATGTATAAAAATATAATGAAGAGATACACAACAGGAGACAGGACGACCATGAGTTTAATAATGTTTAAGCTTTGGAATCCTCCCTTGCCTGGACACCTCCTAAGGCCCTGGACATGGACAGGACCCAGTAATTTGTGCACATTTTGTAAAATTTGCAAGGAAAATACTGTTTTTTGGTAAAATTTTTCTTAATGAGAACTCTATAAATAATTCATTCTTGAACACAATTATGGACGGCTCCTTATTAATGAATTTATTTGGCTTTCTAGATTTGACCACCCATGATAGAGAAAGTGGGGCTTCCCAGGTGGTGCTAGTGGTAAAGAACCCATGTGCAAGTGCAGGAGAAGTGAGAGACACGGGTTTGATCCCTGGGTCAGAAAGATCCCCTGGAGGAGGGCATGGCAACCCACTCCAGTATTCTTGCCTAGAGAATCCCATGGACAGAGGAACATGGTGGGCTCCAGTCCACAGGGTTGCAAAGAGTCGGACACTACTGAAGCAACTTAGCCCACACACAATAAAGAAAATGGTCTCCAGAATCCATTTTCTGATAGCTCAACCTTTAAAATACCAAGATTTTATGTGACCAATTAAATTGTAACTTCTTTCTCAAATTTTAATTCTTAAAATTATGAGAGTGGTATAGATTTTATTTTTCAACTCTCCTGATGGATGAGTCATAAAAGTTTTAGCCCTTACACTTCATACATGTGTTATTAATTAAATTCTATTACCATAAATGCTTCCAGGAGAGATTTGAAAACTAAGGGAAACTTTCCCAGTTTATTGTTGCTTCATGTTTCCTTTGATTAATCTTCAGGAAGCAAGGAACAAGAACCACTTATTTTGAAGTGCAGGACTGGGAAACAATGGCTTGGCATGGCTTAACTGTCCAATCTTACTACTGTCAGGCAAGGCTGCTTTGGGTTAGTTACTGTGATTTCTAGGGTGCTCAAATCCAAGATAAAGTCAGTTCTCTGACTCATTCTTTTATTTCAAAATCATTCCTACACATCTGTGAGCTAACAGCAGAACATACTTTTTAGGGCCAATCGGGCCAAGTGAAAGAAATGATTTAATGAACATCTGTGTTATGAACTGAATGTTTGTGTCTCCCCAAAATTAAATGTCGAAATCCTAACCCCTAATGTGATGGTATTAAGAGGTAGGGTTTGGGGAAGGTGATTAGGTCATGAGGATGGAACCCTCATGAATAGGATTAGTGTCCTCATAAAAATGGACCCCAGAGAGCACCCTCACCCTCTCCACCATGTGCATGTACAAGGAGTTTGCAGTCTCCACTATTCAAAATACCCCAAAAGTGAAAATAAACCAAATGTCCATCAACTGATGAATGGATAAACAAATTGAGGTCTCTCCATACAATGGCATATTATTTGACAATGTAAAAGAATGACATACCAATAACATGCTAAAACATGGATAAACTTTGAAAATATTGTGGTAAGTGAAAGAAGTCAGTCACAAAGATCACATATTATATGATTCCATTTTTATGAAATAGACAAATCCAGTGACAGAAAACAGTACGTAGTAGCTAGGGGCTGGGGAAGGTGGAAGTGGAGAGTAACTGTTACTAGGTATGAGGTTCTTTTGGAGATAATGGAGCTATTTTGGAATTGGATAGTGGTGACAGTTGCACAAATCTGTGACTATGCTTAAAAAAAAAAAACCACAACCCATTAAATTATCTACTTTAAAAGGGTGAATTGTGTGATATGTGAATTATATCTCAATAAAGCTGTTTAAAAAAACAAAACAAAAGAAGAGTTTGGCAGTCTGCAACCAGGGAACAGGCTCTCACAGATGCCAAGTCTTCCAGCACATTGATCTTGGACTTCTAGCCAAGAACTGTGAGACATGAATGCTTGTGGCTATCCAGTCTGTGGTATTTTAGGGACAGCAGCTTAACATAACCGAGACAGTCTGCATACATTTGAATCAGTGGGGCCTACACAGCTGCACCCTGGAATGGTCAGAATATGAGTATGTCCTATTAGAAATTCAATTTTTGATATTTATTCAGATCAAGTATTAAAAAGGAAGACAACGGTATTCGTGTCCAAATACAGCATGCAAAAGTCTATCTGCCATAATATATCTCAGATGAAATGGCTTTGACATCCTATACAGCATGAGGAAGACTGAATCTGTGGCAGAATCAGCCAGATATTTTTTTAAATTATATAAAGTCAGTCTTGGGGGCTTACCAGGTGACACAGTCTGGAAAGAATCTGTCTGCCAGTGCAGGAGACGTGGGCTCGATCCCTGGGATGGGAAGAGTCCCTGAAGAAGGAAATGGCAACCTGCTCCAGTATTCTTGACTGGGAAATTCCATGGACAGAGGCGCCTGACAGGCTGCAGTCCACGGGGTTTCAAAGAGTTGGACATGACTGAGCAACTGAGCATGCACGCACGCAAAGTCAGTCTGAGCATTTCAAGTTTTTGATGAGAAAGTATTAGAACTGACTTCGCACCTCTGAGTATAAACAGCTGAAGAGTATTGTACCGCCAACAATGCCACCTTCCATGGATTGACTTTTTGACTGGATATTATCTACAATCAAACAAAAAGCAATATTAAAGTCCAGATGGGTGAGGAAAGGGTAGTCTGAGTGACTTAACTGAAGTCTTTATTCCAGATGCAAACAGAATCATTTTTTGTCTTCAGGAAGTCAGAACTGACAGAAAGGAAATGAGATTCAGCTAGGCTTAAAACCAGCAGGCTATGAATGACTAGTCACATGGCCTTGGAAAAGCTACAGCCTCGACCTTATAAACCTCAGTTCCCATTTAGGTAAAATGAAGCTAATAATGCCTTCCTTATTAGTTGCAAAGATTAAATTAAATGAAGTATGTGACTGCTTAGCCTTGAACGGGGCCCACGGTCCATTCTTTACAAACATTTGTTTTTCCTCTCCCTCTCCTCACTCCACATTGTTTTTTATCCAAGGTGGTGATGCAAATTTAGTGTTTCATAAATGATTCCACAGTAATCATATATTAGGATGGACTAGAAGAATAAAAAATGAATTCTTACAGTTATCAGTTTTTCTTCCTTTTCATTTACTTGTTTATTTTGGACATGCTGTGCAGTTTGTGGGAACTCAGTCCCCCGACCAGGGATTGAACCCAGGCCACAGTAGTGGAAGTGCCGAATCCTAACCACTAGACCACCAGGAAACTCCCAGTTTTCTTCCTTTTAAAATGACCAGCTTGACTTCATTACAGTGGCTGCTTAGAGAAGGAGACCGAAGATTCAATTCTTGCTTTGACACGCTTGGGATAGATATAGTCTCTGTGGACAGTGTTTTGTTATTTGTAAAACATGATTTTTGATGACACCTCCCTGCTGCTGCTGCTGCTGCTGCTAAGTCGCTTCAGTTGTGTCTGTGCGACCCCATAGACGGCAGCCCACCAGGCTCTGCCATCACTGGGATTCTCCAGGCAAAAACACCGGAGCGGGTTGCCATTTCCTTCTCCAATGCATGAAAGTGAAAAGTGAAAGTGAAGTTGCTCAGTCATGTCTGACTCTTAGCGACCCCATGGACTGCAGCCTACCAGGCTCCTCTGTCTATGGGATTTTCCAGGCAAGAGTACTGGAGTGGGTTGCCATTGCCTTCTCCAGACGCCTTCCCTACCTACCTTCATCTGACACAGTTCACCATACCCTTTGCCTTTGTATCATTTCCAGTCCAGGACAACATACCTGTCTGGCTTTCCTTCTCATGGGTCTTCAGTTCAGTTCAGTTCAGTCGCTCAGCTGTGTCCAACTCTGCAACCCCATGAACCGCAGCCCTGGGACATTTTCTCTTCTCTGCCTATACTTCCTTCCTTAATGATGTGATCCAAACTCATGGTATTAAATGCTCCCAGATATTAACTCCCAAACACTTATCTCTGGTTTAGGTGTCTCTGATGAACTCTGGACTCAAATCTAAACGCCTATTCAATCCTGAAGCTCTAATGGACATTTCAAACACTGTGTCCAAGTCTCATCTTTTTTTCTAAATTGGCTCCACTTTCCCTACCTCAAATGATATTCCGGTTATTGTGGCCAGAAATCTCACAGCTCTACTTAATGATCCCACCGCCCAAAGTCCATACCATACCCAATTTATCAGCTAACCTACAAGCTCTAGCTTCAAAATGCATCCAGAAACTGTCCCCTCTCACTACTTCCATTGTACCATGTGGTATAAGCACCATTATCTCTTGCCTGGATCACTGCAGTAGACTCCTTACCAACCTTCTACTCTGTCCCGCCCCTGTAGAATTTAATCTCAACACATCCACTAAGATGATTCTTTAAAATGCTAAATCTGATTGTGGCACCTTGGATTAGTTCTTCATTTCACCAGATAAAAGTAAAAGTCCTATATGATTTGGCCTCATTGCCTTTCAGACTTTCCTTAACACTTTCCTAAACATTTGTTCCAGGGACAAAGGCCTCCTTCTTCATCCTGAAACAGGCCAGGCTCTGACTATTTTCTCTGCCTGAAAGCCTCTTCCTTTGGATGTCTATTAAGTCCCTCACTTCTTCAAGTTTATTCTCAAGATACCTCCCTGATGAAGTCTACTCTGATGACCCTAATATCACGTCACCTTCACCTGACGTTTTCCTTTCCAAATTCCTGATTCCCTTTATCTTGTTTTGATTTCTCTTTTTTTTCCATTTCAGCTGTAATTCTAACATGGTATATAATATGCTTATGTATTGAGGGTAAGGGGCTTCCCAGATGACACTAGTGGTAAAGAACCTGTCGGCCAATGCAGGGACACGTGACAGACGTGGGTTCGATCCCTGGGTCGGGAAGATCACTTGGAGGAGGACATGGAAACCCACTCTGGTATTCTTGCCTGGAAAATCCCATGGACAGAGGAGCCTGGTGGGCTGCAGTCTGTAAGGTCATAAAAAGTCAGACACAACTGAAGGGACTTAGCACAGCACACACACGGAGGACAGGGGCCTTTATGTCTTTACCAATATCCTAAGAGCCAACGGTAACGCTTGGTATATAGTAGACACTCAATAGGTATCTGCTAAATGAGGAGATGAAGTTAACTATGGAGGAAATAAAAATGGAATATAAAGAGCTATGCTTAATTTCTTAAATTAAGGAAGAAATGCACAAGATTAAACAATGCAAAAATTTGAGGCCACCAATTTGAAAATAAAACACTTAGTTTATTACAACATCATTGTGGAGACTCAATTTTAATATAATGTAGCGACGAAAAGGGGCTTCCCCAGTGTCTCAGATGGTAAAGAATCCACCAGCAATGCAGGAGACCTGGGTTCGATCCCTGGGTTGGGAAGATCCCTTGGAAAAGGGGAAGGCTACCCACTCCAGTATTCTTGCCTGGAGAATCCCCACGGACAGAGGAGCCTGGACAGCTACAGTCCATGGGGTCACAAAAGGTCAGACACAACTTAGCGACTAAGCACAGCACAGCAGAAACAAAAAATTAAACATGCAAATATATTTGATGCTAAAAATGATAGAAATCAACTCCTAAAATATCTTTCTGAGTAGTTACTTTAAACGTGATTTTAAATGCCATAAATCACCATTCTTGCTGTAAACACGTCTCTGTCACTTAAAAATAAAAATAAATTTAATTAAAAATTCTAAAGTTTATAATTACATAGATAAATTTTATTTTTAAAACAAAATTGTTTGCTTTTTCAAAGTTTTTATGCACAATTTAAAACAGCACTGTGATGGCTAATTTTGTGTCAACTTGGCTGGGCCACACTGCCCAGATATATGGTCAAACATTATTCTGGATGTTTCCATGAGAGTGTTTCAGATGAGATTAACATTTAAGTTGGTAGAATTTGAGTAGATTTTCCTCCATGGTGTGGGTGGGCCTCAACTAATCAGTAGAAGTTCAGAATAGAACAAAAGACTGACCTCCCCCAAGCAAGAGGAAATTCTGCCTACAGACAGCCTTGGAAATTAAACTGCAGCACTCGCTCTTCCTGGGTCCCAGCTTGCGGGACCACTGTGCAGATTTTGGATTTGCTTGCCTTCTTAATCACATGAGCCAGTTCCTTAAAATAAATCGATCTACCTACCTATCTGGGGCTTCTTCCCAGGTGGTGCTAGTGGTAAAGAAGCTGCTTGCCAATGCAGGAAACATAAGAGATGCGGGTTTGATTCCGGGGTTGGGAAGATCCCCTGGAGGAGAACATGGCAACCCACTCCAGTATTCTGGCCTGAATGATCACCGGGACAGAGGAGTCCGGTGGGCTACAGTCTATGAACTGTAGAGTTGCAAAGAGTCAGACACAACTGAAGTGACTTAGCACAGCACAGCATATCTATCTATCCACACACACATATCCTGTTGACTCTGTTTCTCTGGAGAATTCTATCTAATACAAGCATCATAATGAGTTACAGTAATGAATTAATTTTGGAGTGTTTAATACAACTGTTCTTTGTTCCTTTTGGAGATTGGGCAACACTCTGTGATTTTTAAAAATGTTCTGTAATCAACTATTTTCTGAGAAAGTTGATCATTCACTGTCTTTTAAGTCTTAACAAATACCCTTCTCGGAGATATGTCTATATCTTCAAGAACATGTTTTTTTAATCTTCCTTATCATTTTCACATAGTCTTCATTTGGAGAGGAAATGTGGGCTCTAAAATTCTCCATTAAGATTCTTTCCAATATTCAAGGTTCCTCTTAAATCTTATCACCTCTAGGAAGTTCTCCAGTGGAAGCTCTGAATAACATCTTGACTACCCATGGAGCTTTCTTTTTGAATCTACTTTGATAAAATTAAATAGCATTTGCCACATTTGGTGGGTTTTGTGACACCATTCCCTCTTGATTCTTTTTTCTGATTTCCTTTTCTGTCTTCTATTCCTCAGATTGGCCACTGACATTTAGAATTTCAAAGAAGGATGAAATTTCCACAATCATAAAGATTTGACAAACACTGGGTAAGCAAGTTAAACAAAGTTATCTATTGTAGAATTTTTTTAGAGCTTGTAGTACACTAAGGAATCAAAGGGGGAAGCTCTGAAGAAAGCTAAGTATGATCAGATTGTGTTTTCAGAATCTAACTTTTTTAGGAGTCAGGCAGATGAATCATGAACTTGTTCACATCTGTATTCATTCTTAGCTATTTTCCAAGACTTAGAGGAGAATAAGACAAAAAGTCCAAGAAAAAACTATGTAGAAGATTGAGAAGAGGTAATCAAAGAAGTAAGACAAACCAGGAAAGAACATTGTCATGGAAATCAAGGATGGGCAGACTCGAAAGGAGGGAGTATCAACAGTGTCTTGATGTCCTAGAGGTCAACCAAGATTTAGATGAAAGTAAGTCATGAATTTAGGAACTAATAAGTTACAGGTAATATAATGCTAGTGATTGCAATGGCGTGGAAAGGGGCAGTTTGATGTGGGTTGAATGGTCAGTAAAAAATGAGGAAAATAAATATAGAGCATCAATTCATGGTGTTTGGCTACAGAATCATGGTGGATTTTTTTCCCATCAAAACTGTGAAGCCTTAACTATACAAGCCTGTGATAAAAGAGCTAATCATGACCTTAAGTGAAAGATACATGAGGTGGGGAATAATTGCTTAAGAAAAGGACTCAGGGAGCCTAGAAGAAGAGCATCATGACCACAAGGAAGGAACTGGCTTTTAACAGGAGAAACTCCTCTTCCTTTGATTCAGGAGGGCAACAGCTAAGAATGAATACAGATGTGGACAAGTTCGCAACTCATCAGCCTGACTCCTACAAGAGTTAGAGATTCTGAGAACAAATCTGATCAATACTTAGCTTCTTTCAGAGCTTTGCCTTCAGGAGGAATTCCAAGTTCCTTCAAATGGCCTTCCAGAGCTAACTCCTATCTTTCAGTCTCCCCCTCAACCACTACCACCGTACTCTACATTCAAGTCACCCACTATAGGGATCCCATTCACATAGGTTCTTTCCACTCCAAATGCCTTTGCAGTCTCCATTCTCTCTGCCGAAAATGTCAGCTCTCCAACACTCCCCTGAGAAATGGTGAACGTCTCTGTTTAAGTCAACCCCCTGCTGCAATACCAGGAAAGGAAAAGCCTTCTCCACCCCTTCTGCCCTTCTATACATACTCATCCATTCACCTGACACAGCATTTTCCACAAGCCTGTATTTGCTTACTTTTGCAAACCACCTTTTACATATCTGATTCTTTCACTGGGTAGTGTTGGCACATGGTGATATTAGGAACTGTCCGACACGTGTGTACCTAGAGTGTGCTTAACACACAGGAGATAATTAAATGCCTGTTGTAAACAAGGCTGAACATGTTTTGTCTTCAAATCAGATGTATAAATTCTTTTACTGTATCTTATATGTACTATAAACTATGTATCTAATGTAACATATATTTAAAATAGACTATAAAATATATATATTTTTAAGTAGCACAATACCTGACATAGCAGACCAATGAATGTGAAAGTGAAAGTCTCTCAGTCGTGTCCGACTCTTTGTGACCCCCATGGACTGTATAGTCCATGGAATTCTCCAGGCCAGAATACTGGAGTGGGAGCCTTTCCCTTCTCCAGGGGATCCTCCCAACCCGGGGATGGAACCCAGGTCTTCTGCATTGCAGGTGGGTTCTTTAACAGCGGAGCCACAAGGGAAGCCCAAGAATATTGGAGTGGATAGCCTATCCCTTCTCCCGTGGATCTTCCTGACCCAGGAATCGAACTGGGGTTTACTGCATTGCAGGCAGATTCTTCACCAACTGAGCTATCAGGGAAGCCTTCCAATACGGAAGACTAGCCAAATCAAAGTATTAAGCTTTAGTTATATTTTAACATTTCTTTGACAATACTAAAAATCTATAGCCTCTTTGTACAAAAAGCTAAAAGTAATATTGACACTTGTCGCGTCTGACTCTTTGCGACTCCATGGACTGTAGCGCACCAGGCTTCCCTGTCCTTCATCATCTCTCGAAGTTTGCTCAAACTCATGTCCATTGAGACAGTGATGCCATCCAACTATCTCATCCTCTCTCACCCCCTTCTCCTCCGTAACTCTAAACTAGCAATACCTTCACTACATATAAGAGAAAAAAAACTAGCATGTTAGTGAAATGTGCATACACGCACACATGGTTTTTCTGCAGTATAGTCTGCAAAATCACTATTTTTAATATTTTTCTCCCATTTAACTTTTTTTTTATATCAGCTAAAAATGGACCTCAAAAAGGGAAAGGTTGGTTCTCTAGAAATAGAGTATGTAATAAATTTCCTATCTTCAACTGCCACACACTGAAGAATTTAGGGCAAATGTGAAATACATGTAATTTAAATTTATATATTTTAATTAATTGGTGCTCAGTACTATCAGAATCCATTTGCATAATAAATCTTTGATGCCTTTTTTATTATCCTGCATTGGCAGGTAGATTCTTTACCACTGCACCACCTGGAAAGCCCTTTTTTATGATCCTGAAACAAAATTTATAGATAATATAACACTATATATATTCACGCATATGAATATATATATACAGAATTTGGAAAACTAAATATAGTATTTCTTTAATATTAAGGAGAAGTAAAAGGAAAACAACATATAGTAACATAATACCGGTTTCAATTTATAAATGCTTATACATGGTACAATAGCAGACACAATGAAGAAGTCAAATATTAATCTACATTTAAAATATTAATAATATTATTGACAATAGTCAACATATGGACAAATGGGTAAAGAAACTATGGTTTCTTTATATATAGATAATATGTGTAGAATGTAATTCTACACATTTTATAGAATGTTGTTGTTGTTTAGTTGCTAAGTCATGTCTGACTCTTTTGCAACCCCATGGACTGTAGCCCACCAGGCTCCTCTGTCCATGGATTTTTCAGGCAAGAATACTGGAGTGATTCCTTCTCCAGGGGATTTTCTCAACCCAGGAATTGAACCCAAGTTTCCAAGAATGGCAGACAGATTCTTCATCACTGAGTCACCTGGAAGCCCATTACAGAATATTATTCAGTCATTAAAAAATGAGTGAAATTTTGCCATCTGCAACAACGTGAATGGATATGATGCTATGTGAAATAAATCAGACAGAGAAAGACAAATACCATACAATTTCTCTTATATGTAGAATATTTTAAAAATTAAAAAAATTTTAAAAGCTCATAAATGGGACCTCCCTGTGGTCCAGTGGTTAAGACTTTGTGCTGTTTGATCCCTGGTCAGGGAACTAAGATCTCACATGCTACTTGGTGTGGCCAAAAAAAAAAAAAAACAAACCCATAAAAAATAATAGTAAGGTTCAACTGGATTTAAGGAACGTAAGAAAATCAGAAGTAATTCCAAATGGTACAGAAACGTAAACAACAGGGTTACTGTGGACTTTAGAATAAAAGCTTGTATATTTAGATATACACTAAGGTTGCACAACAACAAAAAAATTGTGTTCGTGGGGTAAAAAAATTTTGCACATATATGAACACACAATGAGATCTAAGAAAGTCATGGAGAATGAAAGATGAGAGACACAGGGAAGTTCTTTATTTTGCAATGTGGTCTGGACTTCCCTGGTGATTCAGATGGTAAGGAGTCTGCCTGCAATGTGGGAGACCCGGGTTTGATCCCTGGGTTGGGAAGAACCCCTGGAGAAGAAAATGGCAACCCACTCCAGTACTCTTGCCTGGGAAATCCCATGGACAGAGGAGCTTGTGGCAGGCTACAGTCCATTGGGTCACAAAGAGTCGGACATGGCTGAGCGACTTCACTTTCTTTCTCTTCCTGGCACAACGATGTTTATCTGCCCTACAAATGTGCAGCACTCACCCATCCCTGTGGCAGTCAGGTAGGCCCCACAGAACTCCACCAGGCCCCCTGAGGCAGGAACCTCCCCTTCTGATGGTAGTTCCCAACTGAATTCCTTGAACACACTCTGAGCTAACAAATTTGGAAGCTTTGTTTAATAAACTGAGAGTGTTCCCCACTTATAAAACCGATGTAACAAAACTATAAAGTTAATTTTTCAAGAGTAAAACTTATGATCAATATTATGATCCAATGGTGGCACCTGCTCTCATAACAAAATTGCAAATTGGGTACCAAAGAGGATACAGGAGTTATTCAAGACCTATTTTATACACTTTGGAGGCTTTTCAATTATGTTACTTTCTATCTTATGGCTTTCAAATTTGAATTACTCACTGCTCCTAATCAAAGCCCGATATAATTCTTCCTACTCACAATATGCTGCATTTCAAAGGATAACATTTTCAGCTAAGAAAATGTTAACTAACTTTGATGAACTTAACTAGAATAATTAATGTCTCTTAAGTCTCCTTATCTCTCAATAATGGTATACCTAGAACTATTTTTATTTTTTGTCAGGCATGTACTATTACACTTTTAGATGATCTTAAAGATCTCTGATCTAAATATTCATTGAAAATCTTCAAAAAGGCAAATATAGTAGGAAATCATAGCCCAGTTTTCCCCACCTTCAAAGATATAATGCAGAGACTCATATTAATTAAACTATAAGTGCCTGAAACCTAATTAGGAACCCTGGACTCAACAGTCTAAAAAAGTCCCAAATACTTTCTGACTGATCCTGTTCCCATGGAAACTAAAGTTGAGAAGCAGTAAAAGACAAAAGAAATTGCAAAATGGTACCAAAGAAATGAGCTAAAAGACTTATTCTGTATTTCGAAATAAAGGAAGAAACACCCTTGCTATCAGATAGCACTTAGCAATTTAAAAAAGAACATATATACAAAATTTAGGAAATGCATGATATATAAGAATATTTATTTTTGTTTAAGATAGCATCAATGCTTTTCTTTTAATATTAACTTTTAGAAAAGGGCTAGAAAATTAGGACTTTTCCCATTTCCCTTTTAATGCTCTGTGATGCCGTTAGGTGGACTAAATTCAATAATAAATCCCTGACGATATTGAATGTGCTCATTTTTGGACATTTTCCCCATTTACTTAAATGGGATTTTCAGATCATGAAATATTTATTGCAGGCTTATGGGTTACCCTTCAGGTTAATACTGCTCTGAATTCAATTTGAGTTGTGAACGTGAAAGGCATTTATATATGTTGAGACAGCCACACTGCAAATATTACTAAATGTCAAGAAGTATTTTAATAACACATTAAGATATTTAAACCATGAACCACAGCCTAAATAGAATATTCAAATTATTTTCTTATTATGATAGGAGTTAGTCATCTTTGCACTGTGCCTGCGGGACGTTGCCTGCCGATTCTAAATTTGTGTGTAACAAGACTGAAGCTCCCTGTCTCCTCTCCTCAGGCATCCAATCTTCTCAGCCTTCTCCTTGTCCCGATACTTTGTCTCCCACAAAAAAAAAAAAAAAGAGAGAGAGATTTGGAGTCAGCAGTTCTAACTTTTTGTCCTACCTCTGCATATATCCCTAAAGATAGCCTAAGCTTCTGCTTCTCATGTATGAAACGGTGATAAAAACAGTTTCTAACTACCACACAGGGATGTTAACACGAGAATTAAATAATATAATTCTCTGAAAGCATTCATTTTTTTTTCAGTCCTACAGTTCCATTCAAATGTTAATTTTTTTTTTTTTTCTACTCTTTAATCCCCCAGATTACCCATTACTTCACTCTGATCTTCCCCTTCTTCATCCTTGGCCTCCATATAACAGCTCACTTGGCAAAATTCCTCCCCGCCTCCAGGACACTGTTCTGTTGATTGTCCATTATTTCCTCGGGCACTTTTTATTCATTGTCTCTGCTCCTTTATATTCTTTAACTGAGCGAATTCTCCAGAGGTCAGTCCTATGACCCCTACTAATCGACCTCCATGTTTCCTCCCAGAATTAATTTACCTTTCTATTTTTATTTACCACTTGAATAAAGGGGATAGGTATAGAGGAGTGACATGTCTCACCCACTTTCCACTAGCCTAACAGACATTTTTAGTTAACTATTTTGTTGCCTCCTGAAGTATAGAAAGTAATCATTTCTATTCCATTCAAATATTACAATTTCTCGGGTTCCTCACATTTACAAGCATTGTTTTGGTGTCTTTGATGTCCCCTATATTTGATCTACCACTAAGACTTAACCAATTTCTATTTTATTATTTTTCATTATAATTTTTTGCAGATTCTTTTGATGTCTTTATTGAATTGTTACAATATGATTTCTGATTTTATGTTTTGGTTTTTTGGCCACAAGGCATGTGGGATCTTAGCTCCCAGACCAGGGATTGAACTGCAGCCGCTGTACTGGAAGGTGAAGTCTTAACCACTGGGCCACCAGGGAAGTCTCTGAATTTCTATTTTAAATGTCTTCTGGATTTAACTCTCTTTAAAAAATGTTTTGACAGCTGCCACTTTAATTTTGAATTCTATTACCTAATACCTGGGCTAAAGTTACCTCTCTCCTCCTCTTTATTCCATAGGTAAAGGGTCAAAATGACAGTTTACTTCAATTATCATTTTTTGGCATATTGTTTCACTCATCAAAACTGTCATCAACTCCCTGTTTCCTACTGCATCAAATACAAACTTTAAACAGAATACACAGGAAGACACGAGTTCCACGAATACCAAGCCACTTTTGGCACCCCGTCTTACTCCTTTTAAAACAAATGCGACTGTGTGGATCACAATAAACTGTGGAAGATTCTGAAAGAGATGGGAATACCAGACCATCTGACCTGCCTCTTGAGAAACCTCTATGCAGGTCAGGAAGCAACAGTTAGAACTGGACATGGAACAACAGACTGGTCCCAAATAGGAAAAGGAGTATGTCAAGGCTGTATATTGTCACTGTGCCTATTTAACTTATATGCAGAGTACATCATGAGAAATGCTGGGCTGGAGGAAGCACAAGCTGGAATCAAGACTGCTGGGAGAAATATCAATAACCTCAGATATGCAGATGACACCACACTTATGGCAGAAAGTGAAGAAGAACGAAAGAGACTCTTGATGAAAGTGAGAGAGGAGAGTGAAAAAGTTGGCTTAAAGCTCAACATTCAGGAAACTAAGATCATGGTATCCGGTTTCATCACTTCATGGCAAATAGATGGGGAAACAGTGGAAACAGTGGCTGACTTTATTTTGGGGGGCTCCAAAGTTACTGCAGATGGTGAATGCAGCCATGATATTAAAAGACGCTTACTCCTTGGAAGCAAAGTTACGACCAACCTAGACAGCAAATTAAAAAGCAGAGACATTACTTTGTCAACAAAGGTTTGTCTAGTCAAGGCTATGGTTTTTCCAGTGGTCATGTATGGATGTGAGAGTTGGACTATAAAGAAAGCTGAGCACTGAAGAATTGATGCTTTTGAACTGTGGTGTTGGAGAAGACTCTTGAGAGTCCCTTGGACTGCAAGGAGATCCAACGAGTCCATCCTAAAGGAGATCAGTCCTGGGTGTTCATTGGATGGACTGATGTTGAAGCTGAAACTCCAATATTTGGCCACCTGATGTGAACAGCTGACTCATTTGAAAAGACCCTGATGCTGGGAAAGATTGGGGGCAGGAGGAGAAGGGGATGACAGAGGATGAGATGGCTGGATGGCATCACTGACTCAACGGACATGGGTTTGGGTGAACTCCAGGAGTTGGTGATGGACAAGGAGGCCTGGTGTGCTGCAGTCCATGGGGTCACAAAGAGGTGGACACACCTGAGTGACTGAACTGAACTGAACTGAACTGTGTTCTAACCAAAAGAACTCTGATAGAAGCAGTTTATAATAAAAACATGTTCACAACTCCACACAAAATAACTTTATCATCACAGGCTAAATATGGCACACTTCCCCCTATTTAAAAATATAAAATGTTAAATTATAAAGAACACTGTGCTCAGACTCTCAGTCATGTCGGACTCTTTGTGACCCCATGGACTATAGCCCACCAGGCTCCTCTGTCCATGGAATTCTCCAGGCAAGAATACTGGAGTGGGTTGCCATTTCCTCCTCCAGGGGATCTTCCTGACCCAGGGATCATAAAGAACCTTATCATCATTAAATCAACTCTCTCCCTCATTTTAGAAATAAGGAAAATAGCCAAATCATTACTCAGCACAGAACAGACACAATCTTAGTTTCTTGGGTCCGGAGCTCCATTTTATTCAGATCATACTTTTTGCTTCTTGTGAATAAATTTGAAATTTCTGGTTCAAATCATAAGGAAGTTCTTTCAATCATTCAGTAGAGATATTTCACATGGATATTTAATCTATGGATTAAACAATGTGTCACTGTCAAATAGACATTAGAAATATGCTTTATAAAATTAATTTAAAAATGAAGGTGATTCTGTCTGTCATCCCAGTCAGTATGAAAGAACATGCGCTGGAGTAACCCCGGCAGGGAAAATGTAACCACTGTTCTTTCAGGTAAAAGGTGGGAATCCACTGTCCTCTGAAAAGAAACATTTCTACTCAACACATTCACTGGTGAGTTAACTTACCTTTATTTTTTAAAAAAGTACCTCACTTCTAAAATTATTGTCCTTTTATTTTCTGATAACTTAAAAATTCATTTCTTCCACTATTCTAGCCCAGGTAATACAAAAGGCTAGTTGGGACTGGTCTCATTCTTCCTCAGCAGATTTTGGTGTCTCACTGTTAAAGATAAATATTTGAATGTGTAAAACGGTGCTGTTAGCTCAGCCGGTAAAGAATCCGCCTGCAATGCAGGAGACCGGGGTTTGATCCCTGGGCCGGGAAGGTCCCCCGGAGAAGGAAACAGCAGCCCACTCCACTATCCTTGCCTGGGGAATTCCATGGACAGAAGGGCCTGGCAGGCTACAGTCCATGGGGTTGCAAGAGTGGAGAGAGACTCAGCAACTAAACCAAAGAGATACAACTTGCTTGTTCAAATAATGAGGACTCTAAATATAAATTTTATTGGAGGATTGAGATGCAATCTTGCTCCAAAACTAAGAAATAATGAAATGGAAGTTGAAGTGAAACTCTATCCTCTACTAACTTCTATATTCTCTTGCTCATGAATTCACAGCGTTTGGGGGCAAGTACTGAAAACAGCTTCTGACATAAATGACTGCATTGCTAGTGTGCTTAAGTAAGCTGCTGACAGAGGTTCTAGATGGCTTCCAACTGCCTCTATTTCCTCTGTTTTTTTCCGCCCACAATCAGTCTTCTTTAGAGAATCATCGAGCTTTGGAGTCTTCAGGGTTTAAGGAATATAGGAAATTAAATCATACGAAAAACTCATTTGGAACTTGACATGAAATTATTAGGGCTTCCAGGGTGGGGCTAGTGGTAAAGAATCTGCCTGCCAGTGCAGGAGATCTAAGAGATACAGGTTCAATCCCTCAGTCAGGAAGATCCCTTGAAGGAAGGCATGGCAACCCACTCCAATATTCTCGTTTTGGAGAATCCCATGGACAGAGGAGCCTGGCGGGCTACAGTCCACAGGGTCATCAAAGTCAGATGCAATTGAAGCAACTTAGCAGCAGCATGAAGTTATTAATGACATGGGTTTGAACATTAGTCAAATATATTAGACAGTTTGAGCAATTTTGAAATGTGTTTGAGTTGATAATGTCAATTGCTGGATATGCCCTAACTCTATAGTTCAGTTCAGTTCAGTCACTCAGTCGTGTCCGAATCTTTGCGACCCCATGAATCGCAGCACGCCAGGCCTCCCTGTCCATCACCAACTCCTGGAGTTTACTCAAACTCATGTCCATCGAGTCGGTGATGCCATCCAGCCATCTCATCCTCTGTCGTCCCCTTCTCCTCCTGCCCCCAATCCCTCCCAGCATCAGGGTGTTTTCCAATGAGTCAACTCTTCGCATGAGGTAGCCAAAGTGTTGGAGTTTCAACCTCAGTGTCAGTCCTTCCAGTGAACACCCAGGACTGATCTCTTTTAGGATGGACAGGGTGGATCTCCTTGCAGTGCAAGGGACTCTCAAGAGTCTTCTCCAACACCACAGTTCAAAAGCATCCATTCTTCGGCTCTCAGCTTTCTTCACTGTCCAACTCTCACATCCACACATGACCACTGGAAAAACCATAGCCTTGACCAGATGGACCTTTGTTGACAAAGTAATGTCTCTGCTTTTTAATATGCTATCTAGGTTGGTCCTAACTTTGTGTCCAAGGAGTAGGCATCTTTCAATTTCAAGGCTGCAATCACCATCTGCAGTGATTTTGGAGCCCCAAAAAAATAAAGTCTGACACTGCTTCCACTGTTTCCCTGTCTATTTCCCATGAGGTGATGGGACCAGATGCCATGATCTTAGTTTTGTGAATGTTGAGCTTTAAGCCAGCTTTTTCACTCTCCTCCCTCACTGTCATCAAGAGGCTTTTTAGTTTCTCTTCACTTTCTGCCATAATGGTGGTGTCATCTGCATATCTGAGGTTATTGATATTTCTCCTGGAAATCTTGATTCCAGCATGTGCTTCTTCCAGCCCAGCGTTTCTCATGATGTACTCTGCATATAAGTTAAATAAGCAGGGTGACAATATACAGCCTTGACGTACACCTTTTCCTATTTGGAACCAGTCTGTTGTTCCATGTCCAGTTCTAACTGTTGCTTCCTGACCTGCATACAGGTTTCTCAAGAGGCAGGTCAGGTGGTCTGGTATTCCCATCTCTTTCAGAATTTTCCACAGCTTATTGTGATCCACACAGTCAAAGGCTTTGGCATAGTCAATAAAGCAGAAATAGATGTTTTTCTGGAACTCTCTTGCTTTTTTGATGATCTAGCAGATGTTGGCAATTTGATCTCTGGTTCCTCTGCCTTTTCTAAAACCAGCTTGAATATCTGAAAGTTCTCGGTTCATGTATTGCTAAAGCCTGGCTTGGAGAATTTTGAGCATTACTTTACTAGCGTGTGAGATGAGTGCAATTGTGTGGTAGTCTGAGCATTCTTTTGGATTGCCTTTCTTTGGAATTGGAATGAAAACTGACCTTTTCTAGTCCTGTGGCCACTGCTGAGTCTTCCAAATTTGCTGGCATATTGAGTACAGCACTTTCACAGCATCATCTTTTAGGACTTGAAATAGCTCAACTGGAATTCCATCACCTCCACTAGCTTTGTTTGTAGTGATGCTTTCTAAGGCCCACTTGACTCTATAAGAAGCCTGAAAATATTCTCTGCTATTGTTTATAAGAGCCAGACCCTGGATGAGAAAGGCCTAACTGAATCAGCCTCCATGAAATACATGTAAGAGAAAAAAATCTAAATATTTAGGAATTTAATCAACTCTCTTTTTTACATTCACCTTTTTTTGCCATCGGTCTATGGATGTGACATGCACTCACCTAATGGGTACTTTTACATTTTAGGGAATAAAATATTAAAGTCCCTTTCAAAAGAAATGAACTGTAAGGTCTGGGCTACAACATGAAGAAAAACATGGCTGTTATGCAATGGATTTACTCACAGACTTTGTTGTGTAGCCAAAGAGTTCCAGTTAGTGACATGGTATTTACTTGTTTCTTTGTAAGCATTTCACACTAGTAGTGTAAAAAAGATAAATTAGATTTAAAAGGGGGCTATTTAAAGAGAATGTTGGTTTCTTATACTGACTACCCTGGCCAAAATGCACAGTGTAACAGAACAGATGTTCTCTAAGTATACTCACTTTGGTCTATTTATTTTCTCTTTAAAGCTGGAGGCTTTATGGAAGATTGCACAAGAAAGCCCAGAGGGGTAAAGGAAAACATTAGAATTTCCATATTTTTTTCACATTCTTTTTGTTGGTTTGTTTTTATGGGTTTAAGTAGTTTTTTACTGTCAAAAATTTCCAAAGAGACACAAAAGTGGAGAGAATAGAACAATAAGCCCCATATTTCATTACTTGGTTTTAAGAAACTGTTATAAAGACTGTGCCACATTGACATCTATTGCTTTTTTGTTGGTGAGAAATTTTCAAGCAAATCATACACATTAAATTTTTTTCTTTATTATTTAAGTATTAACTCAAATTGAAGACATATGTCTACAACATCATTAGAACAGCTAACAAAATTTAAAATAATTCCTTTTATTGTAGTTCACTCAGTCGCAACCTGCACTTTGTGACCCCATGATATCCAGTCCTAGTCCAATATCCTTGATGTCAACCTTGAATCAGAATCCAAACCATGTTTCAGCATTACATTGGCTTTGTAGGCTTTTTGTCATGTTTGTTTTTACGTTGTTTTAATCTTGTTTGTTTTAAAGACCTAACCTACTCTTCCTTTTTAATTTTTTTACCCTTTCATGCCATTGACTTGTTGCAGAAACCTAGTCAGTTATTCTATAGAAAAACCCAGTTTCTGAGTTTGACCCCTCCTGGGGTCATTTATACTATATATCTACTCACCTTCAAGAAGTCAGCTTGCCTAGAGGGTTGATTCAAGGGAAAGTCACTTTTTTTTTGTTTTGTTTTTGAGGAATGGTGAGTTGGGAAGATCCCCTGGAGAAGGAAATGGCAACTTACTCAAGTACTCTTGCCTGGAGAATCCCATGGAGGGAGGAGCCTGGTAGGCTACGGTCCACGGGGTCGCAAAGAATCGGACACGACTGAGCGACTTCACTCACTCACTCACTCACTCAAGAATATTACGGGCTTCCCTGGTGGCTCAGCAGTAAAGAATCTCTATGCAATGCAGCAGCTGCGGGAGACCTGGGCTGGATACCTAGGTCAGCAAGATCCCCTGGAGGAGGGCATGGCAACTCTCTCCAGTACTGCTGCCTGGAGAATCCTACAGACAGAGGAGCCTGGTGGGCTACAGTCCATGGGGTTGCAGAGTCGGACATGAGTGAAGTAACTTAGCACAAATGCCCGCAAGAACACTACATTGCTTACCAGCACTATATCCTTCCTATTGTATCACTGAAAGTTGGTTGTCTCACTTTTAATGTGGGTAAGATTAATTAGTGATTTCAGGTGATGAACAGACTGTTCCTTCTATTGTAATCTTTCCCATCAAACATTTTTCTAATGTTTTTACCCATTAATAATCATATCCTAAGCCAATTACAAGTTGTAAGATAATGATTCTTTTTTTTAAAGTCACTCAGTCATGTCTGACTCTTTCCGACCTCACGGACTATACAGTCCATGGAATTCTCCAGGTCAGAATAGTGGAGTGAGTAGCCTTTCCCTTCTCCAGGGATCTTCCCAACCCAGGAATCAAACTGGGGTCTCCTGCATTGCAGGCGGATTCTTTACCAACTGAGCTATGAGGGAAGCCCCAAGATAATGATAATGAGATTCTATGTTTTTCTCTCATCTTTGCACACTTATTAGCTTGAATTTTATAAAGAAGAACATTTCCTTGCTTAGGCTATGTGGTTAGATATGTACACATAAAGGCAATCAGGATAGCGCCCTACTATTGACTGCCAACTATCAGAGTAAGAAGCAATTGAGTTAAAATGGTGATCAGAGTGGTATTTTAAAAATACATTCAACATCTTTAAGTCAACTGCATTCAATATTTTTTTAATTGATTTTCAAATTGCCTCTAATTTGGCCAAAGGGAGCCTTTTTATGTTGATTTTTGTGTCTTGTAGACACATCTTCAGTAGCTTTGAGATTTCTAACTTGGTTTTTGGTGCAACAAAATGTCCCATCTTATATAAGCTCAACTCTAAACACAGAGTCAGATGTTCCTCCAAAAATCTCTAGTCACTGCCAGTGTGTAATGGCATTTAGCAATCACAGTCTTTCTGTGATCATTTTTATGGAGTTGTAGGATAGATTATATTATTCTTCCCAACTACTCATTCCCTTCCCACTTATTATCACATGATTTCCAGGGCATTCTGGCACGCAGAATATATTCCCCTACCCCAGTCCACAATCTGGCCACGTGATGTGCTTTGACTAATGCACATCCACCGTGTTAAGTAGAAGCTTTCAGAGATTTTACATGATTTAGCTCTGCCTCCTGCCTTTGCAGAGACGTAACTTTGCCAACAATTTCCCTATAGTCAAAGCTATGGTTTTTCCAATAGTCATGTATGTATGTGAGAGTTGGACCATGAAGAAGGCTGAGCGCTGAAGAATTGATGCTTTTGAAGTATGGTGTTGGAGAAGACTCTTGAGAGTCCTTTGGATAAGCTAGGTGATCAAACCAGTCAATCCTAAAAGAAATCAGTCCTGAATATTCATTAGAAGGATTGAAGCTGAAGCTCCAGTACTCTGGCCTCCTGATGCGAAGAGCTGACTCATTTGAAAAGACCCTGATGCTGGGAAATATTGAGGGCGGGAGGAGAAGGGGATGACAGAGGATGAGATGGTTGGATGGCATCACCGACTCAATGGACATGAGTTTGAGCAAATTCCGGGAGACGTAAAGGACAGGGAAGCGTGGCGTGCTGCAGTCTGTGGGGTCATAAAGAGTCAGACACAACTGAGCAACTGAACCACCACCACCTGCTTTGCTCTTGGCCACAAGCACTGTCTCTCCCAAACGGGGCCAGCTCCTTCAGCCTGAGGCCTGGGATGAGGACACGTACAGAGCAGACTCAGCAGCTGACCTGGAGCCACCAAAATTGAATGCCAGCAAACATGATGCATACGGTTGCAAGCTACCGAGATTTGGAGATTACTTATTACTTCATAAAAGCTGACTGATAATGGCTGTGATTTCATCTAGGCCTTTTTAGTGGACAGACACAAGAAATGTGTTGTTTTATTTTTGTATTTGTACTTTTTAAAAATTGAAGTATAGTTGATTTATAATGTTGTTAGTTTAATGTGGACAGCAATGTGATTCAGTTATATACATACATATCTATATTCTTTTTCAAATTCTTGCTCCTGAAAAGAGCATGATGAGTTCAGAGTGCTATTTTCAGTCCAAATATAATTTATAGGACCTTTCTTAATGTTAAAAATATTATATACCTGATAGCATATTTTCCCACACTGAAAATCTTGATTTCTCTGTATTAATAAACAGAATTGGTTTGTAATACAAAGTAGTTTCAAAACAGCAAAACCGCTATCTTAAATTACTTTAGGTTACAAAAGTATTTGTAGTTTTATTCATCCTTAAAGTACATCCTACTCTTCAGTGTAACACATGCTAAGCTCAAACTCGAGTAATTCTTTCCTCTGTGTGGTTACCTCTCTGATTTGACATACAGTAGGTTCATCTCTTTCCATCTGTTTTCAATTTTCAGAAATGGATGCTTTAATTAATTTTGTCTTTTAAATATAACCTTAAAGTTTTCAAGACCAAATCTGTGTAATAATTTATTAAGGGAAATCCATCCTATTCCTGTCCCTTCCACCTACTTTGAAAAGTTTTCATTTAACTTACTAGTATTTCTTTCTTACGAAAAAGGTAGCCTGTGCAACCATACAGTTCTGCACCTTGCTTTTTTCATTTACTATGTCCATATAAGAAGATCACCCTCATTCCTATTTGTGACTGCATTTGCAAATCATTTTGTTATTTATTCAGCTAACATCCTACTAATGGGCACTTGATTATTTTCAATCTTTTTTATAATAAATAATTTCTGTTATTTATTTGGCCACCCCCTTTGGATGGGTATCTGATTTTCAATAATAAATAATTTTGAAATAAATAACACTATGCATAAATCATGTCCTGTTTCGTACAGCTCTCGAACTGGTTCTCCGAAGGGGGGTTGATGAGTCAAAGGGTAGATGTGTGATTCTTCTGTATGTTGCTGAACTCCACTTCAGAGCAGACACATCATTGCAGAGCCCATCGGGACTGTGTGAAATGCCTGTTTCCACTCAGCCTCAATGACAGAGTATGCAGATGAGTTACGTGTTTTAGTTCTTGCTAATCCGAGGCAGGAGATGCTGTCTTTTTGGCAGTTTATTTACATTTTAAGTTATGTTGACCAGAGCTTCACATTTAGCAGTTTTTTGTTTGTTTCGCTGAGAAGCTTGTGGAATCTTAGTTCCCCAACCAAGGATTAAACCCAGGCCCTTGGCATTGAAAGCAGAGAGTCCTACCCACTGGGCCACCAGGGAATTCCCAAGATCTTCATGCTTGAAGAACCATTTGAATTGTTCTTCTGGGAACTCTCTGGGGCTTGCGGGTGCATGCTAGCGCATGCGTGTGTACGTGTGCGTGCACCCATAGCCAATTTTCTATTCTGCTCTTTTTATTTTTATTTCCATTTTTAGGGGCTCTTTGTTGTATCAGTGACAATACTCTTTGGTTGAGGCTTAAATGGGAGAAGGCGATGGCACCCCACTCCAGTACGCTTGCCTGGAAAATCCCATGGACGGAGGAGCCTGGTAGGCTGCAGTCCATGGGGTCGCACAGAGTCGGACACAACTGAAGCGTCTTAGCAGCAGTGGCTTAAATTGCAAACATCTTTTGCCAATTAAACATTTATCTGTTGATTTGTGTATAGTGTTTTATTTTTTCGTGCAAACATTCTTTGGATATATAGTCCAGTCCATAGAAGAATGCACCATGTTTCGTTTTGTTTTGTTGGGGGGGAAAGGTCTTATGTATTTATCTATACGTACATTTAAATCTCTGAATCATTTGGACTTTATCTCCATGTACACTATCAGGATCAGATCCAATTTCCCTTAAATCACTGCACAACTGTTACAACAATATTTATTAAGAATTCTCAGTAGTTTGAGATGCTACCATTTTATCTGTAGATAAACGGATGGATGGATGCAGACATATAGAAAGGTCGGTATAGACAGATAGATCTCTTTTTATCCCTGCTACTGTTCCTGCACCTCTGTTGTGTCCGATTCTTCTGTGACCCCATGGATTGCGGTCTGCCAAGCTTCCCTGTCCACGGGATTTTTCCCCGCAAGAACACTGGAGTGGTTGCCATTTCCTCTTCCAGGGGATATACCCGACTCAGAGACTGAACTGGCGTCTCTTGCGTCTCCCGCATTGGCAGGCAGATTCTTTACCACTGTGCCACCTGGGAAGCCCATCTTTATCCCTAACTTTTCTAAATCTATAAATGAACTTAGGCCACTTTCTGGACTCCATATTCTGTTCCATCTGTTTGTCAGCCTCTTCATGTACCGGTTCCACAGTGTTTTAATTACAGAGGCGTCATCAAATTCGGTAATATAAGACTACCACCACCTCATTTCCACCCAAAGGTATGAGTATTTATTTATTTTTCATCATCTCATTTAATATTTATTTTATGTACATTTTATAATTAATGTACAATATTGATACAAAAACACACATATATAATTTACAGACAAAAACTTAATGTTGAGACATATTCTCTTAAAAAAAAAAGTAGAATACAGAATCAAAAAAAAAAAGATTGAGGATCAGTAATCCAGGCAGTGATTTTTGAACATTCCAGCATCCTCAGACAGCTTTCGGTGGAGGGCGGGGGAGTAGTTCAACAGAGCTGAGATTCTTAGGATGTATCTAATCCTGGCATTTGCCTGATGCTGAATTATGTGATAATACCCTTGGACTAAGATGATGAGTCACCTGGATTCTGAGGAAGTTTTTTCAGTGCTACTGAGCAGACCCCACAAGAAGATGTTATGGTTACTAAACAAGAATGCCTAGGGAAACCATCTTTGGTTTAGAGATAAAGATCACTTTATCAGGCCCTGTCTTCTCATCTCCCTTCAGAAACTGTTTGGGACCTCCCTAGTGGTCCAGTGGCTAAGACTCTGAGCTCCCAATGCAGGGGGCCCAGGTTCGATCCCTGGTTGAGGAACTAGATCCCACAGGCCACAATAAGAGATCTTGCATTGCAACGAGAAGACCCTACATCCCCAACTGTTTATCTGGCACAAATAAATAAACAAAAACATTAACAAATAAAATACCATTAAGTGTTTGTCTCTTTGGGGACACGAACTGCTATGATATCAACTGAGTGGCAAAAGGATAAGACCATGAGGGGAAAGTCTGGAATCCCTTGCTCCAGGGAATTCTTTTAAAACTCTCTAACATCCTATGTTGTGCTTTATCTAAGATAAAGATAAAACTAAGATAAAGTTTGATTCATGAGTTTACAATCAATGCTTATCAATTCAAGAGAAGCATGTGTTTTTATGATACAAGGAGGCATCAGGTAATCAGCATCTGTTTACGGCAGATCTGTCCCTATACTTCCCAGTAACTCTAGGGAAGTCAGAGTTAATAAGGAAGGAGGGCATTTGAGGAACAATAAAATTATGCATTCATTGTTGATGCCATTGTCCAGTCGCCAAGTCCTGTCCGACTCTTTGCGACCCCATGAACTGCAGCATGCCAGGCTTCCCTGTCCTTCACCATCTCCTGGAGTTTGCCCAAGATCATGTCCACTGAGTCGGTGATGCCATCCAACCATCTCATCTCTGGTTCCTCTGCCTTTTCTAAATGCATTCATTAAGGACTATGAATTTTACATGTCTCCTGGGATTTTCACTACTAAAAAATTTTGTAAATGTATGAAGCTAAGAGGCAAATACACAAACTCCAGGTTACTTACTTTCCTTTAACCAGTTATTACTATGTGCCAGCCACTATGCTGGGTTCCAGGGACACAAAGATGTGTTGTCTCGACCCTCAGCAAACTCACAGTCCAGAGATGCCGGTGTAAAATGGTAAGGGGACAGCCCAACAAGTACTGGTTCCCCAATAAGGGAACCAGCAACACGGCAAGAGCACCAGGATTATAACAAGCAGGAGACTCTGGCTCCGAAGAATGGATGACTTGGAAAGGCTTAAAAGAAGTCAGGGATTTTGGAGTTAGACCTTTAGAGGGCAATTGCGTTTGGCAACATGGAGAGCATTTGGACAAGGACAGCAGTGGTAGCAAAGACGGGCCTTGGGAAGGAGAAACCTTGTATCTAGGTAGAATGGCACAGCGGCTCACTCCCTCACACACGCAGGCACAGCTGGGGCACGAAAACAAAGAACCTGACTTCTTCTGGCACCAAAAGCATTATATGGGGTCAAGGGACAAAGATGCCACAACCCTAATCAGTTTACATAGAACTTTTATCATATTTTTATGGAATAGCTCACTGTGCTTATATTATTGGATTAAATAATAGAATAATTCAGTTCAGTTCAGTTCAGTTCAGTTCAGTTGCTCAGTCCTGTCCGACTCTTTGCAACCCCATGGACTGCAGCTCGCCAGGCCTCCCTGTCCATCACCAACTCCCAGAGTTTACTCAGACTCATCTCTATCAAGTCAGTGATGCCATCCAACCATCATCCTCTGTCATCCCCTTCTCCCGCCTTCAATCTTTCCTAGCATCAGGGTCTTTACCAGTGACCAGTAATTACATTACTGGATTAAACAGATCCAAGTGTTTATTTACACTTGAGTCACCATTTATTTCATGGTGTCCATTCTACTTCTGATTAAAATCCATTCCTATTTTGAAGTGCCTCTAGAGCATTTTTTTTAAAACATAAACACAATTCTCTCTGTTCAAATTTAGCACTTTTCCAGTAGCTCAGCGTGTTCCAATTTTATTTGTGGTCATTACTTCTTTGGTCTCTTTTAAAAATAGCAGCAGCTCGCACTTGTCTGTAAATCTTAGCTGGAGCTGGTGTCTCCGCCCTGTCTGGGTGTCAGCCCTTACTCTCTTCTTCTTTGGATTTTTTTCATTGGGTCTCCTTGAAATTCCTCTCTTGCTAGTTTTGATCACTGGTTAGGGAGTTTATTGCCCTCTGCTGTGTTATATCACTTGGTTTCACTACTTACATTTAGTGGTTTTAACTAGAAGATCGTCCCTACTGCATCTTGGCAGAAGGTTTTCTTTTTCTGGTTACAAGAAGTATTCTTCTGTTTCTTTTTTAAAAATTAATTTACACTGGAGTATAGTTGCTTTACAATGCTGCTATATTAGCTTCTGCTATACAACAAAATGAATCAGCCACACATACACATGTACCCCCTCCAGTTTGGACTTCCTACGTATTCAGGTCACCAGAGACCACAGAGGAGGGTTCCCTGCGGCACACAGTAGATTCTCGTTAGTTCTGCTAATGAACTATTTTATAGTACAGTACCGACAGTGTACATGCGTCCATAATAATCTTCCAATTCCTCCCACACGCTCACCAACCGGCCCTCTCTTCTCTGGCCAGCAAGTGAGTGAAAGTCACTCAGTCATGCCCGACTCTGCGACCCCATGGACTGTATAGTCCATGGAATTCTCCAGGCCAGAACACTGGAGTGGGTAGCCTTTCCCTTCTTCAGCGGATCTTCCCGACCCAGGGATCGAACCGGGGTCTCCTGCACTGCAAGTGGATTCTTTACCCACTGAGCTATTGGGTCTTTAAAAGGTCTCTTCAATATGTTATCATGATTCCCATTTGACCTCCTAGCTTTGGGTTGTGGTTTTGCATGTCATGTCACTTCAGTCATGTCCAACTTTTTGTGACCCCCATGAACTGTAGCCCGCCAGGCTCCTCTATCCATGGAACTCTCCAGACAAGAATACTAGAGTGGGTTGCCGTGCCGTCTTCCTGGGGATCGTCTTGACCCAGGGATTGACCCAGGTCTCCTGCACCGCAGCAGGCAACTTCTTTACCACTAGTGCAACCTTGGAAGCCCGGCTTGCGGCTTTAGTTCCTAGTAAAAACAGAATTTAGTAGGAAAGCACAGAATACTATACATAATATGACGTAACTTGTTGGGACGTACAGAACATTAAGCATAGTAAAATTTTATTTTTATTTTTAAAGAAATGCTACAAGTATGCTCATATATCCTGGAACTTCATTTCCCCTCATAGTTTTTCTGGAATCACATGCAACAAACTTAAAAGAGTGGGCTACATAGTTGATGAGGAAGTAGAGAAAAGAGAACTCCTGTACACGATTGTTAAGAATAGAAATTGGTACAGTCACTCTGACAAACAGCATGGAGGTTCCTTAAAAAACTAAATACAGAGCTACCCTGTAAGCCAACAATTCCACTTCAAGGTATGTATCTGAAGAAACAAAAACACTAATTCAAAAAGATACAAGCACACCAGTGTTCACAGCAGCACCATTTACAACTGCCAAGATACAGAGGCAACCTGAGTGTCTATTAACAGATGGATGGATAAAGATGTGGAATGTGTACACATGACGGAATATTACTCAGCCACAAAAAGAGAATGAAACTGCATCATTTGCAACTACAGGAGTGGACTTGGAGGGTATTATGATCAGTGAAATAAACAGAGAAAGACAATTACTGTATGATAACACATATATGCTATCTAAAAACAATAAAGCAAACTCGTGAGTATAACAAAAAAGAAACAGACTCACAGGTATAGAGAACAAACACCAGAGGACAGAGGTGGTTACTAGAGGAGGGAGTGACAGAAAGGGACAAGATGGAGTAGGAGATTAAGAAGTACAAACTCCTGAGTGTAAAATAAACAAGCCACAAGGATATATTGCACAGCAAAGGGAATACAGCCAATATGGTACAATAACTATAAATGCAGTATAACTTTTAAAAATTGTGACTGTTTAAAAAAATTTGTGACTGTTGTACACCTGAAACTTATATAATATTGTACATCGACTATACCTCAATTAAAATATCAAATAAAGAAAGTGGGAATGGAAGAGAAGTCAGAAGGACTGGAAAACACACTTATTTGGCATTTGACAACTTTTCTGTGATATCTGAATTCACCACATATATAACTTTTGTCAAACATGTAGGTGCCTTTAACAGTGATCTACTTTCGGCTTTGGTTATGTGTATCATAAAGCATAGAGCAAGTTTTTACAGTGTGAAGAAAGCTAAAACTGAAGACAGCCAAAGACTATTTTGACAAGATGTAAGCCAGCAAACTGGAAACACTTTGCATAAAGGAGAGAGACCAGCTAGGCTTCTTCACTCTGTATAAATATAAAGGCAGATTTGTCCCAAACCATCCCTGTAAGATATTTTAAAAACTAAAACAAAACAGATTTTCCAACGAAACAAAATCCTGATGCCAAAGACATCTGAGAGACAGAGAAAGAGGACTATTCAGTTAAGGACTAAAACTCATGTCTATTACACTCACGGGGATTCTTGCTCGGGACTTTTGAGTCCAGACAGTGGACAGCTAAGACAGTAGCTATTTTTTTAATCATTTAATCATTCAAGAGCACTTTATTTACTCACATATAGTCCACTCTTGCATGTTTCCTCACTTCCAGTTTCTTGAAGGAAATATTTGGCATTTTTCTCCAAGAGTTTCTTTCCCACTGGGCTATTAACAATGTTAACAAAAGCAGAAGGAGAACCTCTGAAGATTTAGAAAAAGCAGCTGGACAGGCATAAATGACCCCTGTTTACTTAAAGTGAAGTGTTTACCTCTATTTAACAGTTTCAGGGAATTTCCAGGAGTTAAAGTATGCTTTAAATCAGGACTCTTCAAATTCTATCCTTTAGAACATTATAGAGTTCTGCAGGAGCTGTTCAACACTGTTTCCTAAAAATGTTCTTTAAATCATGATTTTTTAATTGACATATGGTTGACTTATAATGTTGTGTTAGTTTCAGGTATACAACAAAGTGAACATATCTATATCTATTCTTTTTCAGATTCTTTTCCATTATCGGTTATTACAAGATACTGAATATATTCCCTGTGTTATATGGTGGGTCCTTGTTTATTTTACATATAGTAGTGTGCATCTATTAATCCTGAACTCCTAATTTATCCCTCCCCATCCTGCCCTTTTCACAACCACAAGTTTGTTTTCTGTGTCTGTGAGTCTATTTCTGTTTTGTAAATAAGTTCATTTAGGATTCCACATACAACTGATATAATATGATATTCATCTTTCTCTGTCTGACTTCACTTAGTATAATATTCTCTAGGTCCATTCATGTTGCCGCAAATGTCATTATTTCATTCTTTTCACAGCTCAGTAATATTTCATTGTATGTATGTACCATCTCATCTTTGTCCATTTCTCTGTCAATGGACGTTTTGGTTGCTTCGATGTCTTGGCTCTTGTAAACAGTGCTGCAGTGAACAAATGGGGCGCATGTTTCTTTTCAAATTAGAGTTTTTGTCTTTTCCTGATCTATGCCCAAGACTGGGATTGCTGGTAGTTCTATTTTTTTTTTTAAGGAACCTCCATATTGTTCTCCACAATGACTCCACCAAATTACATTCCCACCAGCAATGGAGGAGGGTTCCATTTCAGGGAGTAGCTCTTGACCTACTCCACAGGTTCAGGACAGTGTTTTGTTTCTCTGCTCATAAAACATAGGAAAATTCAAACTGCAGAACGTTTCCCATCTACTTACTGGTTTGACGATTCTGAGTGGGGTTTTGTGGTTCGATCGGCAGTTATTCATTTGAACACACACATCCTCTCTCTTTCTCTCTCTCTCTCTCCCCCTCTCTGTCTCATGCACACACTCACACTCTCAGTAACACAGAAGGCCACTCTTCTTCCCATCCCATCTAATCAAATCACCCTTCTAAGGGTGGTAACTTGGGGAAACTCTAAAAACACTTTAAAAAATACTAATGGGAGACAAACTCAGGCAGTGGAGACGAGAACAACATTGAGAGAAGAGACATATTACTAATAACCCAAGGAGCTACTGTTTTATAAGTTAGGAACTGAACAGGAAGTTGCAAACACCTGCAGTATACATGATTTTTTTTAAAATCCTTTAAAAACCAAAGAGTAGTTTTCCTGAAGTCCTTGATTCAACTGAATAAACTACATTTCAAATAATCAAACCATTTCCTGTGGGTACCTGTATATAGTTAATGATATATGATTGTGTATGTATATATTTCAGTAAACGATGTAAAAGACATACTTAGGGCCTTCCTGGTGGCTCAGTGATGAAGAATTCACCTGCCAAGGCAGGATTCGTGGGTTTGATCCCTCATCAGAGATGGTGCTGTATGCTGCAGGGCAACTAAGCCCCTGCGCCGCAAGTACTGACCCTGTGCTCCAGAGCCTGGGGAAGCCCACTCATCCTAGAGCCGGTGCTCTGCGACAAGAAAACTCTCATTGCCATGGCAACGAGAAGTTTTACGCACTGCAACTAGACAGAAGTCCAAGCAGCAACGAAGACTCAGCACAATATATATAAAATATATAAATATTATACTTTAAAAAAAAAGACATACTTAGCAAGTAATTGTCTGGACCACTCCGACTGCATCCATCTGGTCTCCCCACTTCAACTCCCCAGCTATCTTATTCTGCCCATTCTTCACCCTCCACCCACTGTGTTCTCTTCCTGAAATGCAAACCTGACTGACATTCAGTGTTCAAAAGCCTTCGCTGGCTTCTCCTTGCTATAAATTCAAAATCCTAAATATGTCCGTCCACCTCCACCTGCTGCCTCTCACCCTCGCTGCTGTCCACACTCTGGCCCTACGGAACCTCTCGAATTCTTTCACCCTCTTTATTCCTCTCTCCCCCAGGGACACCTGTGCATTCCGCTGGCTCTATTGGTCCCTTCCATCTTCTTTACCCAGTTACAGTATGACCCTTCATTGATACAGAGATGAGCGTGTGTGTGTTTTGTAATAAAACTTTAAAAAATATTGTAATTTCCTTTTTTTACATTTTAAAGTTTTTATCGAGCTATTTTAGCTTGTTCTATTTTTCAGCCATGATGTACAGCTTGGAGCTTCTTATTTCCCTGGCCAAGGGTCAAAGCTCTGCCCCTGCAATGACAGCACAGTCTTAACCACTGAACCACCAGGGAAGTCCTTAAAATAAAGTCTTAAAATAATGAAAGTAAATGAAACTGACTGGTTCATTCAAAGCTGTTTAAACTAGTACAAAGCTTATGAAACTGCGTAGTTTTTGTCTACGACTCTCAAAAATGTCAGAAATCCATTATGAGGGATAATATGAATGCTTAACTTCATGGCCCCCCAAATTTAACAATAATAACAGTATCTGTTTAAGTGCGTTACACGTGTGGACACGCCTCTTTCTCCTTCATCCTCTATGAGGTTATCTCTATGATAACAGTATCCTCTATGAGGTACTGTTATTGGAATTATCACTATTACAGATGGGTCAGCTGACGCACGAAAGTCAAATAACTTGTACAAGGTCAAAGAGCTAGTAAGGGGACAGTGCTCAGCATTAGAGTACATGCTCTTTACCAGTACACTATGCCGTCTGAAATACAACCCCAAATGCAAACATAGAAGCAGCAATATAATTTAAAGGAGCTTTCCTGATAGCTCAGTTGGTATAGAATCTGCCTGCAACGCAGGAGACCCCAGTTCAATTCCTGGGTTGGGAAGATCCCCTGGAGAAGGGATAGGCTACCCACTCCAGTATTCTTGGGGTTCCCTTGTGGCTCAGCTGGTAAAGAATCTGCCTGCAATGTGGAATGCCTGAGTTTGATCCCTGGGTTGGGAAGATCCCCTGGAGAAGGGAAAGGCTACGCACTCCAGTAATCTGCTCTGGAAAATTCCATGAACTGTACAGTGGGGTTGCAAAGTCCATGGGATTGCAAAGAGTCACAAAGAGTACATGTTCTTTACCAGTACACTATGCCATCTGAAATACAACCCCCAAAATGCAAATATATAAGCAGCAATATAATTGAAAAGGAAAAGTTATGGTTACTCCATAGGTTCTAGAATGTTCTTGGCCACAGTACTGCTTTCACGCATTCTGATTTTGGTTGGTGTGGTAGAGAGAATAATGGTCACCCAAAAGGCGTCCACAACCTAAATCCAGGAACCTATAAATATGTTACTTTACATAGTAAATAGGAAATAAGGCTGTAGATGGAATTAAAGTCACTAACTAGCTGACCTTGAGATGAGTAGATTATTCTGGATTTCCCAGGTGGGCCTGATGTAATTTTAAGGGTCCTTTTAAGTGGAAGGGGCTTCCCAGGTGGCACAGTGATAATGAAACTGCCTGCCAATGCAGGAGATGCAAGAGACTCGCGTTTGATCCCTGGGTTGGGAAGATCCTCTGGAGTAGGAAATGGCAACCTGTTTCAACATTCTTGCCTGGAAAAGTCCATGGACAGAGGAGCCTGGTGGGCTACAGTCCAGGTTGCCACAAACTGAGCAACTGAGCAGGCACACACATAAATGGAAGGGGGAGGCAGCAGACAGAGAACCAGAGATGTGGCAGCCTGGCACTGTTGGCTTTGCATCTCAAAGAATGGGGCCATGGCTTGCCTCTAGAAGCTAGAAGAGACACAGAAACAGGTTCTCTCTAGAAACTCTGGGAGGAACACTGCCTTTCCCATACCTTGACTTTAGCCCAGGGAGACTTATTTCATACTTCTGACCTCTAGAACTTAAGATAAAAAGTTTACGTTGTATTAAATGTATGATAATTTATTACTGTGGCAATAAGAAACTAATATAGTTGGGCTGATTTTCTGAGTTCTGACCTCAGTAACAACTTCCAAGAGAATAGTGCCCAGTTTTAAGTTTTCTCTTTTTGCCAGAGAAAGCACTTGACCCAAATTCTGATTCGTCTTTTCCACCCTCACCCTTAATCTTCTTCAAAACATCAGTCTGGCAACACAGGTAGCCTGGAGTATTGGCTCAGCAGAGCTGTCACTGCATTGCTATGAGATGTAAAGAAATGTTATTTTAAACAATGGCTTTTATAGATTTCTGCTGGTGTGACTTTAACAAACACAGCAGCTGTTGCCTCTGTGGTCTAATACATCTCCACCAAAGAGACCCACTGGAGGAAGCTGGTGTGGTAGAAACCACAGGCAGAGCAAATGTATGTACATTCATATGGGCTCCTCTCCTTGAGTTGCTCCTGAAAGTGAAGGTCACTCAGTCATATCTGACTCTTCGCGACCCCATGGACCTCTCTAGGCTAGAATACTGGAGTGGGTAGCCTTCACCTTCTCCAGGGGATCTTCCCGACCCAGGGATTGAACCCAGGTCTCCTGTATTGAAGGCTGATTCTTTACCAACTGAGCTATGAGGGAAGCCCTGGGGAGGGGTAGAAGAGTGTCCTCAGTCATAGGGAACTCAATGGTCTCTTCATGCTGACATTTTTGCTTTTGATTTCTTCCTTTCTAATGTCATGTCTGTTACAGTACTGAAATGGTTATCAGGTCTACCAGCAAGCCCAATATGGCCTTTGCGTTCACCTTGACTATGCTAAGATGGAACAAGTTCTCCTTGGCAAACTGATTATGATGTTTTGTTCTCAACAATGTTGACAGAGGGCAGAATTTTCCTGCAACCGGTTTCCTGGAGTGCTGTTTTGGGTCACTTCCATCATAAAAACAGAACCTTATAATTTTGCAGAAGATCCAAACCTCTCTCTCCCTCCACTGTCCTTATCAGTTGGTAAGAGATTAGAGATTCAGACCAAGTTGCCTGGCTTGGGTTCCAGTCTAGATCTGAGGACCAGCTGCTACTAGCTGCACAGAATCAAGAACAGCACACTGCTCTCTTTCACATCCAACTCCTTGCCTTAAACATCACCTGAGAGAACTCTGACATCTCACCTCCTTGGAATAAGTTAGGACTTAACGGTTTGTAATGTAATCATTAATTCTAGGAGAAGACAATGACACCCCTCTCCAGTACTCTTGCCTGGAAAATCCCATGGAGGGAGGGGCCTGGTAGGCTTCAGTCCATAGGGTTGCAGAGTCAGAACGACTTTACTTTCACTTTTCACTTTCTTGCATTGGAGAAGGAAATGGCAACCCACTCCAGTGTTCTTGCCTGGAGAATCCCAGGGACGGGGGAGCCTGGTGGGCTGCCGTCTATGGGGTCGCACAGAGTCGGACACGACTGAAGTGACTTAGCAGCAGCAGTAGCAACATTAATTCTATCCATATATTTCTTCCACTCACTCCACATCCCTTCTTGTTTAATTGATGTATATTTACCATTAACCAAGCACTTCGCTTAGTACTGGACAAATAGTGGTGAGCAAACATCAAGAAATGTCTTCCCTCATGAAGCTTCCATTTTAGTGGGAAAGAAAAATATAATCCAACCAAACGCAAAGATAAATGTCCATTTATCAACAGGGACACTGAAATCAGAATTTAAATAACAGCAAGGACAACAAAAAGCAATCCTCCTGACTACCAAAAAAGAAACAAAGAATATTGACAGAAGTAAAAGGAAAGAACGGGAACAAGCATGATGTTATACAGAATAGGATTGAGACAAAAAGAGTGTCATATATGGGATGAATATTAAGAAGCTCAATATATAAATACAGCATAAGGAATCCACTATCTTTTCTTGAATGAAAGTAGCAAAAAACACATACTTGAAAGAATGAAAGGAGTGAAGGCCAGTTATCTATGGAACAAATTCTCTGATATTCAAATATCAGTTCCATCTCTTTCCAGCCTAAGTAAGTGAGCTTAGACAAGTAACTTAGCTTTCTGAACCTTAGGGACCCTTTCTGTAAGTTGAAGATATGTTCTATCTCACGAATTTGTTGAGAACGTAAAAAGAGAGAATAATACAAGGAAGTCCCAGGAACAGTGTGATACTGTTCCTTCAGTACAGTTTTAGCCTTCAGTACAGTTTTGGGGGCCTTCTCTAGTGGCTCAGGGGTAAAGAAACCGCCTGCCAATTCAGGACTCACGGGTTCGATTTCTGGGTCAAGATCCCCTGGAGAAGGAAATGGCAACCAGCTCCAGCATCTTTGCCTGGGAAATCCCATGGACAGTGGAGCCTGGCAGGCTACAGTCCATGGGGTCGAAAAGAGTTGGACAAAACTTATCGACTGAACAACAGCAATACTTTTTGAATCTGGAGATGAAACCTGAGTGGATAAGTCACAAATAGAATAGTGGAGTGAAACTTAGCCTCAAACAACAAAAACTTAGCGACTGAACAACAAGAATAGTTTTTGAATCTGGACGTGAAACCTGAGTCAATAAACCACAAATAGGACAGTGGAGTGAAACAGTCTCAACGAACATTCCTATTTTTTTCAACAACACCCTAAAAGCAATGAATGTACACAGTGCCAGATCTCAGTTTCTAACGCCGCTCTCCAATCAAGGAACCAGGGATCTTTGGAGCAATGGCTAATTCTGGAACTGAAGCAGAAAATATGCAGGATCAGCCTGGGGCATTCTGCAGTACTAGAAAGCAAGAAAAGGCTAAAAACAAACAAAAACACATACATACACAATGATGAGGGGATGTCAAGGGATCCAGGAACCAATTTAAAGAACTCCCAATGGCCAAAGTTGGATAATTTAGATTGCAAAAAAATAAACAAATAAAATACTACTGGACTATAATCCAAAGTGCAAAATAAATATTGATAAGCCTATACTGATGTAAAAATGAATGGATGAATGAATGGAGGAAGGGGGAGAGATACATCTCTCAAGCAGAATTCCAGATAATTTATGGAGCTCCTCCACTCTCAAGGAGGTAGAACATAACTCTTCTTCCTTAGGTGTGGGTTGTCCATAGTGACTTCCTTCCAAAAAATACAGTAAGGAAGTGGGGGGAGTGCAAGTTAACCTATATCATGTATTACCTCAGTCAGGTGATAAAGGTTAACTCCAACGGTGATGTGTACCCTTGATAGGAGGTGATGCAAATCATATTTTACCTCGGATATCTTCCTCCCAAAACCCATAAACCCAGTCTAGTCATAAGAAAAGTATCAGAGAAATACCAGGTGAGGGACATTCTACAGAATATTTCAACAATATTCCTCAAACATGTTAAGGTAACAAAAAACAGAAGGGAAGTCTGAGAAACTGCCACAGCTAAGAGGAGCCTAAGAATACAGGACTACTAGATATTCTGTGGTGTCCTCAATGGGCTCCTGGAACAGGAAGGGACATTAGGGGAGAATGAACAAAATCTGAATAAAGCATGGACTCCGGTTCGTAATAATGTTATCAATACTGATTCTGTACCTGGGTAACTGATTCTGTAACACTAATGAAAATATTAATAATGGGGGAAGTGGGTGCGGTATCTAGGGGAATTCCCCATACCACCTTTGCAATTTTTCTTTAAGTCTGAACTATTGTAAAATTTTAAAACAAAAGAAAACACACTTGCAACACCAGGCCTTTGGCATCCCAGGAACAGTAGAAAAAGGATCCCTGCACACTTTCAAATTAATCCCCTATAGGAGTCAGGATTAGACAGGCCAATGTGTTAGCTTTACTCAAAGCTTGTAAAAGAGCTTATTTTGCTTATTCATCTAAGCCTGTGTTTGCCTCTGGGTTATTTCTTAACTCCAATTTCAAATGTAGGGTGTACTGTTTCTATTTTGATTATTGTATAGGAATACCAGAGTAAAACCATTTTCTCTGTTTTGAATTACTGATCATTCTAAAGTCAATCCTTTGACTTGAAATTTAAGACTGTCAGTGAAATATATAATTTTCCTGGTGGTTTTGTTACAATTCCTCCAGCCTGTCTCTTTGTTGCCTTTTGGCATTAGTGATTTTTCTGTGTGCTCAACATGACACCAATTGATATTTCAAAATCGCATAATGGTTTTATTGTGAAGCCTCCACTTTCTGGTTTGATTTTCTATATATAGGTCAGACATCCCTTCACTGAGACAGCTTGCACCTTCTTCACCAATAAGGAACAAAAACTCACATCAGGTTGAGCTGAGCAACTCAGGCAATGAGGGTGTGAGATTAAAGTCATTGCATTATGCTATTAAACATTCATCCTGCAGGTTATTTTAAGTATTCTATTGCCAGAACTTGAATAGCAACAATAATAATCCATCCCATTAAAAAATAAACAAAAGGAAACGAAAAAGAAAGAAAAACCTAAAAAGGAAAAACCAAAGAAAATGGAAAACTTTGTTGCCTAAGTGCTTAAGATCGATTGCAATTTCCTCCGTTATTCTAAAAAGTTAACGGGAGGAAAACAAAGTAACAGGAGATATTGCCAGGATTTTAAATCTTCTGAGCCCAGTATCCATAACAATCCTGTTTAGAACCATCCCGTGAAATTGGCTTTGGGACGTCCCCCGCCACTCGATCATCCAGCTTCTAAAACTTTCTAACAACCATCCCGTTGGAACAGCAGCTGACCGGGGCGCCCAGACCAGACTTCTGTAACCGAATGTAGATGTGCAGGTGGAGTGGATAAAAGTAATTCCAGCTCAGCAGCCAGGAATTCCCCCCCACCCCGCGCCCCCAAAGTGCGCTGCATATTACCGCCGCAACTGGGACCTTCAGACGCCAAGAGAACTCTAACACTGCCCCCAGCTCTGGTACTTAATGTGTGGCTGGCCCCTGCCTCCGAGTGATGATGCCATCTTGGGATCTTAGCATCTCCTGAGGAGTTAGTGAGTTGTGCATTCTGTTCACGTCCCCGTGTCTATAAAAACTTAACCCAACTTTTCCAGAATATGAGAACCTGCTGGTGTGGACCCTTAATTTTCTCTATTTGGTTCAAATCAGATATTATTTAGAATAAACCGAAGACCTCCGAACTCCCCACACCACCACCCCCGCCCCAGCGGGCACCCCCAATTCTGGGCTCCCTGGGTGTGAAGTCAGATGCCCCGAGGCAGACCTTGCCGTCCGAGGTCCCGGGACAGTCCTCCGCCAGGACCAGGTCTAGGGGCTGAAGGCTGGGGCAGCTGGTCTCAGCAGGACCGGGCTGGGAGGGCGGAGGTCCCCCAGCAACTTACAGTCCAGGGCGACCACCAGGTAGCGCAGTAGGAGGAGCAGAAGGCGGTGGCGGCTCCTCCTCGCCATCTTCGTGGGGTCGGGAGCGGGCGGCTCCTGCGAAGCTGAGGGTCCCGGCGGCGGGAGCGCGGGAGGCCGGCCGGGCTGGCGGTGGGGGTCACCGGGTCCTCGCGCGGGAGCGGAGGGCGGCGCGCGGCGGCGCGGAGGGGCGGACCCTGATGGGATGTCAGTTTCCCGCTTCCAGGGGCGCCCGCTCTGCGCGCAGCCCAGGGGCGGCTCTGGTCTAGCCCGGGGCCTGCGGGGGTCTGGGCAGTTCTGTTTTGGAGGGGAGGCAGGGAGTCGGAGGGAGCCGGACGAGATGCCGGCTGGCTCCTAATGAGGGGGCCGGAGGAGGCAGGCGAGGAGCGGAAGGGAAGCCCTGGCGGGGCGTCCCCCGCCCCCGCGCCGCCGGGATTGATCGGCTTTGTGTCGGGTCCCGGCGCGGGGCTGCCAGCTGTCCCCGGGGCGCGGAGCCCGGGCGCGGGAGGCGCTGGCCGCGGGCGCGGGGGTGGGGCGCGGCGGAGGTTGGCTGGGGGTGCTCCGCCCGCCGCGCTCCGACTCCTCGCTCACCCTCCTTGGCACCAAACTTCTTTGGGGGGGGGGTGCGGTCTCAGCCTAGGGGTGGGGATTTGGGGGAAATTTCTGGCCAACCCGCGAAGCTGCGCGGGGAGGTGCTCTGGGTACTTGGGGTTCGTCGGCTCCGCCTTGGAGGCGAAGGCGGGGGCGATGCGGGGGCGGAGGGGGGGTGGTTAAAATTAAAAAAAAAGAAGCAATCAAGACGAGCTGGCAGGCAGGACTGAGATTTTAGTAATCGTCTTGGCCTCTTCTCAGCGGAAGCTCTGTGCTTCTTGGAGGCTGAGGGTGTGTTGTGTGTTCTTTGCCTTTGCCGTGTTAGAGTTAGAAGTTCATCTAACGGTGTGAAATATTTATCATGTTTCTTTGCAGTTATATAACTGTCGCCTGTGGAGTTTTCCACATGTTAAAACTCCACAGCTGCCCTCTGTCAGGTTTATTTTTGGTCTACAGTGCTTTTTAAAAGGGAAACCCATTATGCATGCTCTGTTGCGTGTTTTAAAATTGACCTGCACTTGTAGTGTTCAGGGTAGAAGAGCTAAACAGGCAATTTTTCTATTTCCTCCGAGGGACCAGAAATGTCTAATGCATTCAACAATATTGACAGGTCAGTATTCCCAAGAGAAGAAATTGTTACCCGCGTGGGTTTATTTTTTTTTAACGTAGAATAACGGATAAAGTTCTGTATAGAAGACAGTTGATTTAGTGGTGTGCACACGAAGAATCGAGTTAGCTCAGGGACAAAGGCAGCCAGAGTTGAGATATGCAGAGCTGTGAGGAATGAGGCGTCTCTGCTGATTCCTTGGTGACGGTGATGGAAGCTTAACGCCCATGGCGGGAGAGGGGCAGAGGACCCAGAAAGGAAAGTCAAAGTGGCAAAAATGTGAGAGCCATACTCCAGTCAAGCAAAGAGAAAGGACGCAACAACAGCTCATGCACGTTTTTCTGGGCAGTAACAAAACAGATGCGATGTTTTACAAGAAAAGTTGTTGGCACCCTCTTCTCACTCTTGCCACAACTGTCTCTTTTGCTCCTCCCTAAAGATATACACACAAAAAAAGGAATCATTTTTTAAAAGAAATGCTGTCCCCTCCTTTTGTGAATAATTGATTCACTCAGTTATCTGTCATCCAGTCAAGTGAGGGTCACTCACTTGTGTCCAACTCTTTGTCACCCTAAGGAAATGGCAACCCACTCCAGGGCTCTTGCCTGGAGAATCCCATGGATGGAGGAACCTGGTGGGCTACAGTCCATGGGGTCACAAAGAGTCGGACATGACTGAGCAACTTCACTTATACTGTATGCTGCCAGGTTCCTCTGTCCAAGGGATTCTCCAGGCAAGAATATTGGAGTGGGTTTCTGTGTCCTCCTCCAAGGGATCTTCTCACAGGGAATCTTCCTGACCCAGTGATGGAATCAAGGTCTGCATCCAGGCAGATTCTTTACCATCTGAGCCACCAAGGAAGCCCCAGTCACCCCCAGTCAAGACCTTTATCAGATAGCTACATTGATGCTGGTGGACAGTGAACAAGATCAAGTCTTTGGTGCTAATGAGCTCGCAGGCTTAAGGAAAGAAAGTCCCAAGACTAGAAAGTGAGTCCCATCTGGGAAGACCTGTAATACCACATCATGTGTCCCCTGGGAGAAAATAGTAACAATTTCTTATTGAGTGCTTTCTCAGAAGTAGAGTCTGAATATTGCAATATCTAATCCTCCAACAACTCTGTAAGAGAGAAAAAGTATCCTTCCTACTTTACAGATGAGAAGACCAGGCAGAGAGATGCTAAACAGCTTGTTGAAGACCAAGGATAAGGAGATGTTCTACACTGGGGATGCATGCAGGGCATATAATAACCATTCCACATCCTTTCATACGTGCTTTATTAGGCATGGGAAGTTGGGACAAATTTTGAAAGGGAGGAAGCAAAGGAAGGACATTCTAGGCAGAGAAGGATCAAAAGCTGAGAAAGCTAAATATTATGACTTGTTTAGGAAAAGCAAGTTTCTACAGTGCTAGAGTAGAACATGTGGAATGGGGGCAGGGGAGTTGGCAGAAAAATTGAAAAGACCACTGGATCATGTGTCATTCAATGTCATACTATAGACTCTAGATCTTCGTTATTGTTGTTGTTTTGTTTGTTATTATTGTTGTTGTTGTTCAGTCGCTAAGCTGTGTCAACTCTTTATCCTATGGATAAAGAGCTTTTTGAAAGCACTAGGATAGGATATAAAATAATCCATATTTTAGAACTGTGCTGTCCGATATGGTAGCCTCTAGATTCACATGGCTATATAAATTTGAATTCCATTAACTTTAAAATCCAGTTCTGCAGTCACACTTGTCTCATTTGAAGTTCTTAATAGTCAAAGCTATGGTTTTTCCAGTAGTCTTGTATGGCTGGGAGAGTTGAACCATAAAGAAGGCTGAGTGCTGAAGAACTGATGCTTTTGAGCTGTGGTGTTGGAGAAGACTCTTGAGAGTCCTTTGGACTGCAGGGAGAGCCAACCAGTCCATCCTAGAGGAAATCAACCCCCTAAATATTCATTGGAAGGACTGATGCTGAAGCTCCCATACTCGTCCACCTGATGTGAACAGCTGACTCATTGGATAAGACCCTGATGCTGGGAAAGATTGAAGGCAAGAGGAGAAGGGAGTAACAGAGGATGAGATGGTTGGATGGCATCACCAACTCAATGGACATGAATCTGAGCCAACTCTGGGAGACAGTGAAGGCCAGGGAAGCCTGCGTGCTGCAGTCCATGAGGTCTGAGCGACTATCGAATAAGACTGAGCGACTAAACAACAACAACGACAATAGCCACCTCGGGGTAGGGTTTGCCCTCCTGGATAATGCAGATACAGAGCAGCAACAGTAGCCAAACATCAAAAGGAAAAAGTACCGCTAATCACAAAAACAGACATCTCAAGTTAATGATTTTACTGCTTTTCTATGTACAGGAAGATTAAGAGTCAGAGTTCATTGAAATTATTCCTTTGATACGCATCTTAACTATCTGAGGCCGGCATCCTGTTTTTCTCCGCCTTGAATTCCTCTCAGGGTGCACCACTGGGGGAAGCTGCAGTGACTGATGGCTTGATGCAGGCAATATTCTTTGTTTACTGAAATGGCAGGCAACATTTCTTTGTCCACAGTCCAAACTTCTAGAATATATGGCACAAAAAATGAACCCAAACTGTGGACTCTGGGTGATTGTGACGTGTCAGTGTAGGTTCATCCATTGTAGCAAATGTACCATTCTGGTGGAGACACTGATCAAGGCGGAGGCTGTGATGCACCGGGGGCAGAGGGAGATGTGGAAAATTTCTGCACCTTCTGCTTAACTTTGTTGTGTATCTGAAACCTGAAAAATAGGGCTTCCCTGGTGGCTCAGAGGTAAAGAATCTGCCTGCCAGTGCAGGAGACATGGGTTCAATCCCTGGGTTTGGAAGATCCCCTGGAGAAAGGAAAGGCTACCTACTCCAATATTCCTGCCTGGAGAATCCCATGGACAGAGGAACCTGGTGGGCTACAGTCCATGGGATCACAAAGAGTTGGACACGACTGAATCGACTTAGCATGCATGCACACGGTCCTTGGGGTCACAAAGAGTCGGACACGACTGAACGACGTTCAGGTCACTTGGTGGCTCAGTAGTAACGAATCTGCCTGCCAGGGAGGAGACACAGGTTCGATCTCTGTCTGGAAAGATCCCACCTGCCTCGGAGCAGCTAAGCCTGTGCACCACGACTGCTGACTCTGTGCTCTAGACCCCGGGCATCACAATTACTGAGCCCACGTGCTACGACTCCTGAAGCCAGCACGCCCTAGAGCCGGTGTTCCGCAGTAAGAGAAGCAGATGCAGTAGGAAGCCCGTGCCCCACAACTAGCCTCCACTCATGACAACTACACAAAAGCCGGCACAGCAATGAAGATCCGGTACAGGCAAAAATAAATAAAATTTTAAAAGTAAAATAAAACCTAAAAAATAAAGTCTAGTAAAATAATTAGAACAAACAAAAGAACCCAAGAAAGAGCAGTCAGAAATGTAGGAGAGGAGCGTGGAGAGAATCAGGAGGTGGAGGTATTTACCATCTTCAGGGCTAAAAAGAAGACTGAGAATTGTTTCCTACTTTAGTAATTTCAGTTCGGTTCAGTGCAGTCGCTCAGTCGTGTCCGACTCTTTGCGACCCCATGGACTGCAGCATGCCAGGCCTGCTTTAGTAATTACGAGGGCATCACCCACATAGATGATAGAGAAAGCAAGACTCCCTGTAGGAAAAGTTTAAAGACATTTACTTTACTTAAAAATTAAGTGCAATAATTTTTGACCGTAATAACTAAGTACAATAAAATTAGTACCTACAATAAAAATGCAATATTGCACATTAGTACATACAATAAAAATGAATCCTGCAATGCTTGCAAACGTCAGCAGCACACAAGCCGCCCCCAGAGAGTTCCCAGAAGAAAAGTTCAAATGGTTCTTCAAGTGTGAAGCTCTTGAAAATTCCCTGGCTGTCCAGTGGCTGGGATTCCTCACTTTCACTGCCAAGAGCCCAGGTTCGATCCTTGGTCAGGGAGCTAAGATCTTACAAGCTGTGTGGTGAAGACCCTCCCTCACCTCAGCAGCAGGATGGTGAAAGGAATAGTAATAATAGTTAACAGTTACACTGCTTTGTTCCTGGGTGGTTGGGAGTGTGTTTCATTATTGTTCTGTTTGTGAGAATCCTTACACCAGGGAGCATGAGGCAACTCGTGGGGAGGAATGGGAGGCTTCGCCATGGGCATCCCTCCAAGCGGTCTGTTCTCCGTGGTTGTATGCGCCCTCCCTGCCCCGCCCGTGTGTCGGAGTCACTTTCACTCTGATACTATAAGCATTTTGTCAGGTAAAAATGGGGATTTGGTGTTTCACCAAGTCTGACCATTTTTCCTCCTTTCCACCCACTCTAATTCTGAACTCCAGGTGATGCTGAGGAGGTGGCAAGGCGCATTTCCTAAAACAAGCAATGCAGAGAAGGGCTGAGTTTAAATTGAGTGACTTCTCACAACATCTCAGGTTTGGTGTTTCTGCACAGAGTGGGTTATTTTCCCTCATGGGTGTGGAGAAGGTGCTGGAAAGTGGCCCACACTCTGCAATTTAGAGAAAAGAGATGTGTGTGGGGGGGAAGCCTTCCATTTCCAGAACCACATAAATTCCCAAGAATCTCTCATATGCATTTTAAAGGCCTATGGATGGAATTCAAGGTCTTTCATGGGATCCTTATTACTTATCCCTCGTCATTATCCCTCAGATCTTTTTCTGGAGTAAGCCTGATTTTGGCATTGCATTCAGATATGCCCACAAAAACACTCAGGTGTTTTTGAGCTGGTTGAGCTGGTGCTCAAACCACAGCCCTTTCCAGTCAAATGAAGCTTCTCAGAGAAGCCCAGTGTCCCCAGCACATAGCCTTCATGACTCTCCCAAAGTGACATATTTCTTCATATACATTATGACAATACAGGCTCAAAACTTTCTTCCAAGAAAGGCAAAAACCCTCACTAGCCTCACCTGTTTGAATTACTACAAGCAGGACAGGCTTTCAGTCTCTGCTCCTACGTGATTTAACAGCTCTAGGGTGGTTCTACCTGACCCTAAGTGAAGTTCACCTGTAATCAGTGAACTAGTTATTAAGGCTTTCTTCCCTGGTGGCTCAGAAGGGAAAGAACAGGCCTGCAATGCAGGAGACCTGGGTTTGATCCCTGGGTCAGGAAGATCCCCTGGAGAAGGGAATAGCTACTCACTCCAGTATCTTGCCTGGAGAAGCCCAGGGACAGAGGAGCCTGGTGGACTACCATCCATAGGGGTGCAAAAGAGTCAGACACGACTAATCAAATTTTTCCTTTTTAATTAAAAAACACATTTAATATAAACTCAATTTTCTTTTAAATTGGATAACAATTAGCAATTTCATAGGGAATTATGTAATGTGAAAATGACTTTTTAAACAGAATTTTCTTGGGGCAGGAGCTATCATTTAACAAATATTTTCCAGGGAAAAGGAAGGACAGGCATCAGTTAGTCCTGGGGCCCCCACCATCTAGGATCTAATGCCTGATGGACTGAGGTGGAGTTGATGTAATAATAATATAAATAAAGTTTACAGTAAATGTAATGCCCTTGAATTGTCCTGAAACTACCCCCCTACCCCCAACCCATGGAAAAATTGTCTTCCATGAAACTGGTCCCTGGTGTCAAAAAGGTTGAGGACCTTTTAATCTATAAGGATGGAGCCATAACAACTAAAACTGGGGGGAGAAATAGAATTCCCAAATCCATCCCCTCCATTCCTCCCCCTTTCTTCATATCACAGTTAAAGATGATGAGATCTGGAGGGGTGATATAATTTACTCAAGATGACACAGCAAGAAAAGGAAAGAGCCAGGCCTGGAATGAACCCTAGTTCTGTCTTTCATTTGCAGCCCCCCAAACAGCATGAATTGCTCACTGTTGGCTGGGAATGAATTTACCTTTTTGTATATAACTTGAAAAATAGATGTTTTTGAACTATGGTGTTGGAGAAGACTCTTGAGAGTCCCTTGGACTTCAAGGAGATCCAATCAGTCCATCCTAAAGGAGATGAGTCTTGGTTGTTCATTGGAAGGACTGATGCTGAAGCTGAAACTCCAATACTTTGGCCACTTCATGTGAAGAGTTGATTCACTGGGAAAGACCCTGATGCTGGGAGGGGTTGGAGGCAGGAGGAGAAGGGGACCACAGAGGATGAGATGGCTGGACGGCATCACTGACTCAATGGGCATGAGTTTGAGTAAACTCTTGAGAGTTGGTGATGGACAGGGAGGCCTGGTGTGCTGCAATTCAGGGGTTTGCAAAGAGTCAGACACGACTGAGCGACTGAACTGAACTGAACTGATGTGTATATCTGGGCTTCCCCAAGGGCTCAGTGGTAAAGTGGTAAGACTTGCAGGAGACTCAGGTTTCATCCCTGGGTGGGGAAGATCTGCCGGCTTGACTACCCACTCTAGGACGCCGAAGAACTGATGCTTTTGAACTGTGGTGTTGGAAAAGACTCTTGAGAGTCTCTTGGACTGCAAGGAGATCCAACCAGTCCATCCTAAAGGAAATCAGTCCTAAGTATTCACTGGAAGGACTGAGGCTGAAGCTGAAACTCCAATACTTTGGCCACCTGATGCGAAGAACTGACTCACTGAAAAATACCCTGATGTTGGGATAGACTGAAGGCACGAGGAGACGGGGATGACAGAGGATGAGATGGTTGGATGGCATCACCGGCCTGATGGACATAAGTTTGAGCAAGCTCTGGGAGTTGGTGAAGGAGAGGGAAACCTGGTGTGTTCAATCCATGGGGTCTAAAAGAGTTGGACACAACTGAGCGACTGAACTGAACTGGGGAAGATCGGCGAGTAGGAAACGGCAACCGATTTCAGTGTTCTTACCTGGGAGATCTTATGGACAGAGGAGCCTGACGGGCTGCAGTCCATGGGGTTGCAAAGAGTCGGACACGACTGAGTGATTAAACAACAAATGTTATATCTAATTTTCTCCCTGCACCCCTTGCCCAGGACAACTGCACTTACAGTTAATGTGTATGTTTATGCTTAGTCTTGTCCAACTATTTGCAACCCATGGACTGTAGCCCGCCAGGCTCCTTTGTCCATGGAACTTTCCAGGGAAGAATACTAGAGTGTGTTGCCATTTCCTTCTCCAGGGGAGCTTCCTGACCCAGGGATTGAACCTGCATCTCTTATGTCTCCTGCATTGGCAGGCAGGTTCTTTACCACTAGCACCACCTGGGAAGACTGTACATCTCTCTAGCTCAAATTTTTCTCTTGAACTTTGCATTGGTTTTCCCTGTTTTTAGAACGTCTAGATGTACCACTCAAAATCAGCTAAAGTGATTGATTTAAAAATATTTAGATTAAAATCAAGAGTAAAATTGAGCTGGTCTTGTCACCTCTTCACCCAGATTTATTTTTCTCTAGTTAAAAAAATTGTTTTTTTTTTATTTTTTTCATTTTGGCTGTGCTGCAAGGCATGTGGGATCTCAGTTCCCTGACTAGGGTTCAAACCTACACCCTCTGTGGTGGTCGGGCAGAGCCTGAAGCACTGGACTGCTGGGGAAGTCCCCCTTTTTCTCTGATTTTTAACCTTCCTTCTCTTCTTCCATCTTTTCTCTCTTTCAGCACACAGCATGAAATAAGCATGAGCTATAGGCCGATCACTATGCTGATGGCTTGGGCCACACTTATGTTCAGTAACAGACAGTATCTCATCTCGTGGATATGGAGGTGGGGAAGACTGCCATGGACCCGGCAAAACAAGGGTGCATACCAGGGACGCTAATCAATTAAGAGTTTGTCTATTTGGGGAGTCAGGAAAGGGACTCTGAAAGCTGAAGGAGGTGGGAGCAAACAGGTGGGAAGAATAGTTTATGAAAAGCGAATTCCAGGTGCACAGCCCGTGTGACGAGTCCGGAGAGTGAGAACTGGCAGGTGTGGAGCACAGAGGCTGACTGGGACAGTACTGGAGCCGCGGAGTCCCCAGCTGGAAACCGTCAAGGACTCCCAGCAGCTTTTAGAATAAAGCAGAGCATACAACACTGCCTTCGTTCTCCTGTTCTCACCCCGGGCCTTTGTCCATGCGGTCCGCGCTTTGTACCTGGATGCTTTTCTTTCTTTGCACTTGGAGTTCATTCCTTTTTCTTTAGTATTATCTAGCATTGATTGAATATTTGCCATATGTTAGGCACTGTGTTAAGCTCTTTTCATATGACCTAATTTAATCCTCATAATCATATAAATGCAGGCGATGTGGATTTGATCCCTGGGTGGGGAAGATCCCCTGCAGAAGAAAATGGCAGCCACTGCCTGGAGAATCCCCATGGACAAAGGGGCTTGGCGGGCTACAGTCCATGGGGTCACAAAGAGTTGCATACAACTTAGTGAGTAAGCAACAACAACAATGGTAAAAATGAGAAAAATCTATTATTTCCATTTTATAGGTGAAGTCGTTGGGACAGAGAGATAGACCGACAATCCTAGAATCACAGCAGCCAGTGGGGGTAAATTCAAGTTTGCAGCAACACTGGGCTTTCTCCGGACTGAATGCACTGGAGCATTAAGACCACTGCTGGCCCTTCACCTCCATCTCAGCTCATCACCACATTTTCATCCTTCTATCTCCGCTAAACTTCAGTTTCCTTAGGAACATTTCCTGCCCTTCTTGACTAGATCAAACCCTACTATTGAAAACTCTCTTCACCCCTTCCTCTCTGGTATCAGAGCTGGGATTTGAAACTCAGTTGGTTACAGTCAGCCACCGATAGTAGACTGGACTCCACGCACACAGAGTTTGTCTAATTTTTAATCTCATTATTACTATGTCTTTTCCTAACTAAGTGCTTGTCAATAATTTAAATGCTCAATAAATACATGGCTACTGGTTGGATATACTGAGCCATATATCTTTCACCCGAGTGCGAGTATAATTTTTTTTTTTTTTTGTAACCTAACAGCTTAGTTCAGGCTGCTATAACAAAGCACCGGAGACTGGGTGGTTTATAAACAACAGAAATTCCTTTCTCAAGTTCTGGAGGATAGGAAGTCAGAGGTCAGGATGCCAGCACAATCAGGTTCCACAATCAGCCCTCTTTGGGACTGGAGGTAGAGAGTCAACTTCTGATCCTCTCTTGGAGGAAAGACAGTTAGCAATTAGGCTCTTCTGACAAACACACCAATCGCATTCATGAGGACCCCACCCACATGACCTAATTATCTCCCCGAGGTCCTACGTTCAAGTACCGTGACACTGAGATTCCGATTTCCAACTATAAATTTAGAGCAACACAAACATTCAGTCCGGAACACCTAGCAGTGTCTTTTGAAGTCAACAGTGCTTCTAAGCTTCAATCAATATCTCTACGTACAATCTCACTGCTAAAAGCTCTATTTTCACTATGATTCTACATGTGAAGGAACTAAAGGTCTGAATGAGGCCCAGTAAATTGCCCCAGGACAGCCATTGGTCAACGGCAGAGCAAGACTTAATTCCGGTCTGTCTGCATCTAAAGCCTTTACTCTATAGCACTGCCACGTTACCTCCGCTCTTAGACCGTCTTTCCAACATCAGTCCTGAGGGTACCATTGTGTTTACTGTAGGGATATGATAACTATTTCACAGATCCTTATTTTATTTACTTTTAGGTTGTGTTGACTTTTTAACATCATAAGGAAAGCTGTGGTGCATATTCTTATATGTTTGTCTGATATTATTATATTTATATGCATATTCTTATCCTTTTGTCTGATTATTTCCTTGGTGATGGTGATAAAAAGTCAGAGGTTTTTATTCATATAGTCAAATTGGCAACAGTAGTATCTGAGGTTTTAGGGGTGGGTTATATTACCTGCCTATTTGGCAAGAGGGTGTGTTTTGCCATTGTACCCACAAAGAAAAACATGATTTAAGTATTATTTGTATTTTCACTTTTTTATCCTGAAGTAAAAGACCCTGAACTGGGAAAGGTTGAGGGCAGGAGGAGAAGGGAACGACAGAGGATGAGGTGGTTGGATGGCATCATTGACTCAATGGACATGAATTTGAGTAAACTCCAGGAGAGAGTGAAGGACAGGGAAGCCTGGCATGCTGCAGTCCACGGTGCTGCAAAGATTTGGACATGACTTAGCGACTGAACAATGGTCCTGGAGTAAGGAAAAAAGATAAAATCTACTGTAGCCTTTTTCCTTTAGACCTGGTTCTCAAGGCTTATTTTAGAAGTAAAGAATTTAGTATGTATTCCCAACTTAAGTCAGATAAATAGGAGGACTTGCAGCAAAAACAGGCTTCTTACCATTTATTTGGTGTTTACTATGTATTCTGAACACATTTTTCTCTAATGTGTCTATATAAACCATTCATTTTTAAAAAATTCTTAATGCTGATGAAATTCTGTACCTGAAATAACTGTCTTGCCCACATCTCAACTTCATCTTTGATCTTTAAGATCTTTGAGAAGAGGTTAGAGAAGATGACTAAACTTGTTACAGTGAAAATTAGCTGGATAGACAAAAAACAGAGCGATGCATTTTCACTCCCAAAGATTTAGGAATTCCGCTGTGTTCTTGGATCTGTCTCCTTTTAAGCAGGTGGATAGTTTTAATCTTTCTAGAATGCTCTTTCTGGCCCTGATGAAAAGTAGCTGACTGGAAGAGAAGCAGCAGGTTGACATTTGTTTTCACAACTGATAATACCGGTAAGTGACCATGTTCTGTCCGCCCCACAAGCCAAGATTTGTGTTTTTCTAGGGAAGTCAAGAAAGGGCACGCTTCCTCATATGATAACCTTTAAAAACCCTCTCACTGTTTCACTAAATTTTAAAGTTCGACTTGTGCCTTATCGATGTGAGCGCTACTATTGGAACAGTTTTCAAAAAAATTTTTTTTCCTGGAAATGTGATAGTGTAATGAAGGCCAGGCTGTAGATTCCCTGAAGGGCTAGAAATCCTCACAAGGAGGGACAGAAGTTCAAATGTTTGTTTGCTGGCTTTGGGCCAGTGAACACAATGGCAGAGAACTTTGGTGAAGACCTTGAAAATGCCTGATGGAGGTGGATGCAGTTTAAAAAGCAGGACACAGGGGTTAGGTCCTATGGAGGAAACGGCCATCCTTGTCAATTCCTTCCTAGGATAGGGGGTCAGCATCCTGGAGCAATGCAAATCTGAAGTGGAGACATATTGGCCGTTCTAAAAACTATATTTTTCTCCTAGAGACACTTTCAGATGAGTCATCTAAGACTTCTGGAACTTTGGTTCCTTTATAGACAGAAAATTGGAGAAGGAAATGGCAACCCCCTCCAGTATTCTTGTCTGGAGAATTCCATGGACAGAAGAGCCTGGAGGGCTACAGTCCTGAGGTTGCAAAAAGTCAGACATGACTGAGCGACTATCACTCACTCACTCATACAGAAAATGGGGCTGACATATATAATTTTATAGGCTTTTTCTACTACTAATGTAGAACTAGTCTACTGTCTGAAGCTTCAGATTCAGAAACAGAGAATAAACAAGTCTTCTAGTAACAATACCGTATTTTATTGTTGCTGAAAAGTTGTCACTATGATAAGTAACCTCTACTTAACTACTGCAAATTTTTTTCTTTCCGTTCCTGCCCCAACCACTGGACACACACACACACACACACACACACACACACACACACAGAGTCTCTCTCTCATAAACTGCTTAAAGCATATTTGATTTTATCCTAGTAAGTCATGGATGTTAAAATAGAAAGTGACGCAGGAAAGGGACTTCCCTGGTGGTTCAGTGGCTAAGACTCCACACTCCCAGTGCGGTGGTCCTGGGTTCGATCCCTGGTCAGGGAACTAGGTCCTGCATGTTGCAACTAAAGATCCTAAATGCTAAATAATAAAACAGCAGAAACACACAAAACCTTTTTGAAAAAGGGGGATATATGCAGATAAAAGAAAGAGATGCCTTGATTGTGGTATCTGAGTTGGGATGGCTAAATAATAAACCAAAAACACACAAAACCTTTTTTAAAAAGGGATATATGCAGATTGAAGAAAGAGATGCCTTGATTGTGGTATCTGAGTTGGGGTTTATAAGACTATCTGTTTCTTTTCTTCTCTCTTCTAATCTTCCTCTTATCATCACTTGCCTCTTTTCTTTACTCCCCTCCTTTCTTTCTGCATTCAAAATTTCCAACATGTTGACTGAGATTCTTAATTAAGAAAAAGCTACTGGTATTTAGCCAAATCTCTCCACTGCAGCTTTCAATGAGGAGACCTTTGACTTTTGGCCTAACTCGACCACAGTCTTTGTCAATAGTTTAGAGTTAGAGAGATTTTTGCTTTCTGATGTCAGAAACTTTCTGGAAACACCCAAAAAGAGTCTTGGCTGGTATTTGGCCCAGTTCTAACAGGTTCATGCTTTTCCTTCCTCTCCTTCCAGTAAGGAAAAGAGTGATGGAAATAATAATGAAAGCTTTGTGGTCCGGAAATTTCTCCAGTTTTAACCTCAAAAGTTTTAGTCAAGTGAAACTTGCTTTTATTTAAGAAAATGTCACTATTTTAAAAAATATATACACACTGAAAAATTAGAAGTGAAATGTCACAATATCTGTAATTTTATATTACAATGGTCAATAATATGATAGTAGCTTTGTACAGGGACAGATGGTTAGTACCTTTACTGTGGTGATCACTTCCTAATGTGCGCAAATGTTAGAACACTGCATGCATGCTTTCATGCGAAGTCACTTCAGTCATTTCTGACTCTTTGTGGCACTGTGGACTCTGGCCCGCCAGGCTCCTCTGTCCATGGGATTTCCCAAGCAGGAATACTAGAGCAGGTTCCATGACCTCCTCCGGGGGATCTTCCCAACCCAGGGATCAAATCTTCATTGCCTGCTTTGCAGGCAGATTCTTTTACCTCTAGCCACTGAGGCAGCCCGAAATCACTGTATACTATACCTGAAACTAACATGACATTATACACCAACTCCACTTCAATTTTAAAAGTGAATAAAAGAAAATAGTTTGTAATAAAAACACGGAAGAAGCAAAATGTGGCCAGTTGTTAACCTACACAATGGGTATATGGTGTTTGTTATACCATTTTCTCTTCTTTTCTGTACAGTCGACATGTTTCTCACATATTACACACACTTTTCAAAACTTCATACACGTAACAGAAAGTGAATGAAAATTTAACCTCATCTTCATAAATAAGAACCCAAAGCCTTGGATTAATTTGATCTCCTCTCCTCCTAGGGAAATTTGCTGGATCTTCAAGATAGTAACAGATAACATCTCTCTGCTATGTTACTGGTTCCACTTACTCAGTCGATTCACAAGAAGTAATCACTATCAAAACAAGTTTAACTTTACAGAGGTTTTCACTGCTAGTTGGAAGGCCAGTTCATTGGGCAAGAAAAACACACTTCTCATTGTTTCTATCTTTCTGTCTCCAACTAATTCTAACGCTCCTGCTGTTCTTTGCAGGGAGAAGAGCATGGGGAAGAAGGGGGAGGCAAGGAGTGTGAGGACGCTTGACCGGGACTCTCTCTTGTGTAGGAGAAGAAAATAAAATAAACTTCCCTCAAAAACGCAAAGCACACCCAATTTAATCAACCTTAAAAGCTTTTGTTCAGCAAGTGAAAGTGACTCAGTCACACTGACTCTTTGTGACCCTATGTACTATACTAGTCCATGGAATTCTCCAGGCCACTGGAATGGGTAGCTTTTCCCTTCTCCTGGGAATTTTCCCAACCCAGGGATTGAACCCAGGTCTCCCGCATTGCAGGGAGATTCCTAACCAGCTGAACCACAAGGGAAGGCCAAGAGTACTGGAGTGGGTAGCCTATCCCTTCTCCAGGGGATTTTCCCAACCCAGGAATCGAACTGGAGTCTCCTGCATTGCAGGTGGATTCTTTACCAACTGAGCTATCCGAGAAGCCCCTTGTTCAGCAAAGGAAATTGTAAATAAAACAAAAAGACAACCTACAAAACGGGAAAAAACATTTGCAAATGAAGTGACCAACAAGGGATTAATTTCCAAAATATACAAAAACATTCATACAGTTCAACAACAATAAATATTTTAAATGATCCAATCAAAAAAATGGACAGAAGACCTAAACAGACATTTCTCCAGACAAGATCAGGCATGTTTAGGGTGGTGTGACTGAAGACAGACATTTCTTCAAAGAACGCATACACATGGCCAACAGGCATACAAAAAGATGTTCAACATCACTAATTATTACCAAGTGAGAAGTCTGGACCCTCCTGACTGATGCTGAAGCTGAAACTCCAATACTTTGGCCACCTCATGCGAAGAGTTGGCTCATTGGAAAAGACCCTGGTGCTGGGAGGGATTGGGGGCAGGAGGAGAAGGGGACGACAGAGGATGAGATGGCTGATGGCATCACCGACTCGATGGGCATGAGTTTGAGAAAACTCCAGGAGTTGGTGATGGACAGGGAGGCCTGGCGTGCTGTGATTCATGGGGTCGCAAAGAGTCGGACATGACTGAGCGACTGAACTGAACTGAACTGAACTGAGTACCAGTACTGCTGCTGCTGCTGCTGCTGCTAAGTCGCTTCAGTCGTGTCCGATTCTGTGTGACCCTATAGACGGCAGCCCACCAGGCTCCCCCGTCCCTGGGATTCTCCAGGCAAAAATACTGGAGTGGGTTGCCATTTCCTTCTTCAATGCATGAAAGTGAAAAGTCAAAGTGAAGTCGCTCAGTCGTGTTCGACTCTTAGCGAGCCCATGGACTGCAGCCCACCAGGCTCCTCCGTCCATGGAATTTTCCAGGCAAGAGCACTGGAGTGGGTGCCATTGCCTTCTCCTGAGTACCAGTACTAGTACCTGTTAAAGTGCTTCACACCCTCTAGGTATTAACTGCTCTGAAGAAGTGCAGTAATAGTCGCTCAGTTGTGTCCAACTCTTTGCGACCGCTTTGTCTGTCCATGGAATTCTCCAGGCAAGAATACTGAAGTGGGTTGCCATTCCCTTCTCCAGGGGATCTTCCTGACTCAGGGATAGAACCCAGGTCTCCTGTACGGCAGGCAGATTCTTTACCATCTGAGCTACCAGGGAAGCCCATTACCTGCTCTAATTATCCCCAAGTGCTACAAGGCAAGTGTAACAATTATTCCACCATAGGGTTAATTGGAAGCATGAAGTGAAAATAAAGTTTAATAAACATCAAAAGCTAAGAAGTAGACAGGAGAGATTTCAACACTGGCAGCTTGCTGCTGGAGTCCATGCTTTTCTTACAGGGAGTTCATGCTGGTAGCATCCAGCATACAGGGAGACTTTGGGTGGCCAGGACCCAGCTGTGTCTTCTTGTTAGGACATATCATGGTTGATGGGAAGAGGCAGGCAAAAGTCATGACCAAGGGATGAGGAATAAGGCATCTTTTCAAAAGCCCAGCCAGACTGGTTAGGAAGTATGTTAAAAACAGCTTTATTAAAATATAATTCACATGCTATACAATTCACCCACTTGAAGTATAAATTCAGTGTTGCTTAAAATATTTACAGGGATATCCAATCATCATCACTTAATTTTAAAATATTTAGCCCCTTCTATAAGAAATCAGGGACTTCCCTGGTGGCTCAAATGGTAAAGAACTTTCCTTCAGTGTGGAAGACCCAACTTCAGTCCCAGGGTTGGGAAGATGCCCTGCAGAAGGGAAAGGCTAACTCACTCCAGTATTCTTGCCTGGAGAATTCCATGGACAGAGGAGCCTGGTGGGCTACAGTCCAGGGGATTGCAAAGAGTCAGACACAACTGAGTGATTAATATAAAAGAAATCTACTACCCATTAGTTGTCACCTTCCACCCAATTTCCCAATGCCCTTTCCCATGACAAACACATTATAAATTGAACCATGCAGTATGTGATATTTTGTGATGGATGGTTTTCTTTCATTTGGCATATTTTCTAGACTTATCCATCTTATAGAGCGTATCAGTACTTTACTCCTTTTTACTGAGGAATACCTCATTGCATTGATAGGCCACATTTTGCTTTCCATCCGCTAGTTGATGGACACTTGGACTGTTTCCACTTTTTGCCTATCATGAGTAGTACTTCTATGAACATTCATGTAATATTTTTGTGTGTCTGTATGTTTTCATTTCTCTCAGTATACACCTAAGAGTTGAATTTCTGGCTTATAGGATAATGCTATAGTCAACATTCTGAGGAAATGTAAGCTTGTTTGCCAAAGCAATTGTACCAGTTCTTGAAAAAATGATTCTTTCCCTGTTATGTCTTGGCACATTTGTCAGAAATCAACTGATCATAAATGTAAGGGTTTGTTTCTAGACACTCAGTTTATTCTGTGTCTGTGCTTAGGTGACATTGTCTTGATTCGGGTAGTTTTGTACTTAGTTTTGAAATCGCAAAATATGGGTCCTCCAACTTTGTTCTGCTTTTTCAAGATTGTTTTTAAATTCTGTATGAATTTTAGAATGGGTTTGTCAGTTTCCTCAAAAGTCAGCTCGGATTTTGGTAGAGATTATGTTGGAACTGTGAATCAGTTTGAGGAGTATCACTGTCTTAGCAATATTAAGTCTTCTGAACTACAAACATGGGATGACTTTCCATTTATTTAAGTCTTTAGTTATTTTCAGCAGTGTTTGTGATATTCAGTGTACAAGTCTTGCACTTCTTTTGCTAAATTTATACCTAATGTGTTCTTTTTGATGATATTATAAGTGGAGTTACTTTATTAATTACATTTTAAGAATTATCATTGCTAGTCTGTAGAAATAAAATAGATGTTTGTATATTGATCTTATATCCTGCAACCTTCTTGTATCTTTTATTAGTACAAATACTTCTTAGTGGATTCCTTAAGATTTTTGATATATAAGATCATGTCATCTGCAAATAGATATAGTTTTACTTCCTCCTTTCTAATCTAGATGCTTTTACTTATTTTCTTGTCTAACTGCCCTAAATGTAACCACAATGTTAAATAGAAGTGGAAAGAAGAGATACCCTTTTCTTTCTTGTTTCTGATTTAAGGGGAATTATTTAGTCTTTCACTGTTGTGTATAATGTTAGCTGTGGATAATTGAGGAAGTTCCCTTCTATTTTTAATTTGTTGAGTACTTTTATCAAGACAGGGTAATGGAATAGAATAGAAAGTCCAGAAATAAAACCACACGCTACAGTAAACTAATCCATGACACAGGAGGCAAGAATAAATGGTAGAGAAAAGATAGTCTCTTTAATAAGTAGTGCCAGGAAAACTGAACAGTTGCATGTAAAAAACTGAAATTAGAAATTCACTAGCACCATATGCAAAAAATAAACTCAAAGTGGATTAAAGACTAAATGTAAGACCAGATCTAGAAAACTCCTTGAGGCAAAGATAGGCAGAACAATCTTGGACATAAGTCACAGTAATAACTTTGACATGAATCACAGCAATGATTTTTTTTGGTTATGTTTTCTTGATTAATAGAAACATAAGCAAAAATAAACAAATGGGACCTAATTAAAGTTAAAAGTTTTTGCATAGCAAAGGAAACCATAAGCAAAATGAAAAGATAACCTACAGAGTGAGAGAAATTATTTGCAAATGATGTAATTCACAAGGGTTGTATGAGGTATCACCTCACACTGCTCAGGATGGCCATAATCAAAAAAGTCCACAAATAATAAATGCTGGAGAGGGTGCAGAGAAAAAGGAACCTTCCTACACCACTGTTGGTGGGAATGTAAACATATATATAGATAGATAAATATAAGAGAGAGAGACAGAGAGGGGTGTTGTTGCTGTTAAGTTGTATCCAACTTTTTTGCAACGCCATGGACTCTAGGGCCTCAGGCTCCTCTTTACATGGGGTTCTCCAGGCAAGAATACTGGAGTGGGTTGCTAATTCCTCCTCCAGGGGATCTTCCTGACACAGGGATCGAACCCTTGTCTCTTACGTTTCTTGCATTGGCAGGGAGGTTCTTTACCACTGAGTCACTTGGGAAGCATCCCCCCCATCACACACACATATAACACATCGTAAAGCAACTATATCCCAAACAATATTAAAATTTTTTTTTGTAGATTATTGAATTCAATTTACTAGTGTTTTTTGTGAATTTTTTGCACAGATATTCCTAGGGGATATTGGCTTGCATTTTTTTCTTTTGTTATCTTTTTCTGATTTTCAGAGTAATTCTGGTCTCATAAAATGAGTTGGAAAGTTTTCCTGCCTCTCTTGTCTTTTGGAAGAGTGTGTAAAAAATTAGTATTAATTCTCCTTGAAATATTTGGCCGACTTCACTAGTAAAATCATCTGAACCTGGTCTTTTACTGGTTGGTCTTTTATTGGTCTTAAATTACAATGTGATCTCTTTACTTGTGATACATTTATTTTCTATTTTTTCTTGAGTCAGTTTTGGTAGTTTGTGTCTTTCTAGGAATTTGTCCCTTTCATCTAAGTTATTGAATTTGCTGACATACAGTTGTTCATAGCTTTCCTTATAATCCATTTTATTATATCAATGTTGGCAGTAATGTGCCTGCTTTCGTTTCTGGTTTTAGTAATTTGTGTTTTCTCTCTTTTTTTCTTGGTCAATCTAGCTAAAGTTTTGTCGATTTTGTTTGTTCTTTCAAAGAACTAATATTTGGCTTCGTTGATTCTCTCTATTGTTTTTCTGTTCTCTATTTCATCAGTCTCTGCTCTAATTTTATTATTTCCTTTATTCTGTTGCCTTTGGTTTAGTATGCTCTTCTTAGTCTATTTTCTTAAGGTATAAAGCTATTGACTTAAAATCTTTTTTAATATAGGCATTTACAGTCATAAATTTATGAAAGATTGTGGACTATTTTTGGCCTTCAGAAAATACAATAGTTTTACCAGTAAAACTGAATTATAATTTAATTAATACTTGGATGTTTCAGCTTAGCCTCATTCTATGGCAGACAACATCCAAAATGCACAGGTTATGTACATAAACTCCAGTGAGCTTTATTAATAACTACAGTTACTGTTATTCAAAGAGTTCACAGAATTTTGACTCCTGAAGGGTGATTTACTTGATGACAATTGTGAAACATTCTCAAACCTGTCACATGCAGTAATTCTGTCCTCTGAGAAATTGTTACTGGCATTTGCAAGCATGGCAGAAATGTAACAAATTGTCGCCAAACCATTTGCTTGTTTGAATGCCAAGGTTTCCTTCCCCAAGTTGCATGTGGTGTCCTGCTGCCAGCAGTTATCAAAATACTCCCACAGTTGTCACAGAGAGAATTGTTCAAGGAGTTACTATTTCTTTATTCTCTTGTCCCTCTATTTCATTGCTTTTGCCACTTGTACTTGGAAAGTTACTTGAATAGCCTGCATAATGTCAGTATAGAGCAGTTAGACATTAAGTAAGGGATTAAAAAAACCCAAGAATATCTGAGACACAGCCATGTGGTTTTGTCCGTAAGTCATGTCTGATTCTTGCGATCCCATGGACTGGTTGCCTGCCAGGCTGGTCTGTCAATGGGGTTTTCCAGGCAAGAATACTGGAGTGAGTTGCCAATTTCCTTCTACAGGGGATCTTCCTGACCCAGGGATCGAACCTGAGTCTCCTCAATTGCAGGCAGATTCTTTGCCACCGAGCTACTAGGGAAACCTAAGACATAGCTCAAGATACATATACAGAGCGCAGCAAGATCAGGAAGGATGTTTTTCGTACTTTACCCTCTATATGTTCCTAATGTTTGGATTTTTACAGACAGACTATGCTGTTTGTGTAATGTAAAGCTGCAAAAAGAAAAAAAATCATAAAAATATTAAAAGGGAGTCTAGAGGAAAACACCAAGAAAAATCTAATTATATCAAATGATCCTAATCAGGGAGATACAGTTAGGTGGCCAAACCTTTATAATAGGATTCGGAGATACAATTCAGCTCTTTGAACCAAAGGTTGACAGAAGTTGAAATGATTGGCTCTGAGTTTGCATTTTCTTTGATGACTCCACTGAACAGGTGAATGCCTGGCCTGGTTAAAAATGTGCTCTCATCTGAAACATAAAACGAGCAAGATTAGAAGGTATGACCTGGGACCTCAGCTGCGAATTTGAAGAGGCGGGAAAGCGTAACCTTTTACCACTGTGATAATATTTGCAACTCTCATCTGGAATAAACACATCTCTGCTTCATCTTGTGTGCTAGTGAGTTCAGTGGACATTTTGGAAGCCCTTATCTGTCTTTCAAATGATACACATTTGATCAAGGATTTCCACTGCTAGGAAGCTCTTTTTCGGAATACTTGCACCAGGGTACAGATTTTTAGATACCTAGATGCTCACTGCTGCAAAATATTCCATTTCACAGAATACATCAAAGAGAGTATGGCTGTGTAAGTTATGACCCAACTGGCCCAAGGTCATAGGGCTAAGAAGTGGGGATCTGGGATCTAACTTAGGCTTTTAGTCCTGAGTTAGCTTGTGGCTGCAGTTGGCTCTGGGTGTTCACAGCTCAGCTTGGGTGTTCTTTCCAGGGCAGGTCAAGATTGGACAGTGGGGAGAAGAGAGAGGACAGGCAGATGTCAGAGCTGAGGGATAAGGAATAAGACACGGCAAGTCAAGACTTTCCAATAGCAACGAAGAGTGGAAAAAAGGCTATGCATAAATAAGGGAGAGTGATTCTGTGAAAGTATTGTTTCATTGAAAGAGCATCACTGGGACCTCCCTAGTGTTCAGAGGCTACCACTCTGCGGTCCCAATGTAGGGGACCCAGTTTGATATCTGGATACGGGAGGCCCAGGTTCTATCCTTGGGTCAGGAAGATCCCCTGGAGAAGGGAATGGCCACCCACTCCAGCATTCTTGCCTGGGAGAATCTCATGGACAGAGGATCCTGGCTGGCTACAGTTCATGGGGTTGCAAAGAGTCGGACACAAATGAGCAACTCACACTTTCATTTTCTTTCCCAGATCCCACATGCCACAACCGAGAGCTAGAACACTGTCACTAAGACCCGGCGCAGACAAAATAAATTAAAAAAAAAAAAAAAAAGAAAAATGAGCATTACCTTAGTTAAGTCCCCCCCCCCTGCCAGGAGCATGACCTATCTCCCTGCCCGCCCCCCCCATTCTAAAAAAACTCTAAGTTTGTAGTGATTGTTCCCATTCTGAAATAGGCTGTGAGGGGGTGGTACTGTAGGAGGAGTTAACTTCTGGATAAGCAAGCTTGTGTCTGCTCCTTTTCATCAAAGAAAGTCCATATTAACATGTGTTTGCGGGATTAGTGCCTCTTTGAAACCCTAAGCAAATGGGAGAATTCTTGCAGTGTCCACCACGCTGTGAACGGAAGGCAGAAGCCTTGGTGTGGCTATCACCGAGTGGGAGGAGGCCGAGCATTCTGGAGACACATGCCCGTCTCAGGAGTCCGGGCATTTTTCGCATGCCCTGGTATCTCCAATCATCCCAGACACGACACCCACATTCTGTGTGACCTTGAGCCAAGTACTAGCCTTTTCTGTAGCTCATCTTCTCTAGCTATTAAATGAGGTGGGGTGTGCGTGTGTGTGTAATTAATGATCCTTACTCTCTCTTCAACTTGTGATTTAATTGACAGTCTTCAAAACTTTACGGAGCCATTAGTATTTTAAATAAAAATTATTTGGTATTTATTAATGAAAGTGGAAGTGTTAGTCACTCAGTCGTGTGAGATTCTTTGTGATCCCATGGACTGTAGCCCACCAGGCTCCTCCGTCCATGGAATTCTCCAGGCAAGAGTACTGGAGTGGGCTATTGTTTCCTCCTCCAGGCTATCTTTCCAACCGAGGGATCGAACCCACGTCTCCTGTGTTGGCAGGTGGATTCTTTACCACTGCACTATCTGGCAAGCCCATTTATTAATGAGTCAGAAACAAAAAAATTGTGTTACTTTCTTAACACAGTTTATACACACGTATATATACACATTTTTAAAAAACATAAAATATTAAATATTTATAAAAGCATAAAATATGATAAACTCTCTATCTTGATGATCTGTATCCTTGGTTCTCTCTTTACTATTAGGAAAAGAACTGTTTAGATTTTCTTATGGAATCCTGTGGTGGCTGAGGCAGCGCCTGAAGCCCTAGAGGCTGTCTAGCTTCTCCGGGGGCCGCTGCCCCGAGTGGTGGGGCCGTGTCCATCCAGACCCGTGACCGCGAGCGCGGGGCTGGGCCGAGGCCACGACCTGCGGAGGGGATGGGCCTGGGAGAAGCGGGGCCGCGGACCCTGGGTGACATGACTGGGTAATTCGCCAAAATGACCAACACAAAGGGAAAGAGGAGGGGCACCCGCTACATGTTCTCTAGGCCTTTTAGAAAACATGGAGTTGTTCCTCTGGCCACATAGATGCGAATCTACAAGAAGGGTGATATTGTAGATATCAAGGGAATGGGTAGTGTTCAAAAAGGAATGCCCCACAAACGTTACCATGGCAAAACTGGGAGAGTCTACAGTGTTACCCAGCATGCTGTTGGCATCATTGTAAACAAGTTAAGGGCAAGATTCTTGCCAAGAGAATTAATGTGCGTATCGAGCATATTAAGCACTCTAAGAGCCGAGATAGCTTCCTAAAATGTGTGAAGGAAAATGATCAGAAAAAGAAGGAGGCCAAAGAGAAAGGGACTTGGGTGCAGCTGAAGCCTGCTCCACCCAGAGAAGCACACTTTGTGAGGACCAATGGAAAGGAACCCGAACTGTTGGAACCCTTTCCCTATGAATTCATGGCCTGAAGGGTGTAAAAATAAAGACCTGGACTGTACAAATGTTTCTCTTAATTGAGTAGAGGTGTTGTGTCCAAATTCAGTGGGTGATGTCTTTTCAAATTTAATGTTTTTTCTTCCTTAAAGATGTAAGATAGTTTGTTGTTCAGTATGCTCCATTTTTTAATAAATTGACAGATATTTAAAAAAAAAGATTTTCTTATGGTATAAAGAAGAAACGGTGGCTTAAGGAGGAAGTGAACTACGTGTACATCTTTATATTCAACTGCATTTCACTTCTCCAGAAATCCATCAGCGTGTGCGCGCGCACACACACACCCTCCACGGCCACCTCAGCTCATTAAGGAGTTGGTAAGGACTGATGCTGAAGTGAGGGGCTTCCCTGGTGGCCCAGTGGTCAAGAATCCACCTGCAATGCAGGAGACGAGGGTTCGATCCCTGGCTTGGGAAGATTCCATGAAGGAGGAAAGTACAGCCAGCTCCAGGAAGCTTGCCTGGAGAATTCCACGGACAGAGGAGCATGGTGGGCTTCAGTCCATGGGGTCGCAAAGAGTCGGACAGGAATGAGCAACTCAGCTCACATGCACGCCCGATGTTGAAGTGAAGTTCCATTTAGCCATGGGCTGCACTTGCTTTTCCTTCTCTTGCTATTTCTCAGTAGCAGCTTGTCCATCCTCACTTGTCAGGCCAGGTGCAAGCTAGGGGTGTTAAGCCCTGATGTGAGATAATTGATAGAAATGTGTGTGTTTAACATGCAGGAAATGTAAAATGCATAGCAAGTGCTTCTTTATTGAATTTCTTAACCACAGATTACTTCATGTGCTTCCCAGATCTCCAAGTATAGGGGCCGTCACTGGCCGGGAGCCCCAGTTGCGGACTCTGAGGCCCATGGCCTTGCTGGCAGCCGCATCATCCTCTTCCTACCAGTCGCTCCAGCCAAAGGCTGGGAGTGGCCGGGACACTAAGGCAGGACCACCCCTGGGGCACCAGGGACCCCGCTGATGGTGGGCTTTGGCTCATGGGCACCCCCACCCCCGTGGCCTTGGGGGCTCTTTCTTTAACCTCCTCTCTCCCTTCCATCCTTCTCTCTTCTGTGCGGTATCAGCTTTACCAGGCTGAGCCCCTTTATCCTCACAGATGACCCCCTCATACAACCCATGCTTGTTTCACTCTGTGCTCTTTCCTTGGGGGACCTAGATGAACACAAACTGATAAAAAAGAAGAATAGTTTTCCAGGCAAATAACCATGAGTTTGCTCGGTTGCATTTTGGGTCAAAAAGGGTGGAAAATGGCTGATTCATATCAATCTACGGCAAAAACCACTACAATATTGTAAAAAAATAAATTAAATTAAAAATAAATCATTGTCCAAAGCTTAAAAAACAAAAAAGGTGGAAAATAAGAACATCTACTTGAATTAACGGATTAAGACTCAAGACCTCTCCAGCATACATAAGAAATTAATCACAGTGGTAACCCCTGGTGAGATTTTGGAGAGAACCTGTGAATGGGGCAAAAGGTGAGAGGTACCTTTTCATGGTGTGTGTACCATACTATATATATATATATATATATTTGATTTTCCAAGTGAATAAATGCATAATCATTTGAAGATGTAGAGTCAAATACTTGGCTCAAAAAACATGTAAAGTTGAGAAAAAAGAAAGTATCAGTTTGGGAGATGGATCTGCATTTGAGCTCATCTCTTGATGGGGGAGAGTAACTGGGCTACTGGATTCCAGATTTCAGCATTCTGCTTCTGGAAGGAGACATCTATGACCTCGTCCTCTGACTCCCGAGAGAAGGCAGATGCCACTTGCCAGACACCGCTGGACTTGGCTGTGGGACTTGCTGGGTTCGGGAACTGGGACGCTGAGAAGCAGGTGACTGGGAGGCTGAGAAGCAGGTGGGTCTCAGTAGATGCTCTATAGAGTCCCGAAAAGTTCTTACTTTCCTTCCTCTCCGCCACAGAAGCGCAAGTCCCAAGCAGGGACTGCTTCTGAAAGGGAGCTGGACCCTATGGTTCTTGACCCCACTCCCCACCATGTCCTCTGCCTGCCTTTTATCTGTGGAAAAACTTCAGCCTAAAAATAAATTTAGTCAGAGAAATGAGAAAAGGCAGTAACAAAGGAAAACAGTCAAAGGAGACCAAATAATATTTACATAGTCATTAAGCAGGGTCACACAGCTATGAGAAGAAGAAAAGTGAAAGGCAAAGGAGGAAAGGAAAAATATTCCCATTTGAATGCAGAGTTCCAAAGAATATCAAGGAGGGATAAAAAAGCCTTCCTCAGTGATCAATGCAAAGAGATGGGGAAAACAATAGAATGGGAAAGACTAGAGATCTCTTTAAGAAAATTAGAGATACCAACGGAACATTTCATGCAAAGATGGGCTCAATAAAGGACAGAAATGGTAGGGATCTGACAGAAGCAGAAGATATTAAGAAGAGGTGGCAGGAATACACAGAAGAACTGTACAAAAAAAGATCTTCGTGACCCAGATAATCACGATGGTGTGATCACTCACCTAGAGCCAGACATCCTGGAATGTGAAGTCAAGTGGGTCTTAGGAAGCATTCCTATGAACAAAGCTAGTGGAGGTGATGGAATTCCAGTTGAGCTATTTCAAATCCTCAAAGATGATGCTGTGAAAGTGCTGCACTCAATATGCCAGCAAATTTGGAAAACTCAGCAGTGGCCACAGGACCGGAAAAGGTCAGTTTTCATTGCAATTCCAGAGAAAGGCAATGCCAAAGAATACTCAAACTTCTGAACAGCACTTATCTCACACGCTAGCAGAGTAATGCTCAAAATTCTCCAAGCCAGGCTTCAACAGTACATGAACCATGAACTTCCAGATGTTCAAGCTGGATTTAGAAAAGGCAGAGGAACCAGAGATCAAATTGCCAATATCCGTTGGATCATCGAAAAAACAAGAGAGTTCCAGAAAAACATCTATTTCTGCTTTATTGACTATGCCAAAGCCTTTGACTGTTTTGGCTCAAACAGTTGACTGTTTAATTTGTTGTTGGTTCACAACAAATGTGGAAAAATTCTTAAAGAGATCAGAATACCAGACCACCTGACTTGCCTCCTGAGAAATCTGTATGCAGGTCAAGAAGCAACAGTTAGGACTAGACATGGAACAATGGACTGGTTCCAAATTGGGAAAGGAATATGTCAAGGCTGTATATTGTCACTCTGCTTGTTTAACTTAGATGCAGAGTACATCATGAGAAACGCTGGGCTGGATGAAGCACAAGCTGGAATCAAGATGGCTGGGAGAAATATCAATAACCTCAGATATGCAAATGATACCACCCTTATGGCAGAAAGTGGAACTAAAAAGCCTCTTGATGAAAGAGGAGAGTGAAAAAGCTGGCTTAAAACTCAACTAAGATCATGGCATCTGGTCCCATCACTTCATGACAAATAGATGGGGAAACAGTGGAAACAGTGGCTGACTTTATTTTTTGGGCTCCAAAATCACTGCGGATGGTGATTGTAGCCATGAAATTAAAAGCTGCTTACTCCTTGGAAAGAAAGTTATGACCAGCCTAGACAGCATATTAAAAAGTAGAGACATTACTTTGCCAACAAAGGTCCGTCTAGTCAAAGCTGTGGTTTTTCCAGTGGTCATGTCTGGATGTGAGAGTTGGACTATAAGGAAAGCTGAGCACCAAAGAACTGATGCTTTTGAACTGTGGTGTTGGGGAAGACTCTTGAGGGTCCCTTGGATTGCAAGGAGATCCAACCAGTCCCTCCTAAAGGCGATCAATCATTAATATTCATTGGAAGGACTGATGCTGAAGCTGAAACTCCAATACTTTGGCCACCTGGTGTGAAGAGCTGACTCATTTGAAAAGCCCCTGATGCTGGGAAAGATTGAAGGCAGGAGGAGAAGGGGACGACAGAGGATGAGATGGTTGGACAGCATCACTGACTCAAAGGACATGAGTTTGGGTAAACTCATGGTGGTGCAGGGAGGCCTGGTGTGGTGCAGTCCATGGGGTTTCAAAGAGACACGACTGAGTGACTGAACTGAAGTGACTGAAGCATAGTCAGCTTCTCAACGTGGTGCTAGTGGTAAAGAACTTGCCTGCCAATGCAGGAGATGGAAGACAGGCGGGTTTGATCCCTGGGTCAGGAAGGAGGAGGAAATGGCAACCTGGAGGAGAAAATGGCAACCCATTCCAGTATTCTTGTCCTGAAATCCCATGGCCAGAGGAGCCTGGAGGGCTGCAGTCCATGGGGTCGCAAAGAGTCAGACATGACTGCGTAGAGCAGCACGAGGGTTTTGGATAATATTCTAAGCTATAGCCTGTGAGTTGTCTTACAGATACCTAAATCCCCAGCAGGTGGAGAAGTTAACGACATGATGAGGAGACTGTAGCTGTGACATAAAGTGTGACACAATTCCAAGAGCTGGCCTCCAAGAAATGCAAACTAACTGACCCTGGAACTGAAGATTAACTGTATTTAAAACAATCACAATGATGCTTGGTCAGACCACCGATGACCAGTTTCAAGATGACTGTTGGAGCTGACTGTGATGTTTCTGCATGTAGACCCCTCCCTCAGCTGTAAAGGCTCTTGTCCCTTGATTGTTAGTGGGGGAAGTTGGCCTTTGGACACGAGTACCCCCCTCCCCCCCAGTCCCGAGTTGCTGGCATCTGAAATTAAGCAAACTTTCCTGTCCATCGACCTGGCTTCTCTATTGGCTTTTGAGCGGAGAGCATCGGACCCCAGTTTCAGTAACACTTCTACAGCTTGAAATCTGGGATAAATAAGGTTGGAAAGACTCCCGCAGCTGCCCCAGAAATGCAGTCTGAGCAGAACCAACTTCTGTGGTTGAAAACTACTGTGGTCACTCCCCCAACATTCTATTTGGAAAAATTTGAGAGTAAAGTTTGAAGAGTGGGACCGTCAACACCTCACTTAACCTCACCGGTTGGTTGCATTTGCTCCCACATTTGTTTAATTGCTCTTGCCCCCTCGATGTTTGCTGGACCATTTGAGAGTAACTAACCAGCATAAGGATGCTGCACTCATAAATAGTTCAACATTATATCCGAAGAAAAGGGTCTTTCTCCTCTATCAGTACAATGATTATATCCACAAATATAACATTGATACAAGAATATTATTTAGCATGCAGTTCTTATTCAAATTGCTTTCATAATCATATCCTTTGTACATTTTTTTCTTTTCTGATCCAGGATCCAAGCAAGGATCAAACAGGTATTAGCTGCATGTCTCTCTCCTGTCCTTTAATTTAAAGCAGGTCCTTGAACTTTTTTGGTCCCTCTTCCATGAAACTGGCATATACACATTTTAAAGTTAATTTTTATTGGAGTATAGTTGCTTCACAGGGTTTTGTTAGCCTCTACCGTACAGCAAAGTGCCTCAGCTGTGCCTATACACGCATCCCTTCTCTTTCTCCCCATGTAGTCACCACACTGCATTGAGCAGAGTTCCTTGAGCCACACAGTAGGTTCTCTAGTTATCTTTCACACGGGGTATTGAAATTGTTATTTTCGAAGAGTTCAAGCCAGCTGCTTTTAAAAAAAATGTATCATTTTTTGAACATATCTGATTTTTCTTCCTCTTACTTCTTTAGATTCAGGGTCAACATTTACAGTAGGAATACTTCATTGGTGATGTGGTTTATTTCACAACTGGGAGGCACAGACAATGTTAGATTGTCTCAATTTGTGTGGCGACAGGTTTGACTATTATGTTAAGGTGGTATCCACTGGGTTTCTCCACCGAAAAGTTTCCTTTATCCCTTTATATTTTGTGGGTAATCTATGGGGCAATATTTGTGAGTATCTTGAGCCTCGACAAGCTTTCCCCGTTGCTCTTAGTATCCATGGATGATCCCTTCCGGAACGAATCTCTGCACTGCTGCTCGTGGGATGGCTGCTCTCCCCCGGTCTGTCATTCCTACTCTGGCATTTTTTTTGTAAAGAAAACATCTTCTCCACTCTCTGCTCCCATTTAGTTTTGAGTATCACCACAGGTTCATGGATTTCTAACACAAATAACATTATAATCCTTCATCATTTTTCTTTCTGTTATTTAAACTATCCTAAATTTGTACAATGAGAGCCCCCATTCAAACTGAATCCTGTGTTCTCAATTAGGATAAAGACATATTTGGGGGGATTCTTGACCAAAGATCCATCTCAGGTAGGTCTCTCAAGTTCTCTAAAACTGCACCCCCCCTTAGAAAGTGAAGATTATTATGGTTATTGTGTGAGTCAGTTGTGACTGATTCATTGGTGTGTTCAACATGCCTTGCGATAGGTTGAGTATTTGTTGGACATTATCATCACCAACATCCTTCCAACCAAATTAATATCTATGATACTTGTGACTTCCAATTACTGCTTCCAATGCAATTTGTGATTAAACTTGCTTAAATTTACATTCTGTAGCTTTAAGTATTGCTCTTCTGAAGGCAACTAGATGGGGTTAAATGGGGACAAACTCTAGTGAAACAGTTTCACCAGAAAGATAGCTTTACTAGTCAAACAAAGATCGCCAAGATTTAAGGAGGAAGCAAAGGATACACCTCCCCCATACATACACATCACACACATATATTGACATATGTATATTTCATGCTTTGAAACAGAATCTTAAATGAGTAAAACTCGGACAGGGTATAAATTCAAGGTAGGACACTTACACTTCTCCTTTAAAAATTGAAGATAATTACCCTGTGCAATTGTGAATGTAAAATTTGGGCCAAGGAGACAGATCTGTCAAGGAACAGAGTAACTTTTTTCTTCCAGTTTTTATAGCTAATTTACAGCACTGTCTAAGGTGTACAGCATAGTGATTATATATATATATATATGTAATGCAAAATGATTACCACAATGTTTAATTAACATCCATCACCTCACATAGTTTCAAAAACACAACAGTCTTCCCTTGTGATGAGGACTTTAATAACTTCCTCTCTGGAAACTTTCAAATACACCATATAGCACTGTTGATTCCAGACATCATGTTGTACATTACATCCCCAGTACCTACTCATCTTACAACTTTGTACCTTGTGACCCCCGCCCAATTTCCCCCACTGGAGGCAGCCTGACGGAGCCATCTGTTCCTTGGTCAGTACCGCCCTCTGGTGCTGGTATGTTTCAATAGCAAGTCAAGGAGCAGATGGGGAAAATGCGAGGCCTGAATTTCTCAGCGAAGTCAGTGCTGGTGGCTCATTCGCTCTTTGCGACTCCATGGATTGAAGCCCACCAGGCTCTTCTGTCCATGGAATTCTCCAGGCAAGACTATGGAGCGGGTTGTTAATTTACACGAATTAAATAAAGCCGTAGCAGTGAACAACTTTGAATAACAGTATTTCCATACTTTACCTCTAGAAGGCTTACTTCAATAGCGGCAACATCCCAGTGCGAGAAAGGAATCAGACACCACGCTGAATGCAAGCACACTCATCCATTCAGCAAATAGACATTGGCACCCATTGTGGGCCACGCAGCATTCTGGGCGCTTAGGGTTCACCAGTGAACAGGAGACAAAAATTCCACCCTTTAACATGCGTTCCTTTTACCATGCTCTCTATATAGTATGGGAGAAGGCAATGGCAACCCACTCCAGTGTTCTTGCCTGGAGAATCCCAGCGACGGGGGAGCCTGGTGGGCTGCCGTCTATGGGGTCGCACAGAGTCAGACACGACTGAAGCGACTTAGCAGCAGGAGTTGTATAGTATATAAACTAATCTAGATAATTTGTAAAGCACTCTATGGATTACAAAATTCCCTCCAAGTCAACAGGAGGTGTTTTGAGGTCTATATTACTTTGGTTAAATACAGGCAAACGCCTTGCAGAGAAAGGTCTGTGTAGTCAAAGCTATGGTTCTTCCAGTAGTCATGTACAGATGTGAGAGTTGGACCATAAAGCAGGCTGACCGCTGAAGAATTGATTCTTTTGAACTGTGGTGTTGGAGAAGACTCTGGAGAGTCCCTTGGACTGCAAGGCGATCAAACAAGTCAATTCTAAGGAAATTAATCCTGAATAGTCATTGAAAGGACTGATGCTGAAACTGAAGCTCTAACACTTGGGCCACTTGATGCAAAGAGGCAACTCACTAGAAAAGACCCTGATGCTCGGAAATATCGAAGGTCGGAGGAGAAGGGTACGACAGAGGACAAGATGATTGGATGGCATCACTGACTCAATGCGCATGAGTTTAAGCAAACCCCCTGAGATGGTGAAGGACAGGGAGGCCTGGCGTGCTGCAGTTCGTGGGGTCGCAAAGAGTAGGACACGACTTAGCGCCTGAAAAGAACAAAGAGAAAGCGGGTGCAGACTCGCTCAAGTCGCCCTAAGAACTAAGCCTTACAAAACCGAGAGTTAAGCCACAGCAGAGGATGCCATCGGCGTGGTCGGCCGGGCTGCATGAAAGTTAGAGTAAACAGAAGCCACCTTCCCTCGATTTTTCTCCCCAGAAGCGTGTTTTGTGAGCACTAAGGGTTTCGCTAGCCAGCCAGGCTCGAACCCGCGGCGGACGGAGGGTGGCAACACGTGTCGGGCTCTGCGTCTCCAAACCAGACGTTAGTCCCACCTGCGGAGCCCAGGGCCCTCGAATCACCCTCCGCGCTCCCGGAACAAACCCGGATCCAGACGCCGGACCTCCGGCGACTGACCCTCAGCGAGGCTTGAGCGCGCCCCCTAGCGGCGGGTGCCTTCCGAGAGCAGGGCCCGGAACGAAACTGTCGCGCGGAACCCAGAGTGCGCGCTCGGAGTTTCCGGGGAAGAGGACGGGGAAGGACCTGCGCGCGGAGGTTCCTACCGTCGCGGAGCAGGCAATGGCGGTGGTGGTCTGGGGGCTGCGGCTCTGGCGGGCCGCCCCCAGCGGCGGGGCTGCCTGGAGTGAGTTATCAGCGGCCGTGGGGACGAGGAGGGAGGCTTAGAGGACGGTGGCTGTTCAGACTGGGCCCCAGGCGGGTCCTAGCGGGGAGGGGGGGCGGGAGGAGGCGGGTGTTTAAAGCCGCCGCCCCTCCCGGCCTTGGGGTCCAAATCTCGGGGAGATGAGGGGAAGGGCCGCGGGAGAAGCTTGGGGCGCCCCCTGAGAGGGAGACCACGTTCTGGTGCATAAGTGTCCGTTTTCCCATTGAACTCGTGCACGCCTTGCCAAATCCTCTGATTTGGGGTTCCCGGAAAAACAAAACAAACCAAAAAAACAGCATATCTCCCTCTAGATATGGAGCGATTTGGCGTGGGACCTTCAGTCTCTTGGAACTTTCTTGTCCCCAAGACCTTTTCAACGCGAGAAACTTTGCTCAACTTTGCCTTGGCTGGTCTGCTTTTTGACTCCATTTCCTGGTTACCTTTTTCTTGCCCCTTATTGTTTGTAAAGCACAGATTGGAATTCGACGGAGAAACTGGTGAGAATTGGAGATCTGATGGTCAAGGCAAAGTGGAAGTAAAGGTGCAGATCTAGGCAAGCTGCCATCTCTTCCGTTGGCGTTTTAATTAATGTTAGAAAGTGGACCTCTGAGCTCATTTCAGCGAATAGCGTTGAAAATCCCCTTGCCTTCTATTCTTTCCCGACTGGAGGAGGGCGATGGCGGGAGGATGTTCACCTCTTTTGTCAGTATTCACGTTTATTGTAACTTCCTCACAGGGTCTGTGGCCACATCACCTGCTTCTCAGCTATCACCGACCGAACTGATAGAAATGCAGAATGATCTCTTTAACAAAGAGAAAAACAGGCAGCTGTCACTCACTCCCCGAACTGAGAAGATCGAAGTGAAACACGTTGGGAAAACTGACCCTGGCACTATCTTTGTGTTGAATAAAAACGTTTCCACTCCTTATAGCTGTGCCATGCGTAAGTAACGGATCAGGGTCCCGTTTTGATGATTTTAAATAAGAAAGGGGAAAAACTGGTGCAGAGGCGACAAGATGTTGTAATGGCTCCCTGAACTCCCCCGTATCTAGCATCTTACTGTGTGTTCGCTGTTGACTTAGCTGTTGAGGATACTAGGGGTCGGGTAAGGTGGGTATTGTAATGCACAGGTTGTCCTGGGACTTGCTTGAATCTGGCTGAGTTTAGAGTGCTGTCACAGCTTCCTGAAGAAGGCAGACCTGAAAGCTTAACTACTCTTGTGCTTGCCGTTTTTAGAGACACTCTTGGTGTAAAGAGGGCAGTCATCATGTGAGTCCCCTTAGAGGATTTTGAGACAGAGGGACTGCCCTGACCTCAGATGATCAGCTATTTTTTTGGCCTCCTTTTCCTTTCCTGCTCTTTTGTATCTAACTTAACCCTTTTATCTGCTCACTGCTTGCCTTGTGTATATGTTGTGTCTTTGTTTATATGTAGTAAATGTGTGAGTGCATGGCGTGAGTGTGATTGGAGTAAAAATACTTCTTATGTTCATATATTAAAGAAGATAATAAGGCCTTGTGTGTGATCTGGTTTGGAAATGAAGGGAGTAAGGGCCTCTATGTTATTTTCGATCAGAATTCTTTTGTAACTTTGATAGAACTGGTAATGTTTAAATTCAGAACAAAAAAGTCGATCTGTAAGTCCTGCATTCTCACTCGAATATGACTGCATAAGGCTTTTGGAAAACAATGATGATTCCATTTGAGTAATTAGCGTTAGTTAAAAGTTCAGGGTGACCTCCTGAGTGAGTACTCTCAATCTTCCTTTACTTTGGCACTTGAGTTAGTACTTAGAGTTGCTTCCTTGTTTGGCGAGCATTTCTTGAACCTCTGCTCTAGGATAGGTGTTAGGAATACAGAGGAGGCTCAGACAGGGCCCTTAAGCAGTTTTACACATTTCACAGGTAGAGATGGGAACACTCCCAGCGTAACCCCTGCCCTCAGATTTGCTCCTCTTTCATACTGTCAGTCATTCAGTACCTGGTTTTTTTTTTTTTTTAATTTTTCACCTCTATTGACTACCTATTATTTCAGGCCCAGTGGTAGGCTCTAGATAAATTGAGTAAGCAAAAATAGGCATGATCCCTGCCTTAGGGAGCTTATTTAGACCCTGTGGTTGGACCACCTCTGTGAATATCTTTGTACTCAAAAAACATCTAGTCAGGGATGCAGTTGCATTCTGGAGTCAAATAACAGACCAGAGCTGATGTGCTTATGTGTGAATTCATACTGATTACTAAAAACTGGTAACTGTTGTATTTAACTTTAGAGTCCATGTTAGGGACGTAAGAGATGATTTGGAAGGAAGGCCCCAAATCCATCTAGAACAGACTTACTGTGGATGTATATTTTTATATTTTCCCTTCTGAGTTGTGTGTGCATATATTCAGATATATCCATGAAGCTTGTCTCTGAATATTTAAGTGTAGCTCATGGCAGATTATTTTATTACTTAATTAACAGATTAATTTCAGATTAGACTTGGCTTAATGATTTTTGTTTGGGTAATTTTGTTAATAATTAACAATACGCTGAATGTTGGAAATTATTTCTTATTAGCTACAGATATTTTTTTCCCCTCATAAAAGACAGCTTGCCAAATCTTGCCTTTCTCTTTTTTTTATTTCTTAACGTAGCACTTAAACATGTGACTTTTCACTTGGGTTTTGTTAGAGTTAAATCTTCAATCTGTTCTAAATTCCTAGATTTAAGTGAATGGTACTGCAGGAAGTCTATTCTGGCTCTTGTGGACGGACAGCCTTGGGACATGTATAAACCTTTGACCAAGTCCTGTGAAATTAAATTTCTTACTTTCAAAGATGATGATCCAGGAGAAGTCAATAAGGTATTTCTGCCTCTGCATTCTTTTGTCCTCCTCCCCCCAGTTTTTCTTCCCCGTTTTATTAAAATCTGTTTACTTTGGAGTGTGCTTGTGCTGTGCTATGTCATGTCCAACTCTCTGCCACCCCGTGGACTGTAGCCCGCCAGGCTCCTCTGTCCACGGATTCTCCCGTCAAGAGTATAGTGGAGTGGGTTGCCATGCCCTTCTCCAGGGAATCTTCCTGACCCAGGGATCAAACCCACATCTCTTGCCTTACTGGCGGATTCTTTACTGCTGAACCACTGGGGAAGCCCCTATGGAGTTATACAAATATGACCAGAGTAAAATGTTGTACTGTATTAACCAGGGTTTTAACTAGTAGATAAGGCATTTTCATAGCTCAAAAATCCTCAGTGGCATTCGTGTCTGTGTTTTGGTTTGAGAAAACTATATGATGTGTCTTTGACATTCATATCTTTGTTCAGCTTGCTTTTATTAATCACCCTGTATATTGCAGTCATTTCTTTCTTGCCTTTGACCATCTCTTCTATATTATTTCAATAATTTTTTAACTTCTCTACCTCCCTCCCTTTTTTATCTGAAAGTCTTTCTTAATAGTCTTGCAAAAGTTTTGTTGGATGATGTGACTGATCCCTAAAGCACTTGTCTACCTGATAACCTTTCGGGTAACTTTCCTGGCCTTGCGTAGACACTTCTCTGACCCTCACCTGCTCTTTGAACTTTAGTTTCCACAGCATCTTTCCACTTCCTGCTCCAGCCACACTGGAGCACTTGATCAATAATGGTTTCTGCTCTATTGTCCTCCTTGCTTTGAGTATTCTCTTTCCTCCCTGTTAAAATCCTGTTTATCTTTTATAGTTAAGTTAAAATGTAATCTGCTCTGTGGAACCTTCTCATGTCTTCTTGTCAGGCGAATCCCTCTTCTGGGTCTCAAAGCACTTGCTTAGTGTCTCTTGACACAGTATTTTGATTTTCCTTTGTAATATGAGCTGTTGAATGCATTGGATTCTTGGCTCTGTAAAGACAGGGATCATGACCCTTATTGGATCTTGTCCTTGACTTACATACAGTAGGTGTTTAATAAGTATTTGTTGAAATGAAATATTTAAAGAAGGAAATGATAAACATAATAATTAAAGTAGCTAACATCAAACATTTATTGTATATCGGACACTGCTTTAGGTGATTCACAGGTATTAACTCATTTAATCCTCACTAAAAAAAATCCCATAAAAGGTACTGTTATCCCCATTTTACAGATAAATAAACCGAGGCAAAGAGAGATGGCAATAGCTTAACCAAGGTTACCAGTTTAGGAAGTGGCTGAGCCTGGATTTGAACCTAGGTGTTGATTCTGAATTCCTCAGACATTAGAAACAGTAAACTCAGATAGATGAAAAAGTGCATTTTGCTGGCCTTCAAGGCCTGAATTTGCATTTGTTTTTAGTGTATCTCTGTGATTGTGTAGAGCACATTCTGGAGTCTGTCGCACACAACCGAGTGAGCCCACTCTTGTCCCCAGATGTGACGCGCTTAGGAAGGTCACGTGCCCAGTTAGAGTAATGCCGGTACAGAGCGTCCGAAGGGCGGGCGGGTGCAGCACTCGTGTTTCTCTTTATGACTCTGACTGTTATTTTGAAGAAATATTAGTAAATCTTAGTATTTATTATGTTTGTGTATATTTTATATTTCTAGGCTTATTGGCGTTCTTGTGCCATGATAATGGGCTGTGTGATAGAGAGGGCATTCAAAGATGAATATGTGGTCCGTTTGGTCAGAGCCCCAGAAGTTCCAGGTGACGTATACATATAAGCAAATAAACATACACACAGGTCTACTTTCGGTATATGAATATTTTGGTACCTATGTTTGATGTCATATAGAAAGTGACGCTTAGTCGTGTCTGACTCTTTGCAGCCCCATGGATTGTAACCCACGGAATTTTCCAGGCAAGAGTACTAGAGTGGGTTGCCATTTCCTTCTCCAGGGGATCTTCCTGACCCAGGGATCAAACCCAGGTCTCCTGCGCTGCAGGCAGAGGCTTTTACCTCTGAGCCACCAGGGAAGCCCGTTGTATAGCGCTCTCTTCTAATTTAATCTGGGATTCCCTGGTGGCTCAGATGATAATCCTCCTGCAACGCAGGAGACCCAGGTTTGATCCCTGGGTCGGAAAGTTTCTCTGGAGAAGGAAATGGCAACCTACTCAAGAATTCTTGCCTGGAGAATTCCACAGACAGAGGAGTCTGGTTGGTCACATTGCATAGGGTCACAGAGTCGGACATGGTTGAGCAACTCACACTTTCATTTTTATCTGATGTAAATTACCGTCATACATACATTCCATTCATTATAGTTAACAGAATTCATCTTATTTCTGTCATATTCCATTTAATTATTAGAAGTCAATTATTAACATAATAGAACTAGAGGAGATTGTTTCTCTTGAATATGCATTTCATGTGAATATACTGTGTCAGTATTTATTATCATTTAAAGTATTTATTTCCAAACAATGTGTGGAGGAGGAGGAGATGTGAGTATAAATAGACTTCTATAGAAAACTGTGTTTTAGGTGGTACCATTTCACTAGAAATGACCCTAACACTGGAGAGAAAAACCATTTTTGGGAGGTGGAAGAGTTCATATTCTTTCTAAAACTAGGATTTTACAACAGTATATGTAGTAGGATCACATTTGTATTTTTTTTTTAAAGGTAGTAGTTTATATGCCAAAAAATATATGATTTGGCAATCAATGATTCTAAGAAAAACAAAACAACAAAAAACTAATCTTTATTAGAAGATACTAAAAAATTAAACATTTCATGTTCATTTAGTTATTTACGTACTTGTTAAATATTTTGTTCTTTAGGAATTTTTATATCTAGTAACTGTCTTGATCATCAGAGAAATCTCTGTGGTCATAATATTCTTGAAGAAAATGTGAATGGTTAAAAAATACTGGTGATGTTGGATTAACAAAAAGGTGAGGTAATTTTATGTCAGAGTCGGTAGAGGTCTGACAGGCAGCTGGAGTAATGGTAGCAGTTTTGTAATTTGTAGTGTTGGGAGAGATTGTTCGCTCTTCATGTTAGGGTCTAAATGTTCATTTTTGTTAAATTAGTAACTTCAAATCCTAACAGATTTAACTTGGCTTTTTTATTTTGGCTGGATTTACAGTAATCGCTGGAGCCTTCTGCTATGACGTCGTTTTGGATAAGAGACTTGATGAGTGGATGCCAACAAAAGTAAGCCTGCTCTTCAGAGTGTTAATTTTAGAGTCTGTGCCTTTCTTTGTTAGAATGATTCCTGTGTTAGTATTGTTGAATGATACTCCGTGTTGAGAATATTTAAAAGAATTAGTCATTCAATCTTTTTTTTTTTTTTTTTAGTGTGTTTAAGACAGAGGTATATGGTTGAGGTTATTCACCACAGCGTGGTGCCCAGAATATAAAATATAGAGGCTTAGCTATCTTGGATCCCCAGAACACTCTTTGAAAATCACTGCTCTAAACCGGTTAAAGCCTGTTGCATGCTGAGATCTTCTAATAAACAAGGATTACATTGAGAGTGGTGGTGGTGGCTGGGGAGGGGGTGTGAATTAAAAAACATCAGACTTTGAGAAAGCTAACCCAAAAAGCAGACTACATAGCAACAAACTAGCCTGTTCTGGAATGGTCCGCCTCCTAAATGAAGGCTCTCCTTGCTGCTCTGGGACTCGGGTACCATGTTATCAAGTTCACTATGTCCATTTTTTTCACATTTTAATATCTCTGAAACAAATATGTCTTTTGTTTCTATAATTTAAACTTTTTTAGTTGAAGAAAATTATAGATACCTGTGGAGTTGCCTGGTAGCTCAGCTGGTAAATGCAGAGCAATGCAGGAGGCCCCGGTTCAGTTTCTTGGTGGAAAAGTTTCCCTGGAGAAGGGATAGGCTACCCACTCCAGTATTCTTGGGCTTCCCTGGTCACTCAGACAATAAAGAATCCGCCTGCATTGTGGGAGACCTAAATTCGATCCTGGGTGAGGAAGATCCCCTGGAGCAGGGCCTGGCAACCCACTCCAGTATTCTTGCCTGGAGAATCCCCATGGATAGAGGAGCCTGGTGGGCGACAGTCCATGGGGTCACAAGGAGTCGGACACGACTGAGTGACTAAGCGTAGCACAGTGGAGTCGTAGGTAGTGATACAGGGAGGTTCCGTGTTCCCTTTACTCCCTTTTTTCCCTAGTCCCACGTGATCACAACCAGGATATTGACACCGATACAGCCAAGATGCAGAACATTTCTGTCACTGCCAGAATTTCTCTTTAGTCTCCTTCCTCCCCATCCTGAAACTGTGGCAAATGCTTATCTGTTCTCTATTTGTATAATCTTATCAATTCAAGAATGTTGTGTAAATGAAGTCATATGAAGTATGTCATATTGGGGGATTGACTTTTTTCACTCTGTAATTCTCTGGAGCAAATGTGACTTAACAGTAGATAGCATCTTATGATTATCACTGGTAATGTCTTTTCTCAGTGGTGCATCTTACATTTAGTGAAATGGTTTCTAAAAGCAAGAATTTCAGAGTTGCTGACTCCAAATGTTGGCTTTGAAAGTTATTTGTTAAATAATCTTTCCCTTATTGCTTAATATCAGAAGAGAGAGAGGAGGGAAACAGGAGGGAAGAAAGGTGTTGGGAACGATGGGGAGAGGGTCAGGGAGGGGTAAGAACGGTTTCTTCTTCATCTGTGGACTCATGTCAGTGTATTTCTTTATTTCTTTTTTAAGTCTGTCAAGATTCTTCCTTTACTGAAGTTAAGTAAAAACTAAGGCGGTCAAAATTTAACTCTTATTGTCTATGAAACTTGCTGCTGCTTTTTTCCTTTTTTTTCCAAAATAAAACTTTACAAAAGAAATGTACTAGTTCATCAGAGGCACTGTGGGGTTTGGTGGAAGGCTTTGAGAAAGTGGGGGAGAGTTATATTCAAGTAACAGCTATGTTAAACCATGAATGTGTATTTGCAGGAAATTATCTTTTTAAGAATGAGGAGAGTCATTTCATTCAAAACAGTCTAATAGGTTTATGGAAAGAATTTTATTACAAAAATTATTTGCGTAATAGTGCTTGATCTTCTTTGTATTAGTAATGATTCATAGTGTGAAAATTATAGTTTTTATTAAAAATCTCATAAACATTGTTAATGTGTATTAATCATTTTAATTGTATTAAATAGATGTTTTCATTAAACAGGTTTCTAGCATTGAATTTTATGCTATATTTTGGACCTGGGCAGTGATGACATTTCCTATTGAAACTTTCTGAATCACATAAACAATAAGTTTTTCCTCATGGATTTATTTTAAGAACTTAGTTTTACTCATAGTGTAAACAAATTTTTGTATCTTACTATTTACTTATTAGCATCCCTACTTCTTGCACCATTATTTTAATAAACATTTACAAGGCTATATAAATGAACTGTTCGTTAAAATTTCTTTATAGGATTATCCTTAATAATTATTTCTAATACAGGCTGATAATTAGTTACACGTTAATTACAAGTTGTATAGTTTGTAGAGTTGGGAGAAATTGCTAATCATACATCTCATGGTTCAAGTATTCAGTTGTTGCAAATTACTGCTTCCTTTCCTAGTCAGTTGACTTTTGCTTTTTGTTGTAGTTGGATTTATAATATTAAGCATACAGTTTTATCTGCCTTCTACAGAAATGTTTTTAAGTAAATTGTTACAAAAGATTAATACTTTCATTTTTAAGGAGAACCTGCGTTCTTTCACAAAAGATGCTCGTGCTTTAATTTATAAAGATCTTCCATTTGAAACCCTGGAAGTTGAAGCAAAAGTGGCATTAGAAATATTTCAGCACAATAAGTAAGTGTTGGCTTCCTTTAAAACAAAATTAAACCTCTTAAAGTTGTATATAATGAAGAAAATTCAGCTCTCAAGAACTTTGATATTTGATGTACGTAGCCTTTTACTTTTTAGCTTTTACTTTTGTTCAGCTCACTATTTCCCTGAGAAGAAGTGACCCCCTCCCCAGCTTTTGATTCTTTGCTTTCTTTGTTTTGCTGTCTTTTTTTTCTGTCCAGTTCTTCTCTTTATGTTACCATTGCAGTGTGTTCTCCTTATTTTCTTTCATTGTGAAGGGGGTAGCCTGTATTAAGAAACTGTATTATTTTGATTTTAAATTTAAATTTATTTAAACTGTATTGCATTTGGCAACCTTTCCTTCCCATCTTTCCACTTTTCAAATGAAAAGGGTAAGACAGCGAACGCCAGCTGCTGAGAAGCAGCTAACAGCTGAGGGGAGAACGTTCACATGGCCAGACCTTCGTCCTCCCTGTGGGAATTAGTCATTTGATGGATTTTCTTTGCCAGCGTTTTTAATTGTGCCTGGCTTCTCAATTTCCTTTCTCACTCAGAAAACCTCCAATTTGTCTTCTACTAATTGTGAGAACATAAACTAAATTTTAATATTAATCTAACTAGAATCCTTTAGAAAGGGAAATCTCAGAATTTTTTCACTTGGCCACATCGGTGGTTGATGGCGTCATTTACTAAGCTGGGGGTTCAGGAACGAGTTTGGTGAGAAAAGAGGCCATGCGTTTTTGTTCCGTTTGAGTGTTTGGGAGTGTAAGATGCTTGTCGAACACCCTGGTGAAGTCCAGAGTGTTTTGCATGTACAGTTCAGGGCTCAGAAGAAGTATGTGGTTGAGAAGCAGAGGTGTAGGAGATAGAAGCACAGAAGTGATATCGGATCAAGGAGCCAGCCCAGAGAGGATGCTGCCAGTGAAGGGCGCTGAGGGATGGAACTTGGGGGGCAGGGAAAGAGGAGGGTGAGCAGAGGGTTAAGTGACAAGCAGTAGGGATGCCTCAGAAGCTGGTGGAAGAGAACCCCTTGAGAAGGAGGTGAGCAGTGGAAATGAGGACCTAGGTTGGCACCAGGGAGGTACCTGTGGGTCCCGTGAGAACGTTACGGTGGAGTTGGGAGGCTGTGGCCAGACCGGAAGAGGTGAGATGTGAAAGGGAGGCGGGAGGGGGAGGCTCCTAGTCTAACACTCCCTTTCAAGCACTTTGGCTGAAGAGGAAGAGAAAGGGAAGTGGCTTTAAACACCTTCTTGTATTTAGAATTAAAACTTTTTTTCTTTTTTTGCTGCTTTTTAGGTACAAAGTAGATTTCATAGAAGAGAAGGCATCTCAGAACCCTGAGAGAATAGTCAAGCTACACAGGTAAGTAAAAATGAAAAAATTGACCTCTGTGTGAATTGAATGGAAGGTTTAGTTTTATTATTACCTGACTAGTATATCACTGAGTAAGATGAATTTCTGCCTTTATTGTTCTTTTTTCTTATTTTCTGTTGCTTTGTTCACTTTTTGATACGGTGGTGATTGGAAGCTGTTATCTTCAGGAAGGGTTGCGGCTTCTGTTCCTCATTTTGCTGTTACTTTTATATTTGTATTTTACGAGTTGGAAAGCATTGTTAAAAACGTAATTTTTAGAGTTAATTTTGAAAATAGGTGAAATACTCTTTGTTATGAATTGATCCTAATTCATATAAGTCTATATTCATGTATGTATATAGAAATATGATTACTGACTAGTTATTACTTGTGTTACGTATCACAGTCTGCCTCCTGATGCAGAGGTGAGAGAGATAAGACAGGGCATTAGCAAAAATGACTTCTTAGTCTGTATCTGTTTTTTCAACTTAATATTTTCTTGACTCAGACTTAACTTTTTTCCTCTAGGAAGCTGCTCTTAGGGCACAATCTGGCCTGCATACTAAAACTCTAAATTCTGTTGTATTAGTTGTTACCAGGTTATCAGATTTAGACATTGGATCCATTTGATGGCATATGTTCAGTGATCTTAAAAATCTTCAAAATTGTAGGAAGAAAAAGTTTCACCAATTTTAATTTTCAAAATTTTAGTCTTTTCACTTGAGATCACTGTGTCAGGGTCTACTCCAGACTGTATTGATCAATAGGCATTATTCTTGATGTAGCAGCAAATAGAAAGAATAAACTTTTTTTTCAAACTATTGTTGAGTGATGTGATTTTATGATCTAATTTGTTTATTTTTAAAATCAAATCAGATTTGGTGACTTCATTGATGTGAGCGAGGGCCCTCTTATTCCAAGAACAAGTATTTGTTTCCAGTATGAAGTGTCAGCGGTTCACAATCTGCAAGCCACCCAGTCAAGTCTTGTACGAAGATTCCAGGGTCTCTCTCTACCTGTGCACTTAAGAGTAAGTAAAGCCGAAAGTTTCAGGTTATTCAGTTTTGGTGTGGGTGTGATTCCAGTCTTGATTTTTATACCAATTGGAAGGATATATATTTTAATTTTCATTAAATTGTGTAACACTAATATTTCATCAACTTGGGTTTATGATTAAAAATAATTTTAGCCAGGATGTAAACAGATAATTTGCAAAAGAAATATTAGTTGAAAAAATTAAGTCAAATTGAGATAGTATTTTTAACGTTTCAAATTCATTTGGAAGAGGGTGCAGTGGGGAGCAGGGGGTCACGTATTGATGGGACCTTCTGGAGTGCCCTGTGGCCTTACATTTGGCCTGTTCTTCTGTCTAATTTTGAAGATCTCTGTCACTCACTTCTCCTCCTGCCCTCAGTTTTTCCCAGCGTCAGGGTCTTCGGGTACACAGTATATCTTTTCATTTCTTTAAATCTTTTTTCATCAGCATTTTGTAATTTTTACCATACGTGTCCTTTATGTGTTTGATTTTTTCGCCACATGCCTTCCTTTCCTAGCTCTCTACATTTCAGTACATGAACTGTCAGCTACCTGGCTGTTTGAGGTCACCCTTGATTCTCTGGTTCCCTCATAGTCAGGCCCCATCCCATCCGTCAGAAAGTTGACTTTACTCTAAAACATATCGTGAATGCATCCTCTGTCAGCGGCTCATCTACTACTGCTCCCTACATCCCGTCCCTCTTTCTCCCCATTCTCCTTCCTGGCTTTTCATTCTTGCCTCCAAAGCACATTCTCTAATGAGTAGCTAAAATGATCCTTTTAATATACAAATCAAATCATGTAATTCCTATGCCCCAAACTTGCCAGTGGCTTCTCATGAACAAATGCTGACCCTGCACCCTGTCTCACGGAGCCCTGCATTGTGAGACTCCTGCCTTTCTCTGACTTCATCTCATACCACTTTCTCCAGCACCCATTACATTCCACTCAAACCTTAAAGTCTCTCACTGTAGCTCATTCTGCCTGAGCCAGGTATGGTTTTCCCTTGAAATATGCCACTCTTTGCTCTTCCTCCACAAGGGTCACGTATTTAGTAATTTTACCTTTTATCATAGATTTTACCAGCTCATCCAGTTTGAAATAGTCCCTGACCCACCCATATCCCTCAGTATCACCTTCAACTGATTTAGTAAACATTGATGTGGTCATTTTGCGCTTTGCAGTTTTCATTTATGCATCCTGAAAATTCTCTGCTGCATATGATTGTTAAGTATTAAGGAAATTAGTTCTGTAACGTTACTATTGTCTTTGTCAGCTTTTACTTGTTCTCTAGAGTAATCTACTAAGTCTTCCAGGTCTGCTCTTCCGGTGTGAGATGTCACAGTTGGTTCTTCGTGTGTGCGTGTTAAATTTTATTAGAGTATAGTTGGTTTTCAGTGTTGTGTTAGTCTCTGCTGTATAGCAAAGTGTTATCAGTTATACATACACATATATCCTCTCCTTTAAAGATTCTTTTCCCACACAGCAGAGCTCATTACAGAGAACTCAGAAGAATTCTTAATGAACCTTTCCTTGTAATTGCTTGTTATTTGAGCAGTGACCAGTAGCATGTTGAAATTGGCTATTTGAGGAAAGAATTAGGACTTAGTGGGAGAGATTTTTGCTTCCCATTAGAAGGAATGCTTTCTGTGGTGGTACTGATTAAGAAGGACAAAGGATGGCATGTTCAGTCCTTAAGTTTCTTGTTTTTCTTTTTTTTTTTCCCCTGTTACAAGTAGAGCTGCTGTGTATAATTGTGTGATAGGTTGTCTGGACACTTTTTCAAAGCTGTTTTCTAAGTGCTAGACGTGTAGTGTTCAGGTCACAGGTGAGCCATGTTTAGCTGTGGAAAAATCCAGCTAAGTTCCTCTGGCATGTGGGATCTTCCTGGGTAAGGGATCGAACTTGAGTATCTTGCATTGTCAGGCAGATTCTTTACCACTGAGCCACCAGAGAAGCCCCGAGTTGCTTGTTGTTAAATGTTAAGCAAAGCAGCTGTCCTGTATAGTGTGTACTTTTTCCCTGCTCAGACTCTCTTTTGTGACCTCGTAGCCTCATTAGTACTGCCTAACTTTTCATGTGTTTGTTTTCTATATTTGTTTTGTTTAAAACCTATAGAGACTCAGCCTCTTTGATTTTAACTTTGCTGCTTTATTTAATTCATAGTAAATCTTTTCTTTTCAAGGCACATTTTACAATATGGAATAAATTATTGGAAAGGTCTCGGAAAATGGTAAGTGTTTTTGACAGTGTGTGAGTACATTTCTATGAAGAAATTTTCCTTGAAATTAAGCAACCACCACCACCAAAACAACAAAATAATAAAGAAAAAGAGAAGGAAAGACATTGGTTGTCTCATTAGCTAAAGCAGTATTGTGGTTGTTGACCTCGTTAGTATTTTGGCAAAAGAAAAGTTGTTATTTGGCAATTCTGTTTTTATTTGCTAATAACATGAGAGTGATACTGTAGGAACTTAAAGAAAAATAAAACTTACTACTGTATAGCAGTAACAGTTCTTTATGGCTATAATGGTGTTAATTAAGTATGCTCTATTTTTTTGTGAACCTAATGAATAGTTAAGATTTGCCAGGTATGTTTTAAAGCTGCCTTGACAGTAGACCCTTTAAGATATAAATGTCCTGAAAAACCATTACCCAGTTAAATATTTATTATTTTGCATGATGGTGTGTACAGCTAGCCTTTAGTAATGACTTTACAGGTAGAATTTGCTATTTAGGCACTTAGTTATAATGTTCTTGTGCACAGATGATGTAATTTTCTTTTTCTCATGAGAAGAAAGTGTTTTTGAATAGATGGGATAAGTTTGTCTTCTTTGGTTGGTCACAATGACCGTTTTAGACTAAGAATAAATGAATATATAAGAAATGTAGAAAGTAGTAGAGACAGTAGCCTAGAGTGTCTAGTGGAAATCAGTGAGTAGCTGTTTTTACAGTATTTATTTTGGTTCACTTTCCTTCTTCCACTGTGTATTTTGTTTGTACAAAGGGAGTAGCTTAAACATTTGGTTAATTGATTTAACTACAGAGGCTTGTAATGTGCCAGGGACTGTAGGTGCAATAATGAACAAGATCTACTTGCTGTCCTCAAGGAAGTTACTTGAACAACATAACTAGACCTATAAAGCAGACAATTCAGGTCTACATGTGGGGCTCTGGCATAAAGAAAAGGACCCAAGCCAAACCACTGGTTGGTTAAGGAGCGTTCCCAATCATTATTTCTTAAACTGGTTTTAAAGGGTGAATGGAAATGGGCCAGGCAGATAATTTGCTTGCAGATGGGTTTATCCCAGAGGAACCTGCTTGCCTAAGAGACTGGTGGAATCGAGTGCATGGTGAACGTAAGAGGAATCTGGTTGCACACTCACGTATGGGATGGGTGATGAGTCTGTTGGAAATAGAATATGAGGGGCTTGTCTTCGGTGATGTGGAATTTGCATGCCCCTCCCAAAGATGATTGGAGGTAACTGGAGAATTTGAGTAAGGAAGTGACCTATTGATAAACTCTTCCTGTTTACAAGCTCATTCTGCTGCCGGCATGGAAGATAATTGTGACTTAAGCCAGCAGCCCTCTAAGGGGCAGATGACAAGACCCTGAAGTTCAAGCAGGGCAGTGGGAATGGCTGTGAGAGTTACGTAGGGGGAATTAATAGGACTGTTGATCAGATATGCAGCCGAGAGAAATGTGGGCTCTCGCATGCCTGGCTCGGGCGTCCGAGTGGAGCACGTCCCTGAGATGGATAATACAGGAAGTGGAGCAGGTCGTAGGAATGCCCTTTGGCTCTGTTTGTTTCCTGAGTGACATGTAACAAATATTAACACAGAGATATCTATTCCACTAAACCTGTAGTATACTGTGTTCAAAATAGAATTACTGATTTTTTCAACAAAATTAATTGATTTAAAATACTTCGTTGATTTCATTTTATAGATGAAAAATACAATGACAAACTTGAGAAGCCTAGATGTGTGTCTCAGATTATATTTTTAGTGGAATTGTACTTTACTTGATAATTTATATTGGTAACTTGGTTGTATAAGTTTTCTTCTCTTTCTACTTAACTTTTTATAATTACTATTGAAAAAGAAAGGCAAAGGATTATTAAAAAAGACTGCAGTGATTTTAAACGGTGAGTGAAGCATGAAAGTGTTTATTAGAGAAGTAAAGCTATTTATGTTTTTACAGGTAACTGAAGATCAAACTAAGCCTACAGAGAAGAGTGCATCTACCTAGTTACTTCCTCAAATTTAAATATGTATAGTAAATTAAAATAAAAGTTTTCTATGTAATGTTTGTGCGTGCTTATAAAATGAACTGTCTTTTTCTGAGATTTATACTGGATTACTTTCTCCTTTCTCCTTTCTCTGAAGGGAAAAACAATAAGAATTTTATATAGAAACAAACCTTCCCCCTTCTACTACCTGGATGCAACATTTAGGCATGTTTTCTACTTTCAGGGCTTTTTTGTACATACATAAACATATATGTCGTTGTTGTTTAATTGTTAAGTCGTAACCGATTCTTGTGGCCCCGTGGACTGTAGCTGCCAGGCTCCTCTGTCCATGGGATTTCCTAGGCAAGAATGATGGAGTGGGCTGCCCTGCCATCCTCAGGTGATCTTCCTGACCCAGGGATTGAACCTGCGTCTCCTGCATTGGCAGGTGGATTCTTCACTGCTGAGCCCCAGGGAAGCCCCATAAACATATATGCACAAATACGAAGTTAATCTTTTACAAACATAAATAGGATCATACTAGTTTTCCTTTTTCACTGTTTTAAACAGTGATGCAGTAAACATCTTTGTGCAAAATGGCATGTGTTTTGAGGATAGATAGATTAACTGCTACTGAGTGAGTGTTTTCCATAAACTGGTCATTGTGCTGAGCTTTTCATATGGAATCTCTTATTTAAATCTCACAACAGCCTGTTAATAAGGTGTTTCCAGTTTGTGAGTGAGGCGACTGGAACCTGGCAAGTATTAATAGCAAAGCTAGAAATTGGATCCAGGTGCTTTCACTCCCATGCCCTTATGTCTGATGTACTATGCTCTTGTTCGTGTTTAACAGATGCATATGAATTTGTGAATCTTTCAGAAGATACTGATGGAGTTATATATTCATTTGTTTGTTCCTTTATTTCCTAGTCCGTGAATGATCTCCTTCCTCTGGAGTCAGATTTGCTTATCTCAATTTTTCATGTTTCGGGTTCCCCCTAACCATTCCCCACCCCCAAATCTAGCGACTGTTGGTTGTTAGTTTTAGTTGAGAATGCGGCTGTAGGGAAGGAGATTGAGTGGTAGCTCTGCGGTATGGGTGAGGTTTGGCTTCTCTAAGGATGAGTAGATGAAGCTGGCTGTTAGGATGGGGATTTTCTAGTGCTAAAATGAAGAACTTGTCAGTTTTGATGACTAGTTTCTATGGTGACTCTTCTGATTCTCTCTCAACTCTTCTGTAACTATTGTATGAAATCCCTCCAATATTTTACCTGTGGACCAATGTCTAGACTCAGGCCTTTCTGTATTTGGCAGTTGTGGTGGGGGTGGAAAACGACTGGTTTGTATATAGACCTTTGCTGAGCACATTCTTTTTAGTCCCTCTTCTGTCTTGTGTCTACCAGCGTCTTTGAGGTTCTCTGGCTGGGCAGGTCGGCTCCCTCTTCTGCAGGACCCCCCACGTATTCTGGGTGGTGACGTCCTCCACCGTTGCACTGGTCATTTCACTGTCTGTCTTTTAGCAACAGGGCGAGATTTCTTGTCTGCTGTTGCTCTCCTCTCCCGTACCCTTTGTTGTTTGTGGGTTTATGCTTTGAATTCTTTTACAAAATTGTGAAATGTCTTCAGCTTACAAAATATAATTTAACACACCCTTATGTGGATGGACATTTTTCATGCTTTTGGGGCATGAACAAGCCCCTTGAACAAGCATTCTTTGGTGACTTCACCTTTTATGTATCCTGTCTTACCCAGTGGAGAGTAAAACTGAGCCTCTTAAGCTTTTCTTGCGATAAGAGCCCAGACAGGTGTCCTGGGCTCAGTGGTTAGACACAGCTGTCTGAAATTTGAAAGCAGTGCAGGGAAGCAGGGACGTGACTTTTAAGGTGGCGGCAACAACAGCGGCAGAGGTCTCATCTTGTGGATGATGTTGGACTGAGCCCAGTAGTTTTCCCCCTGCAGCTGCCCTGTGGTAACAGGGGCATTTCCTTGGGTCCTGTAACCTGGTCTCTGAGCCTGAGCCTTATGAACCATTTGTTTTTTGCTTAAATGAGTAGATCCTATTGTTTGCAACCAAGAATGTTAACCTGTAGCCACTGCCCAAATTAACCATCGTTAATCTTTTCCCTTATCAGATCCTTTTGTTTTTAAATCAAGGAAAAGCTGCCTATCCATTGAAGATTTTCCTCGTTATTTCTTTCTAAGAAGAACTACTGTCCTTTTTGTGCATATCCTTACCATTCATGATTTGCAGTGTATAATATTCTTTGTATATTATACTGAACATAATTGGTTTCATGATATGCATGTTCTCTTGAAACTTGCTTCCGTTGCTCGGCATTGTGTATTCACATTTAACATGGTGATACATGTAGAGCTAGTGTGTGTGCTGAGCTGGTTAATGCATGTAGGTGGTATATAGTATCCCATTGTATGATTAATCCCATGATTAATTCATTTTCTTATTGATGACCATTGAATATGGTCTTGAGTTTCTAGTATTATAAACAGTACTGCAGAAAAGACTCTATTTATGTTTCTTTTTGTATACATTTGACAGTATCTGGGGTGGAACGTGCATCTTCAACTACTAAATATGTCAGCCACCACAGCAGTGGTACTAGTTTATTCCCTATCAGCAGTCTGATAGCTCCTGTTTTCCCACTCCCTCACAAACACTTGTCATTGTCAGACCGTCAAATACTAGGTCAGTTGGATACACATGATCTAATTTAATACTGAGCATGTAGTGACAATGAACATCTCTTCATTTGTTTCATAGCCAGTAAGACTTCTGTGAGTGTATCAGTTTACAGACTTTACCCATTATTATTTTTTTTTTTATTGCATCCTTGGTCGTTTTAATAGGAGTTTCTTTATATATTCAGAAAGTTAAACCTTTGTCATTGCAAATCTCTAGTCTGACTGACTTCGTTGACACTGTATCTTACATGGTCAGAATTACTCATCTTTTCCTTTTATGATTTATATGCGTTTTGGAAATTTTCAAAAAGCCTTTCCTAACTTGAAGTTAATAAGGCATTCTTATAAGAAAGTTATAAGGTATTTTTTAATATTTTAAAGGCTTTTCATATTGCATCATTTATTTGACATTTAATTTTGCATATAGAGTGAGGGAAGGGATCTAATTTTGAATCCTTTCTTCCCCCACATGGGTTATCAGTTATTCTACATCATTATTTCCTCCCTCCTCTTCAGAGGTTACCACATAATATATCAGATTCCTTTACATGCCTGAGTCCTCACTGATCGGTTTGTCTATCCCCATACTGCTCTCACCCTGTTTTAATTATAACTTTGTAACATGTTTTGACTTAGGTGTGAATTCTTATTCCTTTTTCCCCCCCCAAATTTTCATGATTGTTGGATCTGTTTGTCAACGTCTGAGTGACTAGTGTGAAAAGCTGTTTTTCTGATAAAACAGCTTTTCTACAGATAATTCTACATGAGCTTCTTTAGGTTAGTGGTAAATACTTTTCATTCCTTTTAACTTTTTATATCATTTTGTTTTACTTTAAAGGTTTTCTCTTTAAAAAAAAGCATATAGGAATCTTTTTTCTCCTGTCTTAAATCCATTCTCCTACAGCGGTTGTGGATTTGACATTTTATATTTGCCTATTTTGTTTAGAGACTGTTTGTTAGCACTGTGTATTCCAGTTTGGAATTTTTATAACTTACTGGCAAATTGTTTCCTTTTTATCGCTGGATAAGGATCCTCCTTATCCCTAATAATGCTTTCTCCCCTTAATCTGGTTTCCTCAATCTATTTTTTCTTTACTCTGGTTCTATTTTCACATTACATTTTTGTTAGTGTTTACATAGTATGCATTTTTCTGTCCCTTTTCAACTTTTTAAAAATGTTATGTTTTAAGTCCGTTTTTCATAAATAGCATAAAATCATTGAACTTTCTTTTAAAATCCAGTCTTGGAATGTCTTTTAAGAAGTATGTTTTAATTCATATACCTCTTCTTGTGATTACTACTTTGCATTCTTTTCTCTCCTTTCTTCCTAAACACTGGATTTTGATCCAGTTTTCCTTTTTTTCTCTTCTTTTCTTCCTATTTTATTTTTTAAATTTATTTTTTATTGAAGGATAATTGCTTTACAGAATTTTGTTGTTTTCTGTCAAACCTCAACATGAATCGGCCATAGGTATACATATATTCCCCCCCCTTTTGAACCTCCCTCCTGAGTAATATGGATTACTCAGTCATAAAAAGGAATGCATTTGAGTCAGTTCTGATGAGGTGGATGAACCTAGAACCTGTCTTACAGAGTGAAGTGAGTTAGAGAAAGATAAATATTCTAATGCACATATATGGAATCTAGAAAAATGGTACTGAAGAATTTATTTACAGGGCACCAGTGGAGAAACACATAGAGAACAGACTTTTCTTCCTATTTTAGAATTTACGTATTCTGTTTCGATTCTTTCAGCCTATAGAATTCTATTTGTACTAAATATCCCATTTGTGTTAAATAAAGGTGTACCACTGTTAAGTTAGAACCCTGTTGATGGTGGACTTTACGTTTTTGCTTTTAAAATAATGCTTCAACTGATAACCTTGCACATATGATACTCCAGATGTGCTGATAGTTCTACAGTTTAAATTCTTACAGGGGATCCTGTAGGTCAAAGGGTTATGTGTATTTTAAGTTTTAATATAGGTAACATCCTTTTGAAGATAAATTTATTCAGTTAGATTTTAGATTTGATAAATATATTAAAGGTAAAATACTTATTTTTAGGGGAAACTACTACTGCAGTGTTATTTCTAAGGGATCTCAAAGTTGGGTGTTATATCAGGCTTGCCTGGGGGGAGAAAAAAAGACAAATTTTTGTATATATACTTTTAGTGATGGAATTTCTTAAAACAAATATGGAGACTGCCCTCTTGAGCTGCAGAATTTAGGAAAAGCCAAACTGATGCTCGAGTTGAGTCCATGCAGGTTTATTGAAAAACAGTCCCTCAGGTCTGAGAATACAGATGTGCCAGGTACAGACAGTCTCCAACATCAGAACAAGTTGTATTTCCAGAGTCGGTGGAGACTTGGATACGTTTCCCGATTTCACTTAAGCAACTGTGAGCAAGGCCCTGGGCTGAGTTTACAGGGGTATTTCTTCCCTGGAGGAGCCCATGATCTAGAGGAGAGGACTGTGTGCACAACGAGGACAACACAGGGCACGGCGCGAAGCTCCTTCACAGGAGAGCTGCAAACTGTACTTTGGGGGGCGGGCGAGAAGGGTCCTTTTTGGGTGCAGCCCCCTTCAGGGCTCTCTTCCTGTGTTCTCAGCATGGGCAAACGGGTTAGAAATTGCTGAGCTGTCAGCATTTGGGAAAGGGTAGGCTTTTCCTAAGTGGAGACCGGGTATGAAGATGGTTGAAGCCTCGACAGCGTAGGGGGGTGTGAGTGAGGGAGCACGGCAGCGACGTCTCACGCTTGTTTCTTTAGCCAGCCCACCCTTTTGGCAGGGAGTGGCACCTCGTTGCTTCTTGACCCTCCCTGACTACTGTTCTGAGCTGATCGGTTGGACCTAGATAGTGTCAACACAGGGTCATTGATTGGTTAGAGTTGGTGGCAGCTGGTATCGGTGGGCAGCTTTCAAGTCAGGTGGGTTTGTTGAAGATGGTTAGGGTGTTTTGAGCAGGAAAGGATAATGGGACCTGAAATTTAATTGCTGCTTATCCCCCGAAGAGGTCAAGGATAACTACATCTCACCACTCAGCTCTCGTGGCAGAACTTCTGATTACACAGCAAATGGTGTGTAGACATTACACCTGTATGTTGCAGGATTTCTGCTGACCACCATTCCTAGTTGCCATGTCAACAGTGGGCTTCCTAGGTGGCACTAACTGGTAAAGAGACATGAGACTCGGGTTTGATCCCTGGGTTGCCAATGCAAGAGACATGAGACTCGGGTTTGATCCCTGGGTTGGGAAGATCACGTGGAGAGGGGCATGGCAACCCATTCCAGTATTCTTGCCTGGAGAGTCCCATGGACAGAGGAGCCTGGCGGGCCATAGTCCATAGGGTCTCAAAGAGTGGGACATGAACTGAGGTGACTTAGCATGCATGCATGTCAACAGTACTCCTGGGTATAAACTATTATTCTTTAGAGTCACTTTATGAGCCACTTGTATCTGGATCGCTTGGTTAGCTTGGTAGAAAAGTAGTTCCCTTAGTTTTATTACAGAATCAGATTTTTTTTTTTTTTTGCAGTGGGGAGGGGGTGGGTGCACCTGGGAACCTGTCCCTTGATAAGTTTTCCAGGTAAAAATCACTGTCTAGCTCTTTAGTTATATATAGAACTTCCCAGTCATTTGTTTGCCATAATGAACTTATTTACCACAAATCTCCTCTTTGAGCCTATCAGTATATTTACAGTATATTCACTGCATTTACACTAGTTTGTTTTCACAGTTGGACTTGGTATGATAATGGTGTAATTAAGTCAGTAAACAGTGGGATATGGAAATGCAAGATGGCAGATGGGCCGTCAGGGGTACCGCCTCCTCTAGTGCAATCATCCACACACCAGAGCACATTAGGATTCAGTGTGCTAAGTGCTGGTGGTCCAGGAGACCCCTGAGCTTTGCAAAGACAGGCGGAACAGTGATCCAAGGTAGGCAAGACGTCATTGGGGTGATAGCTGAGAAATGCACCTAACAAAATCGTTACTTAAATTGTTAGGGGTATATGTGTGTTAGTCCAGGTGGCACTAGTGGTAAAGAACCTGTCTGCAAATGCAGGAGATGTAAGAGACGTGAGTTCGATCCCTGGGTCGGGAAAATCCCCTGGAGCAAGGCAGGGCAACCCACTCCAGTATTGCCTGGAGAAATCTCATGGACAGAGGAGCCTGGGGGACTGTGGGCCATAGGGTCGCAAACAGACACGACTGAAGCGACTTAGTACGCATGCGTGTGTTGCCAGCTGAAGACTAACACTGGAAGACTTGGATTAGTTAAAACACAGCTTCACTTTTCCCTCCTTACTTTGTCTATATTTTCCCCTTTATTTTTAATCTATTGAGTCTATCTGGCTGCCAGCAGTGGATAGGAAAGGACTGGTCTTTAATTTAGAGAGTTTCTGGAAAAAGAGAGTCAGATCCTAGACAACCCTCTTGACATACTTCAATGTTTTAAAATGAATCAGGTCCTGCATAATGTAGTGCTTCATTCAATTCAGTTATTCTGTGTACAAAATTGGGTTCCTTTTCCCTTGGCCTGCCTTTTTCCAGAACCCTCCTTCACTTCAGCCACATTTGGTTTGTCACTTTAACACACACACACACACCCTTCCTCCAACCCAAATGCACACCCAGTCTTACTCATGTTCCAAGAATTTTTGAAATGACTGACTATATTGATCAGAAGGACTCCATCTGAGAGCAGGAGATCAGGAACTAGAAGTCTAAGAGGTCAGGTTCTTGCAGTATCTAGGTTCTCTGAGTGGTCACCATAGGGTTATAGTTAAACTGAAGTTATTCTGTCCTTGGGGAGATCTGTGATGGTAGATCACTCACTTTAGAGACTGAAATTTAAATGTCTTAAAGCTAGTGTTTAGCACTTAATGCGTAGTAGACATCATACAAACACTTTGATTTAAGCCTGTCATCCTTATGAAATGTAGTTGTCATTTTACTGATGAGGAGGCTGAAGCGTAGATTAAGTCACTCCCCTTAATTTCGTCTACTCTAGTGCTTTTCAAATGAAGCATTTCACAGCATGATTTTAACACCTGCCTTTTTGATGTTCATAGTGTTTCATCATAACAGCAGAAAGATAATACTAGCTTAGTGTATTCCAGGCCTTAACACTTTGGGTCTTGGTGGCTGTAGGTTGCAAGCAGGGTTTTGAAGAATTGGGAATCAAAACAAGGACTCCTCTTGTAGCCAAGCAGTGCAGATGAGATGAACAGTCCCAAGAAACCCCCTTCAGTGCCACCTACCAATGTGGGGGCTCCATGGAGTCCAATGTTCACTCCAAGGGTTAAGAGGAGAAATTTACCTTGGCAGCAGACATAGCTTGAACAGAAATGGGGGGCAGGCCAAGGGGATGCCCTCATGAGAATTCTGTGTCCTAGGAGGCAGGGATGTTTCCCTTAGTGTTCTCATAATTTTTTCCTATTGTCTTTTTTTGTGTGTAAATAGCTTCTGAAATGACAGTTTGTACTTTGCAAAAGAAAAAAAGACTATAACAAAATTATTTTAAATCAACTAAAGACTCAAGAGGTTTATTTGGTTAGAGTGCATAACCCATTTGACAAAAATGTTGAAAAGAGTTGCTTAATACAAATACACATTAAATATGCTAACAATTAGCTACATATATGTAAGGGATGTAGTCCTATAATTATGGAGAAAGGTAGCAAAGGAATCTGAACCTGAAAAATTCTCTAAATCAAATCATTAGCTTTTCACTAACAAAGGGGGATTAGTTCTTGGAGTAATTTTACTATAACATTAATGTACTCTATATTTTACAATCTGTATTTTACAAATGAGTTCTCTATCTCATGTAAGCCTCATACCAACATTATAAAGTATTAGCACAATTCTGTGGAAGGAGAAACAGACTGAGAGGAAAAGTGGATTCTCTTACCCCACAAAGTTACAATGTGACTGAGCTGTTGAATTTGAAGCTAGATTTGGGACTTAATTTCAAGTATGAAGTTTTTGATTAAATCTCTATGTCTTGTAGGGAAAAAACAGAGGTTAGCTCTCAGATGTCATTTACCATACTAATTTTTAAAAATATTTCATTTTTTAAAAACAAATTATCATAGCCTTTCAGTTCCCCCTTGAGATTCAAAATATCCATTTTACACTAAAGTTATCTAATAGAGTTATTACATGGGGGAAAACATCAATTTCTAAATCTTTAAAACACATTTCTGAACAATCCGTGATGTACCTAGTGGATAGCAATAGTCCTAATTTTCAATTACAAAGATATTCTGGAAGCTTGTTTCAGAATGTGTTTAGTCCATATTTCTTCCAGTTGAATTGTTGAAAGTGTTTATGAACAGTTTCATAACCAGAATGAACAAACCATAACTTTAAAATTTAAAATGACAAGAATACATTTTCCACCGAAGATATAGATGTGGGCCTGAGGATTAAAGTAAAATCATTGGCATTCAGGCTATGGCTGGTAAGTCTTTAAAAAGACCTTACTCTTACAAGTTAATTTAATGTGGGACATCCCAGTGGCCAGATGAAGATTGACAGAAATATGAAGCCCGAGGTCGGAGTTGGTCCAGCAGGGTGACTCACGCTTCTCTGTCACCCTCCCACAGCAGTGGTTTGTTCCACGTGAACGCTAGGAACAGGCACTGTACCCTGTTAATGCTAACATGTAGGAGTCAGTCGGAGGTAAAAACCCCTATCACGATTAGCATTAACAGCACACAGCCCACAGCAAGCCTCCAGCACGCGGAGGATGAGGCATAGAGAAATTAAACCACAGATTTCTCCTTCCTGGTCTGCGCCACCTGCAAGAGAGAGAAAAACGATCGTGTACACAGATGGAGTTATAAAGCTGGAGTTTCAGAATATAAATCTGAAAGTAAAAACAATTTTTTGTTTTTTTTTTAAGGGAGAGAGTTCATTAAATCCTACTTAGTCATTTGTGGAAAAGGGTACAAAAACTGGCAAGTAAAGGATGATATTTTTACCTTTAAGTCTATTTGAAGACTATCTTAACATTTGTTTTAAATTCTAATGTAGTTTTGAAGTATCACACCGTACGTATCATCTTCTTTAAAACAAAAGCGAAAGCACTCTTCAAAGTCCAAAATGCTGAAATGCAAAGAGGAGACCTTGCATCCTGACCTAGTACTATCTCTTCTGATTTTTATCTCTCCTAGGAAGTGGGTAATTTAAGTAAAAGGCCAAAATATTAAAAATAGTGCTCAGAGATTTCTAAAGATTAAAACCGAGTTAACTTGTTTTATAGAGATAGATTTCAGGCTAGATTTTCATTCTGTAATAAATAGTTGTGGTTTTACCTTTTTTTTTTTTTCTTTTTTCAGGAGATATGATACAGGCCGTGGAGGTGTTGTCTACAAGTGAATTCATCATAAGATGGCCCCCTCTTCTATTTAGAGATTCCTCAAGGGAAAGCAGTTCCAGTGGCTTTGGTTTTGATCTACGTAAGGGAAGTATGACTTACAGACTGCTGGGTTTCAGACTGCTTGCCTTCAGCAGAGTGGATTAAAAAAAGAAAAAGATGAATTTGCTACTTCCTGTCAGGGTCTGATTTTACTCTCTCAGATACAGTGACATTTCTCCCACAAGCTTCTGGTTTCGGTGTTACTACAGCAGAACCTAGAAGTTAGAGTGTCATTCAAGTGTGTGGTTGCCTTCAGCACAAGAGGGGAATCACCTTCTCTTTTATTTAATCATGAAACCAGCTAGATGTGAAATTGTGATTAAGTTCAAAAGAAGTGTATAAAGTTAAAAATTCCCCAATGAATATATTTTGGCAGGGCAGAATATCGTGGTTTGGAAATTTCCAGACCAAGGAAATTTGTCATTCTTACTGATAGTTCTTTTTTCTCTTGAACTTTGCTGTTTTCTGAGATGAATTAATGATGAAGAACTTTGAATTCAGTGATGTCAGTTCAGGATTTTAGTTTTTTTTTTTTTTACAGATTTTCAGTCAATAAAGGTTGTAAAGATAAGGACTTTTTTCCCCCTCTCATAGGGCATTGGACTCGGTAAATGCTCAACAAATGTACATAACATCCCAACATTACTTCCTGCAGCCAATACAATTCAACCTTCTTTTAAAGGACTGTGTCTAATTTGTTTTTAAGGTAAACTGCTTGCATACTGTTCTTCCTATAAATTTTACTCCTGGTGTTTAAAATGATGTCTGAGCAAAGGTATGAAATGAAATATATTTAGTATAATAATCAGAGTCTTTTTCTTTTTCATCTTGTGTCAAAATTGCCTGATGTGAGTGTTCAGAAAAGTTTAATACTGTATTAAAAATTCTAATAGCATTTTTTTTCTTTTACCACACAGCAGAGCATATGGCACCTTAGTTCTCTGAGCAGGGATCCGACCCATGCACCCTGCAGTGGGAAGGAAGCGTGGAGTCTTAACCACTGGACGGCCAGGGAAGTCCTGTAACGACTTTTACTTTTTTTATTGGTTCAAGCACTGAAGGTATGCTGAAATACAAGTGTCACACGGGTCTCCTTTTGTTCTCAGCACTCAGACAGAAACTGTGGTACTGTGTCATCTAGACAGACCCTCAGGCATGATGAATTCCTAAAACTGTGCAGTTTGTCCAAATATACTGTGCCGTGTTGCTTCAGTCGTGTCCGACTCTTTGTGACCCCATGGACTGTAGCCCCTCAGACTCCTCTGCCCATGGGATTCTCCAGGCAGGAATACTGGAGTGGGTTGCCCTGCCTTCCTCCAGAGGATCTTCCCGACCCAGGGATCGAACACAAGTCCCCTGCATTGTAGACCGATTCTTCATTGTCTGAGCCACCAGGGAAGCCCTCAAATATGCTACACAATTTTAAATATCACTTAAAACATGAGAGATGAAAAGCATTCATCCCAATAAACCAAATACAGAAGAAATTATCCCAGGATAGTATTGTTAAAAGTATAGTCAGCAGACTTTGAGACATTAGAGTGACCAGCAGGTCACTCACCCAGCAGTGTTCAAACTGCTCACTTTCACTGTTTATGCCTGGGCTTGCAAGGAGAACCCAAGCCAATGACAGAACTGCTATGCATCTGAGTGGAAACTAGTGATCACAGACAACAAAGCCTAGTCAGTTAGCCAAGGCACTGGGCACGGGATGTCAGGAGGTATTAAAAAACAGAGTGGTGTTATTCTGGAATTAGAATAGCCACCCAGCTGGTAGAGTGGCAGAGGAAGAATTACAGACCCAGCAATCAATAGCTACAGAGGCTAACCATTTGATAAGGCAGTAACCAGCGTGATGTTCAGTATAGGTCAACACCGAGAAATTTATATGGATTACACAATATGAGTTAGAGTGAAGGTCTCGACTGGGGTTCTTCTAAAGATCTACTTCAAACCCTTCACTCCACAGTACTTTCAGGACTGCAGTATGAAATGTCCATCATGAGTATAAACTTGACTATAGCACACTTCTTTTCAGGAGCTGAAGATGCCTGCGTGCTAAGTTGCTTCAGGCGTGTCCGACTCTGCAACAGACACCATGAACTGTAGCCCGCCAGGCTCCTCTATCCATGGGCTTCTCCAGGGAAGAATACTGGAGTGGGTTGCCATTTCCTCCGCCAGGGGATCTTCCCAACCCAGGAATTGGGTCTCTTATTATCTCCTGCATTGGCAGGCGGGTTCTTTACCACTGGCAAAAATAGGTTCCAAGTTAAATATAGTACCTGACAGTATTTATTACTCAGTAATTGAATGTCAAAACCACTCCTTCTTATCTTGAATTAAAATCTACCAAAATGCAGCACTACCTGCATTAGATAAATAACTACAAGAGACATCCTTCATTATATGACAGACCTGTTCTTCCTCTGGTAGTTAGATCTAACCTGAAGACAGCACTCTGGGGAAAATTCCCTTGTTATGCTTTACTGAAGGATGATTTTTTTTTTTTTTTTTAGGGGAGCATATGATTTCAACATATCCTTTTATTCTCACCTTATTGATTTGCCAGGAATGACATTAGCTGTATATTCAGAGTAGAATATGTTTCAGACTTGTCACTAAGGATCTCTTCACACATGAATTATAAGTTAGATCCTTCCACAATTTTATATATCTCTGAATTTTCTTATTTTGCTGCTTATTTTCAGCACCAACCACTTAATATTTGCATACCAAAACAACTGCATGCTATAAAGTTTTCTTTAAAAAGAAATGTCACAGTGATTGACTCTCATAACCAAGCCATCAGGGACAGCTCTCATTTTACTCAGCATGAAAGGTACAAATATTTTGAAACTATTAATTTGCTGTTACAAAGTAAATATACGCTTATTTCTACTGAAAGGCATGATCCTATATTGATGTAGTCATACAAATCCTAGCTCCAAGACCATTTTAATAGGTGAAAAATAACAAAATTACACTTTTGAAAATTAAAATGATTACGTTTAGATAACTTCCTTTATTTCCCCATTTTTATTTGATTTTCTTATATACCAGTAAAAAACATAACCATTAAAATGAAATTCAATGTTGATTCTTATTTGGATCTACTCACTGAAAGCGACAGATATAAGTGCATAAGAAAGCACCTAGCCTATAGCTGCATAAGAAAGCGTATATTTTTTTTCCACCAGAACTTACCCTATGTTTTGAAGTCGCTGTTTTGATTTAGGTCATAAAACTAAGCGGTGAAGTACGTGAAAAATCAAGATCCTGAGAAAGTCTGTACTTGTCATTGTTCATCTTTGGAAGAATAATTTTCTTGATTAACTTTTGACTTAGGGTGCTTGCACACGTGATGCTCCAAGGACCTGCCCCTCTAAAAATTCCACATCATAGTGTTTCCCTTCCGTTTTACTTAGTCTGAGCTTCTTACCATGAGAACCACTGCCTTTGGTCGGAGAACCACTGCCTTTGGTCGGAGAACCAAGATGGCAGGTAAGGTTTCAGTTAAAAAGTCCTTGAAATGCAAGTCAGTTATTTGGAGAAGGAGGAGAAAGGCGGTGTTGAAGCCCCTGCATGGACACCTCCACACAGACTTGCTTATTAGGTTAGTCAGCTAGTCATCTCTGCAAGCAGAGATCAAGGATAGAGGGAGGGCCAGGGTGGGCAAGTTTCAATGGGGATAAAGAGTGATTTAAAGCAAAGACATACCCTCAATTATCTGAGAGCTCCTCCTTTTCAACTCCAGCCTAAAAAAGCCACAGATTCAGTATTGAAAACAGCATCACCTGAGATTTAGTTCAGACCTCTGTGTTTCAACCTCTGTGTATTATAAAACTGCAAAAAAAGTGTTTGATTTCTCAATAATTCTTCATAAAAACCTTAAATATTTGGTGACAAAAGGAAATATTCAAGTGACTGGCTTTCTAAAGTGTTTGTCTTTGTGTGAAGTTTTGTTTTTTTTTAAATCACTTTCTGTAGAAAATGAGTATTACATGTTACATTTCAGTAACTGATTTTAGAGTTAAGTCAACTTCTTTGGTGTCAGAAAATGCGGTAAAGAGGATTATGTTCCTCTTGAGTTCACATGCGTTCCATCATTAAAGAGGGATTGATGCCCAAGGAGTATGTTGCTTTTTCTGTTTAAAAAGAGTTACAAAAGAAAATCTTAAAGTTAAGAGGAATTGATGATGTGACCTGCTACCAAATGAGATGGTATCTAACTAGGGACATGTCTAATAAAGCAAACAAATGCATCTTCTAAAAGTAAAATGGATTGTTCTGCAGAAATAACCCATATCCTGACCTCTTGATGAATAATAAATTTACTTTTCGTATCATTAAGTTTACATTTAAGGAAAAATTCCCTGTATAAGCCATTGCTGGGAAACAGTTATTAACTATGTCATGATATTTTCTTTCATTTACTTCCATAAAAATCTAACATCACTTTTCTTGAGTTCTAATTAAGAATTCTTTAGTGAAAATACCTGCTTTTTCTAAATTAAGAGCTCTTGACTATAAAGACTGGTTTGCACATGAAACAGCTTTACTAGAACATACCTATGTGTCTTTGGAAATTCAGAAAATGAGTGTTTTTAAAGATATATGCCAATGATGATTTTAACACATAAAACTAAGTATTTCATACTTTCGAACTGTCTCAGAAGAAAGCCAAGGTGTGCACAGGATCACCATGGAAACATTATACTGAGGGTCCATTTAATTGTGAATGTGCACACGAGAAAGAATACTAGCTTTAGAGTATTACTCTGCTTTTCCCAACTTTAAAACCAGGGAAGTTTTCACTGAAACTACTTTGGAACTTACTTACAAGCTAAGTAAACTTTCCAGTAGTTCTATTACGGACAGTGATTAATACCTTCAGAATAAGATGGTGGGGGAGAAAAAAAACAAGGCTAGATATATTTGCCCCCAGAGTCATTCTGTGGAGGAAGCAGGAGGAGTAGGTTGAGTGTTCAGAGAGGGGGCTTCCTCCATGCCCTGACCTCACGCTGGCTCAGCTTCAGGGCTGAAACTTCCAGCAAATGTTACCACACCAACACGGATAAGAAGGAGAGAACTGAGTGAGGATGCATTCTACTGCTGAAAATCATAGCCCTGAATCCTTCCTTCCTATGGACACATGGGGTTTTTTTCCCACATATCTAACAACTTCAACTTGAAAGGATCCTATGTCCAGAAGAGAATCTGAATCATAATTTTCTCTTTTTCACTTATAGCTAATTTTCAACACCTTTACTCCACCCTTCCCTCCGCCTCCCCCAGCTCAGGGAAAAGAAAAGAGTTGGTGGTTATCAGCACTGGGTGTTTGCCATCCTTTCGGGGTCACCTTTTCCAGAGGCCTCCTCTGTGCGTTGGTTGCAGGGCCTATTGGCAACACTAGATTTCAACAAAACGCCTCCTTTAACACTTCCAATGGGTAACTTGTTTGTTAGTTGTACGTACAGGGTCCCCTATGATAGGAAAAATCAGCTTTTCTATTTCTACGAGCCACAGTTCATACACTTCTATCTCTATACATCATCAAGGCAAGAAAATTTTGTGTACTGAGAAGCTACAGTTTGTCTCAGTTGGTGAGACAAACTGAGCATGTTCTGGGAACTGTTCAGTTTTGCCCATTTAAAAATTTATTTTTCTTAAGATGCGACAAGTATAGGAAACCCTGGGTTACAAGGCAAACACCATACCAGTTACTTCTACACTCATAGCATTTTACTCAGAGCCTTAACACACCAAGTCATCGCCAGACACACCCTCATACACACTCTCAGGCTCCACACTCACTCTCCATACACACTTTTCCAATTGCTCAGGGAGAGATCTGTCCACGTCGCCTTCGTTCTCTGGCAGAGCGGAAACTCCTGGAGGCTGGGTTCTTTGTGTCTTCTGCGTGACCCTCCCTGCTGTCTACCCCAAGGCTGAGAGTCCTCTCTGCGTGCTCAGAGAGAGCACTCTTCACACTGCACGGTGGTGACTATTTCATTCCCTAGTGCTGAGTGTGCCTGAGGGCAGGGACTGGCTCTTACTGTGGGGCCTGATAGGTTGCTTGTGCTCAGTAACTGCTTTAAAGGCTCAATCTGAATCCTCCAAAGGCACTTTGGTCTGCCTATCTGGCTTGGATGTGAATGGGAGTGTTTCAGTAAGATCTAACTAATAAGCAGGTTCTTGGAGAGTTAGGGTAGTAGAAGCTTATAAATGTGAAAATAGATCAGTGAGGCTTGTTGGTTTTCCAGATGAGTAAGGACCACAGCTCCAATAATTTGGCCACCTGATGCGAAGAGCTGACTCACTGGAAAAGACCCTGATGCTGCGGAAGATTGAAGGCAGGAGAAGGGGACATCAGAGGACGAGAGGGTTGGATGGCATCACCAACTCAATGGACATGAGTTTGAGCAAGCCCTGGGAGATGGTGAAGATGGTGAAGACAGCGAAGCCTGGTGTGCTGCAGTCCATGGGGTTGCAAAGAGTCGGACACAACTGAGCGACTGAACAACAACAAAGGAGCATTTACATTGAGAAGATCCTAGGCTTGGAGCTCAGTCTACAAAGTATAATCATTAATGGATAAAGCTGGAGAATTCTACCAGATACGATCATCTGAAGTTGGAGATAAAAATTAGGTTCTATGCCTGTTTTTTTTGAACCACACTTGAATGCTTAGGTTGTATGCCTGTTTTTTTTGAACCACACTTGAATGCCATTATCTTGTTTTATTTTCCTCATTCTTAGGCGATAACATGCCAAAACATTTAGAGGTGAGATGCTAGGTCTGCGCTATAGTTACGGACATAGAGAGGCGGAGAGGGACAGAGAGAAACGGAGCAGATGCAGCAGATGCTAACCATGACTGAATCTAAGTGAAAGGTTTGCTGTTTTCAACCTGCCTGGGTTCCATCCCTAACCCCAGCAATGTGACTAGCTGTGTGGTACCTGGCAGTTGAATTGAGCTCTTTAAGTTTTAGCTGCTGTGTAGATGAAGTGACAGGATGAACGTAAAGCATTTGTTGGGTGCCAGGCTCATAATCACAAGAGATGCGAGAGCCACGGTACTAACAACATCAGTCATGAATACTTGCTGAGTGCCCGTAAGGCTTTGTACATTTATTACATGTTGCACTTGCTTTAAAAGTACAAGTCAAGATACACTTACTACTGTATACCTGAATCATTATACAAATTAGAGGTTATCGAAAAACTTGCACAAGCCAAATAATTCTTTGGTATCCTAAGTCATAAGTAACTGCTAAAAGGTACCCCAGAATGTTTCCTTGGAAATAATTTTCTAAACCCAAACAACTTTTACCTTGTCAAGAACTTTTAGAGACCACTTTGTACATATATACTTTATTTTCTCAGACTGTTTTTATGTCTCACTTTCCAAATTGGTTTCCTGAAATATACAAGATCATAAACATATTCATAATAATAGCAAACACACACGTCACCTTCTGAGCCAGGCAGTAGTTCGACTGCTTGATATACACTCGCTGGCTTATTACTCTTAACCTTCGGGAGGAGTGTTAGCATCCTGCCCATTTGCACCTGGGGAGAGGGAGGCACAGACCCATGAAGTGTCTTGCTCCAGGCTCAACTGCGGGATTACCACTGTGGGCAGTCTGCACCAGTGTCCATGCTCCGAACCCTGCTACTAGCCTGATCGTGGCTGAACCACATGAAAGAGCGTAGCATTTTGTTAAGACAGCTAGGAACTCATACTGTGTATAGAACATTCCCATTTATGAAGTCATGACAAAAAACGTCATTATCTGTCATTGTCCTTATTCAACCATCACCTTCACAATTTCATAAAATTAGCTGTTTGATAGACTTCAGTAATCTTTCCTTCTGCCAGTTCTTTAACCTCATGGACCCACGCTAATTTTTCAGAATTAAAATAGATGTATTCACAGCCTATGCCCCCTGACCGACATTAAGCTCCTTTTCCGGCTGTGTGTCATCTTGCCTAAGGGAGCTGTGCCTTCTGGTTCAAAGTGTTTTTCTAATTGCTGTGAGTCCTGGAGTTCTGAGTGAGGAGGCTGAACTGTTTAGCTGTGTGGTGTGTTCATTTGAGGAGAGATGCACTTTTGGGGTGGTTTTGCTTGAAGCCCTGAGTGTTGTAAGCCCAAAGACAAGACTGATGGACACAGCCTCTCGTGGCAGGTAAGAATTATATAGCGGTGATCAAATTTAAAATGCTGCATGTCTTTTAAGAGTCAGAGATAAAGCAATATATATATACACACAAAGAATAAAGTAATACAGAGATGTGTGTGTGCTCAGTTGTTTCTGCGATCCCATGGACTGTAGCCCGCCAGGCTCCTCTGTCCATGGAATTTCCAGGCAAGAATACTGGAGTAGGTTGCTGTTTCCTACTCCAGGGGATCTTCTGCATTGACAGGCAGATTCTTTACCATTGCATCACCTGGGGAGCCCAATACATACATATATATGATGTAGTAAAAAGGTAGGAAAAAGAGAGGCTTTTAAAGTTTTAATATTTTTCCTTGAGAAAAAAATGTTCGACTATTTTCTTATTCTATCCAATTTCAGCCAACATGTGACAGTTTTGAAGAAGTAAGATCGGTGAAAGGCAAACATACACTCTCTAGTTAGTTACACTGGTACTTACTCTCTTTAGATACAGAGGCTATGAATTCACTGAATTCAGCTGTGTCTTAGGAGCTATATGAAAGGGAAAAGGTAGCCACACTGGAATCAGAGAATTTCATCAGTTCAGGAGACTTGGGAATGACTTTCGTTCCAGCCACCCAGTATAAAGACGGGAAGAACTAGGCAGGGGAATTTGCACAGAGCTGTTGGGACTTAGAAACCTGCCCTGATTCCCAGGTTGGTGCTCTTTCCATTCCAGCTTTCTGCCCTGTGAGGCAGAAGGCCTCACATCAGAGCAACAAAGGTGTTAAAATCAACACCTTCATCTAAGCAGTAGCCAATGACAGTGACCTCACAAACCTGTAGAGATGCCAGCTTGTCAAGACTGAGGTGCTCAATCCAGGAGCAAGGAGGAGCTCACCTACCAATCTCCACCACTCAAGCTATTTAGTCCTACTAGGTCTAAAAGAGATTATGAAACTCCCTCCACTAGGAGGGTCATGACTGAGATTCAAGGAAGCCTGGAGCCTCGGACACTGAATGCAAAATTGAGTGTCAGCATGCACATTAAAAAAGAAAAAAATCGGGAAAAAGCATATATAACCTCCATGAGATTTGACACAGGAAAAAAAAAGTTAAGAACTATTTCTTTGATATGAAAAACTTCCTTTCAATTGAATGGTAGATCTTAGTCATGACATAAAACAGCTGATGAAAAAACTTTTCAAAAGTTAAAACTTAGAACTTTTTCTTGGGTGGCTTTTTTGATTCACAGAAAACTGATCTGATGACAGAAGCAGAAAGATGAAGGTTATTAATTTTCCATGTTTGTGACTGGAAAGCCCAGAATGACAAAATTCACGGCACATTCTAGCTAGTTATGTTACTGCAGTTGAATTGTATGCATAGCAATGACATTTGGGGATTTGAGATTTTCTGTAAGGCCAAGAAGTTATACTTCTTACACATGATTAGTTAGGTCAAAACCAGACTAGAAATTTGGGCAAATGTCACCGTTCTGCCTTGAAACAGTGTAGGTATCAGTCAGTGCTCAGGTTTCTCTTAAGAGGTGTGGTTAGGAAGCTTGGTTCTGTGGCTGGGGCAGCTGACCCACTGCGTGATGGAACCTGGTTACTACCAGCCATTACCGACTAGTCAGTGCAGTAGAACTAATTCCTAAATGTGCTTTGGTCCCCTGAAAGGGAGACAACAAGTAAAAGGGACATAAACATAAACGGAGGTAAAATTCTCCTGGTTCCCCCACCTTCCCTGCCGCCAACATCCCACATCCGTACCTGAAAACAGGCTTTATTTCTTTACATGGAGGACCTACTGACCTTACTAGAGAAAACATAAACTCTTGGAGACACGAGTCCTCGTGGGCAAAGTAGGGACACCACATTCACCCTGCCAAATTCCTATCACTGTGACTTATCAAACTAGATAATAGGCAGGAAATTGCCTTGACAACTTTGTGACTTATATTACTCTTCACGCAGACAGACAAATACTTTACACATATCCATTTTTAAAAGCTCAGTCCCATGATTATTAAAAGTTTAGTTGCCCTAGTCAGTTACACGACTCATTATGCTAAAGACATGTATCAGAGGCACTACTTCAGAGGGATGAATAGAGAGAGTAACTTCAGCTTTATGTCAACTTTACATGAGGCCTCAACTTTACAAGTCTCTACTTAACCTCACCTATCTGACACAAAAAATAAGCTAAATTGTGAGCTTCATTAGATACCCTTAGCCTTTTCAAATCACTTGGGATCCTGGATTTGCTGTGTGATGTTGGAAAAGTAACTTCACCTCTCTGGTCCTCAGTTCTCTCCTTTTGAAAGACTGGATTCTAACTTATATCTTTGTCAGTTGTCAACTTCAGTAATTCCAGGTTACATTTTATTCGTAATCATCCCCATATGCCTATTTTAGATGACAGAACATTCACAGACCTGGTCACCCTTGGGAGCTGTAATACGTGGAGGGCGGACACACACAGGTTTTTTTTTTTTTTTGGAGGAATAAAGAAAGCTAACCAACGTGCTCTGCCCAAGTGCACTTTGCCACGATGGAAGCGAAGAAAAAAAATAAGCTCCCAAAACGCCTTGTCCTCGGTCCTCACGTCTATTAAATGAGGACACTGACACCTACGACGTTGTGATTCGAACTTGTATAAAATGAAGGTATATTAGTAGTTATTTTTCAAAGGAAAATAGAAAAGGCGCCTGTCCTGAAGGCAGTCCCTTTTGAGCCAAGCCACCCTGTCCCCCAAGGCTGTCCCGCACACTTTTCCGGCCGCCCCGTTAGCTAAGCTCGCCCAGGGCCACGTCTCCGGCGGCACCTCTCCTACCAACTCAGGGAACTTTGGAGAGAAGCCGAGGGCCGGGTCTTTGGCACCCCTCCTTCCCCTCGCCCCTTCCCCCCACCAGGACTCCATCCCCAGCGCCCTGATGACCCGGGCGAGGTCCCCGGGACGGCGCCCCTCGGACGGCCGCCGGCGGGCGCGCGGGGCCGGGCGGGGCGCCAGGTGGAGGCCACGTGCGCGCCGCCCCCGCCCCCGGCGCCCGGCGGGGGGACCCGGGAGCCGCCGGCCGCCCGCCCGCCCGCCGCGTCCCAGCCCGGGGCAAAGCCGGCGTTACCTTCCTTCCTTCCCCGCGTCGCGTGATCGCCGCTGAGCTGGGCTGCGCCGGCGTCCCCGAGGCCGGAGGCGGCCCGACGGGACCGTGGCGCTGCGCCCCGGCTCGGCCGCGCACAGGAAGCCCGCGCCTGCGAACGTGCGACCCTTTTATAACCCACTTGTGACTCATAACCGACCAGGCGCCTTTTCTGTAAACCCCCCCACTTCCCCGCCTTGCCCCCCTCCCGCCTCTTCTTGGAACCTACAGCGCGAAAAACTTTTTTTCTTTTTAAAGGAAAAGTCGAAAAAACCCAGCGCGGGATTGGTGTTTTCCCCTTTCCCTTTCTCGTGGGTCATTGTCTCTCTCTGTGTGTGTGAGTGTGTGTGTGTGTGTATGGGTGTGTGTGTGTGTGTGTGTGTGTGTGTTTGCTCTCGACACACGTCGTGTACTTTCCGGCCCAGGCGCTGCGAGGCTCGGACTCCCAACCTTTGTTCTGAATGAAAAGGAAACGCATTCAAATGAGCGTTTCAGTCCGCGGCCGAGGGGAAGTTGCTGGGTGGCCTGGCTGTCTCTGCGCTCTCCTGGCAGATGAGAAGGACGCGGGAGCAAGTGGAGGACGTCTCTTGCCCCCGCAGAACACCTGGAGGCCAGCGGATCCCTAACGGGGAAAAAAGGGTCACGGGACTTCTGCGTGTGACCCCCTCCCCTTCAGGATTTGGGATTGGGAATGTTCTCCTGGGCTTTAAGTATAGTCGTGCCTGGCCCGGTACCCGCATGTATATATACTTCAGGATATCCCACCTTCTCTAAATTTGACCTCACCGACATTTTTCCCCTTGCCGGCTCCACCTCCCTTTCTCTCCAAGGTCACATTCCCGGAGCAAAGGAACTTCACTTTTAATTTTCCTTTCATTGCCTCTCTCTTTCATTCTTCCCCAGCCTATGGTTGGGGCGGGGGTGCATTTTCCTGGAGCAGGTCGTTTGACATATTGGATGGAAATGAATACAGTCAATTCTAACACATGGTACGTGTATACTGCAAGCCCAGTTGAGTAACTCATTTTTGAGCCTCGATTCAATGAACTCTTCGACCTTAAGAAGGAAGGTGAAAGAAATCTGAGGGGGAGGGAAGAGGTGGGGAGGAGGAGAGGAAAGTCAGGAGTGGACTCACACCACCGGCCCCCCCCCACCCCCACCCCCAGCCACGTGACTCATACTTTTTTGTGGCTACGCCAGCAGCCAGGGTTGGATTTCAGCGCAAGTCTCCTATAGTTGGATCTCTATCCCAGAGTGGGGCAGGAGACATTTTAGAATAGTTTGTATTAAGCTAATGTTAGAAAGTTAGTCTGTAGGGTGCCTAATGATGTGGAAGCTAGAAATGACATAGTCCTTAATTTACAGATGGCCCAGGTTGGTTAAGGAACTTGGGGGCACTTTAAAACTCTCTTTTAAAAAAAAGAAAAAAAGTTTCTGGCTGCGCTGTGAGACATGCAGGATCTTAGCTCCCTGACCAGAGATCAAACCGGTGCCCTCTGTAGTGGAAGTGTAGATCTTAACCAATTGGCCTGCCATGGAAGACCCCCCCCCCCCCCCAAACCTCTACTCTTACGGCTTTTTCTTGAGCCTTATTCTTAAGGTATTTTCCCTATTTCTTGTAATTCAGAAAAGAATGATTATAATAATAATAACAGATGTGAGAGTTGAACCATAAAGAAGGCTGAGTACTGAAGAATTGTTACTTTTGAACTGTGGTGTTGGAGAAGACTCTTGAGAGTCCCTTGGCAGCCAGGAGATCAAACAAGTTAATCCTAAAGGAAATCAACCTTGAATATTCATAGGTAGGAATGATGCTGAAGCTGAAGCTCCAGTACTTTGGCCACCTGATGTGAAGAAATGACTCATTCGAAAAGACCCTGATGTGGGAAAGATTGAAGGCAAAAGGAGAAGGGGATGAGATTTTTGGATGGCATCACCGACTCAATGGACATGCATTTGGGCAAACTCCAGGAGGTGGTAAAAAGAAAGGGAAGCCTGGCATGCTGTAGTGCATGGGGTCGCAGAGGGTCAGACACAACTTAGCGACTGAATAGAACATTTATAAAGCATTCACTATATGCCAGGCCCAGTTCTAAAATTCCATACCCATATTAATTCTTCCAGTCCTCACTGTGGTCATAAGAGGGAGGGATATTGAGGCATAGAGTAATTACGCCCTGTACCTTGCCTCAGAGTAAGAAGTCAAAAAAAGATTCAAACTCAGCTCTATCGCAGGAGTATGTCTCCACAATCCTGTCTTCCTGCCTGCCAGACCCACTTTGGTCCAGGAGCTGGAGAAGAGATGTAAAGTATGCGGTGGGGAAAGAAATCAGGACCCCTACCAGGGTGGGTTGTGCCTCTCTGCTTGTTGTAGACATCTGCAAAGACTGTCCAAATCCCCTTTTCTCTTATTAGGTCCAAGTTTGGGATGCACAGTAACGGTAGACAGATTGATGGTTTTTTTTGAAATCGACCTGACTGACATTTTACACTGGTTCTAGCTATGGGAGCTAGGAGTTCACCTCTGTGTGCCTCAGTTTCTTCATCTGTAAAATGAAGACAATAATGCCTTCCATTAAGAATTACTATAAAATGAATTGGGCCTCCCAGGTGGCTCAGTGGTAAAAGAATCTGCCTGCAATGCAGGAGACATGGGTTCCATCCCTGGGCCAGGAAGATCCCTTGGAGAAGGAAACTGGCAACACACTCAAGTATTCTTGCCTGGGAAACTCCATGAACAGAGCATCTTGGTGGCCTATAGTCCATGGAGTCACAAAAGAGTCAGACACGACTGAGCAACTAAACAACAACATTAAACAACCTGGCTTCTCTGGGCCCTTGTCCATTGTTAATCCTGAAAGTTTTGTTTCTCTCCCTTGCCCATTTCTTCAAAGACCAGGGTAAGTTCAAGTTAATATTTTCTGAGAACCAGAAGCCCTTTGGAAATACCAGCTAATGGTAAATAATAGTGGAGACTATTGTGCATCACTGCAGATGGTGACCGTAGCCATGAAATTAAAAGACGCTTACTCCTTGGAGGGAAAGTTATGACCAACCTAGATAGCATATTAAAAAGCAGAGACATTACTTTGGCAACAAAGGTCTGTCTAGTCAAGGCTATGGTTTTTCCAGTGGTCGTGTATGGATGTGAGAGTTGGGCTGTGAAGAAAGCAGAGCACTGAAGAATTGATGCTTTTGAGCTGTGGTGTTGGAGAAGACTCTTGAGAGTCCCTTGGACTGCAAGGAGATCCAACCAGTCCCTCCTAAAGGAGTTAAGTCCTGGGTGTTCATTGAAAGGACTGATGCTGAAGCTGAAACTCCAATACTTTGGCCACCTCATGCAAAGAGTTGACTCATTGGAAAAGACCCTGATGCTGGGAGAGATTGGGGGCAGGAGCAGAAGGGGACGACAGAGGATGAGATGGCTGGATGGCATTACCGACTCGATGGACCTGAGTTTGAGTAAACTCCGGGAGTTGGTGATGGACAGGAAGGCCTGGCGTGCTGTGATTCATGGGGTCGCAAAGAGTCCGACACGACTGAGCGACTGAACTGAACTGAACTGATTGTGCTGCCCTCAATGTTTTCTATAGTCCCAGGTGTTGCAAAGGGTTAGACACAACTTAGCCACTAAAAACAGCAACAACAAATGGAATGACTTGTGTATCCCCACCATGCCCCAGATCCATGTGTTGAATCCTTAAGCCCTAATGTGACTATATTAGGAAGAAGGGCCTGTGAGGAGGTGATAACAGTTAAACGAGGTCGTCAGAGTGGGATCATAATCTGAAAGGGCTGTGTTTATGAGAAGAGGAAGAGAGCCCAGAGCTCAGTTTCTCCACACTCACTCTAAGAAAAGGTCATGGGAGCACAGTGTGATGGTGGCCGCCTATAAGCCAGGAAGAGCCCTCACCGGACACCAGATCCTGCTTGACACTGACCTTGGGCTTTCCAGCTTTCAGGTCTGAGAACATGTGTGTCTATCTTATTTTGTTATGGCAGCCTTAGCAGATCAAGACAGGGATACAATGATTCAAGATGATGGATACGTAGTGCCTGTTTCAAACCAGAGCTTCAGAAAGTAGGAGCCACTCACTGGCACAAATGTTATCTCCTGGACATTGTGATGGGTTGAATTGTGTCTCCTCAAACTTGTACATTGACATCCTAACCCCCAGTACTGTAGAATGTGACTTTACTTGGAAATAGAGGGTCGTTGCAATGTAGTTAGTTAAGATGAAATCTTAAGCTGAGCTCCTAGTCCAAGAGGACTAGTGTCCTTAAAAAGAAATTGCCATGTATAGAGAAAAATATACACATAGATGGAAGATGATGTAAAGTGACAAAGAAAGAATATGGCCATCTACACACCAGTGACAGAGGAGTGGACAAGATCTGATCCTTCTCTCGCATGCAGAAGGAACCAACCCTGCCAGTACCTTCATTTCGGACCTCCTGCCTCCAGAAGTGTGTAAGATCATAAAGTTCTGTTGGCAAGTGAGAGAGTCAATTCCCAGGCAGGTTGATAAGAAGTCCGAGAGTCCCCAAGGAGAGAGGGGTCTGGAATTCTCAAGGAGGAGGAAAGGACAAACTTTTTCCCCCTCTACATTCCTTAGGATTATATAACAGTAATGTGTCCTGCCTGAGGACATTCTCTGGAAAACACCTTCTGGCTCATCCTGTTATCTAAAATGTGAATTATGGGAGTGGGTCTAGTGAGGTCTTTACAACCTCACAATAAACTGTGGAAAATTCTGAAAGAGATGGGAATACCAGACCACCTGACCTGCCTCGTGAGAAACCTGTATGCAGGTCAGGAAGCAACAGTTAGAACTGGACATGGAACAACAGACTGGTTCCAAATAGGAAAAGGAGCACATCAAGGCTGTATATTGTCACCCTGCTTATTTAACTTATATGCAGAGTCCATCGTGAGAAATGCTGTGCTGGATGAAGCACAAGCTGGAATCAAGATCACCGGGAGAAATATCAGTAACCTCAGATATGCAGATGACACCACCCTTATGGCAGAAAGTGAAGAAGAACTAAAGAGCCTCTTGATGAAAGTGAAAGGAGAGGGAAAAAGTTGGCTTAAAGCTCAACATTCAGAAAACTAAGATCATGGCATCTGGTCTCATCACTTCATGGCAAATAGGTGGGGAAGCAGTGGAAACAGTGGCTGGCTTTATTTTTCTGGGCTTCAAAATCACTGCAGATGGTGATTGCAGCCATGAAATTAAAAGACGCTTACTCCTTGGAAGGAAAGTTATGACCAATCTAGATAGCATATTAAAAAGCAGAGACATTACTTTGTCAGCAAAGGTCCGTCTAGTCAAGGCTATGGTTTTTCCAGTGGTCATGTATGGATGTGAGAGTTGGACTACCAAGAAAGCTGAACACAGAAGAATTAATGTTTTTGAACTGTGGTGTTGGCGAAGACCCTTGAAAGTCCCTTGGACTGCAACCAGTCCATCCTAAAGGAGATCAGTCCTGGGTGTTCATTGGAAGGACTGATGTTGAAGCTGAAACTCCAATAGTTTGGCCACCTGATGCAAAGACCTGACTCATTTGAAAAGACCCTGATGCTGGGAAAGATTGAAGGCAGGAGGAGAAGGGGATGACAGAGAATGAGATGGTTGGATGGCATCACCGACTCGATGGACATGAGTTTGGGTAGACTCTGGGAGTTGGTGATGGACAGGGAGGCCTGGCGTGCTGTGATTCATGGGGTCGCAAAGAGTAAGACACAACTGAATGACTGAAGTACTGAATAGGTAATTTAAAAGTATATAACTCCATTGCTAACACTAGAGAGGGGGGTACTCGTTCTGTCCCCTTCTGATGTTTATGTCAGAAGCTTTCTCTATCCCTTTTATACTTTAATAAAATTATATTACACAAAAGCTCTGAGCTCTCAAGCCTCATCTCTGGCCCTGCATTGAATTCTTCTCTTCCAGGGGCCAAGAATCCTGATGTCTTTCGTGGTTCAGCAGCAACCTTTCAGGGAGGGCACCTCATTTATGCTTCTATGTTATGGCAGAATCATCCCTTTGCGTGTCCAAGACTTATCTGGCTGGCATCCTTTCCCCTCCTTATGACTTCTCATACCCACCAGAGGCTGAGCAAACCAATGACCTTCCAGATCACAATGTCGAATAGATTGTGACAACTGGCACAACTACACACCAGCGGGGAAGTCTTGCTAAACACACCACGAGTTCGTGAAATTCTGCAGAAACCACAACAATCACAGGGAATGATTATTAACCAGTTTACAACCTCTCCCCTTAAAAATTAATGATGGAAAAATTTTAAAATAATTCCTGGAGACTTAGTGTTAAACTCCTCTTGAAGCTCAGCCCTTGAGAAGGGTATAGAGAGAGATGTGTTACAGTGGATCGTACTTTTTACACGGTGGGTGAAGAAATAGACGAACATTTCAGGCTTGGCCAGTTTATTTAATGTAGCCCAAGGTTTCAGTTGAATAGTAAAATGGAGATAATTCATTACTCCATGAACTTGTGGATGCTTTCTCTCCCTGGGAATGAAATGAGTTGAACTGACTTCCTCTAGACCGCATCAGTGATGCAACCATAATTAACGCCCAAGGCTAAAAATCTTGCCTCCCTAAGATGTTCAGACTTAATAAATGATGTTTATTTTTCATACACGGATCATCAGAAGTTAGTTTTTTTTTTCCTATGATAATTTAACTTTTATTTCTTTCACTGTTTGTAATGTCTTGGAAGTTCAAATCTGTAGTCTGTATTTTCTCACCCACATTTCCTCCATAAATGGATTTCTGGTTAAGAGTGTTTCATGATATTCTTAAATGTTGGGGTGCCTGCCTTCCTCTTTAGAAGATAAAGGCATCTCTCTCTCTCTCTCTCTTTTAAAAAATCTCTTTCAGTTAAAGAGATGAAGTTTACAGATTATAGATGGTTAACCTTCTAACTTGATCTTTCCCATTCACCCCTTTTCAAAAGCACAAGGGAATGAAGTCAGACCTCTAAATAAGAGAGTATGTTTACTGCAGAGTTACAGACTCTAATTAGCTATAACCTCACTGTCAATCATTTGGATGCACCAATGGGCTCATGAGAATCCTTTTGTCTGCGTGTTTGCTGTCTGCCTTCTGTAGACAACTTATTTTATAACCTTAATGTCTAAACTTTATGGTAATGGCTTTCTGCTCTGGGCCAATTTCTCTTTTTTTTGTGTTTTGTGAAGCCAGGTTGTCATCATCTGTTGGAAAGTTTCATGGAATGGAGGAAGAGTGAGGGTCTTGGGGTTGAATGGAGATTCGAAAAATCTTCTGGTTTATGAACAACACTGGCAGGGAACCATTCTGTTCCCGGCTACGATCATCACATATAAAGAAGACTCCGCCAGCTGCCTCCCACCCCTCGTGGCTGTCCCGTCGTTCAGTATCTGACCCCAGCCGTGCCCTTATCTCTGCTGGCCTGGCCCAGCATTCTCGGCTTCAGTTGGTGAATTGATGACTCACTCGCAGTAAATCACTCTCCACTGTCTTTTTTTTTTTTTTCCCTTTCTTTCTTCTTCTTCTCTGAAATGACTAGGGAGACAATCTAATAGAGCACCAGCACCATCTGCTCTTGTGTTTTATTTCTTCTCGAAGACCAAGGTGTACAAACCAGGCCCCTGGAACCTTCCTGCAAACTCAGTGGTACTTTGATGTGTTCACATAGTTGGCTTGGGCTGCCATAATCAGTTCTAGTATGGTGGTTGCACCTAGAGCCTGTTATTCAGAGTGAAGTCAAAAGGAGAAAAACAAATATCGTGTATTAATGTATGTGGAATCTAGAAAAATGGTATCAATGAACCCATTTGTCGGGAGGACTGGAGATGGAGATGCAGAGACTTGGGGACGCAGTGGGAGAAGGAGAGAGTGGAAAGAATGGAGGAAGTAGCATCGACAGGTATACAATTCCATGGTTGAAATGAACAACTGGTGAGAAGTTGCTCTATAACACGGAGAGTCAAGCCTGGAGCTCTGTGATGACCTAAAGGGATGGGATTGTTGGATCGCGTGGTAACTCTATTTTTAGTTTTTTAAGGAACCGCCATACTATTCTCCGTAGTGGCTGGACCAATTTACATTCTCACCAACAGTGTAGGAGTGTTTCCTTTTTCCCACACCCTCCTCAGCATTTATTAATTATAGACTTTTTAATGATGGACATTCTGACCAGAGTAAGATGATACCTCATTGTAGTTTTGATTTGCATTTCTCTAATAATTAGAGATATTGAACATCTTTTCATGTGCTGTTGGCCCTCTGTCTTTGGAGAAATGTCTATTTAGGTCTTCTGCCCATTTTTTGATTGGGTTGTTGTTTGGTTTTTTGTTATTGAGATGTATGAACTGTTTGTATATTTTGGAAATTAAGCCTTTGTTGGTCACATTGTTTGCAAATATTTTCTCCCAGTCTGTAGGTTGTCTTTTTGTTTTGGTTATAGTTTCTTTTGCTGTGAAAAAGCTCATAAATTTGATTTGGTCCCATTCATTAATTTTTGCTTTTATTTCTATTGCCTTGGGAAACTGATCTAAGAAAATATTGCTGTGATTTATGTCAGAGAATATTTGCCTCTCATGTTCTCTTCTAGGAGTTTCATGCTATTATGTCTTGTATTTAAGTCCTTAAGTCATTTTGAGTTAATTTTTCTGTGTGGTGTGAGGGAGTCATCTAACTTTAGCTGCATGTGGCTGTCCAACTTTCCCAATATCACTTACTGAAGAGACTGACAGCCTTAAATCTTGAAGTCCTTTGTTCTATACTTGTTGTTTCCTCTAACCATTAAATGGTTACTTTTGCATTTACATGCCAGCTTTACCACTCTACTGGAAATTGTATTCACAAGTTATACTGAGAAGCAATGTAGGAGAATTTGAGAAGTTCTACCTCCCCTGGGTCAATTTGTAGAAAACAGAAGATTCCCACTTCATATGGAGAAAAAGTGTTTATAGATTAGTCTGTAAATAACAGTGGCCTCCTTGGAATAATAAGTTGTGTGCAAACACTGATACAATCTTTTAGGGAGTTAAATATGCTGGAATCATGCATCTACTAGGCTAGTGTCCGAAGATGAACAAGAGAATTCAGGACAAGTTGTATATTCTTTTTTTTTTTTTTTTTAAAGACTTTATCTGCTTAAGAGTAGTTTTAGGGAGCTTCCCTGAGAACGCAGTTGGTAAAAAATCCACCTGCAATGCGGGATACCTGGGTTTGATACCTGGGTTGGGAAGATCCCCTGGAGAAGGAAAAGGCTACTCGCTCTAGTATTCTGGCCTAGAGAATTCCATGGACAGTCCATGGGGTCGCAAAAGGTCAGACACAACTGAGCGACTTTCATTCACTTCACTTCAGTTTTAGGGAAACAAAATTGAGAAGATACAGAGATTTTCCATATACCAGCTGCCCCCATACATGTGTATCCTCCTCCATTATCAACATTCTCCACCAAAATTGTATGTTTGTTACAATTGATGAACCTGCATTGACACATCATAGTCACCCCACATCCATGGTTTACCTTAGAGTTCACTCTTGGTGTTTTCCATTCTGTGGGTTTGTACAAAAATATAAAGACATGTATCTGCCATTATGGTATCATTTGGACTTTTTAATTGCCCTAATAATTCTCTGTTTAGGCTACTCATCCCTGCCTCACACTCCAACCTCTGGCAACCACTGATCTTTTTACTGTCCCTATGGTTTTAGATTTCCCAGAATGTCATATAGAAAATAGTCTTTTAGATTGACTACTCTCACTTAGTAATATTCACTTAAGTTTCCTCCAAGGTTTTTCATGGCTTGATAGCTCATTTCTTTTAAGTTCTGAATAATATCCAATTGTCTGGATATACTGTTTCCCAGGTGGCTCAGTGGTAAAGAACTCGCTTACCAGTGCCGAAGACATAGAGATGTGGGTTTCATTCCTGCGTTGGGAAGTTCCCCTGGAGAATGGCATGACAACCCACTGCAGTATTCTTGCCTGGAGAATCCCATGGACAGAGGAGCTTAGAAAACTACAGTCCTTGGGCTCATAAAGAGTCAGATCAACTGACAGACTGAGCATACACGCACGCGTGTAGGTGTGGGTATACTACAGTTTATTAATTCACCTACTGAAGGACACCTTGGTTGTTTCCAAGTTTGACAATTATGAATAAATCTGCTATAAACATCTGTGTATAGGGTTTGTATGACTGTAAATTTTCAGTTTTAGGGTTATTTTAGATATTTGGGAGGTTAGGTTTTAGATTTTTAGGTAAATATCAAGGAGCCTAAATGTCGAGTTGTATGGCAAAAGAATGTTTCATTTGGTAAGAAACTGTAAACTGATCATGGCATCTGGTCCCATCACTTCATGGCAAATAGATGGGGAAACAGTGGAAACAGTGGCTGACTTTATTTTTTGGGGCTCCAAAATCACCGCAGATGGTGATTGCAGCCATGAAATTAAAAGATGCTTACTCCTTGGAAGGAAAGTTATGACCAGCTTAGTCAGTCAGTCAGTTCAGTCTCTCAGTCGTGTCCGACTCTTTGCGACCCCATGAACCGCAGCACGCCAGGCCTCCCTGTCCATCACCAACTCGCAGAGTCTACCCAAACCTATGTCCATTGAGTCGGTGATGCCATCCAACCATCTAACCCTCTGTCGTCTCCTTCTCCTCCTGCCCTCAATCTTTCCCAGCATCAGGGTCTTTTCAAATGAGTCAGTTCTTCACATCAGGTGGCCAAAGTATTGGAGTTTCAGCTTCAACATCAGTCCTTCCAATGAATACCCAGGACTGATCTCCTTTAGGATGGACTGGTTGGATCTCTTTTCAGTCCAAGGAACTCTCAAGAGTCTTCTCCAACACCACAGTTCAAAAGCATCAATTCTTCGGCTCTCAGCTTTCTTTATAGTCCAACTCTCACATCCATGCATGACTACTGGAAAAACCATAGCCTTGACTAGACGGACCTTTGTCGGCAAAGTAATGTCTCTGCTTTTTAATATGCTGTCTAGGTTGGTCATAACTTTCCTTCCAAGGAGTAAGCGTCTTTTAATTTCATGGCTGCTGTCACCATCTGCAGTGATTTTGGAGCCCCCCCCGCCCCCCCCCCAAAAAAAATAAAGTCAGCCACTGTTTTCACTGTTTCTCCATCTATTTGTCATGAAGTAATGGGACCAGATGCCATGATCCTAGTTTTCTGAATGTTGAGTTTTAAGCCAACTTTTTCACTCTCCTCTTTCACTTTCATCAAGAGGCTCTTTAGTTCTTCTTCACTTTCTGCCATAAGGGTGGTGTCATCTGCATATCTGAGGTTACTGATATTTCTCCTGGCAATCTTGATTTCAGCTTGTGCTTCTTCCAGCCCAGCGTTTCTCACGATGGAGTCTGCATATAAGTTAAATAAGCAGGGTGACAATATACAGCCTTGGTGTGCTCTTTTTCCTATTTGGAACCAGTCTGTTGTTCCATGTCCAGTTCTAACTGTTGCTTCCTGACCTGCATGCAGGTCTATTAAGAGGCAGGTCAGGTGGTCTGGTATTCCTGTCTCTTTCAGAATTTTCCAGTTTATTGTGATCCATACAGTCAAAGGCTTTTACTGCGTTACTATCTTTTGTAGCAAAACTTTAGCTTTAATTCACTGAGGTGTTAAGTACCTTCGTTTGCTCTTATCAAAATTATCTTAATGGAGCAAATTGGTTGACCATGATTGCTTATTTTAAGCTCTAAGCTGTATTCAAATTCCATGGAGAAAATAGTTTAATAGCACTAAAGCCACTGGATTAGTGTCCGCTGGGAAAAATTCATGAGCCCATGGGCAGCAGCAGATGCAAAGGTTTCTTGCTGCTGTTCACAATATTGAGCAGGTCACAGTGACCTGATAGTGCAAGATGTTAGATTTTGGGAGAGTGAAACTGACACGTGGGCTACATGGCTTTAGGCATCATGATAAGGGAAGTACTTGCCTTTCTCCTGATGTGATCAGGGGGCCAGGGTCCCAAACTTATGGTTGTAGCTCTACAATATAATAAGCTAGTGATATAATCCTGGCAGGTCCTGGATAGGGTGGCTTAGTTAGCCAAATAATGGCCTTCTCAGGATTGTCCTCGCCCTCATCCCTGGATCCTGTGATTTCATTACATGGCAAGTGAGAATTGTTGCTATTTTTCAGTCACTAAGACATTTCAGGCTCTTTGCAAACCCATGGACTGCAGCATGCCAGGCTTCCCTGTCCTTCACTATCTCCCAACTCATATCTGTTGTGTTGGTAATGCCATCCAACCATCTCATTCTCTGTCGTCCCCTTCTCCTGCCCTCAATCTTTCCCAGCATCAAGGACTTTTCCAATGAGTTGGCTCTTCAAGTCAGGTGGCCAAAGTATTGGAGCATTTAGTTTCAGCATCAGTCCTTCCAATAAATATTCAGGGTTGATTTTCTTTAGGATTGACTGGTTTGATCTCCTTGCAGTACACCAGATTCTCAAGAGTGAGAATTAAGTTTTTACTTACATTATTTATTTGGCTGTATTGGATCTTAGTTGCAGCATGCTAACTCTTGGTTGTGGCATATGGGATCTAGTTCTCTGCCCAGGGTTTGAACCCAGGCACCCCTGCATTGGGAGCACAGAGTCTTAGCCACTAGACCACCAGGGAAGTCCTGAGAATTAAGGTTGTAGATGGAATTAAGCTTGCCAATCAGCTAACCTTAAAATTAGATTAAACTAAGTTTTTCAGATGGACCCAATTTGATCACAAGGGTTGTTTTAATGTAAAAAAGGGAAGCAAGAAAGTTAGTATCAGAGTATAACTCAATGTGAAAAAGACTAGACTGGCCATCGCTGACTTTGCATATGGAAAAAGAACATGAGCCAAGGAACATGAACAACTTCCAGAAGTTGGAAAATGTGAGAAAACGGATTCTCCATTAGAGCTTTCTAAAGGAATGCAGCTCTGCTGACCCATTGTACAATGCTGCTGTTCAGAACCATTACTAGTCAATCTATATTGTTTTAAGGCATTCAGCTCATGGAGTTCTGCTACAACAGCACAGGAAACTGATACAGAAGGAGTTGTTGGGTCTAAACATCATGCTTGGCCAGGACTGATGGCCTTGGGTGGCTGGGTTATAGCCACTTGTCACATAGCTTCATAAAGGCTGGGTCTTTCTCCTTGCAGGTGGCCATTCTTGGACAAGTTAACCCTTATCTTACCTCTCATTAATATTTCAAATTCAAATGTAAAACTACATGGTTTTACTTTACTTTGCAGTCACAACTGTATCTCTTCTCTTCCTCCCCAAGTATGCTGGCTCCCAACAATATCAACCTTACTGCTTTTTACTTTATCCTCCTACACACATGGCCAACCCTGGTGACAGGGAGAAATGCCTGGGTTCCGGGAGAGGGTTGACTCTTTCTCTTCAGCCTCTTGTTTTTAGTGTCTGTCTACCATCTGATGCGCCAAGCACAGTATTTCTGAGTCTTGCCAACCAACCGGTAGACACCTCCCATTGGTACAGCCTCTGTGTGTGTGTATTTGAGGCTGCACCTTCCTATGTTCTGCATCATCAATATATTCTTTCTCATGCTCTGTGTCTTCCAGAGAGTTATTGAATTCCTTATTTACTGACAGTCATCCTCCTGTTCTCTCAACTGTGGGTTTATGCTGCCAATGCAGGAGAAATGGATTTGATCCCTGGGTCAGGAAATCCCCTGGAGAAGGAAATGGTAACCTACTCCAGTATTCTTGCCTGGGAAATACTATGGACAGAGGAGACTTGTGGGCTACAGTCCATGGGCTCACAAAAGAGTTGGACACGACTTAGTGACTAAACAACAAACAATAGACAGGGCCTCAGGAGACAGAGAAAATTAATGTACTCAACTTGAACTCAGAGCCTTATGAAGCTTTAATCTCCTTACCACCCAACCCATAGTTTAGTAGAGGAGTCAGCTTTAGTTGCATATGCTTTTAGGATTTGTTTTTTTCAGTGTTTCTTCTGAAAGAAAACCCACTTTTAAAGCGAAAACCTCATTTGTTTATATCTTGTTTTGAAAGACACATCCAACGTCCATTTTATCTCATTTCTGTCTTCAAGAAATCCTCATTGTTTCTGTCCAAGCCTCCCTGATTTTCCTGCAGGTCTATATTAATTCATATTTTTATATAGTGTTATTTCAATATAAATTTCAGAGAGATTTGTGGTGGGGAGAAAAGGAAATGTGTATGCTTAGTCAACCGTCTTCAACTTGAAGGCAGAACTTTCAAAATTTTAAATGATATAATTCAATAACCTTTTCTCTTTTCATAAAAGTCTTATATCCTATAAATCTGAAAGCTTTCAGAAAAAGCAGTCTAAAAGTGTGATTATGAACACACATTTAGAGAAGTTCCTAGTTAACTTCTCTTTAAAAATGTTTGATCCTGAAGGCATAATCTAGGACTTCTTATCAATTGCATTCTATTTTTGACTTATTTTCTTCTCACAAGATATATATTCTTATCTGTCCCTTCCTCTTTTGGTTGGGTATTTAACTCCTTCATACTGTATAATTCAAAACCTTCCCATCTTCCTTTGAAATTTTACTGTGTTTTAAGTTCTTCTCTTACATGACTCTTTTGCCAAAGACTGCTGCTATTTTAGGTGAACCAGATGCCACTGAAATTATAAGAAATATTCTGTGTATTATGTTATTTAAACTGAAAGGAAAATCTGGCATTTTGCTGAATACTCTCAAATCTGTATATATCCATGAATTAATCCCGTAAGAGATTTTTTGAATGCATACAATTGGTCAGACATGTTTTAGGCTCTAAAAGTGACCAAGTGGTGACCAAGACAGAAAAATCATGATGTTTACATTCTGATAGGAAACAGTCAATAAGATCAACAGGTAAAAGACATGTGTATTAATGTTCTTAGAGAAGTGGAGCCAATAAGATATATAAATATAAAGAGATTTAGTTTAAAGAATTGGCTCATGCAATTATGGAAGCTGGCAAGACTCTAGATCTGCAGAGTGTGCTGACAAGCCGGAGACCCAGGAATCTCATTCTAGTCTGGGTCCTAAGGCCTGAGAACCTAGAGAACCAAAGACATATTTCCATTGCAAAAGCTGGCAGGTCTGAGACTCAGGAAAAGCCTGTTGCAGTTTGAGTTTGAATGCAAGAAAAAGGACAATGTTCCTACTCCAAGATGGTCAAGCAGAAGGAGTCCCTTTCTCTGCAGGAGAATCCGTCTTTTGTCTGGGCTTCTATTAACTGGACAAACCCCACCCATATTAGGGAGTACTGTCTGCTTTGCTCAGTCTATCTGTTAAAATGAAAGTGTTATTCTCTCAGTTGTGTCTGACTCTTTGTGACTCCATGGACTGTAACCCTCCTGACTCCTTTGTCCATGAAATTCTTCAGGCAAGAATACCAGAGTGGGTTGCCATTGCCTTCACCAAGAGATATTCCCCACCCAGGGATCGAACCTGGGTCTCCTGCATTACAGGCAGATTCTTTACTATTTGAGCCACCAGGGAAGTCCTTATTAAAATGGGCATCCTGAGAGAACAGCATCGAAACATATATATTACCAAGGGTGAAACAGATCACCAGCCCAGGCTGGACGCATGAGACAAGTGCTCGGGGCTGGTGCACTGGGAAGACCCAGGGGAATCGGGTGGAGAGGGAGTTGGGAGGGGGGATCGGGATGGGGAATACATGTAAATCCATGACTGATTCATGTCAATGTATGACAAAAACCACTACAATATTGTAAAGTAATTAGCCTCCAACTAATAAAAATAAATGGAAAAAAAAACAAAACAAAAACAAGTTAGAGATGAAACTGACCCTGTGACTTAGAGCATACTCTACGCCTGCAGTCATAATGTATACTCAAGGAACTGACTATGGCATCATGGAGATTCATAATGTAAGACTACAGCACAAATGCGACTGTGGAAGGCCCTGGAATTGTGTTTGTTTAAAGCATTCAAGTCTGATGGGCTGTGGTATGCAGCGTCTCTTGAAGCGAATGGAAACTATACCATTTCTGTTCTAGACCAAGTTCACCCTGCAACAGGCACAGACCCAGGGGCTCTGAAAACCTTAAACCTGGAGAGTCAACCATGTGTTTTTTGGAGGTCATATCTGCCAGCAAGGGATAAGGCATGGAAGATCCCTTAAGATAGTAATGATTTCAGTGTTTGTATGGATTCCACTTATTTGAATGGGTAGGAGATCCCTTTCAGGAGCAAACCAAGAAGTTATATACACATTGAATAATCAGTGGATGTATCTCTTGGGTGTTTATGAGTCCTTAAGTAATACTTGCCAGGATGGAAGCATTTGCAATTCATTACCTACTGGAGGTTGCTATTGCAAATGCAGTGCCTTAAACATAGGGGCATATTGTGAAGTGAGAATCAACCTGTGTTTCTCCCATCCATGCCTTTATGGTGGTACATGCATTGTGGACAATGGACTTCGTTTGCCAATGTAGACAATTATAGACTGGTCAGAGGTGCCAGCTTAGCCCATGCTGCGAAGATAAACCTTGTGAAAACGGTGGAACATGCTTTGACAGTTTGGATGGTACCGTTTTGTCCATGTGATTCAGGTTTCAGGGGAGAAAGGTGTCAGAGTGGCATTGAGGAATGTGCTGGAAACTTCTGCCATCACTGGGCTCTTTATGAGAAGGCACATGTCTCCTCTCAACGTAACTGCACATAGGGCATGCGTCCAGAGGAAAACACGGTGAGAACACCACTTCGAGACGACATGCCCTGTCTCTATGGAATGTTAGATTGGCTGAACGCATAGGAATGGTTTTATAAGGAGGATATTTTCACTGGTGCAGCAAGATGTTTAGGTGAAAGAAGAAACACCAGGCTGAACCGGAAGACAAACTCTTGGCACCAACCACAGCTTTCTTGCTAAGACCAGTTTGATTCTAAGCTGATTCTTGATTCTTCATTGACTCAGGCGTACCACCCCAGGCATTTATCCATCCCATTTCCTACACTCCAACCATTCCACGTGGCTCTTGGAACACTCTTAACTGAAATTCGTTTGAAGGATCTGTTACATCGGAGCATTCTGAATTCCATATCTTTAGCCCTGAGTCTGTGCAAGCAGTGGACATCTGTACATTGCCTCAAACTTGTCTTCCTGTCCTCCTTCAAACGCTCCTGACAGTGACGCAATATAGAAACCTAACAGAGACATCCTCCATGATACTCAAGTAGCAGATCTTGAGCCTTGCTCCTCCAAGAAACCTCCAGGGGAAAGACTTTCTCATTCCTACAGTGCCTGGGAAAGCCTAGCAGAAGGGCAGTCCCATAGCTTCTTTTCATCTGAATCAAGTACTGAGATACATTGGATTGGAGGTCAAGTGTTCCTTTGCCAGATACACAAAAATTTCCCAGTTATTGGGAAGCTCCTGTACTCACTGGATCCAAATGCCACTGATACAGGCTATTATCCTGGAGGTTATGACATTGGAAACAGTTTTTCTGCCCTCTCTAGAAGTCTTTTGCATTCCTAATGAACCATCTCCGTGACCTCCAGAAGTCAGTGATCAGTTGAATCCAAAGACTCTCGTAGAGACAGACCTTACCTATAGATCCATAATAACCTGGATTATAGTTCTATTATGTGTTTATCTCTTTCACGGCACACTATGAAGAGCAGGGACTCTTATTTGTCTCATGTTTTATTTACTAATCTTGTGGTCTGAGCAAACACCTATATATTGCCTGTTTAGAGCATAAGCTTAATATGACTTGATGATTTCCAAAATGAATAATCTATCTTCCTAGTCAGTCAAGCCAGAAGTCTTAGAGATGCTTGTGGTTCTTAATGCCTCATTAACCCCTATATTGAATTGGCTATTGACTCCTATTCACTCTACTGTCCAAGTATTGTTTATATCTGCCACCCACTCTCCATCCTTGCTGTCATCAGTTTGGTTTTCATAATTGTTCACTTAAACCATTTCAAAGCTCTTGCTTCCTCTAGTTCTATTATTCTATGGTCTATTCACCACATGGCCACGAGGATGAGGTTTTAAACATGTACATTTGGTCACATCATTTCCTGTTAAAATGACTTTGATGACTTATCTGACATACAAGCTTTTTTCATGATCTAGTCATTTTCCTGTATGTCCTCAGAATACATCTATGCTGAACTACTTGTTCCTTCATATAAATCTGTAAATCTCTATCTTGATCACAGGGCATTGGTAATAGGCTCTCAGAGCATAAGTATTTCTAAGACATGATTCCTGCCCTCACTGAATTCCTGGTTGAATACTGGAGACAGTCATTTTAAATGTTATAAATGTTATGATATAAATGACTATGAGTGATATAAACACTTGAAAAAATATGTAACCCGGATTGGGGGATAAAGTTGTCAGATGCAAACTGGTAGAGGATAGGAGGTAACATGTGGGCTATCTAAAAGGATAAGTAAGAATTGATCGGGTAGGGAAGAAAAGGTGGCTTTTAAATTTGCAGTTAGAGGTAGCTATATATGTAGCAAGGGCAGAAAGTGCTTTGTCAGGGAAAATGGTTGCATGAACCTGTGTGTCTGAGTTGGGGTAGTGATCAGACTGCAGTTAACAGAAGGGACTAGATCATATACCAGGTTAGTGATTTGAAAATTCTTTTCAAGGCAGTGAAGAGGTACTGAAAGATGGAAATGTATAAGTGGCATGCTCATATTCATATTTTAGGAAAATAATTCTGTGATAAATTTAATTAGCAGATTGGAGTGAAGCAACAACAGAGGCAATGGAAGACCTTGGCAATGATCCAACTGGTAAATTATGAGAACTTGAATTAAGTCAATAGTAGGAAATCAGAGAAGAAGCTATACATTGAAAGGTAGAAATAGTAGTAACTGAAGCCTGAGCACATGGGTCAGGGAGAAGGATGAGTCAGGGATTATTCTGAGGTTTCTGGTTTCAGAGAAGTGATTAAAACACAGGGAATATAGGAGAAGAGTATTGGAGGAGGATGGTCACATGGAATTAAGGTGCTTATTAGACATCCAAGTGGAGACCCACATGCACGATTAGGTGATTACACCTAATCTGGAGTCCAGCTCATTAGTTTGGTTTCAGATAAATATAATTTGGAGGCATGTAGGCATTGTTTGATGCCATGGAGATTATACAATATCAGATTGGAAAAGTATTAGTGTGGGAAGAGAAGAGATGAGAAAAGAGGTCTTTTCAACCTCAAAAGGTGTGAAAACCTCAGTACTTAGAGATGACTGAGGAAGGGGGAAGAGTAGAAGGACAAGGAAGGAGGAACACCACAGAAGAATCTTAAGAGCCAAATTAGGAGAGAGTTTTGTGACAAAGGAGATGCTCTGCAGATTTAGTGTGACAGTGGTAGTCAAGTCATAAACATTTAAACATTTTCTTTGATTTTGGCAACAGGAAAGTCTTTGATAATGTTGGTGAGAGCAGGGTCAGAAGAGTGGTGAGGGTAGAAACTGGCTTGCCACAGGGGTTTGAAGAGCTTATGGGTGTTTATAAATTGGACATGAGCGTAGGCAACTTTTTCAGGTAGTAAGTAGTTTGGTATTCAAGAGAATGATGAAAGGTTGTAGCTATAAGAAAAAAGAGGGTCAAAAAACAAGACTTTTCAGACAGAAAAGGCAATGGTGATATTTATGCTGCTGCTGCTGCTAAGTCATTTTAGTCATGTCTGACTCTGTGCGACCCTATGGACTGTAGCCCACCAGGCTCCTCTGTCCATGGGCTTCTCCAGGCAAGAATACTGGAGTGGGTTGCCATGCCCTCCTCCAGGAGATCTTCCCCACCTAGGGAATGAGCCTTCATCTCTTACATCTCATGCATTGGCAGGCAGATTCTTTACCACTAGCACCACCGAGGATATTTATATGCTGAAGTGAAAGAGAAAGAGCGGGAGCTAGATATGTGGTCAAGAAGGGATAACTAATTTAGCAATATCCCTAAAGATATGGAGGAAAAATTAGGTACAGAGATTAGGAAAATTAGCTCAGAAAAATACATCTAGCCAGAATTTTTCAGGGAAAAGTGTAACTAAAAATAGCAAGGTAATGGCTTAAAAGACCTGGATATGAACACTAAAACTAGTTGAAATAAAGTTGCATCAAATTTATCCTGTTAAAGTCTGAGAAAAAGTCAAAAATTTCTCCTAAATGAAAGTGGTAAATTAATAGCAAATATCTAAGCATAAAACAAAGAATAATGTTAATACCAGCTGAGAAGTAGTGATGGTAGGGGAGAGAATTAAACATGTTCTAAGCTAAATAATGAAGCTTAAAAGGTCTTAGCTGACTCTCACTCAATACAAGGTCTTGGCTCAGATGTCATTTCCTCTGGAAAATGTTCTCTGAACATCTTAGTCAAGGTGGCATCTCTCCTACGTGTTTCTTTAGCACCTTTTATTTTTCTCTAGTTGCCCTTGTGATGCTGGGTAGTAACTGCCTGTTCACTTGCTTATCTTTCAAGTAGATTTTAAGCTTTGTATGGACAAGAACTAGGTTTATCTTCTATTTTTTGCCATTTGATTTTCAAATATTATAGTGGTTGTCATAGCTCAATATGTGTTTGTTGATTGAATATATGAGTTTCATTCTTGATTCTGAAATTTGGATTTATAGATTAAAAAATGATTTAAAAACATAAATGTAACTATAAATAAAATTTAAAAAATAGGAAATATTTTCCTACATATTAAAGACTAGCATAAATCATTGAGTCATATTATAAATTATAAATAAGAAATGAGTAAAAACAACTTTAAAGGGTAGATATAATATTAAATATATAAATTATGACATATTTATAAATGAGTTAAGCTTCCCAACTGAAAGAATAATACTTTTGTGGAAAATTTAAAAGATTCAACAAAATAATGCTGAAATAAAGCAAAATCATCAAAAAAGTTGGTTAATACAAACAAAAAGAAAACTGGGGTCCAAAGCAAAATCATTGCCAACTTATATTTATAAAGGATAAATTTACATTTTGCCATTCTTCTTTCATTGATCTCTACGCCTTTATATATGCATGATTTTCATTAGTGAGTTGTTGCTGTTGTGTTTTAAGTATATTCCAGCAATTGTATTCTTTCACTAATAACCATTTAAATTGTGTAGATGATGTTAACAATTTTTGTTTCTTGTATACAAAAATATGTTCCTAGAACATTAAAATATGATCATCTATTAGAACACATATACTCATCATATTAAAAAAAGCATAAAGATTACAGAACACAACCTCTGACACAATGTTGGACAAATAGAAATTAACAATATAAACTTGATTTAAAAACCAAATAACTTGGAAATTAAAAAAAAATTAGAGGGAAACAAAACTGCAATGATAGGATATTTAGAATAGAATGACAACTGGACTAGTAAGATTGTACTCAAGAATTTTAAATATGTCATTTGTTTTATTAAGTTAGACAATATAAAGCTTAAACTGGTTGTGCTAATATCAGAAGTCAAAAGTGGGCTATATGAGGAATCCGGGAACCTCAGTAGGACAGAACAAAAATGATTAAAGCAGAAAATTATGAATTTAAAGCCAGATTCTGGTATATACATTCCAGACGCAGTTCATTGAAAGGATAAATTACTTACAAACCTTGAGCAAAACAACAAAAACAAAAACAGCAACCAAACAGAGGGTCAGAGAGAGAGATATTTTAAATGAAAATGGTCATAACCACTAATTCTTGATGTTTTATTATTATAGAGGTAATGTGTCTCCCCCAAATCACTGATAAATATAATGCATTTTAATTAAAATTGTAAGATTGCTTTAGGGGTAGATTTGACAAAATTATTCTAAAGTCATCTTATGAAACTAACATTTTCTAAAGTTAAAAAATAAGTAAAATAAATAGCATTTGATTAAATGTGCTGATGTGTAAAAATTATTTTAAAAAGTAAGGAGATAATACACACAAAACTGAGGATAGTGGTTACCTCTAGGTGTGTAGGGCTTCTCCTGGTAGCTCAGCTGGTAAAGAATCACCTGCAATATCAGTTCAGTTCAGTCGCTCAGTCGTGTCCTGCTCTTTGCGACCCCATGAACCGCAGCATGCCAGGCCTCTCTGTCCATCACTAACTTCCAGAGTCTACCCAAACCCATGTCCGTTGAGTCGGTGATGCCATCCAACCATCTCATCCTCTGTCATCCCCTTCTCCTCCTGCCTACAATCCCTCCCAGCATCAGGGTCTTTTCTAATGAGTCAGCTCTTCGCATCAGGTGGCCAAAGTATTGGAGTTTCAGCTTCAACATCAGTCTTTCCAATGAACACCCAGGACTAATCTCCTTTAGGATGGACTTGTTGGATCGCCTTGCAGTCCAAGGGATTCGTGAGAGTCTTCTCCAACACCACAGTTCAAAAGCGTCAATTCTTCAGCGTTCAGCTTCCTTATAGTCCAACTCTCACATCCATACATGACTACTGGAAAAACCATAGCATGACTAGATGGAATTTTGTCGGCAAAGTGATGTCTCTGCTTTTTAATATGCTGTCAAGGTTGGTCATTACTTTCCTTCCAAGGAGCAAGTGTCTTTCAATAGGAGACCCCAGTTTGATTCCTGGGTTGGGAAGATCCCCTGGAGAAAGGATAGGCTACCCACTCTAGTATTTTTGGGCTTCCTTGGTTACCTACTCCAGTATTCTCCGTGAGAATCCCTGTAGACAGAGGGGCCCCCATGGTGGGCTACAGTCCATGGGGTCACGAAGAGTCAGACATGACTGAATGACTAACACACACACACACACACACACACACACACACACACACACACACACACGTCATCTTTATTATAATAAAGCTGGAAGGTATGCGTTGAGAACTGAGGCCAGGTAGATTTTTGATATTCCTCCTGAACAGACAAATTTGCTCACCATGTCTCTGGTCCCTCCATCAGCACTCTAACTGGTCCTGAGATGGAGAGCTAGCTGGAGCCCTCCATGGACAGGAAGGTCTGAAGCAGGGACCAAAATTCACAGATCCACCTGGTAAATTCATCTGTCCTTGGGGAAAACAGAATAAAAGGATAGATTCAAGATGAAATGGTTGTACAATATTTTTTCCTCCTAGGGAATTGAGCAGAGTGTGCCTTCTCTCAGTAGAAAGATGAGCAGAGTTAGGGTTAGGGTTATGTATATATGTGTGTGCTCAATCATGTCCAACTCTTTGAGACCCATAAACTGTAGCCTGGGGTTGGCTCCCCTGTCCATGGGATTCTCCAGGCAAGAATACCGGAGTGGGTTGCCCTTTCCTTATATAGGGGATCTTCCCCACCCAGGGATCGAACCTGCCTCTCCTGCATTGGCAGGTGGATTCTTTACCAGTTTGGCACCTGGGAGGGGTTAAGGTTAGAAGGTTGACATGGATTCTTTGCTTGAGCAAGTTTTACTCATCCTCCTAGGCCCATTCATACCCTTCCTTGTAAAATCTAGTTGTAGGAAGAACTTTGCTAAGTCAGTTTGATGAGAACCCTGTACCCCTGATGCCTGATCACCTCCAATTTCTGATCAGGTTCCTCACCCCCAACCCAATCCTGCAGGTGATGTTTTCTTATTGTATCCTGAGCAAAAGATCCTGTCAGGTTAGTTTAGCCAAATGCCCTTTACTCCCGTTGTTTTCTCTTCGGAATTTTCTACCCACTGACCCTCCCCCTGCTCTTTGGCTATAAATTCCCCCCTGCCCATGCTGTATTCAGAGTTGAGCCCCATCCTTTTCTGCAGCTGGAAACTTCCATGGGAGTGGTCCCTACAGCTGTTACAATGATCCTGAATAAAGTCTGTAGTACCACCTTTAACAAGTGTTGTTGAATATTTTTTCCATTAACAGGGTTACCCCAACATTATTTGGAGGGTTTTCTGCTTCAGATCTCAATTATGACAGTCTCTCTTTACCTAGACTCCATCATTTTTAAACTGAGTTGAAAACAATTCAGTTGTTTTCCAATCGCGTTAATCTCTTTCATCTGTCTTCAGTGTGACTAGCTCTCTCTCTCCTCCATGACACTTATTCAGTCTGTAGCCATATGCATTATGTTACTGGTTCCCAAATCTTCATCCAATAGTTCTTTGATAATACTGTTTAAGTTTTCAAACCTGCAATCCTCTCATGCCATTCTTTCAAAAATAAGTTTGAGCCTTTTTTCAATCGTTCTAAATAATTTGAAGCACTTGGGAATTTTCCCCCTTTAGGTTGTGTATATTTTCTTCTTTCTCACTTTTTTCTTTCCTCCCTCCCTCCTTCCCTTTGTTTCTTTCTCTATGTAGCTTGCATGCTTGCCACGTGTGTTAGGTCACTTCAGGTGTGTCCGACTCTTTGTGACCTTATGGACTACAGCTCGCCAGGCTCCTCTTTCTGAGGATTCTCCAGGCAAGAATACTGGAGTGGGTTGCCATGCCCTCCTCCAGGAGATCTTCCCGACCCATGAGTCAAACCCACATCTCACGTCTCCTGCATTGGCAGGCGGGTTCTTTACGATTAGCGCCACCCGGGAAGCCCTAGGTTGTGTATATTTCCTTCTTTCTTTTTCTCAGTCAGTCCTTTCTTTCCTCCCTTCCTCCTTCCCATTTGTTCTTTCTGTCTCTATAGCTTGCATGCTTTCCATGTCACTCCATTTTTCTAGCGTTCATGCTTGGAGGATCTGCCTAGAAACTTATGTGGTCTGAGTGTGGGAAGATTCTTACCTCCCTTTCCACCGCACCTGTGACATCTTTCCTGACTCCACTGCCTCACAGTTTGAGTGCTGAATTTTTTAAAATTTTATTTATTTTTAATTAAAGGATAATTTATTTACAATAATGTGTTGGTTTCCACCATACACCAGCAGGAATTAGTCATAAGTATGCCTACGTCCCCTGTCTCAGACCTCCCTCCTACTTCCCATCCCATCCCACCCCTCTTGGTTGTCACAGAGAACCTGTTTGAGCTTCCTGCATCATATAGCAAATTCCCACTGGCTATCTATTTTACATATTGTAGTGTATATGTTGGAGAAGGGCATGGCAACCCACCCCAGTATTCTTGCTTGGAGAATCCCTTGGACAGAGGAGCCTGGTGGGCTACAGTCCATAGGATTGCAAAGAGTTGGACGCGACTGAAGCAATTTAGCGGGCAGGCAGTGTATATGTTCCCATGCTACTCTCTCCATTTGTCCCACCCTCTCGAATGGCGAATTTTTGGTGATCCATCTACTTTTTGTAGCCCTAAAGTATGGTGGTGCCCCAGAGGAAGAATTTGGGTAAAGGGATGTGCCATCTTTATTGGAAGACCTGAGCTGTGTTGTCTCTTCCAAGATTGTATAAACTAGTGAAGCCACTCCAAGACCCACTCTACTTAGTTGGGGATTATATTACCTTCCTGGGGGAGAATGTCTTTGCATTTTAGATGGTATCCCCAATATGGTATGTGTAACTCTTGATCTCATCTCTGGGAATTTTTTTTTTAAACTGGTTTCTCTCTACAAATCATTTGTAGTGTTTTAGAGTCAGAGAGGCTTCTCTGGGGGCTCAGTGATGAAGAATCCACCTGCCAGTGCAGGAGACTTGGGTTTTATCCCTGGGTTGGGAAGAGCCCCTGGAGAAGGAAATGGCAACCCACTCCAGTATTCCAGCAGAATCCCACGGACAGGAGAGCCTGGTGGGCTACACTCCGTGGGGGTCACAAAAGAGTCAGACATGACTTAGCAACTAAACAACAATGACCAGAGTTATAAGAGGGGAAAAGTGAGACCTCCACCCCTCTGCATTTAGCTCCTTTGAGATGTGGCATATGGGGGGAGTTGCTTTCCTCCTCTGAAGATGTCTATGTCCTAATCTCTGGAACTTGTGAATGTGTTACATAGCATATGGGACTTTACAGATACAATTAGAGTTACTGACCATAAAACAGGTGATTACTTTGGATTATCCAAGAGGGGCCAATCTAGTCCCGTTAGCCCTTAAGAGAGAGAACTTTCTCCAGCTGGAGGCTGAAGGGATGCGGCAGAAAGAGAACTCAGAGAGATTCAGAGCATGAGGAGGACCTAACAGGAAGTTGCTGCTTTGAACTGGAGGGGGAAACATGACAGGAATTCAGGCTGAGAGAGACCCTGGCCGACAGCCAGCAAGGAAACAGAGACCTCAGGCCTGCAGCCCAAATAACTGAATTCTGTCAACAGCCTGGATGAGCTTGGAAACCGACTTACCCTCAGAGCCTCCAGATAAGAGTCCAGCTTGCCAACAACTTGATCTCAGCCTGTGACACCCGGGCCAGAGGAACCAGCTGAGCTCACCAGACTCCTGACCTACAGAACTGTGAGATCATAAATTTGTGTGATGTGAAGCTGCTAAATTTATGGTAATTTGTTATGGAAGTTACAGAAAATGAACACATGGATATATTAGTTAGAATTATGTCACAATTTTGATGACTAGACTAGCCTGTGAACAAGATGGGAGGGTCTGGGGTGGGGTTTACGCTACCTGATTCTGCTTCAGGTTCTTGGGCACCTTTTTGGGAAAGAATATCTTTTTAGACTCTGCCTTTTGGACTCTGCCTTTTGTATACTGTTGAACTTATTTTGTTAATTTTGAAGTTGTTGTGGTTCAGTTGTTAAGTCGTGTCTGGCTGTTTGTGACCTCATGGACTGTAGCAAGCCAGGCTCCTCTGTCTTCCACTATCTCCCAGAGTTTGAAGTACATGTGCTTTAAATCATGTGATTTTGGAAGAGAGCAAATCAGGGTGGCTTCATTCAACCATCTGAACTCAGAAATCTCTTGCTCAAGTCATCATGTATGAGAGTGAAGGAGTATTCCATGAGTCTAGAATCAAAGCACATTTGTGAAAATAAAGGCTATTTGAAAAAATAAATTATACATATGTATCTGTGTGTGATAGTTAATGTTCTGTGTCACCTTGATTGGGCCAGCGGGTGGCCAGAAATTTGGTTAAACATTATTTCTGGGTGTGTCTGTGGAGGTGTTTCCAGAAGAGATTAACACCTGAATTCATAGATTGAGTTAAGCAGATTTGGGTGGGCATCACTCAATTTGATGAGGGCTGAGTGGAATAAAGAATCCACCTGCAATGCGGGAGACCTGGGTTCCAATCCCTGGGTTGGGAAGATCTGCTGGAGGAGGGCATGGCAATCCACATCAGTATTCTTGCCTGGAGAATCCCCATGGACAGAGGAGCCTGGCAGGCTACAGTCCATAGGGTCGCAAAGAGTTGGACATGACTGAGCGACTAAGACAGCACAGCACAGAGGAGATTGAAAGCTGGGGTCAGGAGTAACTCACTCTCTCTGCCTGATTGCATGAGCCTAGACACTTATCTTTATGCCCTTGGACTGGGACTTATACCAATGGTTCTCCTGCTTTCTCACACCTTTGGACTCAGAGTGGAACTACACTACTGACTTTCTTGGGTCTCCAGCCTACAGACAAACCGTAGGACTTTTTAGCCTCCATAGTCCATAATATGCACCAATGTCTTATGATAAGCTTATATCTCTATCTATCTATCTTTCTCTCTATCATCTGTCTCCTAGTGGTCCTGTTTCTCTGGAGAACCCTGACTAATTTAGAGTATGTGTATATTTATATGTACACACACCCCTGATGTAATAAACTTTCATTTTATTCATATATTAAAGTTGAAAATATAAATTATACATTTTAAAATTCTTCCTGCTGGAAAAGAAATATATAAAAGGTAGTATCACTTTAACTTTGAAGAGAATAGTAATAGTAACCGCAAACACTCATCTTGGTTGGAAGAATCAAAATTGGAATACAAGAAGCAGTTTCTTTAAATGACATAGATTTTTATTGTTTTGGTATTTTAGGATTTTCATTCCACAGACACTTGCTGGGAGCCCATCACGTATCAGTACTAGATGTTGAGGTGTGAACAATGAGCAAGATAGATATTATCCTTGCCTTGAGACCAGGAGAGAAATTTTGGCCCAGTTAAATCAGCAAGGGTAGCTTCATATTGATATGAATATGGTTGACTGAGGCACTCTTCTGTACTATTGGGGCACACCAGTGTTCCTGGTTTAGGGTGGCCTGGGCGTCTATGTGAATATGCAGTAGAGGATCAAGTCCAATCAGTAATCCGAAAGATTTCTTTGAGGAAATCTGCAGGTAAAATGGTAATTAGAAGCTAACTAGTCAATAGGGGAGGCCTGAAGAGCCTGCCAGCAGAGGCAGCAGCAAGCCTGAGGACCTAGGAGGTGGAGAGTCTGGTAAGGTGTTCTGATTGATAGGTGTTTTGTATGGTGGGAGGAAGAGGGTGGAATGAGGTTGGCTTAATTACTGGATAAAAGATCAGCAGCTATCAGTTCAGTTTAGTCACTCAGTCGTGTCTGACTCTGCAACCCCAAGGACTGCAGCATGCCAGGCCTCCCTGTCCATCACCAACTCCCGGAGTTTACTCAAACTCATGTCTGTTGAGTTGGTGATGCGATCCAGCCATCTCATCCTCTGTCATCCCCTTCTCCTCCTGCCTTCAATCTTTCCCAGCATCAGAGTCTTTTCAAATGGGTCAGTTATATTGTCACCCTGCTTATTTAACTTATATGCAGAGTACATTATGAGAAATGCTGGGCTGGATGAAGCACAAGCTGGAATCAAGATTGCCAGGAGAAATGTCAATAACCTTACATATGCAGATGACACCACCCTTATGGCAGAAAACGAAGGTGCTTGCTCCTTGGAAGAAAAGTTATGATCAACCTAGACAGTATCTTAGAAATCAGGCATTACTTTGCCAACAAAGGTCTGTCTAGTCAAAGCTATGGTTTTTCCAGTGGTCATGTATGCATGTGAGAGTTGGACTATAAAGAAAGCTGGGCGTCAAAGAATTGGTATTTTTGAAACATGGTGCTGGAGAAAACTCTTGCGAATCCCTTGGACTGCAAGGAGATCTAACCAGTCCATCCTAAAGGAAATCAGTCCTGGGTGTTCATTGGAAAGACTGATGCTGAAGCTGAAACTCCGACACTTTGGCCACCTGATGCCAAGGACTGATTCAGCAGCTATTAGGTGATACATTTTTATTAGTCTTGATCAGCTACCACAATATCTTGGGAAACTGGGAAATAAGTCTGATTTTAACTTTTCCAGCTTTGTTGAGATATAACTGACATAGAACATTGTGTAAGTTTAAGGTATACAATTTAGTGATTTTGTATATATATATATTGCAAAATAATTACCATGAAAAACTTAGTTAACACATCTATCACTTTGTATAGTTACAATTTTTTTTTGTGGTGAGAAATTCCAAAATCTCCCCTTCTAACAATTGTGAAATATATAATACAGTGTTGTTAACTGTTGTCACCATGCTGTAGGTTGCATCCCCAGAGCTTATTCACATCATAATTGGAAGTTTATAGCCTTGACTACTGTCACTCATTTCCCCTACCTACCACCCTTCACCTCTGGCAACCATCAACCTCCTCTCTGTGTCTCTGAGAATCGTAGAGGAGTCCACACATAAGTGAGATCACACCATATTTTCTTTCTCTGTTTGACTTATGTCACTTAGCATAGTGCCCTCAAGGTTCATCCATGTTATTACAAATAGCAGAACTTCTTTCTTTTTTACAGAGGAATAATATTCTTTTGCAGATATAAATTATTTATCAATATTTTCTTTATTCATTCATTTACCAACAGACACTTGGGTTGTTTCCATGTCTTGGCTATTGTAAATATAGCTACAGTGAACACAGGTGTGTAGATATCTCTTCAAGATAGTTATTTAATTTCATTCAGGTATATACTCAGAAGTGGAAGTGCTGGATCATATGATAGTTCTATTTTGAATTTTTTGAGGAACATCCATACTGTTTTTCATGGTGGTTGTATGAATTTACCTTCCTACCAACAGTTCCCTTTTCTCCCTATCCTTGTCAAAGTTGTGATTTCTTATCTATTTGATGACAGCCATTCTAACAGGTATGAGGTGATTTTGTGATTTTGATATGCATTTCCCTGATGACTAGTAATGCTGAGCACCTCTCCATGTATTTGTTTAAGCCAGATTTTTTTAAAATTTATTTTTATTAGTTGGAGGCTAATTACTTTACAATATTGTAGTGTTTTTTGCCATACATTGATATGAATCAGCCTTGGATTTACATGTGTTCCCCATCTTGAACCCCCTTCCCACCTCCCTCCCCATCCCATCCCTCTGGGTCTTCCCAGTGCACCAGCCCTGAGCACTTGTCTCATGCATTCAACCTGGACTGGCGATCTGTTTATATACATGTTTCAATGCTATTCCCTCAGATCATCCCACCCTCGCCTTCTCCCAGAGTCCAAAAGTCTGTTCTATACATCTGTGTCTCTTTTTCTGTCTTGCATATAGGGTTATCATTACCATCTTTCTAAATTCCATATATATGCGTTAGTATAGTGTATTGGTGTTTATCTTTCTGTAAGCCAGATTTTTAACACATCATCTTCACTAGACAGGTTTTATCCACACTCCATAGAATGGGAAGGTTCAGGGAAAATGAGGTTGAGTCTATGGATCGATTGTTATTATCATGTTGTGTGGCTGGTGACTCTCTTATTTTTGATGGACCCCAGAGTATGGTCGCCAACTGCATTATATTCCTTTATTCGCTCATTTCTCCTTTTTTTTTTTTTTTTTTTAAAGCACTTCTTGAACATTCTGTTTGTCCCCTTTAGTTTATTTTCAATCATTGGGCACAGATCTGCATTAGTCTTCCATCACTGCTAACGAATTGTCACAAAATTAGTGGCCGAAAAGAACACAAATTTATTGTCTCATAGCTTTAGAGGTCAGAGTCTGACAGAGATCACTGGGCTAAAACCAAGATGTTGGTAAGGCTACATTTCTTCCCTGAAGTTATGGGGGAAGCTGTTTCCTTGCCTCTTCCAGCTTCTAAAGCCTGCCCATATTCCTTGGCTTGAGGGCTCCCTTTTAATTTTCAAAGCCAACAGTATGGCGCCTCTCTGACCCTGCTTGCCTCATCACATCTCTTTTTTTGCTTCCCTCCTCCATTTTTAAGAACCCTTGTGATGACATTGGGTCTGCACAGATAATCCAGGGAACCTCCCTATTTTAAAGTCAGCTGAACATCAAACTTAATTCCACCAGCAACCTTAATTCCCTTTGCCATGTGACATAATGATTTCACAGGTTCTAGGGATTAGAACGTGGACGTCTGTGTCAGGGCCATTATTCTGTCTGCCATGTGATTCCTTGGGCTCTGCTTCTTGTCTTTTCTTATTGACTGATATAAAAGTTATATAGAATAGAAACGGTGATCTCTTCCTGTGGCCTTCTCCCCTTGACCCCATCCTTTCTACACCTTACACACTCTCATCTCTACTTGCCTAACTGACCCCTGTGTGTGTGTGTGCTAAGTCGCTTCAGTCATGTCTGACTCTGTGGGACCCTATGGACTGTAGATTGCCAGGTTCCTTGGTCCGTGGGATTCTCCAGGCAAGATTACTGGACTGGGTTGCCATGCCCTCCTCCAGGGGATCTTCCCCACCTAGGGATCGAACCCATGTCTCTTGCATCTCCTGTATTGGCAGGCAGGTTCTTTACCACTAGTGTTACCTGGGAAGACCAGCTGTCTCCCAGGTCTGACATTTTCTGGCTGGCTTTTCCCATCATCCACTATCAACTATATTTTTGAGTTCAAGGCACATCTTATACTTTGTCTTTGGACAAGCTATTCTATTCTTCTTAATTGTGAGTTACATGGTTAAAATATAGAGAGTTAATCATAGCAAGTGGTTATAATAAGCCCTCTTATGGTTTCCCACTATGAGTAAGGACAACAGTCACCCTTCTGCTTGGTGTTATGGTGTGATAGTTGCTCTTCTTAAAATTTCAATGCTAGCTCCTGCATCTCCCTATTTTTCAATTTTCTTTTTCTTTTTTTAACCACAATAAGAACAGTGTTAGAAATGGCTTAAGAGGAAGCTTGGGTTTCCTTGGTGGTTCAGACAGTAAAGAATCTGCAATGTGGAAAAACCCAAGTTTGATCCCTGGGTCAGGAAGATCTCTTGGATAAGGGAATGGCCACCTACTCTAATATCCTTGCCTGGATAATTCCATGGACAGAGGAACTTGGGGTGCTACAGTCCATGGAGTCTCAAAGAATCAGACAAGTCTGAGTGACAAATACTACTCTTACTATGAGGAAACTTACAGAGCCAGAGAATATGAGAAGCAGTGACATAGTTTTAAATTTTTACAGGGTTTGCAAAGTACTTAGAATCAAGGAGATTATTTTTATTTGCATTTAGAGGAAAGGTTAGTAGGGAAAGAATTTTTGTTTTAAGGAAAAAAAGCCAGTCAAATAAGCCATTACTTATGTGAAAACAGTGAAGAAGCTTTTAGCTTTCACTTACAAAGATGATTAGGTGAAAATTTCACAACAAATCTCAAAAACACACACTGATTTCACAGCTGAAGAATTTTTCAGTGATTTGTGAATATTTTGTTTTACAATTTAAGTATTTTTTTTCCATTCTACTAGGTTTACAGTAAATGGGGAAAATGACCTAAATGTATTTTCATTTTAGAAAATGGTACCAAGTTTCTAAAATGGCAATCTGAACAATGTGGTTATATTCTATTATAATTACAGATAGTACTCATTTTTCTTTAGTTTTTATTCAATAGTCAAAACAATTTTAATTCTTACGAATTAAGTTTTTAAACCTTACATTTGTTGTGGACAAAATTTGACCTACCTAGAATGTTGACATTTTATTACTGTGATAAACCAGTTTCAAGGTTCTCTAACGTAAGTAATATTTCAATGAAAAGTGATCAATGAAGAAAAGTGAGAAAATAACATGTACTTTCATGGTTTTTGAAAAATTTCCATTTTAAAAAACAAGTCAGGCTATCAGCCAGAACATTATACCTATCATAACAAGTTTTAGATGAGAAATGTGGACTTTTTTTTTTTTTTTTTTTTTTTATTACTCTCGAGCTAAATTATCTAGCTCTAAGAGTAAGGCCAAGTTTCATATCCAAGTCAGGTGGAAGAATAATAATGATTTTCAGTTTATTTTGTCAATAAACAGCAATTTAGAAAGAGGTATGAAAATAATGAAAATAAATGTCTCAACATGAGCTCTCAGAAACATACCCATGTAATTTTGTCCCTCCAGTAAAAGAATTCTATTTAGTGGGGGTGGTGCATATATGATTTAGTGAAAGTTTGAAATCCTGTATTTTGTATCTCTAAAGTATTGGAGCAATTTGTGGTATTCATTTTAGCATTTCTTCTAAGGATCAAAACTGAACCACAAATTTATGATGAGCTCTTAGGCATTCAGATGTATTTGGTTTTCTTTGGTTGGTTCAGTTGAGTGGATGGAATTGCACTGGAATTGCCATTGAGTGGATGGAATTGTTACTGGAATCCAAGAATACAATATGGTTTAAAAGCATTTGAGTGAATAAGTCACTTTACCAATTCCTATTGCTGCTGAAGTTCCCAGTCATCTATTTATAAAGTAAACTGCTTGCAACATGGGCAACAAATTTGATTAGTAAATATTTGTTTATCTGACAGATCCAATGTGCTTTTTCTTTCTTTTAAAAATTTATTTATTTTTTTATTGAAGGATAATTGTTTTACAGAATTTTGTTGTTTTCTGTCAAACCTCAACATGAGTCAGCCATAAGTATACAGATAATCCCCTCCCACTTGACCCTCCCTCCCATCTCCCATCCCATCCCACCCCTTTAGGTGGATACAAAGCCCTTGTTTGAGTACCCTGAGACATACAGAAAAATAAGGAGTGCTCCACGAATTTCTGTGTCATCTTTGTGCAGGGGCCATGCTAATCTTCTCTGGATCATTCCAATTTTAGCGTATGTGCTGGTGAAGTGAGCACCCCATGTGCTTTTGACAAGTATAACACATTAGGAAGAAAAGGACTTTTATTCAGAAATGTTTCTACCCAGTTTGAAACATAGCCAAGCTTTCTGGGCTCAGAACTGAAAATGGTTAATGTGGTCACTGAATGTGTCATCTGGACTCATCTCAGAGGTCCTAGAGTTATCAGAAATCTGGGAGCAGAGAGCAGATAAGACATGATATGAAATGTATAAAAAAAGAATGGAGAAGGCAGTCCTTTATTTCTTAAAACATTGACATGAATTTTACTTAAAGAGCTGATGTTTGAAAGAGATTCATGGACACAGAAAAAAAACTTACAGTTATCAGAAGGGAAGGGTGGGAGGGGAGAGGGATAAATTAGGAGGCTGGGATTAATTTATATACTCTGCTATATATAAAATATGTAAGTAAAAGGGACCCACTGTATGGCACAGGGAACTATAGTCAGTTAAAGTAATAACCTATAAGAGAAAAGAATCTGAAAAGGAATATATAGATATGTACATATATATACATAACTGAATTGCTGTGCTGTAGATCTGAAATCTACATGATATACTTCAATAAAAAATTAAGACACCTAATGTGTAAGAGGGACATAGGCAGCAGAGAGAGGGGTTTTTTTGTGTGTGCCTCTGTGTTAGGCTGCAGTAATGAGAAGAATCTAAATCACATTTCCTGTAATGTCCCAAGACTGAATGTTATATGTTTGACTAAAAAAAAAACACATGTTGAGAAAAAGAAACCAAGATGTCTTTTATGCTAAGGAATGGGACTTTGAGACACACTTCAGAGAACAATGTGGGTGGGGAATTTTTTAAATGAATTATCCACTTGCCACGTATTCAGAAAATTTTTGATCAAGACAGTCCTTTGAGTTTTAGTAACACATGGGATTTCACACTTTCTCTGAGCAATTCGAGTTTCCTTCTCAGAATCTTTTAACTGCCTAGCTTAAATTGTACCATGTCATAAACTGAAAAATTTATGGGCTCAAATGCAAATTTGTTCTTAAAGAAAAGTAGGAAAATAATCTTATAAAAATTATTTTAATAATATTTTTATTATGAAGTAAAAATATTGCATAAGGTTTGAAAATTCTTATTAAATGTTGTACTCAATGGAAAAGACTTCTTAAATAGGTAAAATAGATTCTATGCATCACTGTTCCATCCATACTTGAGATTATGAATTAAAATCTATATATTATAGAAGATAGATTATCAGAAATTGTATTTTAAAGTTAATTAATCAAAGTAGATCCTATTTATGTTATTAAAAATTCAAGTATAAGAAACTGTATTCAGAATTGAGAGAAAAACATAGGACACCAAAGAAATCATTGGTGAAAAATGATTTACTGTCAATACAAAAATCAAAGTCATAAAATTTAATGGATCTTATTCTAGGAAACATTTTTAAAGAATTAGTTTTAAGAAGTTAAAGCATAAGATTATATATAAATTAGTTCTTCTCAATTAATATTAAAAAATATACTTAGTATAAAACAGAGCTTTGTTACATAAAAACCTAGGTTAGTGTGGAATATTATAGCTTAAAGGAGAAAATTAGACATTTTTGATATTGCTTCTGTGTACCTCTTTCTAAAATTCTGCTGAAAGGAAGATGCTTCTGTGGGTAGCAGGCAATTATATTGTTAACTTAAATATTTAGAAAAGATGGCTTGGATGTTACTCATGAACAAATTCGAAAGTGCTTGATCGTACAACAATTAGCATGAGTCAACATGGATTTTTGACCAATCAATCCGATCAAATGAATTGACTTAAAAAAAAAAACACCACCTGTCTAGACACAATTACTTTTATAGTTACTATTTGATTTTAGAATTCCTGGAATATAGTAATAACACCTACTATTTGCTGGGCAGCTACTTTATGCCAGACACTTTTCTAGAAACCTTTCATGACTTCTGATTAAATTCTCAACAAGTCACGGGGCCGTTATCCTCATATTACAGATAAAGAAAATGGCATCTCGGTTTAAATGGCTTGTCCCAGATTATACTGTAAGTGGCAGAGGTGGAGTTGAGATATGTCTTTTTCTGAAACCTCTGTTTCCTGCCTCAACCTTGGACTGCCTCACCCAAGGTCAAAGACAGCACTGGGCCTAGGATGACCAATTCTTTCTGCTGTCCTGTGAAAGAGGGATTTTTGGAATGTGGAACTTTCAGAGCTAAGCTTGAGAAAGTCTTGGGCAAACCCAGGTGAATTGGTTATTGTATCTGTAGACATGCTCTTCTGGCTAGTGCACATTCAGGAAGGCCATACTGCTGTGTTAGAAGCTTCCTATTCCTGTTAGATTATCTGCACTGGTGAGGCCATTTCTTTAACCAACAGGATAAAACCAGAGAGTTACCTGCCAGAATAGCTGGATAACTGTGTTGACCAACTCTTGACACATAGGGAGAACTGAGCTTGCTATCTATCAATCACCTCCAATCTTTAGCATAACTTCAGAGCTCTCAGCTGAAATTGGTTCAAGACATATTATCATAAATCTCTAATGTAGGACAGTAGGGAGCAAAAAAGATGAAAGCAAAAATTTATAAATTTAAAAAAGAAGTCTAGCATATACTTTCCAAGCACAGTTCATTGAAAGGATCAATTACTGGACAAACTTCAAGCAAAACAATATTTTCATCCTTTGTGCTTAATTCAAAGAGAATCAGGGTGTTCTCTGATTATAATGCTCTTTTATTTTTCATTTTTATCTTTAACTGAAGTGTAAGTTACAATGTTGTATTAGTGTCAGTGTACAGAAAAGTGACTCAGTTATATATGTATATTAGAGAGGGTAGCCATTTCCTTCTCCAGGGGATCTTCCCAACCCAGGGATTGAACCCGGGTCTCCTGAACTGCAGATAGATTCTTTACCATCTGAGTCACCACGGAAGTTCATAATACCATGTATATATTCTTTTCCAGATTCTTTAGTCTCTCAGTCGTGTCCTTCTTTGTGACCCCATGAACTGCAGCACGCCAGGCCTCTCTGTTCATCACTAACTCCCGGAGTCCACCAAAACCCTTGTCCATCGAGCCGGTGATGCCACCCAGCCATCTCATCCTCTGTTGTCCCCTTCTCCTCCTGCCCTCAATCTTTCCCAGCTTTAGGGTCTTTTCAAACGAGTCAGCTCTTCACATAAGGTGGCCAAAGTACTGGAGTTTCAGCTTCAACATCAGTCCTTCCAATGAACACCCAGGACTGATCTCCTTTAGGATGGACTGGTTGGATCTCCTTGCAGTCCAAGGGACTCTCAAGAGTCTTCTCCAACACCACAGTTCAAATCATCAATTCTTCGGCTCTCAGCTTTCTTTATAGTCCAACTCTCCCATCTAAACATGACCACTGGAAAAACTATAGCTTTGACCAAATGGATGTTTGTTGGCAAAGTAATGTCACTGCTTTTTAATATGCTATCTAGGTTGGTCATAACTTTTCTTCCAAGGAGTAAGCATCTTTTAATTTCATGGCTGCAATCACCATCTGCAGTGATTTTGGGGCCCCCAAAAATAAAGTCAGCCACTGTTTCTCTATCTATTTGCCATGAAGTGATGGGACCAGATGCCATGATCTTAGTGTTCTGAATGTTGAGGTTTAACCCAACTTTTTCACTCTCCTCTTTCACTTTCATCAAGAGGCCCTTTAGTTCTTCTTCACTTTCTGTTATTAAAATATGTTGAGTATAGTTCCCTGTGCTATACTGTAGGCCCTTGTTCTTACTTATTTATATAAAGTGGTGCTGTGTGCTTAGTCACTCAGCTGTGTTCCACTCTTTGCGACCCCATGGACTGTAGCCTCCCAGTCTCCTCTGTCCATGCAGATTCTCCAGGCAAGAATGCTGGAGTGGGTAGTCTATCCCTTCTCCAGATCTTCCCCACCCAGTAACTGAATTGGGGTCTCCTGCATTGCAGGTGGATTCTTTACCAGCTGACCTACCAAGGTATGTATATTTTAACCTCAAACTTCTAATATATCTCTCCCCATCCCTCACTAGCCCCCTTCCCCACTGCCCCTACTATCCCCTTTGGTAACCATGAGAATGTTTTCTATGTTTATGAATTTATTTGTTCAATAAGTTCAATTGTATCATTTTTTAGATCCCACATATAAATGAAGTATATATTTGTTTTTGACTTCATTTAGTATGATAATCTCTAGGTTCAACCATGTTGCTGCAAATGACATTATTTCATTCTTTTTCATAGTTGAGTAATATTATTGTATAAATATATTGCATCTTCTTTATCCATTCATCTGTCAATGAACATTTAGGTTGCTTCCATGGCTTGGCTGTTGTCACGAGTGCTACAATGAGCATTGAGCTACACATGTCTTTACAAGTTAGGGTTGTTGTTTGATATATGTGAAGCAGTGTGACTGTGATCATATGGTAGCTCTAGTTTTTGTTTTTTAAGGAACATTCATATTGTTTTTCATAGTGGCCACCAATTTACATTCTCAGCAACAGAGTAGGAGGGTTCCTTTCTTGTCACACCCTCTCTAGCATTTATTAGTTGTAGGGTTTTGATGATGGCCATTTTGACTGGTATGAGATGATACCTCATGATAGTTTTGATTCACATTTCCCTAATGATTAGAGATATTGAAAATTCTCTTTTTATTAACACACTGTGTCACTTACAAGCCCTTTATTTTTCTGTTCAATCTAATACCTTATCTGTGAGTATTCTCATAACTTTTATTTGGACTATTTTTCTAGTAGGATTGTAAATTTCTTGTTGGTGGAATATATGCTTTTAGGTCAGCATAGTAGGTAAAATCATAGACTCTGGGGACAGAATGCTAATTTCATGCTGTTGACCACAAGAAAAATTACTTAACTTCCCTGTTCCTGGTTCCTTCCTCTTTACAATAGAGACAATAATAGTTCTTCCCATATAAGGTTGTTGTGGGGACTTAAGTGGGTTATTTTATGTAAAAAACTTATGATAATACTTGCCACAAAGGCTGTGCTAGCTATATTATCACGATTATTTTATTGGTCTTAGGTGATTCTGTATTCTGTGCTGTCTTTGCATTTGGAACAAGCGTCACGGCTGTTGATCTGGCCAGAGTTGGGGAGTATTTGGCATCTAGCACATCTGCTGAGTTTCACAGTCACTTTTTCTAAGAAATAGGAATGTGTTATTGTTTCCTGCTTTTGATGTACTAATCAATCCTATGGTGGAACCAAGAATATAGCAATTCTATTAGGATTCAGAGAGGTCGCCATCTTGAATTTGAGGCTGGAATATTCTTCCTCTGCATGAGTGGAAGAGTCTCTCTGATCATAATCTCCATTCGCTCCCCTCCCCCGCCCTGCCCCGTAAGTTACAAATGAGTCATATATGTTGAGACTAGCTTTGCTACGGGAGAAGGCAATGGCACCCCACTCCAGTACTCTTGCCTAGAAAATCACATGGACGGAGGAACCTGGCAGGCTGCAGTCCATGGGGTCGCTAGAGTCGGACACGACTGAGTGACTTCACTTTCACTTTTCACTTTCATCCACTGGAGAAGGAAATGGCAATCCACTCCAGTGTTCTTGTCTGGAGAATCCCAGGGACAGGGGAGCCTGGTGGGCTGCCATCCGTGGGGTCGCACAGAGTTGGACACGACTGAAGTGACTTAGCAGCAGCAGCAGCTTGGTTAAAGAAAAACTATTTCTTGGTTATTTAAAATATAGCACTAAGGCTTATCATTTATGAGCACTACTTTAACCTAGTGGATTAGGGTCTCTAAAACAGGATGAGATTGCAAAGCCATGAGGCTTGGTGATGGTCTGAAAAGATTTACCTACTATTACTTGAAAGTGCTTCCGCTGAAATGTGAACTTCGAGGGAGGGAAACTACACCTCTGTAAATTTGCTGCCCAGAGACTAGATACCATTTTAAGACATATGACTTTCAAATACCATATGATTTTAAAATACTGTATGTTCCAATGCTGCCTGCTGTATCCACTACATTATGTCTGTGATTCAGAATACTTAATGACATAGTTAGTCATTCCACTCTTGTTTAATCAAGACAAGTTGTGGGATTGATTTATGGAGGAATGGTATGGTAGTATGTACAGAAAACAGCTGGTTTTTAGCAGCAGTTGAAGTGTGTAGATATAGACAAAATAAACAGAGGTACAAACCTGAAGAAATATCTGAGTTCTAATTTCATGGCTTCTTTCCTGCTTGCTTTATAATGCTAAGTTATCTAACAGAACAACTGTCATTACTAACTGTTGATTAGATTTTAAAATTACTAAATGTTAAGTAGATTAGTAAGAATTATCATTTGAATTCAAAGATTATGATCAAATTTATGTGTGGTTGAAAATATAAAATATTGAAAGAAATTATTAAAGGTATTTATTTTGGTTGAATGTTTATTTAATATGTTCTATTACCGATAAAACAATAATTCTAAGCAATACCTAAGCAATTTTATATGAAGGTGTTATGTGGGGATGATCAGCATATATTTATTGAAACTAGAGCATCACCACTTCTAAGAGGTTTCTGATACTCTGAACGAATTTCTAAATATCTCCTAGGTCATTATACTAAAAGTGATAAAAAGGTCTTTGAAAATGCAGGGAGTTTTTCAAGAGTATTGGCCTCAGAATATTTCAGGCCAGTATTACTGAACTGTTCATCCATGGCATCTAAGTGTTGGAGGTGCTCCTAAGAAAGCTGATATCTGGGAAGGGCATGATGAGACAGAAGCTGAATCAATGACACAGAGATTCAATGACAAAGGTCTTCCTTCCTTCCTTGCTTGCCTTATATTTCTGTATCCTGGATATTGCTTTTCATGCCTGGATATTCCTTTATTTGGGCTTCCCGATGGCTTAGTGATAAAGAATCTGCCTACCAATGCAGGAGACACAGGTTTGATACCTGATCTGAAACAATCTCATGGAGAAGTTGGAGAAGGAAATGGCAACCCACTTCAGTATTCTTGCCTGGAGAATCCCAGGGACAGAGGAGCCTGGTGGGCTGCCGTCTATGGGGTCGCACAGAGTTGGACATGGCTGTAGCGACTTAGCAGCAGCAGCAGCATGGAGAAGTAAATGCAACCCGCTCTAGTATTCTGACCTGGAGAACCCCATGGATAGAGGAGCCTGCAACTACAGTCCATGGGGTTACAGACTCATCATGACTCAGCGACTGAATAAACATGCACACATTCCTTTATTCCTTGAGTGATAGGGAGCAACCATCCAGAGAGCTGATTATAAGGGTTACTAAATGACCAGAGAGTAAATTGAATATTTGGTGCCAGTTAGCTTTCTGAAAACCACATCCTAAATAGTTATTAATAAGTAATCATTGGTAACACATAAATTTATATCTTTCCCCCAGAAACTGGGGAAGGGCTTCTCCTGTGAAGTGAAGCTAATCTGGAACATAAATGTGATTCTTGGGGATAAGGCAGCCATTTTGTTACCATCATGATATTAGAAATTTTGGGAGAAAAAAATTATGGGAAAAGTTTCTTTTTTCTTGTGTATAAAAGAGACATTAGCACAGCTATGGCACGTGAGGAAAGTGGATGTGAAGTTCAAGAAACCCACTTGTGGCAGGTACTGAGGGTTTAATTATTTGACCCTCTATCCAGTTTCTGTCTCCTTTGCTTTTCTCTAGGATAGAGACTGAATAACAATGTGCTCAGTATCTCAATGCCTTTGCAGACAGAAGTGGCCATGAACATGATTCTGGCCAGTAAGATATAGGCTAAAGTCTATGGGGAGGTGAAAATGATATTTTTAAATAAAGCCTTGCTGGGAGAAAGCTTTTAAACCATTTTCCTCTTTCTCTATAGAACATGGAATATTGTAGAAAAGTCATGATGAAAGTCATTTGCAAGGACAGCAAGTCAGGGAGAAAGAAGCAACATGGAGGATCTTGCATTGGAACTGGATTACTTACCTCTGACACTGTGAAGTGAAGAAAAGAAAAAAGGAAAATCTGATGTATCAGATAGGGTCCTGGCAGATACAAGGGGTGGGCCAAAAGGCCTTAAAAATAATTTAATGAATAAATTCTTTACAGAGTTATGAGAAAAGAGAAAGGAAATATGTCAGTATTCTTCAGAGAAATAGAACCAACAGATATTCTTCCTTCTTCCTCCCTTTCCCCTTTTCCTTTCCCGCCTCCTCCCTTTCTTTCTTTCTTTTCTCTCTTGCTCCCCCCTCTCTTCTCTCTTTCAATTGGTTTCTGCAATTGTGGGAGTTGACAAGTTCACAATCTGCAGAGTCAATATCTCAGATTGAGTCTGAAGGCTGGCAGGCTGCCTTCAGGGAACCAATGTTCTGTTTCACGGGCCATCAGGCAGGACAATTCTCTCTTACTTAAAGAAGAGTCAGTCTTTTTGAACTATTCAGGCCTTCAACTAATTGGGTAAGGCCCATCCACTTTTGGGAGAGCAATCTGATTTACTCAGTCTGTTACTGAAGAGTGTGTGGGGTCGGGTTACTGGGCGCTCAACAGCCAACAAACTGGCCAGGTTGGTAGAAAGGAAAGTTTGCTTTATCTCAGATGCTGGCAGCTGGGTGGGGGTGGGGGGATGAGGGCAGAAGTCTGTCCAAATGCCAAGTCCTCCTTGCCCATAACTGGTAACTAGTGGGGCAAGAGATTTTATAAGTAGAAGGAGGGGGCTGCTTGTAGAAACAGCACAGTCAGCTCTGACAGTCATCTTCAAATTCCTTCTCGATGGTCTGACCAGTGTCATCTTCGTTGTTTTAGGTAGAGTTAATCTTAAGTTACAGGGTCTATTTGTTCCCATTTCGCTGAGGCCAGTTTTGGAATTGTGGCAGCTCGTGCGCTGGGTATAGTCTGGTCCTTGTGTAGTTAACTTTTCCACCTGGTGTTTTAGTATCTATAAGACAGCTCACAGGATATGGCTCAGAATATTATCTATAGCCCTTGAGAAAGAACAAAAGGTCCTTGACTATGCTTAATGACTACATTGTTATTATTTAGTCTCCTGTGACTGTTTTCCTTTGTTTCCGTATTTCTCATTTCTCTGATTAAACTTATTCTTTGACTGAAGTTTTCAATAGACAAAAAGCAGACAGAGGACATGGCGTGGGGGGCAAGAACCATAGGGTCCTGCTCTGTTTCAAGTCTACCATGTAAATGTTAATCTCATCTCCAAACACCTCTGTTGACACGCTCAGAATAAAGTTTGACAAAATATCTGGGCACCTTGTGGCCCAGTCAAGTTGATACATAAAATTAGCCACCATAGGAACTCACAAGAGATGGTGCAACACCACCAGAAATGATGGGGATTTAGATGGGTTAGGGGAAGGAAGAGTATTCACTGGAGTCAGAAAAAACTTGAATAAGAAGAGATGCTGCCTTATATGATCTTTGAGTACAAAGAAAAATAACTCTGCCAGAACTATAGCTACACAACTAAAGGAGTCGGGCAGGAGATTATGGGAAATAAATATGTGATCCTTCCTCCTCCTGCTTAAGCCAGAGGGCAGAAGAGTTTGGGTGATGCTGTCTATTGAAAGTCTACCTCTTGTGGCAGGGAAGAGGGCAGAGCTTGGTGAAGGTAAGTGGGGAGATTGAAATTAACTAGCTTACACTAATAATTTAAGCCATCCTTAACTTCATTAAATTAATTTATAAAAACCAGCATAGGATAATTATGCTGCTCAATCAATTGCAATTCTAACTGATGTAGAAAGCAATGAATTATTTTAGTCACTGAACTTTGTTTCCTTGATTGAAACACTATTCATATTGGACCATACAGATGATGACTTTTGATGTATTGTCCAATTAAGGGACATGATAGTGGGCTCCAAAATCACTGCGGCTAGTGACTGAAGTAATGAAATTAAAAGACACTGGGTCTTTGGAAGGAAAGCTATGACAAACCTAGACAGCTATTGAAAAACAGAGGAATCACTTTGCCAACAAAAGTCTGTATAGTCAAAGCTATGGTTTTTCTAATAGTCATGTGAGGGTGTGAGAGTAGGACTATAAAAAGGCTGAGAGTCAAAGAATTGATGCTTTCAAACTGTGGTGCTGGAGAAGACTCTTGAGAGTCCCTTGGACAGCAGTGAGATTCAACCAGTCAATCCTAAAGGAAATCAGTCCTGAATATTCATTGAAAGGACTGATGCTGAAGCTGAAGCTCCAATACTGTGACCTACTGGTGAGAAAAACTGGTTCGTTGGAAAAGATCCTGATGCTGGGAAAGATTGAGGGCAGGAGAAGGAGGTGGCAGAGGATGAGAGGGTTGGATGGCATCACCAGTTCAAGGGACATGAGCTTGAGCAAACTCTTGAAGAAGGTGAAGGACAGGAAGGCCCGGTGTGATGCAGTCCATGGGGTCACCAAGAGTTGGAGACGAGTTAGTGATGGAACAACAACAACAGCAGCAGCAACAACATAGTGCAGTTGACCAGAAACATGTGGTTTGCTTGATTATTTATATATGAAACAGTTTCATATGTTTCTCAATAAATTTGCTCATTGAAATAATAAGAAATAAGAGAATTGTAGGTGATTTTTGAGAATGGAAAATTAGTACCTCTGTATTTCTGCTAAGGGAATGTCAAATAAATATTCAAACAACACTGATTTGAAGGGGAAGTAGATTACTAGTCTCCCTTGTTCAGACACTGGGTCTAAGGTTCTAGCTAATTCCTACTTCATGGCTTGAAGTGTTTCTAATGTCTGAAGAGACAGTTGGTCTTGTGGTTGGATGACATATGATCCAGCTACTGCTGGTGTTTGCTGGCTCTGACTAAGGCAGGGACTCAGTTTATTTGTGCAGAAATCTGCACATGGGCTGAGTCTGGGTCTTCCAGGAGTCTAGTCAGTTCCTGTGGGCCTTGGAGTCTGGCTCAGAAGGGAGAAGGCAGCAGCTCTTGTTATATGAGGCAGAACTACTGGGGTTTGGGATGCTGGCCAATCTGCTCATGGAGAAGAGAAACTTTTCAACAATACCGTCAAGTGGTTTATCTGATGGGTGGGTGAATACACTGACTCAGTCATGAACTCATAACTCCTACTTGAGAACAGACATGGCTAAGTGCTTATCTAACTCTGCTATGACTAAAGTCACGTATCTTTAAATGTGTGTGAGCGTGGCAGTCCAGGACGCAAATAAGTCAAATATCTGAATTACCCAGAGAAAATAACAAGTCCACTGACCCAAACTTGGCAGCCGTGCACACTGTTGTCAAATAGCACTGACTCACAGCAGCTGTGGTCATTTCCAAGTGGCCAGAGGGATTGGATGGAAGGACAGGCATCCCACAGGGTGTGATGGTCACCCAAATTGAAAGGCATGGCCCTGAGAGTGCTTTAAATCTTTCTCAAATACTAAAGTGTGAGGCTCTGTGATGTTGGGGACCTATATGCTGAAGATCCCAGGTTTCTTGAATGGACCACAATATTGGCATGGATCTAGATGTAGGGGACTGGGTGTTATTTTAAGCATAGCATACCACTTGGGGGTCCTTAGTTTTTATATCCTTTGAAATAAGTTGGTTGCTGGATAGCATTCTTCATAGAGGAATATGGAAATAACCATGGAATTTTGACTATTTCTAGTTACTACAAATTTTATGGATTGTTAGAGATTTTTTTCTGATTGTATTTTAGTTTTATTTTGAGTTGTTAGCATGAAAATCTACTAATTTAGCATAGGTATGGAAAACACATTTTAAAATGATATTTAGAACTTCTTGTTGGCATCATATTGTATAGTCCATTAAGGCCCATATGTCTCTTCCCATCTTGACATTCAAATGACATCTGGACATAACTCAAAAACAAATTAATTCTTTTTAATGAAATGTCTTGAGAACACAGCATATGTCCATAATGTCCAGCTGAAGTCTTAAAAATCTTATCCTCCTATATTTTGGTTATCTATTTCTGAATAGCAAACCACTCCAAGATTTAGTGGCTTAACATCATTTAGGGGGAATTCCCAGGTGGCTCAGTGGTAAAGAATCCACCTGCCCATGCAGGAGATGCAGGAAATGCAGGTTCAGTCCATGGGTCAGGAAGGTCCTCTGGAGGAGGAAATGGCAACCCACTCCAGCATTCTTGCCTGGAAAATCCCATGGACAAAGGAGCCTGGTGGGCGACAGTCTCTGGGGTCGCACAGAGACGGACATGACTGAGCAACTGAGCACACAGCACATCATTTAGTGGTGGAGTCGATGACGTCAGCTGGGCGGTAGTTTCGCTCTCCTGCTGCGGTCATCTGGAAGCTCGTCTGGGTGTGTGTAAGAGGCCACTGCAGACCTTTTTAGGCTCAGTCTTGGAGGTTACACAGTATCACTTCAGTCACAGTCTATTGGCCAAAGCAGGTCACAGATTCAAAGCAATTGAAGAAGACTCTCTCTCTTTATAGACACGGGGCGATGTTTGTGGCCATTTTTAAGCCTCTACAGCTTGTCTTTCTCAATATCCTAAATACAAGATCACTACACCTAAATCTCTCTCCCCTCTCACTCTTAACTCTGCTAAGACCTGCCCCCTCACCCCCAATTCTGTTTCTGAAATCTCCCTGCTGCTTCCTTTCCAACCCACACCTTCCATCCTTTGTTTTTCTCTGCCCTTTCTGGTGTGAACCCAGCTAGCTTTTCTAGTTTATCCAGTATTTCTTTACTATTTATTACTTTGATTTTCATAACAAGTTGTCATTTTTTTTGAGGATTGTTAACAACATGATGTTTCTTAATGAGAGCAAACAAATTGGAGAGTGGATGTGAATTTTATTCTTGTTATCTCTTGCTCCTTGGATGAAAAACTATGACCAACCAAGACAGCATATTAAAAAGCAGAGACATTACTTCACCAACAAAGGTCTGTCTAGTCAAAGCTATTGTTTTTTCCCTTAGTCATGTATGGATGTGGAGTTGGACTATAAGGAAAGCCGAGCACTGAAGAATTGGTGCTTTTGAACTGTGGTGTTGGAGAAAACTCTTGAGAGTCCCTTGGACTCCAAGGAGATTCAACCAGTCTATTCTAAAGGAAATCAGTCCTGATAATCAATGGAAGAAATGAGGCTGAAGCTGAAACTCCAATACTTGGCCACCTGATTCAAAGAACTGACTCATTGGAAAAGACCCTTATGCTGGGAAAGATTGAAGGCAGGAGGAGAAGGGGATGACAGAGGATGAAATGGTTGGATGGCATCACTGATGCGATGGACATGAATTTATGTAGACTCTGGGAATTGGTGATGGACAGGGAAGCCTGGTGTGCTGCAGTCCATGGGGTTGCAAAGAGTCAGACACGACTGAGTGACTGAACTGAACTGATATCTATGTTTAGATGATGCATACATGGGAAATGATTTTGTTGGGAAATTATTGCTGATGACATGGGTATTCATTGCAGATGGCACCAATTGATTTTTAGAAATGTGACCCAAGGGGAGGGCTAGCAGAGAAGGTAAGTGACTCAGAATGGAGTCCTGGAGGTTGCCTTAGGCATCTCACACCTCAGGATTGATGGGAATGATGCTTATTTGGTACCATGTTACTTTGAAGAGCAGTGGTGCTGCTCCAAGGAAAATCTTGGAGCAGATTAAAGAGTTTATTGTGACTTGAGGCTTCTTAGGAGTATATTTTGAAAAAGGAAATGGCAACCCACTCCAGTATTCTTGCCTGGAGAATCCCATGGACAGAGGAGCCTGGCAGTCTAAAGTCCATGGGGTCTCAAGAGTCAGACACAACTTAGTGATTAACCCAACCAACAGGAGTATATTTCTTGCAGAAGTTAATTTCTGAAGGTGATGAACTTTGAGCAAATCTACCTTTCAGCAGGTCTGTCCATAATTTTGTTCTGTAACAAGAGTGCTAATTGAGATCATACAGTTGTTTGTCTAAATATTTAAAAATTATAACTCAGGTGTGTGTGTGTGTGTGCTCAGTTATGTCTGACTCTGTGACCCCATGAACTGTAGCCAGCCAGGTTCCTCTGTCCGCGAGATTTCCCAGGCAAGAATACTGGAGTGGGTTGCCATTTCCTCCTGCAGGGGATCTTCCCAACCCAGAGATTGAACCTGTGTCTTCTGCATCTCCTGCATTGGCAGGCAAATTCTTTACCACTGCATCACCTGGGAAACCCTGTAACTCAAGTGCAAATCTATTAAATAAGCATTTTTCTGTCTTCTTTCCTTGACTATGTATCTTTATGTTGATCTGGGAGCCTGGATACCAATCTATGATTCTCAAACTTCTCGGAATTCTGTGTTAAAATGTAGCATAGTGGGGAGAGCTGGCCCTGACCCCTGACCGCTCCTCTTTCCTTCCCCACTACTAGCAATTGCTCATGCCAAGAGGGGCCTCATCGCATGTGTGTAGACAGTCCAGGCTGCACTTCAAAGCTGTGTCCATAGTCCCTGAACTCAGCAGCCCCTCAGCCACTACTCTGGCCTGAGAGGAGCAAATGGCCAGCGCCATCTGCTTGCAGGAGACACCATGGTGAAGAGTTCCATTCTGGCCTTGGAAGCAGACTCAGTGATGTCTGGTTGGGAAATTCCAAGGTCCCAGGTACCCAAAGCCTGATCTATAAGGGGAGGCAAAGTTTCCACGTGTGCAAGTTTAGGCCCATAAGCGTTTGCCTTGGGAAGGGCATGGCGAGAGTGGGGCCAGAGTGAGTCCTCTGAGGTTCAGAGCTAGGGCCTCATCCAGGTCAAGGGCAATGATGCCTTAAGCTATGGTATGCAAAAATTCCTCTGATTTTTTTTTAACTCAAATACAGTAGCAGAGTCTTATCCTGCACTTTTCTTCACACTGCAGAGCTCCACAGAAGAGTAAGGCTGTTGGGGGGGTTGGATCAGAGTGTGAAGGAGAGGAAAGTATTGAGCTTAGTGAGGGAGTGAGTGAGGCTAAGACTGGCTGTGGACTTTTGCCAGGAGGGAATTAGGGAGCTGAGTCAGTGTGGGCGCTGGACCAGGTCAAGTGATCTTAATGACTTATGGCTTTCATCCTAGGAGCCTACCTTATTGTAGACAGTTACACTGGGATTCAGATTTTTGGAATAGCCTAGTGATAAAAGAATACCCATGTGTAAGCTATACATAAGAAGTCCAAAATACTGAAGGGGTTTTAAAAGCATTTCAAACTGTCCTTTGTGCTCAGAGACTAAATGAAGGAGAGAGTTTTGTACTAGATGTCCTGAACCTTCCTTCTGTCTTGACCCGATTCACGTTTGTTGGAAGTGCTTTCTGTGCGTGGGTAATATTTTACATCTGGTACTTTCTGAGTCATGTCATTGGTGAGTCCACATTTGCATCCTGAGATACACCTTTTAAACCAGTGGTCGGATTATTTACAAGTCATTTTCTGTGATTATATCATGGTGAGAAATTACATTCCTCCCTTGCTCATGACTGGCATCTGTGCTCTAGGAAAAGTTGGTGTCAGTTCTATCTTGTTGAATTTATGCTTGTCCTTTGGAGAGTATCTCCTAGTGCCAGGAAATGTCTGGAACACTCTGGCCCACATGGGGATTTCAAACTCTGATGGATTCATGTTATAATCAATGTTTACCAGGCTAGATGTCTATGGAGAAAGAGAAGGGTGGGGGTTTGGATCTCTGGGGTTAGCTGCCACTCAATATTTTCCTGAAGTCAGAGACTCTGTTTTGATTGCTGATAAACCCAGGTGCACAATGGTAGAGAATCTGCCCGCCAATGCTGGAGAAGCAGGATTCCTGAGTAGGGAAGGTCCCCTGGAGGAGGAAATGGCAACCCACTCCAGTATCCTTGCAAAATTCCATGGACAGAGAAGCCCATGGTGTCACAAATAGCATGCATGCAACTCTCTCAATGACATTTTAAACTAAAATGTAAGTACAAGTTAAGTGAATCATCCTGAAGGTTGCAATAGCATGCAGCATGGGTGGTTGGTTTTCTGAATTGAAATTGGGTTATCATTTGACTTCTGGGATGCACTGTGCAGTTAAATAAAACCTGAGCTTATGCAACTCAAACAGGTCTCTGTCTTTAACTAAGTTATTTTAGGATTCCTGGGTACTCCTGAGGTCCAGGTTATCCACCATGGGTCATCAGAATTAGTTTTTTCTTTTTTTTCATTTGGGGAAATTTACTATATGGCTGGAATAGTGATGGGAATGCAGAATATGTGTGTCCATGTGAATATGTACACACATGTGGACAAGCATATCTGCCATGTGGTTGCTCCTGGAATCAATCAGGGAAATCCAGGGTGAAATTGAGGGAGGGACTATCTCTTCAGCTTCCAATATACTGGGAAATACAGAGTCTTTTAACATGAAAGAGAATGAGTTGCACAAGTCAACTCTCTGGTCATTCCCTGGGGAAATTAAAACTCAATGGAAGAATCAGAGCATGTTTCTTCTCTTAGTTCTCTACTTTTCCCCTTTATTTGGATATAAAAGGATAGAAAAAAGAAAATATTACTTTTTAAAAATTTTGCAAGTTACAGCTCTGAAATAATCAAGATTACAATAAGCAGTCATCTATTTGTTGTGGTTGAGAATGACAAGATTTTTCTGGTTGAAAATATCTCCCAGTTGGCAAGAAATGAGGCTGGGAGTTTGTACCATTTTTGTCAGTTCATGAGATTGTGAGGCAGAGTTCAGAAAGCTTTGTTAAAATCAGAAATGTTATCTGAGGAAAAGATACCCATTATTATCTCATCGAAAAGATTATATGGGCTTCCCAGGTGGCGCTAGTGGTAGAAGTTCAGAAGAAGCCACCTGCCAATGCAGAAGACATAAAAGATGTGTGTTCAATCCCTGGGTTGGGGAGATTCCTCACAGGACGACATGGCAGTCCACTCCAGTATTCTTGTCTGGAGAGTCCCATGGACATAGAAGCCAGGTGGGCTAAGGTCTATAGGGTTGTAAAAGAGACGGTAAAGAATCTGCCTGCAATACAGGAGACCTGGGTTTGATCCCTGGGTCGGAATACCCTTTGGGGAAGGGAATGGCTACCTACTTGCCTGGAGAATTCCATGGACAGAGGAGCTGGCAGGCTTCCATCCGTTGGATCACAGAGTCGGACGTGACTGAGCGACTACACTTTCACAGAAAGGATTGCATTCTTTTTCAGCTTGAATGGGAATGAAGCATAGATGGAACAAGTCAATTTTATAAAGATTCCAAGGAGGAATTTGGGATGTGGAGGAGGAGGCAGGTCAGGGTGAGTATTTTTGGGGAAGGGCTGTGAGTTACCAGGGACCGGCCTGTGTGTGTCAGGAACCTGGAGGGAGCAAGGCTGGAAGTGCTCTGAAGAAGACTGAGAAAGAAAAAAGTTTGACTTTACGGTTTTTCCAGAGTAAACCTTGACCATTTAACATACTTCGCGTTTCTTATAAGAAGCTATTGTGCTTTCTGTATGCCCACGATTCTAAGTTATTTACAAGTACTAGTTGCTTTAAACCTCAAACTATGAGGTGGATACCATTAATATTATCCTCATCATTCAGGTGAGGAAACTGAGAAAAGAGGACGCTACTTTCCCAGGTGATACAAGTAGCTGTGTCGCTGAGTCAGCAGTCTCGCCACAACACACCCTACCTGCCACACATAACATGAAACTTTCAAACAATGAAAGTCAGGTTCAGAGAAAAGGATAGTTGTACTTTTCTTTATCTTTAAGAAGATCAGATAATGATAATCTATCTTGATACTTTTCAAACTGTCTGCTTCCATTCTTACTGTTATCGAATCACCATCTTCACCTGCTAGGATGGCATTCTTCTCTAGCTCCTTCTTTTCTTCTTTCCTTACTTTCTGCCCTCATTCATTCTTGTGCAGAAACTGGCATGCTGCTGTCTTTTTAGTTTCTAATATTTGAAGGTGAACAGACTTGTGGGCTATCTTGCAATTCTTGGGTTGACAAAAGTTGAGTATTTGTAGGTAAAATAAACCAGAAATTATCCGTTAGTAAAGATTTATTGAGCACTTACCACATGTTAGGCATTATGTTAAGTACATTACAAAGATTTGCTCATTTAATACTTAACCACAAACCTGTAAGTAGCTACCGTTATTGCCTTTATTTTATAAATGAGAAAACCAAGGATTAAGGAAGTAAAAACAAAAGATGAAAAAACAGCAAAAACCAAACAAAACACCTAGAAAGTATAAAACCCAGATTTAAGTCAGCACTTAGATTGTCTGCGTTAGAATTCTGGATTCAACTCCACTACTATAGGTGCAAAGAGTTAGCACACAGAAATGACATAATCTGGAGCAAAAGCGAGTACTTAATATAGTACTAATATATCTATTAGTTTTTTCAGTTTTTTTTTTTCAAATTTTATGTCTTTTTTGTTTAGTTTATTAAACTTTTAAAAGTGTAAAGTCTACATAAATAAAAGGCACATATTTTAAAGTGTAGTACTCTCTGAATTTTTACCAACCGAACACTCCAATGTAATCACAGAATATGGCCAGGACCCAGAAGCCCCTTTTGCCCCCTTCCAAGCATTATCTCTCCAATCTCCAGGAGTAACCATTATCTTGACTTACAACAGCATCAATTTGATTTCATATACTTTTGTTCTTTATATGAATGAATGCATATGGTTTATTTGTTTGTGTCAGACTTCTTTCACTGAAATTACATTTGTGAGATTCATCCATCTTATTGCATGTAGTTAAGTGTGTTTATTCTTATTTAATTATATTGTGGAAATATACCATGATTTATTTACCCATTTTACTGTTAACAAGCATTGGTTAGTTTCCAGTTTGGGGTGCTTGTGAATAACACTGTCTTAAATGTCCTAGTACATGTCTTTTGGTGAGCACATGTTAGCTAATTTTATTAAACATTATGTACACTAAAGACCTGGAGTAACCTGGTTACCTGGAGTAACAGGCAAGCTTGGCCTTGGAGTACAAAATGAAGCAGGGCAAAGGCTAACAGAGTTATGCTAAGAGAACACCCTGGTCATAGCAAACACCGTCTCCCAACAACAGAAAAGAAGACTCTACACATGGACATCATCAGATGATCAATACCAAAATCAGATTGATTATATTCTTTGTAGCTGAAGATGGAGAAACTCTATACAGTCAGTAAAAACAAGACTTTGAACTGACTATAGCTCAGATCATGAACTCCTTATTGGAAAATTCAGACTTAAATTGAAGACAGTAGGGAAAACCAGTAGACCATTCAGGTATGACCTAAATCAAATCCCTTATGATTATACAGTGGAAGTGAGAAATAGATTCAAGGGATTAGATTTGACAGACAGAGTGCCTGAAAAACTATTGAGGGAGGTTCGTGACATTGGAGAGGGGGCAGTGATCAAAACTATCCGCAAGAAAAAGAAATACAAAAAGGAAAAATGGTTGTCTGTGGAGGTCTTACAATTTGTTGAGAAAAGAAAGGAAGGTAAAGACAAAGAAGAAAAGGAAAGTTACACTCATCTGAATGCAGAGTCCCAAAGAACAGCAAGGAAAGATAAGAAAGCCTTCCTCAGTGATCAATGCAAAGAAATAGAGGAAAAAAATAGAATAGGGAAGACTAGAGATCTCTTCAAGAAAAGTAGAGATACCAAGGGAATATTTCATGCAAAGATGGACACAATAAAAGACAGATACTGTTTGGACCTAATAAGAGCAGAAGATGTTAAGGAGAGGTGGCAGGAATACACAGAAGAGCCATTCAAAAAAGATCTTCATGACCCAGATAACCATGATGGTGTGATCACTCACCTAGAGCTAGACATCCTGGAATGAGAAGTCAAATGGGTCTTAGGAAGCATCACTACGAACAAAGTTAGTGGAGATGATGGAATTCCAGTTGAGCTATTTCAAATCCTAAAAGATGATGCTGTGAAAGTGCTGCATTCAATATGCCAGCAAATTTGGAAATCTCAGCAGTGGCCACAAGACTGGAAAAGGTCAGTTTTCATTTCAGTCCCAAAGAAAGGCAATGCCAGACAATGTTTAAACTACCACACAATTGCACTCATCTCACACGCTAGTAAAGTAATGCTCAAAATTCTACATGCCAGGCTTCAACAGTACGTGAACCATGAACTTCCAGATATTCACGCTGGATTTAGAAAAGGCAGAGGAACTAGAGATCAAATTGCCAATATCCATTGGATATCAAAAAAGCAAGAGAGTTAAAAAAAAATCTACTTCTGCTTTATTGACTACACCAAAGCCTTTGACTGTGTGGATCACAACAAACTGGAAAATTCTTCAAGAGATGGGAATACCAGACTACCTGCCCTGCCTCCTGAGAAATCTGTATGCAGGTCAAGAAGCAATAGTCAGAACTTGACATGGAACAACAGACTGGTTCCAAATAGGAAAAGGAGTTCATCAAGGCTGTATATTGTCACTCTGCTTATTTAACTTATATGCATAGTACATCATGCATAATGCCAGGCTGGATAAAGCACAAGCTGGAATCAAGATTGCTGGGAAAAATATCAATAACCTCAGATAAGCAGTTGACACCCCTCTTATGACAGAAAGCGAGGAGGAAATAAAGAACACTTAAATGAAAGTGAGAGAGGAGAGTGAAAAAGCTGGTTTAAAACTCAGCATACATATACACCATGGAATATTACTCAGTCATTAGAAAGAATTCATTTGAATCAGTTCTAATGAGATGGATGAAACTGGAGCCCATTATACAGAGTGAAGTAAGCCAGAAAGATAAAGACCATTACAGTATACTAACACATATATATGGAATTTAGAAAGATGGTAATGATAACCATATATGCAAAACAGAAAAAGAGGCACAGATGTACAGAACAGACTTTTGGACTCTCTGGGAGAAGGCAAGGGTGGGATGTTTCGAGAGAACAGCATCGAAACATGTATATTATCTATGTTGAAACAGATCACCAGCCCATGTTGGGTGCATGAGACAAGTGCTTGGGCCTGGTGCACTGGGAAGACCCAGAGGGATCGGGTAGAGAGGGAGGTGGGAGGGGGGATTGAGATGGGGAATAAATGTAAATCCATGGCTGATTTATGTCAATGTGTATGACAAAACCCACTACAATATTGTAAAGTAATTAGCCTTCAACTAATAAAAATAAATGAAAAACAAAAACAAAAAAAACTCAGCATTCAAAAAATGAAGATCGTGGCATCCGGCTCCATCGTTTCACGGCAAATAGATGGGGAAACAATGGAAGCAGAGACACTTTATTTTCTTGGGCTCCAAAATCACTGCAGATGGTGACTGCAGCCATGAAATTAAAAGACACTTGCTCCTTGGAAGAAAAGCTATGACAAACCTAGACAGCATATTAAAAAGTAGAGACATTTTTTTGCCAACAAAGGTCTGTATAGTCAAGGCTATGATTTGACTAGTAGTCAAGATGTGAGAGTTGGACTATAAAGAAGGTTGAGCGCTGAAGAATTGATACTTTTGAAATGTCGTGTTGGAGAAGACTCTTGAGAGTTCCTTGGACTGCAAGAAGATCAAACCAGTCAATCCTAAAGGAAATTGATCCTGAATATTCATTGGAAGGACTGATGCTGAAGCTGAAGCTCCAATACTTTGACCCCCTGATGCAAAAAACTGACTCATTGGAAAAGACCCTGATGCTGAGAAAGATTGAAGGCAGGAGGAGAAGGGGACAGCAGAGGATGAGATGGTAGGCTGGTGTCACCGACTTGATGGATATGAGTTTGAGTAAACTCCAGGAGTTGGTGACAGACAGGGAGGCCTGGCATGCTACAGTCCATGGGGTCTCAAAGAGTTGGGCATGACTGAGCAACTGAACTGAAGATTTATTGAGATGTTATCAATATATAACATTTGTAAGTTTAAGATGCACAATGTGAAGATTTGTTTTATGTATATATTGCAAAATGTTGACCATGATAAGGTTAGTTCACACATCCATCTTTTTACATAATTACCATATTTTTGTGTGTGGGTGATGACATTTACCATCTAGCCTCTTACAACTTTCAAGTATTATTTATTGTCACCATGTTGTACCTTACATTCCTAGAACTTATTCATCTTATAGCTAGAAGTCTGTACCCTTTAATCAACATCTCTTACTTTCCTCATCTCTCAGGTCCTTAGCAACTACCATTTTATGCTCTGTTTCTTTGAGTCTGCTTTTTTAGATTTCTCATGTAAGTGAGAACATATAGTGTTTGTCTTTCTCTATCTGAACTTATTTCACTTCCGCTAATGCCCTCGAGCTTCATCCATGTTGCTGCAAGGATCAGAATTTCCTTTTTATGGCAGAATTCAATTCCACTGTCACATTTTCTTTATCCATTTATCTCTGGGTGGACCCTGAGGCTGTTTCCTTGTCTTTACTAGCATAAACCACCCTGCAATCAACATCCAGGTGCAGTTATCTCTTTGAGATTGTGATTTTATTTCTTTGAATAAATACCTAGAAGTAGAATTGCTGGAGTATATGGCAGTTCTATTTTTAATTTTTTGAGCAACTTCCATATTGACTTCCATAGTGGTTGCACCAATTTACATTCTCACAACAGTAAACAAAACTTTTCTTTTCTCCACAGCCTTACCAAAGCTTGCCTTTTGTTTCTTGATGATAGCCATTCTGACAGGTATGAGGTGATATCTCCTTCTGGTTTTGATTTGCATTTCCCTGACCAGATCTTGCTTTTTCATGCTGTTCAGGTTGCAGCTCAAATACCACCACCCAAAGAAGTTTTGTCTCACCACCCATCTATAGTACCTTTCCCATCACACAATACTGGCCTATTTTATATATTTTATGGATGTCAATTAATAGTGGAAATTATCTTGCTCATTTATTTGTTTATTTATTCATCATCAGGCTTCATTCTACTAAAATGAGGCTGCTGGGGAACAGAAATCTTGTTCATGTCATTTGCTGCTGATCTTTGGAGACCAAAAAATTGCTGGCACAGAGTAGGTGCTTGAAAAGTATTTGAAAATGCATGATTCAGTGAGTAAATAAATGGATGAATGAATACAATGTATAAGCACCGGGGACTTCAAGGCCAACAGTTTCCTGCAAGAACTCACAATTTAGGTCACTAGTTCTAGAGAAACGTGCTAAGTGTTAATGGAGGCAGATGTAAAATGCTGGGGAAGAACAGAAATGGGGGACTGGAAGGCTTCGGAGAAAAAATAATTACTAAGTAGATCCTCTTCGAGGATAACAGAGAGTTGGCCAGAAACAGAAGGGAGGAAGGACATTCTGGGTAGAAGTAGCAGAATGTGAATAGCTTGTTCTTGGAATTCAAAACAATGAAGGGAGTGCAACTCCAGGCACTCAGAAATGTCATTCTGGTTTTTCGTGAAGCAAATTTCAGAAACAACTAAGACAAAAAGAGGGGTGTCATTCCAAATCAGGGATCCTAGTATATAGACACGCAGCTCAAGAGGGTTTAGAAGAATCTTCCTAAACAATAGCTATAAATCTTTAACAAGAAAGGACGAGCCTCTTAAAAGCTCACTTCTCCAAGTGGAATGAGAGAGGTGAACGTTAAGAATTGTGTGAGGTCAGAAGAAGCTGTGGCTTGGAAAAATTCTAACAGCCCCAAAGGACTTTCAGACCTTCATTAGGAAAAAGAAATATAAATCAACAGGGTAGAGACCTTTCCTCAACTCATGGACGTTAGCCTAATACAACAGTTGCCACAAAAAAATGCAAACCTTTCAGACTAGAAATATTATAAGCAGCAGCAAGTGCAGAGAATAAAGATCAAGATGGATGAATGTTATTTTTACATAAAATTATGCTTGCAGACTAAAAACACATTTAATGAAATAATTGACAAGTTTTGATAATGGAGATATTTATCAATTTCTCTGAAATGTGGAGAATGAGCAAAGAAAAAGAATCAGAACAAATAAATGCAAGTACAGAAGACAAAGATTGTTGCTTATGCAGCAATGACCTATGTAAGATGTTGTAGTTAATTCTGGTTTAAGAGGACACACAAATTACTTTCACTTTCCCAAAAAATACACCTTTGGGTTATAGTCAGGGTATCTAAATCCAAACATTTTTTGACTTGTCTTAGTTTTGAAGATTTGGGATTTTTTTTAAAATTTGTTTTTCCATTAAATTTCACTAGACCTCAGATATTGCTCCAAAATGTGTCCTTTGGCTGAACTGTGCAATGCAGAAAATCTCTCAGAACCACAATGCTTTGGTTTGGACATTGATCCCCTAATGAATATTAAGGAGGTATTATAAAATATTGAGTTTAAGGGTACATTTTCAACTTTAAGGGACCTCTATCTTTTAGCTTGCAAAGACCTGCTCTTTCACTCCTAATTATTTAAAATAAATATATGTTCTGAATGTCTCTGGTACACATACATTTATGTCTCATGACTGGATTTTTTGAGGTCTTTCAAGGGTAAAAGGGAAAAATGATTAAAGCATCCCTGGGGAAATATGAAGAACTCTTTGAGTCACAAAATTACCCCCAAATAGAGCATGTTCAAAGGGACTTTTTGTCTGCATAGTGAATAAAATTATTTTTTTTTTCATGCAAACTACATACACTTTTGCAACTTAGAATTTAGCAACTCATGTAAACCACTGAACGTTAGGAAGTATTCCTGCCCAGTTTCTTAGAACTTTCACTGTTCCCTTTTCTTCTGAAGGCTGTTGTTATGAACATATATGTCAAAAGTGATTTATGTGCTTCAGGATAAGTCTTGGCCCACGTTATTCAAAATCTCCCTGTGCTGATTCAAGACTGCATCAAAAACAAATTTATGAGTTGACATGGTTGAGCTGTGAAAAACTGACCTTAAGGTTTTAGATTGTTTTAGATAAATTGCTTCACTGAGTTCCAAACCTCTTTCTGTTTAAATGGTTTTGAATTTTAATTTTATGTTGCATGGAGACTATACATATAAAGGCATTTGTCATTGGCACCTACTAAATTTAAAATTACAAGCTAGGAGGAAGCCTATCTTTTTTCACCCTCCAGATGATGGATAATAATTTAGGTATGCTAATTATATTCCAGATAATTGATGTAATTTTTAAGTTTCAAAGAAGAATTTTTCCAAATGGTATCCTTCTAAGTTGTACTTTCTAAACACATACATTCCAAAACTATAGTAGCAGGCACTCAAGAGGTGTTGAAAATGAAGTTTTTCTGTTCAGTCTAAGGACTACTAATAGTCTGTACATATTGGAAAAATTTGTGAACATTCTTTCATGTTTTCCTGTCAATCTTACAGTGAGAAGGGAAGAGTTTTTGAGGGTATCTAAGAGGCTCAATAACATATTGAAACTACCTTAGAAATGCTATCAATACACATTGCAAAGTATGTTGAAGTGTTCAAAGAAGTCAAAAATTATATGGGGGAAAATATAAAATAGGGAGGAACTATACTGAGGTTGATAAAAAGTCAATATAAATATAAGAGTTATGAAGAAATATATTTATAATCTCTATAATGGTTATCTAAAGTCAATCTCTTGATATGGGGCAGACTGTGGTTGTTACTCAAAAGGAAAAGATTGCAATATAGATTTAGGGCAAAATAACATTTTCATCCCCTTCTCCCTCTCTCTCTTTCTTCCTCTCCTTTGAACATTTACCATGTGCTCCCACTATGGTAAGTGTTAGTAATATTATAATTAGAGAGAGAGTCTCCCTGCTCTTGTGGAGACTGTCAATACAGATACAAAAGTTGGGGCATAGAGGGAGATGTCCCTGAATTTTGGGTCTTTGTAGATTTTCCAAGGACACACAGCTGGTTTCTTCTCTTGGTTGTTTCTTTAAATGTTTGCTTGCTATCGGAGCTTCTCTATTAGTATGACTATACTTATGCTCAAGACATTCAACTATTTAAAAAAAAATCCTAGATTTTTAGCTCTCTTTCCTTTTTTCCTTTCTTTTTCTCTTTTGCTTCTTTTTTAAGAAGTGAAAAAGGGTGACACAGAGCTTAGACAAACAGATGGGTTTGGTTTTCAATCTCCACGTGAAAGGACAGAAGCCATTCTGAAATGAAAGCATCTCAGGGATGCTGTTTTGGCTGGAATCACTGGCAGTGGAGGGAAGATAAGGAGGAGGCAGTGTAAGGAGGACAGATGTTGTCACTGTTGTTTAGCCTTTCAGTCATGTCTGAGTCTTTTGCGGCCCCATGGACTGTAGCCCACCAGACCCCTCTGTCCATGGGATTTCCCAGGCAAGAATTCTGGAGTGGGTTGCCATTTTCTCCTCTTCGGGATTTTCCTGACCCAGGGATGGAATCTGCATCTCCTGCATTGACAGGTGTATTCTTTACCGCTGAGACAGCAAGATATCAAGAGATCTTAAATGTTCACTAAATTCTCACTCCACCATCATCAGGGTCTGTGTTGCTCCAGATACTGTCAGCAACACTGGATTTTTGGGAAAATAAATCCATAGAGTCAACATTTACTTAAAGATCTGCACGCAAAGAGAAAAGCGGGGATTGACTGCCTGCTGGAAGCCAAGGACCACTGTACTTCTGTTCTCTTTTTATATATGAATAAAATGCAAGAGTCCTCTGATCTTTCTGAGCATTGTTTCTGGATCCAAAGGTGAGGGAGATGCTTGTGCTAACAAATAAATGAACTTATACAGAGGATGAGATGGTTGGATGGCATCACCAACTCAATGGATATGAGTTTAGTAAACTCCAAGAGATAGAGAATAACAGAGAAGTCTGGCATGCTGCTGTCCATGGGGTTGCAAAGAGTCAGACACGACTGGGTGACTAAGCACACGCACACCACTTCAGAAGAATCCTGGGCCTTAGAAAGCCAAGGAGAAAACATTCTGGAGTCCAGGCTTAAAAAAAAAAAAATAAAAAAAGAAGAGCAGGGTGTCTTGGTACGGATGCATACCTTCTAATTAGAATTGCATTTAGCAAATAATTGCATATTTTATAGATTGAGAGATTGAGGGTTTATAGCAATCCTGCACTGAGGAATTCTATTGGCACCACTTTTTTTTTTTATCAGTATTTTATCACTTCATGTCTCTGAGTCACATTCAAACTTTTTCATTATTATTATATTTGTTATGGTGATCTGTGATCATTGATACTCCTATTGAAATTGTTTTGGGGAACCACAAACTGTGCCCATATACAACAGAGATATAAATGATAAATGTATGTGTTCTGACTGCTCTATCAGCCAGCTGCTCCCCCATCTCTCTCCTTCTCCTTGGGTACAATAATATTGAAATCAGGCCAATTAATAACCTTACAGTGGCCTCTCAGTGTTCAAGTGAAAGAAAGTGTCACGTATTCATCACTTTAAATCAAAAGTTAGAAATGATTAAGCTTAGTGAAGAAGGCATATCAAAAGCTGAGACAAGCTGAAAGATAGGCCTCTTGTGCCAAACAGTTAGCCAAGTTGTGAATGCAGAAGAAAAGCTCTTGAAGGAAATCAAAAGTTCTACTCCAGTGAACAAACAAATTATAAGAAAGTGAAACAGCCTTACGGCTGATACGGAGAAAGTTTTAGTGGTCTGGATAGAAGATCAAACCAGCCATGACATTCCCTTAAGATGAAGCTTAATCCAGAGCAAGGCCCTAACTCTCTTCATTCTATGAAGCCTGAGAGAGACCAGAAAAATGTAGAGGAAAATTCTGAAGCTAGCAGAGGTAGGTTCGTGAGCCTTAAATGAGAAACTATATAAGATCAAAGTTCAAGGAGAAGCAGCAAGCGCTGATATAGAAACTGCAGCGCGTTACCTAGATCTAGCTAAGATAATTAATGGAGGTGGCTACACTAAATGACATTTTCAAGGTAGGCAAAACAGCCTTATACTGGGAGAAGATGCTAGCTATCTATGGCTTTCATATCTAGAGGGAAGTCAATGCCTGGCTTCAAAGGACAGGCTGACTCTCTTGTTGGGGTTAATGGTGCTGGTGACTTCAAGTTGAAACAAATGCTCCTTTAATCCCCAAGTCCTAAGAATTATGCTCATTCTACTCTGTCTGTACTCTATAAATGGAGCAAGAAACCTGGATCACAGTATATCTCTTTATAACATAGTTTACTGAATATTTTAGGCCCACTGCTGAGAACTACAATTCAGAAAGACATTCCTTTCAAAATATGGCTGCTCATTGATAATGCACCCAGTCACCTAAGAGTTCTGATGGAGATGTATAATGAGATTAACGTTGTTTTCACGCCTGCTCATGCAACATCTATTTTGCACCCCACAGGTCAAGGAGTCCTTTGGACTTTCAAGCCTTGTTACTTAAGAGATACATTTCTTAAGGCTAAAGCTGCCATATGCCATGATTTCTCAGACAGATCTGGGAGAAGTAAATTGAAAACTTTCTGGAAAGGACTCAGCATGCTAGATGCCATTAAGAACATTTGTGTATAGGGTTATTTACGATAACCCCATATGCAAAACAGAAAAAGAGACACAGATGTAAAGAACAGACTTTTAGACTCTGTGGGAGAAGGTGAGGGTGGGATGTTCTGAGAGAACAGCACTGAAACAAGTATACTATCAAGAGTGAAACAGATCTCTAGCCCAGGTTGGATGCATGAGACAAGTGCTCAGGGCTGGTGCACTGGGATGACACAGAGGGATGGGATGTGGAGGGAGGCGGGAGGGGGGATCGGGATGGGGAACACATGTAAATCCATGGCTGATTCATGTCAATGTATGGCAAAAACCACTACAACATTGTAAAGTAATTAGCCTCCAAGTAATAAAAATAAATGGAAAAAAATACTTTATTGCTAAAAAAAAAAAAAGAACATTTGTGATATATACGAAGAGGTCAAAATATAAAAATTAACAAGAGCTTGGAAGAAGTTGATTCCAACCCTCACGACTGACTTTGAGGGATTCAAGAGCTCAGTGAAGGAAAGAATTATAGATGGGGTGGAAATAGCAAAAGACCTAAAAGGATAAGTTGTGGAGCCTGAAGACCTGACTGAATTGCTTCAATCTCATGATAAAACATAAACAGATTAGGAGTTGCTTTGTATGTAGCTTATGCACCTTAAACACTCAAATAAAGCATTTTTTGAGATGTATTCTACTCCCAGTACAGATGCTGCAAAGATTGCTGAAATGACAACAAAAGATTTAGAATATTACATAAATTTAGTTGGTAAACAGCAGCAGGATTTGAGAGGGTTGACTCCAATTCAAAAAGTCCTACTGTTGGTAAAATGCTGTCAAACAGCATTGTGTGCTATGGAAAAATCAGTCGTGAAAAGAAAAGGCAATTTGTTACTGAAAAGTGCGGATTCTGGCTGCTCGCCGATTGAAAGCCAATAAAGAGACTATGTTGGTGGAAAGGAAAGTTTGCTTTATTTCAGATGCCAGCAACTGGTGGGGAGAGGGTAGCGGACATTGGGCCAAGAGTTGATTCCCGCCCCCCGCCCCCCCCCCCCCCCCCCCCCCCCCGGCAACTTGTGGGGCAAGAGCTTTTATAGGACCGAAGTCCCGGTGGGATGGGGCCTACATATAGAAACAGCGCAGTCAGCTCTCACAGTTCAATTCAGTCTCTCAGTCGTGTCTGACTCTTTTTGACCTCATGAACCTCAGCATGCCAAGCCTCCCTGTCCATCACCAACTCCTGGAGTTTACTCAAACTCATGCCCATCAAGTTGGTGATGCCATCCAGCCATCTCATCCTCTGTCGTCCGCTTCTCCTCCTGCCTTCAGTCTTTCCCAGAATAAGGGTCTTTTCCAATGAGTCAACTCTCTGCATCAGGTGGCCAAAGTATTGGAGTTTCAGCTTCAGCATCAGTCCTTCCAATGAACACCCAGGACTGATCTCCTTTAGGAGGGACTGGTTGGATCTCCTTGCAGTCCAAGGGACTCTCAAGAGTCTTCTCCAACACCACAGTTCAAAAGCATAAATTTTCTGGCACTCAGCTTTCCTCATAGTCCAACTCTCACATCCATACATGACCAATGGAAAAACCATAGCCTTGACCAGACAGACCTTTGTTGGCAAAGCAATGTCTCTGCTTTTTAGTATGCTATCTATGTTGGTCATAACTTTCCTTTCAAGGAGTAAGCGTCTTTTAATTTCATGGCTGCAATCACCATCTGCAGTGATTTTGGAGCACCCCAAAATAAAGTCTGACAATGTTTCCACTGTCTCCCCATCTATTTCCCATGAAGTAATGAGACCAGATGCCATGATCTTAGTTTTCTGAATGTTGAGCTTTAAACCAACGTTTTTACTCTCCTCTTTCACTTTCGTCAAGAGGCTTTTTAGCTCATCTTCATTTTCTGCCATAAGGGTGATATCATCTGCATATCTGAGGTTATTGATATTTCTCCCAGTAATCTTTATTCCAGTTTGTGCTTCCTCCAGCCCAGTGTTTCTCATGATGTACTTCGCATGTAAGTTAAATAAGCAGGATGACAGTATACAGCCTTGACGTACTCCTTTTCCTATTTGGAACCAGTCTGTTGTTCCATGTCCAGTTCTAACTGTTGCTTCCTGACCTGCATACAGGTTTCTCAAGAGGCAGGTCAGGTGGTCTGGTATTCCCATCTCTTCCAGAATTTTCCATAGTTTATTGTGATCCACACAGTCAAAGGCTTTGGCATAGTCAATAAGGCAGAAATAGATGTTTTTATGGAATTCTCTTGCTTTTTCAATGATCTAGCAGATGTTGGCAATTTGGTCCCTGGTTCCTCTACCTTTTCTAAAACCAGCTTGAACATCTGGAAGTTCTCCGTTCACGTATTGCTGAAGCCTGGCTTGAAGAATTTTGAGCATTACTTTACTGGCGTGTGAGATGAATGCAATTGTGTGGTAGTTTGAGCATTCTTTGGCATTGCCTTTCTTTGGGATTAGAATGAAAACAGACATTTTCCAGTCCTGTGGCCACTGCTGAGTTTTCCAAATTTGCTGGCATATTGAGTGCAGCACTTTCACAGCATCATCTTTCAGGATTTGAAATAGCTCAACTGGAATTCCATCACATCCACTAGCTTTGTTTGTAGTGATGCTTTCTAAGGCCCACCTGACTTCACATTCCAGGATGTCTGGCTCTAGGTGGGTGACCACACCATCGTGATTATGTGGGTCGTGAAGATCTTTTTTGTACAGTTCATCTGTGTATTCTTGCCACCTCTTCTTAATATCTTCTGCTCCTGTTAGGTCCGTACTTAGTGTTAATTACGATAGCTTGATAGTAGTCATGAAATTGAATTATATACGATTTTAAACTTCATGCTTCTTCATTATTATCTTGGTTATGCTAGGTCCTTTAACTGTGTGTCTTAGAATTATCTGTCTAGTTCCACAATAAAACCTACTGGGATTTCAACTGGCATTATACTGAATCTACAAGTCAATTTGTGGTTAATTAAGATTAAAAAATTTTTTTAAGAATGCTGAGTCTTCTATTGTGGGACAGATCTGAAAGAGACACGTGCACCCCAATGTTCATCGCAGCACTGTTTATAATAGCCAGGACATGGAAGCAACCTAGATGCCCATCAGCAGATGAATGGATAAGGAAGTTGTGGTACATATACACCATGGAATATTACTCAGCCGTTAAAAAGAATTCATTTGAATCAGTTCTAATGAGATGGATGAAACTGGAGCCCATTATACAGAGTGAGGTGAGCCAGAAAGATAAAGAACATTACAGTATACTAACAGATATATACGGAATTTAGAAAGATGGTAACAATGGCCCTATATGCAGGGCAGAAGAAGAGACGCAGAAGTACAGAACAGACTTTTGAACTCTGTGGGAGAAGGGGAGGGTGGGATGTTTCGAAAGAACAGCATGTATATTATCTGTGGTGAAACAGACCACCAGCCCAGGTGGGAGGCATGAGTCAAGTGCTCGGGCCTGTTGGGCTGGGAAGATCCAGAGGAATCGGGTGGAGAGGGAGGTGGGATGGGAGACCGGGATGGGGAATTCGTGTAACTCTATGGCTGATTCATATCAATGTATGACAAAACCCACTGAAAAATAAAAATTAAAAAAAAAAAAAATTAATTAATTAAAAAAAAAAATAAAGACATAAAAAACCTCTCATCAATATTTTATCATTTTCATTTTAGATGTCTTGTTTAACTTTTGTTAGATTTATCCCTAGATATTATTATTTCTGATGTTAATATAGATTTTTAAAAATTATATTTTCTAGTTGTTAGAATAATGTAATGTATAGAAATAATTGTAATGTATAGAAAATAACTTATCTTTCTATATTATTTTTGTATCTAGATTTTTTCCTAAACTTACTTAATAATTCTAAATTGTAGTATAGATTCTTTTGAATTTCATGTATATACTACCATGTCACCTGTAAATAATGACAGCTTGGTTTACTTCATTCCAATCTTTATACCTTTTGCTTTATTACACTTTTTTAGAATTTATATGCAATGTTGAATGAAACTAATAATGGTAGCTGTAGGTAATTTGTAGATGCAGTTTTATCAGATTTTCAGATTAAGGGAGTTCTATTTATCTGATTAAGGAATTTCCCTTTTGTTCTTTTTTTGCTGTCAGTTTTCATCATGACCAAGTGTTTCTTTAAATCAAATGCCCTTTCACTATCCTTTTGTGTAATCATTTTCCCCCTTTATCCTGTTAGTGTGTTAAATGATGTTGATTGGTGTTCAAATGTTAAAATAACCTTGTACTCCTGGAATAAACCCCACTTTCTCTTCTTTATATAGCATCTGATTCTCTGATTTTTGTTCAGTTCAGTCGCTCAGTCATGTCCAACTCTTTGTGACCCCATGGACTGCAGCACGCCAGGCCTCCTTGTCCATCACCAACTCCCAGAGTTTACTCAAACTCATGTCTATTGAGTCAGTGATGCCATTCAGCCATCTCATCTTCTCCTTCCTTCAATCTTTCCCAGCATCAGGGTCTTTTCAAATGAGTCAGCTCTTCGCATCAGGTGGCCAAAGTATTGGAGTTTCAGCTTCAGCATCAGCCCTTCTAATGAATATTCAGGATTGATTTCCTTTAGGATGAACTGGTTGGATCTCCTTGCTGTCCAAGGGCCTCTTAAGAGTATTCTCCAACACTACAGTTCAAAAGCATCGATTCTTTTTTTTTTTAAATTTTATTTTGTTAGTTGGAGGCTAATTACCTCACAACATTTCAGTGGGTTTTGTCATACATTGACATGAATCAGCCATAGAGTTACACGTATTCCCCATCCCGATCTCCCCTCCCACCTCCCTCTCCACCCGATTCCTCTGGGTCCTCCTAGTGCACCAGGCCTGAGCACTTGTCTCATGCATCTCACCTGGGCTAGTGATCTGTTTCACCATAGATAATATACATGCTGTTCTTTTGAAACATCCCACCCTCCCCTCCTCCCACAGAGTTCAAAAGTCTGTTCTGTACTTCTGTGTCTCTTTTTCTGTTTTGGATATAGGGTTATCGTTACCATCTTTCTAAATTCCATATATATGTGTTAGTATGCTGTAATGTTCTTTATCTTTCTGGCATCGATTCTTTGGTGCTCAGCTTTCTTTACAGTTCAACTCGCACATCCATACATGACCACTGGAAAAACCATAGCCTTGACTAGATGGACTTTTGTCGGCAAAATAATATCTCTGCTTTTTAATATGCTGTCTCAATCAGTTCAGTTCAGTCACTCAGTAGTGTCTGACTCTTTGTGACCCCATGAACCTCAGCATGCCAGGCCTCCTTGTCCATCACCGACTGCCAGAATCTACCCAAACCCCATGACCATTGAGTCAGTGATGCGATACAACCATCTCATCCTCTGTCATCCCCTTCTCCTTGTGCCCTCAAATCTTTTCCAGCATCAGGGTCTTTTCAAATGAGTCAGCTCTTCGCATCAGGTGGCCAAAGTATTAGAGTTTCAGCTTCAACATCAGTCCTTCCAATGAACACCCAGGACTGATCTCCTTTAGGATGGACTTGTTGGATCTCCTTGCAGTCCAAGGGACTCTCAAGAGTCTTATCCAACACTACAGTTCAAAAGCATCAATTCTTCGGCGCTCAGCTTTCTTTATATGCTGTCTAGGTTGGTCGTAACTTTTCTTCCAAGGAGCAAGCATCTTTTAATTTCATGGCTGCAGTCACCGTCTGCAGTGGTTTTGGAACCCCCCAAAATAAAGTCTGTCACTGTTTCCCCATATGTTTGCCATGAAATGATGGGACCGGTTGCCATGATCTTAGTTTTCTGAATGTTAAGCTTTAAGCCAGCTTCTTCACTCTCCTCTTTCACTTTCATCAAGAGGCTTTTTAGTTCCTCTTCACTTTCTGCCATAAGGGTGGTGTCATCTGCATATCTGAGGTTATTGATATTTCTCCCGGCAATCTTTATTCCAGCTTGTGCTTCTTCCAGCCCAGCGTTTCTCATGATGTACTCTACACATAAGTTAAATAAGCAGGGTGACAATATACAGCCTTGACGTACTCCTTTCCCTAGTTGGAACCAGTCTGTTGTTCCATATCCAGTCCTAATCGTTGCTTCTTGACCTGCTGACAGATTTCTCAAGAGGCAGGCCAGATGGTCTGGTATTCCCATCATTTGAAGAATTTTCCACAGTTTGTTGTGATCCACACAATTAAAGGCTTTGGCATAGTCAATAAAGCAGAAATATATGTTTTTCTGGAACTCTCTTGCTTTTTGATGATCCAACAGATGTTGGCAATTTGATCTCTGGTTCCTCTGCCTTTTCAAAATCCAGCTTGAATATCTGGAAGTTCATGGTTCATGTACTGTTGAAGCCTGGCTTGGAGAATTTTGAACATTACTTTGCTAGTGTGTGAGATGAATGTAATTGTGCATTATCTGAGCATTCTTCAGCATTGCCTTTCTTTGGGATTGGAATGAAAACTGACCTTTTCCAGTCCCCTGGCCACTGCCATTTTCCAGATTTGCTGGCATATTGAATGCAGCACTTTCACACCATCATCATTTAGGATTGAAAGAGCTCAACTGGAATTTCATCACCTCCACTAACTTTGTAGTGATGCTTCCTAAGGCCCATTTGACTTCTTATTCTGGTATGTCTGGCTCTAGGTGAGTGATCACACCATCTTGATTATCTGGGTCGTGAAGGTCTTTTTTGTATAGCTCTTCTGTGTATTCTTGCCACTTCTTCTTAATATCTTTTGCTTCTGTTAGGTCCATACTATTTCTGTCCTTTATTGAGCCCATTTTTGCATGAAATATTCCCTTAGTATCTTTAATTTTCTTGAAGAGATCTCTAGTCTTTCCCAATCTATTTCAATGATTCTCTTTGATAATATTTTATTAATGACTTTTCCATGTACATTCTTGAGAGATACTGGTCTATACTTATCTTTTCTTGAATGCAATTTTATTTAGCCAACTTTGTTAAATAGGATGGGAAACATTATTTCTTTCCTTAATATCTGAGGAAATTTTTGTGAGTTCTTCCTTAAATGTTAGTAATAATTCTTCTGGGCCCAGTTTGCTTTGTGAGAAGATTTTAAATTACAGATTAAGTCTAATCAGGTTTCATTTATATAAAGCCTATCTATGGTCACACAGCACATATATTTACATTTTCATACTGCTTCTTTAAACTTTTAATACATCTTGATAGATTCCAAATCGCACATTTATTTTTGGACTGCTTCTATCAGGTATCTCAATGGCCCATGTGTGCTTGCTAAGTGTCTTCAGTTGTGTTGGACTCCTTGCAACCCCATGGTCTGTAGCCCCCAGGCTCCTCTGTCCGTGGGATTCTCCAGGCAAGAATGCTGGAGTGGGTTGCCATGCCCTCCTCCAGGGGATCTTCCCAATCCAAGAATTGAACCCAGGTCTCTTATGTCTCCTGCAATGGCAGGCAGGTTCTTTACCTCGTGAGTCACTCAGTCATGTCTGACTCTTTGGAATCCCATGGACTGCAGATTGCGAGGCCCTTCTGTCCTTGGAATTCTCCAGGCAAGAATACTGGAGTGGGTTGCCATTTCCTTCTCTAAAGAGCCAACGTCTGCTAAGAAAAAGAAATATTTTCTCAACATGTGTGAGTAGATTAATTAAAGAAACCAGTGCTCTTGTATGCCTACTGTGTGTCAGGAATTTTGCTAGTTAGTGGTACCACAAGCTGCTCAAAATAGAGTGAAGCCCACAGATACTTAAGCAAATAAATTATAGGACATTGTCACACACAGGCATACCAAGGAGACCTTTATTAACCCTGCACAGCTGGGAGGACATCACAGAGGAGTTCATGTTTGGGCTGGACATTGAAGGACTAACAAGGTTTCACCAGCCACAGAAGAAAGGAAGAACTAGGCAGATGATGGGTTATATGCAAAGGCACAGCTGTGGGAAAAAGTAAGATGTATAAAAAGGGGATGAGTTTATAGTCAGAGGGGAATAGAGTATTTGTGGGGAGGACAGTGGTAAGAACTGTTGCTCTAAAGAAATTTCAGAACCTTGGGGAGGGATCATTCTTTGCCATGATAATACCTTGAATTCTCTTCATTTAGTCAGGTTACAGCCACCAAAGGATTTTAAGCAATGAACTGACTTAATCAGAGCTGTTCAATGCCAGTTATTTTGGCAGCGGGGTGGAAGATATATTTGAGAAGGGAGAGACTGGAGGAAGATAAAAACAGATGGTGTACAACTAAACACAATGAAAATTTCTTTGTACAAATATCAAGGAATAGTTTGTTTCTCTAAAGTTATATGAGAACTGAGAATTCAGTACTCAAGTTCTTTTTACAGTGAAATACACAAACATTTTTGTTTATCTAACTTCTATGGAGTTGATTCATTTTTATAACAGGTTTGGAAAGACATCACTGTTAAGATTATAATAGTCAGTGCTCAGTTAGAGAAGCAGAACCATGATGAGAGCTATGAGATCAGGGGTCTATTAAAGGAGCTCTTATTTAGTCGCTAAGTCATGTCTGACTCTTTGGGACCCGGTGGACTGTAGCCCACCCGGCTCCCCTGTTCATGGGATTTCCCAAGCTTGAATACTGGAGTGGGCAGCCATTTCCTTCTGCAGGAGGTCTTTCCAAACCCAAGGATCAAACCCACATCTCCTGCACTGAAGGCACCAGGGAAGCCCATCTTTACTTCTGAGCCACCAGGGAAGCCCATCAAAGAAACTAGATCTTATTAGTCATGGGAAAAGCTGACTATAAGCTGACTATAAGCTCATCCCTTTTTAAGTGAAGAGAAGGGGAAAATGAATGATGAGGGTCACAGGCAGTAACTAGCCTTCCTGAAATTCTGGTGCCTGTGGACAAATAAAAATGTGTTGGGGTTGCTGAAAAGATGTGTCCAGACACCGTGTCACCTTGGAGAAGCTGCGCAGATGTCCTTCTGCTCAGGAAAGAAGCTTTCCTCTGGGTAGCTACCACCTGAATAAGTTTCAGCGGAACATCAGTGGCCCTGGGGTTGATATTGACCAGCAGTGTCAGCAACTGGGGAGAAGATATGTAATTTGGAGCAGAGGAGAGTGAGGCCAAGCTGAGGTCTGCTGGGCAACCCTGCCTCTGACTGCAAAATGACTTTTGAAGAACGAGTTTTATTCTTTTTCACTCTGCTCCAAAATAGCTTAGATGTTCCCCTTTTGGTCAACTCTAACCTGGAACAAGACATGAAAGACAGTTTGGGGAAATGTAGTTTCTAACTCTAACCATCTTAATCATAGAGCAAGTATTACATATGACATTTAAATATGGGCTATAGTAAGATATATGACATGGGATGTATGATATACCAAGCCTTAGGTAACACTTGTTACATGAAAATCTATGTCAAGTATTTAGTCTGAGACTTGATACATAGAAAGTGCTCAATGAATGCCATGATTACCCCAGAATCTCATGTCTATTTTTTAAAAAATTTAAAATATTTCTTTATTTATTGGCTGCCCTGGGTCTTTGACGCTATGCGGGCTCTCTCTAGTTGCAGTGGGTGGGGGTTATTCTAACTGCGGTGTGTGGGTTTTTCATCATAGTGGCTTTTCTCATGGAGCACTGGCTGTAGGTCACATGGGCTCAGTAGTTGAGGTTCTGGGCTTAATTGCTACATCGCATGTGGGATCTTCCCAGACCAGGGATTGAACCTATGTTCCCTACATTGTCAGGGGGATTCTTAACCACTGGACCAACAGGGAAGTCTTCATACTTATTTTTAAATTGTCCTGCACAAAGCAACAGCAAACATATTTGGTGTCAGTGATTGTGTTGGATTTGTCAAAAGTTTAAATTTGAAAAAGAGAGTCCAGCGGTAGCAGATCCTCTTGGTTGCCCATTGAATCATTCTTATCTTTTCTTTGACCAACAAAACACAGATTTGTGTTCTGCATTGAACCCCTGAGGTCCGTTTGTGATGAAAGTCACAATGAGACAAAAGTCAGTGTTCCTGGTGAGGTTTCCCAGACGGCCTCTAAAAAGGCAGGCAGAATCAGGCTCTTTGATTTCCCACATTTTTTCTTCTTTCTGGAACCCAGACATAGAGTGGTTCTTCCTGTGACCATGAGGAGTCACACACATGCTCAGGATGGCTGAGCATAACGATGGAATAAACTTAAGTAAGTGTGGGGCGGCCCCTGAGGACCTGCTTTTCTGACTTCTCACATGGTGTTGTTGCTTCTGCTGTTTTGTGGACCTACTTTTAATTATTTATTTTTTAAAAAAGTCAAGTTTGTTGGAATATAATTACAGGTAATAAACTATGTCTACCTCAAGTTAGCAATTAGATGAATTTTGACAGTTGTATATACTCATGAAACCACCATCACATGTAGAACAGTTACTCATTCTGCCAAGGTAATTTTGTTTAAACAGTAATCGTTCCAAAAGCAAATCTAAGCTGACTACATAAGAGAATCCCCTTTTTCTTCTTTTTCCCCTCTTTCTCTTTGACCTTTATTATGGGTAGCAGTGATGTCATAAAACCAATACATGAATATGTAGTTAATGGTTAGAAATGCTATTTCCATATTTAGGTTGTGTGGAGAAAAGGGAAGTCTCCTAAACTATTGGTAAAAATGCAAATTGGTACAGTCACTATGGAGAACAGCATGGAAATTCCTTAAAAAACTAAAAATAGAGCTACTATATGATTCAGCAATCCATTCCTGGCCATATATCCAGAGAAAGCCATAATTCAAAAAGATTCATGCACCCCAATGTTCATTGCAGCACTATTTACAACATCCAGTACATGGAAGCAACTTAAATGTCCACCAACAGAGGAATGGATAAAGAAGATGTAGTATGTATATATGATGGAATAATACTCAGCCATAAAAATGACAAAATAATGCCTTTTGCAGCAACGTGGTTAAACTGAGAGATTGTCATACCATGTGAAGCAAACTAGAGAAGGAGAAATATCATAAGATATTGCTTATATATGGAACCTAAAAACTGTACAAATGAGCCTGTTTACAAAACAAAAATAGAATCACAGATGTAGAAAACAAATTTGTGGTTACTGTTGGGGAAAGGAGGGGCAGGGATAGATTGGGAGATTGGGATTGACATATACATATTACTATACATAAAATAGATAGCTAATAAGAACCTACTGTAATTGCACAGAGAACTCTACTCAATACTCTGTAATGACCTATTTGGGGATAAAATCTAAAAAAGAGTGGATATGTGTATATGTATACCTGATTCACTCTGCTGTCCACCTGAAGCACTGCATTGTAAATCAGCTATGTCCAGTTAAAAATTAATTAAAAATGGACTTGAAATTTTATTTTTATACAGTTTTAAAGGTTAATTTCCCCTTACAGTTATTACAAAATATTGACTATATTCCCCAAGTTGTACACTACACCCTTGAACCTATCTTACACCCCATGCTTGTATCCCCCATCCCCTCCACTTTTATATACTCCCCCAATAGGTAACCACTAACTTGTTCTCTATATCTGTGAGTCTGCTTCTTTTATGTTATATCACACATGAAAAACTAATGCTTTTCTCCCTTTTCACTCTGGTGTCTATTTATGTTGAACAATTGCCATCTTGCAATAGAGAGGAGCATCCCATTTGTAATAAAATCCATAGATAATTCCTAAATATAATATTAAATTAAAGGATAACACCTAACAGTTTAAAATGCCCAAGCACTAGAGAATACAAGGGGTGAAGAAGGAAATGAGGAAATCTGAGAAATGCGTTATTTTTGGAATAATTGTACATTGGCTACATGTTGCATTGGCTGAGGATCAAATAAATAAAGACATCTCTGGCAATGTTATTACTTTTTATTTGCCTCCTGTTTTGCCTCCTTTTCAGTCCACCCATAACACTGTTTTCCATGTTATTCAACAAAATAGCACTAAGAATTTGGTCTAATTAGCAATAAAGAGAGACCCTGGTAAATCCAAATGACATTTTTTTTTGTCTGTTAGTACTCTAGTGTAGTCCTGCATACTTGCTCTGCCCCACTGGTTCCTGTGGTTATGTGATGTTTTACCCACCTGATATATCTTTTGCATCCTAAGCAGGGTCTAGGATGTACTCCTAGCAGGGTCTAGAAGTACTATCCAGGACTCTGGCTGTCTTTGCAGCCCCCTTGGTACAACAGATTCAATAGGATGCAATGGATGCTGCTGATATCCATGATTCTAACCTGAGCCAGGCTTCTACAGAAACTAAAAACCAAGGGTTCAAGTGACTCATCACACACTCTGTGATGCTTGCAGAGGTACTTCAAGTCTTCTCCATGATATGGGAGGAGTTGAAGCAGTGCTTTGTCTTACCTGGATCTGTGAGAAAAAAGAAAGAAAAATTTTTTGTTTTTTTAATTTATTTGGCTGCATTGGGTCTTAGTTGTAGCACCCAAGATCTTCCATCTTGGTTGTGGCATGTGGGATCTTTAGATGCAGCATGTGGGATCTAGTTCCCTGACCAGGAATTGAACCCACTCCCCTGGTGTTATGAGCACAAATTCTTAGCCACTGGGCCACCAGGAAAGTCCTGAAAGAAAAGTCTTGTTTTGTACCATTTACTGGTATAAAGCCATCAATTTGAAAATGTGTATAATCAACTCTTCATCATACCACTGGGTTAAATGGAAATTGTTGTTCAATCTCTCAGTCGTGTCTGGCTCTTCATGACCCCAGGGACTGCAGCAGACCTGGCTTCCCTGTCCTTCACCATCTCCTGAAACTTGCTCAAATTCATGACCATCGAGTCGGTGATGCCATCCAATCATCTCATCCTCTGGTGTCCCCTTCTCCACCTTCAATCTTTCTCAGCATCAGGGTCTTTTCCAGGGAGTCAGTTCTTCGAATCAGGTAGCCAAAGTGCTGGAGCTTCAGCTTCAGCAGCAGTCCTTCCAGTGAATATTCAGGACTGATTTCCTTTAGGATTGACTGATTGGATCTCTTGGCAGTCCAGTGAACTCTCAAGAGTCTTCTCCAACACTACAGTTCAAAACTATCAAAGGGGGGAAAAAAAAACTATCAAAGGGAAATGGATTGAAAAAAATTTTAAGAATCAACCCCAATTTTTGCCTACCATGTTTTAATCAAAATTAAGTACTTAGCAATAGTATGCAATATATTTCAAATGTCATCTTTTGATTTAAAACATCATCCTAGGCCAGTCAATACAAGAACTGAAGGTTGAAATTGAGAAAAATCTCCTTAAATGTGTCTTTCAGATTTGTCTCAGACAAGTACTTATCTCGAAAAACTAATTTTTCACTTCCTTTCTTTCTTGAAGCCAAATTTTACCACAATCTTTATGTTCAGCCTCAGTAGAAACATATTTCGCCTTCCAGTCAATGTTTGGACACAAAGCTTTCAGATACCATTTTTGCGGTAATGTAGGAAGAGATGAGGATTGGGTGCAGGAGAGCATTTCTTACTTTATATAAGTTCAATGAAAACTCTTAAACTGCATAAAATTTAGCTTTAAATGAATGAAACTATTCAATAGAATTTGGTACGTATTTTAAACAGAAGAAAAGGTTGTAGTTGTAGTAGAGGAGTGGTAGGTAATATTTTGGATGTGGTAAAGCTAGTGATAAATTTTATCTCATAAATTTTATCACATGTTATAAAACTATAAGATAAATTTTCTTATTTAACAGCCATGATCACCATGAGGAGTAGGAGGACATTTTGTTGTAGTTTTCTGCTCCAAATAAAGAAGAAATATTTTGTCATTTGTTTTTAAATACATATAATCACTTTTATCCTGAGTAAATAACTTTCTGGAAATTGATAACGAAGCACAAGAATGTAAACTTTATTAAAAAGCAAAATTTCTTTTATTAGTAAATCTACTATCATAAAAGAGAAATCAAAAGATGCAGGCCAGGAGAAAGAACCTAAAATTGATGCATATACTTTCTGACACTTTAATGTATTGGTATTTTTTGTTACCCAATTTTTTTCCTTTAAAATATATCACATGACTTCAACTGAGTTGACAGCAGTTCATTATGTGGGTGTGCAAATGTGCTACATCGCTTCAGTTTTGTCCGACTCTTTGAGACCCTGTGGACTGTAGCCTGCCAGGTTCCTCTGTTCATGGAATTCTCCAGGCAAGAACACTGAGGTGGGTTGCCATTTTGATCTCCATCTGTGGGTATACCCTAACTTACCAGTCTCTTTTGATGAATCATTATATTGTTACCAATTTTTCTATTACGTGCTGTAATACCTTAATGACTACCATCTTTATAGATTAATTTTCTTCATATTTTAATATGTATTTTCATGAAAAATGCATCTAAAATTATTTTCTTAGTATATAGAGGTAGAATTACTGGATCAAACTAAAGAAATATTACTGGAATTATTTCCTTAAAAAATAGATGAGGAATTTTAGGTCAGAGGTCAAACATGATATCCTGATTTCTTAAACATATCACCAATTAGTTTTCCAAAACTTTGGATCAACTTTTATGACTATCAAGAGCTTATCACACATGATGCAATGCACATCAAAACCACAATTTCTTTTTACACATTACCCCAATATTACAAGCAAAATAAAATTATTTCTCTTACTTTTTGTGTTAGGAATAAGTTTTTTATGGTCTTGTTAGCTATTAGGTCTTTTTTATGTTAAGTAGGATATATTTGTTGGGCTTCCCTGGTGGTTCAGATGGTTGAGAATCTACCTGTAATGCAGCAGACCTGGAACCAATCCCTTGGTTGGGAAGATCCCCTAAAGCAGGAAATGGCTACCCACTCCAGTATTCTTGCTTGGAGAATTCCATGGACAGAGGAGCCTGTGTGGGCTACAGTCCATGGGGTTGCAAAGAGTTGGACATGACTTTGTGATTAACATACACAGGATGTATTTTTTACCTGCTTCCCAGGTGGTTCAGTGGTAAAGAATCTGTCTGCCAGGAGCTGCAGGAGACATGGGTTTGATCTTTGGGTCAGAAAGATCCCTGGAGAAGAAATGGCAACCCACTCCAGTATTCTTGCCTGGGAAATCCCATGACCAGCGAAGCATGGCAGACTACAGTCCATGGGGTTGCAAAAGAGTCAGACATGGCTTAGTGACTGAGCATGCACAATTTGTTACCTATTACAGCCTTAAAATTATTACAGATTTAGCCACTTAACACAACACAAATTTATGATCTCACAGTTCTGTAGGTCAGGAGTCTGGTGAGCTCAGCTGGTTCCTCTGGCCCGGGTGTCACAGGCTGAGATCAAGTTGTTGGCAAGCTGGACTCTTATCTGGAGGCTCTGAGGGCAAGTCGGTTTCCAAGCTCATCCAGGCTGTTGACAGAATTCAGTTATTTGGGCTGCAGGCCTGAGGTCTCTGTTTCCCTGCTGGCTGTCGGCCAGGAGTCTCTCTCAGATCCTTAAGACTGCCTGAATTCCTACTCATGTTGACTCTCCATCTTTAAGACAGCAACTTCTTGTCAAGTCCTCTTCATGCTTTGAATCTCTTTGAATTTCCTTGCTCCATCTCTTCTTCCTCCAGAAAGTTCTCTGCTTTTAAGGGCTCATGTGATCAGATTAGACTTGCTTGGATAGGAAAAACCAGGCTAATCTCCCTGTTTTAGATCTGCAAGCTTAATTAGAGTTGCAAACCCCGTTTTGCCATGTAAAGTGTGTTAGTATTCTTCAGAGAGAAAAGCAATAGGAGATATATATGTATATATTGTTGTTACTCAGTTACTAAGTCATGTCCAGCTCTTTGCTACCCCCTGGATTGCATCATGCTGGGCTCCTCTGTCCTCCACTGTCTCCCAGAGTTTGTTCAAATTCATGTCCATTAAGTCGGTGATGCCATCTAACCATCTCATGCTCTGTCACCTGCCTTCTCCTTTTGCCTTCAATCTTCCCCAGCATCAAGGTCTTTTCCAATGAATCAGCTCCTTGCATCAAGTGCCCAAAGTATTGGAGCTTCAGCTTCAATATTTGTATCTATATCTGTATTTTAATCTACATATATGTATATATACACCAGAATCTTCAAAACCAGTAAAGCTGATGGTGTAAATCCCAGTATTATAGCATCAAGCAGTGAAGCAGAAAAAAGAAGCAAATTCCTTCTTCCTCTACCCTTTGTTTTATTCCAGCCCTCAATGGATTATATGATGCCCATCCATGTTGGGGAGGGAATCTACTTTACTGAGCTCATCCATTCAAAGGCTAATCTCATCCAGGAATACCCTTTATATACGCAAAAATAATGTTTAATCTGGACACTCCGTGACCAGTCAAGGTGACATATGAAAAATAACCATCACATTAGGTAATGTATTTACTGGTTCTAGTAAGTACATTAGTTAGATACTCTAGTATTTGCTCTAGTAAATACTCTAGTTAGAGTGCTGGCCTTTGGGAGCACATTCTGCCTATTATACTATACAAGGCCTCTAATATTTGGTTTGTTTGCTGCATTCTGCAATTCTAAAGAAGGAATATGACCTTTTTGCCTATTGAAACTGAGGAAGAGTCTTCACAATATCTATGATAAGAATTATTTTCTATTTATACTGAAATGTGAAACTGCCATGTGAAATGTGTGCTGCCATGGACTCTTTGTGAATCCATGGACTGTAGCCCACCAGGCTCCTCTGTTCATGGAATTTTCCAGGCAAAAATACTGGAGTGGGTTGCCATTTCCTACTCCAAGGGGATCTCCTGACCCAGGGATCGAACCCACATCTCCTGCATTGGCAGGCAAATTCTTTACCACTGTGCCACCTGGGAAGCCCACTACTTATATTATTTGCTTATAAATGAACATATTCAAACATGTTCAAAAGTAGAGTGAAGTGTGCACAGAAATACAGGTACTGATCATCCATCTTCAGCAATGATTGATATTTTGCCAATATTGATACATCTATTTTTTCACACCCTGATTTTTTAAAAATAAAAACATTTTGGAATATCTGTTATGTAGTTAAGGGCAGAATCATATAGTCCTGGCCAGAAGTAAACTTGGAATGAGAGAATAGCTTGACACTGACTTTTTGTTTTGATGTATCTTTTGATGGAAGAAAATCTCTTTATTTTTGAAGACTAATTTAAGCTTCATTTTGGGGGGAATTGCAGTAGTTTCAGAAATACAAATTAAAGAACAAAAGGTTAATAATTTAACAAAGTTAAAAGAAGGCTAGTGCTTTCCTCTCATTAAATGGATAGAAAGTAACCTTGGGAGGTATTATAGTTGTGCCTACTTTATATAATCACCATTATGATTCACCGATATTTAGTAATGATTGTCTCACAATATAGCAACCTTTTATTTTATTCTTGTGTTTATACATAAGGGAAAGCTGAATTAAAGAGAATGGGAAAGTCAGATTTTCTCAGGGAATTGAAGAAATGAAGCCTAAACTGCACAACATTTCTGCTTTTTTTCCTCTTTTTATGGTAAGTCCTGGGTATTTTCAGGGTAAGTTATAATAGAACTCAAGAAGTTAAGTTCTTATGATAGTTACTTAAGAATATATTTTATTATCATAACATGAGTAGTTGCCATCATTGGGCAATATGGAGGTATAAATAGACCAAAATCCATGGATAATCCCAAAATAACATTTCTGAATTTGCAACGTGTTTTCATATCATATTTAACTGAACATGTGCTGATGTTCTGGGAATTTAGTTGGAACGGAATAATAAAGTACACCATAAAAATCTGGCTTCAGTTTGTGGACACCTGGCTCTGACACTAGAGGAAGGAGTTCCTCTTTCCAAGTGTTACAGTTTCATTTACAAAAGCTCTTCTTTATGTAAATATTTTTCAGATTAAACTACATGTAAAGGTCAAAAAGAGTCGGACACAACTGAGTGACTAAGCACATATACACGAAGTATTGTTTGCAGACTCATCTTCAAATTTGTCATGTGACCACACTGCATTATCTCTTTTTTTCCCCTGAGGACTTAAAGTCTTTTTTTTTTTTTCTCTTTTTTACAGTAGGTCCTTTATGGTTATCTACTTAAAATATCGAAATGTATACGTGGACATTCTAAACTCCAATCTATGTCTCCTGCCACCCTCTCCCCATGGTGACTGTAGGTTCATTCTCTAAGTCTGTGGCTCTTTGCATGTTTTGTAAATAAGTTCATTTGCATAATTTCTTTTTAGATTCCACATATAAGGGATGTCATACGGTATTTCTTCCTCTGCGTCTGACTCACTTCACTCAGTATGACACTCTGGGTCCATCCATGTTGCTGCAAATGGCATTATTTCATTCTTTGTAATGGCTGAGTAATAATGGAATATTACCACACCCTCTTCACCTATTCCTCTGTCAATGGACATTTAGGTTGCTTCTGTATCTCAGCTATTGTAAACAGGGCTGCAATGAACACTGGGGTGTACGGATCCTTTCAAATCATGTTTTTCTCCAGATATATGCCCAGGAGTGGGATTTCTGGGTCATATGGTGGCTCTATTTTTAGTTTTTAAGGAGCCTCCACACTGTTCTTCATAGTGACTATACCGATTTACACTCTCACCAATAGTTTAGAAGAGTTCTCCACACACTCTTCAGCATTTATTGTTTGCAGAGTTTTTTAGGATGACCACTTTAAGTAGGAGCTTCCCTGGTGGCTCAGACGGTAAAGAGTCTGCCTGCAATGTGGGAGACCCAGGTTCGATCCCTGGGTTGGGAAGATCTCCTGGAGAAGGAAATGGCAACCCACTCCAGTATTCTTGCCTGGAAAATCCCATGGACAAAAGAGCCTGGAGGGCTGCAGTCCATGGGGTCACAAAGAGTTGGACATGACTGAGCAACTAACACACACACACACACACACACTCTAACTAGTGTGAGCTGATTCCTCACTGTAGTTTTGATTTGCATTTCTCTAACAGGTAGTATTGTTGACTATCTTGGCCATCTGTATTACACTGATTGTCTCTTATTCCTTCTCACCCTCTCAGTTTTAGAGAATGATACATTCTTCTTCTACAAAATGGAACATTCATGCTGTTAATTCCAAGTTTTCTCATCTCCTCTGGAATCATGCTTTGTTAAGTATCACTTCTTTTGTCTTTATCCAGCTTTTAAATATTTTCAACCACTCTAATTTCACCATCACTTACAAATATGATTATTTTCTATCTGAGAAACCCAATCTCCCTATTTCTTTGTCCTCTTTACCAGTAAACTTCTTAAATGTCCACTTCATCAGCACCTGGTGGCTCCGTGGTAAAGAATCTGCCTGCAATGCAGGGGCCACAGGAGACACAAGTTTGATCCCTGGGTCAGGAAGATCCCCTGGAGGAGGGCATGGCAACCCACTCCAGTATTCTTGCCTGGAGAATCCCCATGGACGGAGGAGCCTGGCAGGCTACAGTCCATGGGGTCGCAAACTGTCGGACATGACTGAGTGACTTAGCATGCACATGCATGCATCACCAGCACCAATATGTTTTAAAATTTGTTCTAATTTATTTTCTGTCTCCATCATGTTTACATAGCTTTTTTGAAACCCCCAGCAACTTACTATCCCCTAGATCCAATAGACATTTTCTCAGTTGTCATACTCTTTAACACTTTGTACCAATCAACCCTATTAACCAACTTACTCACCCACCTTTTCTTTGCCAAAATCTCTCTTTTGTGTCGCTTTGGTGTAGTTCTGTAGTCACTAAGTCATGTCTGATTCTTTGTGACTCCATGGACTCTAGCCTGCCAGGCTCCTCTGTCTTTAGGACTTCCCAGGCAATAATACTGGAATGGGTTGTCATCTTCTTCCCCAGGGAATCTTCTTGACCTAGGGATTGAACCCTCATCTCCTGCACTGGCAGGTGGATTCTTTATCAATGAACCCCCAGGGAAGCCCTGTGTCACTTTAGACATATTCTTATCTTGCTCTTATGCGACTCCTCCAACTACTCTCTTATTTTTTTTCACATGTGATATCCACTTAGATGTAGGTGGAAAGACATCCAGAATCTAGATGGCAGGAGATAAGGAAGAACCCACAAAGGAGGCAGCAAGAAAAGGCAAAAAAGCGAGTTAGTGTGGAATCTAGCTTCTCATTAGATATTAAGCTGTGCAGAGACAGGAATCCCATGTGTCTGATCAGTGCTGTAGCCTTTTCTGCATCTCATCCACAGAAAGCAACAATCAGTACTGACTGAATAAATAAAACAATGGAGGAGACTGTATCGATAGCAGAGAGCAGGGAGGAAGAGTCTTCCCTTTCCCATCCATGGGTCTCTTCTGAATGTTCTCTTGTTATTCTCACACTGGGGGCTCTAGCCCTGAAAGGCAGCAATTGGTAGTTCTTTTATCCTACCAGATCAAGCAGGACAAGATGTTGTGGGGACCAGTTTCCTCTGCCTTTGCTAAGACTCGTGGAAGTTAATCAACCTCCATGAGTTGGTTAGGTCTTAGGTCTTTTTTTTTTTTTTTTTTTTTTAAATATTATTTTATTAGTTGGAGGCCAATCACTTCACAACATTTCAGTGGGTTTTGTCATACATTGACATTAATCAGCCATACAGTTACACGTATTTCCCATCCCGATCCCCCCTCCCACCTCCCTCTCCACCCGACTCCTCAGGGTCCTCCCAGTGCACCAGGCCCGAGCACTTGACTCATGCATCCCACCTGGGCTGGTGGTCTGTTTCACCATAGATAATATACATGCTGTTCTTTCAAAACATCCCACCCTCACATTCTCCCCCAGAGTTCAAAAGTCTGTTCTGTACTTCTGTGTCTCTTTTTCTGTTTTGCATGTAGGGTTATCGCCACCATCTATCTAAATTCCGTATATATGTGTTAGTATACTGTAATGTTCTTTATCTTTCTGGCTTACTTCACTCTGTATAATGGGCTCCAGTTTCATCCATCTCATTAGAACTGATTCAAATGAATTCTTTTTAACGGCTGAATAATATTCCATGGTGTATATGTACCACAGCTTTCTTATCCATTCATTTGCTGATGGGCATCTGGGTTGCTTCCATGTCCTGGCTATTATAAACAGTGCCCATTTTTTGATTGGGTCGTTTATTTTTCTGGAATTGAGCTTCAGGAGTTGCTTGTATATTTTTGAGATTAATCCTTTGTCTGTTTCTTCATTTGTTATTATTTTCTCCCAATCTGAGGGCTGTCTTTTCACCTTACTTATAGTTTCCTTTGTTGTGCAAAAGCTTTTAATTTTCATTAGGTCCCATTTGTTTATTTTTGCTTTTATTTCCAATATTCTGGGAGGTGGGTCATAGAAGATCTTGCTGTGATTTATGTCGGAGAGTGTTTTGCCTATGTTCTCCTCTAGGAGTTTTATAGTTTCTGGTCTTACATTTAGATCTTTAATCCATTTTGAGTTTATTTTTGTGTATGGTGTTAGGAAGTGTTCTAGTTTCATTCTTTTACAAGTGGTTGACCAGTTTTCCCAGCACCACTTGTTAAAGAGATTGTCTTTTTTCCATTGTATATCCTTGCCTCCTTTGTCAAAGTTGAGGTGTCCATAGGTTCGTGGATTTATCTCTGGGCTTTCTATTCTGTTCCATTGATCTATATTTCTGTCTTTGTGCCAGTACCATACTGTCTTGATGACTGTGGCTTTGTAGTAGAGTCTGAAGTCAGGCAGGGGAAGCTCAATTCCAGAAAAATAAACGACCCAATCAAAAAATGGGCCAAAGAACTAAACAGACATTTCTCCAAAGAAGACATACAGATGGCTAACAAACACATGAAAAGATGCTCAACATCACTCATTATCAGAGAAATGCAAATCAAAACCACAATGAGGTACCATTACACGCCAGTCAGGATGGCTGCTATCCAAAAGTCTACAAGCAATAAATGCTGGAGAGGGTGTGGAGAAAAGGGAACCCTCTTACACTGTTGGTGGGAATGCAAACTAGTACAGCCACTATGGAAAACAGTGTGGAGATTTCTTAAAAAACTGGAAATAGAACTGCCATATGACCCAGCAATACCACTTCTGGGCATACACACTGAGGAATCCAGATCTGAAAGAGAAACGTGCACCCCAATGTTCATCGCAGGTCTTAGGTCTTTTCTTCTAAGCTTTCTGCGTTGTCTTTTCTCTTGGTCCAACACATTGTCCTAGTTGATGCTTTCGTGTTTTGGAAGTGAGTCATTTATGACCTCTCAAAGAGACATCCTCTTAGCGCTGGGCCCTCAACTTCACACTGTTCGCAGCACTGAGCACTCCAGTGAGTCATTTTCATCCTATTACTCTGGTGATATTATAATATGGGTATAACAAAGTGATTTCCTTGTTGGTGCCTAGAAACAATATATGTTGACTTAGTTGCAAACATTCTGTGTGGTGCAATACTACACCATGGAAAATCTATTTCTTTTTGCCAAAGACAAAAATTACAAATTCAGTTCATGTGGTTCATAAATGTCAATAAACAGGTATAGAAAGGATAAGAGGATACATTTTTGAGCTTTAGTTTTCAAAGGTTCATATACTACTGTGACAATTCTTAAAGTTGTTGGAGAGATGTTGATGACAAATATGTCAGGATGCCCTAGAAATTAGTGGCATATTCAGGCCAGCAACTCTCTGGGGACAAATCCAAGTTTTGAAGGAAAAAAGCAAAGCAAAGAAAAAATTGTTATCTTCAAAAGAAGCAAATCACTGACTTTCTTCAATTGCTTGCATGGTTATGAAGGTGTCAAGTACCTTTGTGATCACGGCTTAGCATATCCTTCCATTAACTGCTTTAAAAGACACTAAAGTGAGAAAGTAACCTGGATCTGGATTTCTAAATCTACATTGATATACTCATTTTGGACATAATAATGATAAATGTGTAAAATATGTGTCACATTTCTTAGTTAATCCCTTGCGACTTTCTTTCAAGGAATCTATAGTGAGGGTGAAGCTGCAAATTGCTATCTTACTAAGCTTGGTTTGCAAGTTTCTGATGAGCAACTCTGCATAAAAATATGTAATATCATGAGACAAATATGAGAAATAAATATCTCTTTTTCTGTGGGATCTTATGTTTCCTAAAACACACTGAAGAGTTTCCTTTCTCTAATTTAGAAAATATATTGTGATTATATTTTAAAAGTAACACATGCAATTTGATACCAATTCTTGGTGAAATCTAAGAGAATAATGAAGAATTTGTACTAGGTTGAAATGGTTCTCAATCTTTATCAATCTTAACTGAACTTAAAGAGTTCAAGTTAGAGTCTTCTGTCAAATGAGATGTAGACTGAATAAAACTTTCTATTAGAACAAAATCTTTTTGTGTTAAAATTAATCTACAACTCATATTTTAATTTTTCACCTTTTTTCTATTTTTTGCAAAGCACTCTTAAGCTTACGGGTAATTCTTAAATTCACGGATGTCAAATATTGTGCTAAAATTCTTTCTTGGATTATAATTACAGTGGCTTTAAAAACCATTTTTCTTTGGTTTTCTTTATTATTGTGAAATGAATGAAAAGCATCAGAAGTTTGGGTTATTGGTTGTCCACACAAAATGCAACAGACTGAGTGGCTTAGACAACAGAAATTTGTTTTCTCACAATCTGAAGTTCAAGGATAAAGTGTGGGTCAAGTCTGTTCTGAAGAGAGAGCTTGAAGATATGTGCTCACATAACTTTCCTTGGTGCATTCTTAGGGAGAGATCCCTCTCTTTTCCTCTTAAGAGGCTGCTAATCCTTTCATGTGTACCTGCTAAGTCACTTCAGTCGTGTCCGACTCGTTGTGACCCCATAGACTGTAGCCTCCCTGGTTCCTCTATCCAAGGGATTCTACAGGCAAGAATACTGGAGTGGGTTGCCATGGCCTTTTCCAGGGGATCTTCCTGACCCAGGGACTGAATTCACATCTCTTACGTCTCCTGCATTGGCAGGCAGGTTCTTTACCACTAATGACACTTGGGAAGCCCAATCCTTTCAAATCAGTACTCCACTCTTATGACCTCATTTAACCCTGTGGTCACCTATGGTTGTGAGAAATGAACTCAAAAGAAGGCAGAACGTCAATGAATCAATGCCTTCAAACTGTGGTGCTGGAGAAGACTCCTGAAAGTCCCTTGGACAGCAAGGAGATCAAATCAGTCAATCTTAAAGGAGATCGGCCCTGATTATTGACCAGAAGGACTGATGCTAAAGCTGAAGCTTCAGTATTTTGGTCATTCGATGTGAACAGATGACTAATTGGAAAAGCCCCTGATGCTGGGAAAGATTGAGGGCAGAAGGAGAAGAGGGCGGCAGAGGATGAGATGGCTGGACGGCATCACCGATGCAATGAACACGAACTTGGGCAAACTCCAGGAAATGGTGAGGGACAGGGTGGCCTGGCGAGCTGCAGGGGTCACAAAGAGTCCAGGGGGTCGCAAAGAGTCAGACATGACTGGGAGACTGAACAACAGCAACAACCTTCTAGAAGCCCCATTGCCAAAAGCAATCACATAAGGGGTTAGGGCTGGGTTAGGGCTTATGAATGTGAGGGGGACACAATTCATTCCGTAGCCCCAGTATAGCACCAGATCTAACTATAGCAATGTTTCCAGTAGTTTAGTATTCTGCACCATGCTTCAATTTCTACAACCAACCTTTTCAGAGCATGTACTCTGTACCTGACACAGTGCTAGATTTGAAGTGTCATAAAGATGAATAAAAGAGTCTTCTGCCTATAAACTTACAGTCTAATGGGTGAAATTGGTGTGTACTCCCACAAACATCATAATACCATGTGAGAAGCAAATAGAAATATGCACTAGATAATTGATTGAAAATGTCTCTCTACACTGCATTTCCCATCAGTATATCTTAACTCATAGTATACACATGTTTTACATAGTAGCCATCCAATATTTTCTGCTCTGATCTCTGATATAGCAAGTATTGCCCATTGAGCCACAAGAAACTATATTATGTTTTAGGCAGAGCGTTTTATTCCTGAGCTGCCTTAGGATCTTCTGCTGGGAATTTTGCTTGTTTCTGTGACTGTGGCAAAGGTGATCCTTACGGCATCATTTCTCTTCAATCTTTTTTCTCCCTCAGTGTATGATCACTGTGGTTTGGAATGCTTAGATGATTTAGCATCCTGAAAAAGCTAATTTGCTGCTCCATCAACTGATAGGACTGTTTTTTTAAATTGATTTACAATGTTTCAGAAGTACAGCAAAGTGATTCAGTTTTATATATATATATATATATATATATATATATATATAATATATATAATGCATACACATACACATAGTATAATATATATTCAGTTCAGTTGCTCAGTCGTGTCCAACTCTTTGTGACCCCATGAATCACAGCATGCCAGGCCTCCCTGTCCATCACCAACTCCCGAAGCTTACTCAAACTCATGTCCATCGAATCGGTGATGCTATCCAGCCATCTCATCCTCTGTTGCCCCCTTCTCCTCCTGCCTCCAATCCCTCCCAGCATCAGGGTCATTTCTAATGAGTCAACTCTTCGCATCAGGTGGCCAAAGTACTGGAGTTTCAGCTTCAGCATCAGTCCTTCCAATGGACACCCAGGACTGATCTCATTTAGGATGGACTCGTTGGATCTCCTTGCAGTCCAAGGGACTCTCAAGAGTCTTCTCCAACACCACAGCTCAAAAGCATCAATTCTTCCATGCTCAGCTTTCTTTATAGTCCAGCTCTCACATCCATACATGACTACTGGAAAAACCATACCCTTGACTAGACAGACCTTTGTTGACAAATTAATGTCTCTGCTTTTTAATGTGCTGTCTAGATTGGTCATAACTTTCCTTCCAAGGATTCAATTAAATGTATATTCCTTTCCAGATTCTTTTCCATTATAGGCTATTACAAGATGTTGAATACAGTTCCTTTTGCTATTCAGTAGGTCTTTGTTTTTTTTTTATCTATTTTATAGTAGTGCCTCTGTTAATCCAAAATTGCTAATTTATCTCTTCCTTCTCCTTCCCCTTTGGTAACCATAAGTTCGTTTTCCATATCTGTGAGTCTATTTCTATTTTGTAAATAAGTTTCATTTGCATCATTTTCTTAGATTCCATATGTAAATGATATAATATGATATTTGTCTTTCTCTGATTTACTTCATTTAGTGTGATAATCTCTATGTCCATCTATGTTGCTGCAAATGGAATTTTCATACTTTTTATGACCAAGTAATATCCCATTGAATGAATATATGTACCACATCTCCTTTATTCATTCATCTGTCAATGGGCATTTAGTTTGCTCCTGTGTCTTGGCTATTGTAAATTGTGCTGCTATGAACATTAGGATGCATATATCTTTTTGAATTAGAACTTTGTCTGGATATATGCCTAGGAGTGAAATTACTGGATCATATGATAACTCTATCTTTAGTTTTTAAGGAACCTCCACACTGTTCTTGATAAGACTGTTTTTAATTGGAGCTAAATCACTTGGAACCTCTGAAAAATCCTTTCTTAAAGATTCTGATTTAAAATTAAGCAAGAGTTAAAGTTTGCAATAACTTTATTTTTTTGGGCTCCAAAATCACTGCAGATGGTGATTGCAGCCATGAAATTAAAAGACGCTTACTCCTTGGAAGGAAAGTTATGACCAACCTAGATAGCATATTAAAAAGCAGAGACATTACTTTACCAACAAAGGTCCATCTAGTCAAGGGTATGGTTTTTCCAGTGGTCATGTGTGGATGTGAGAGTTGGACGGGGAAGAAAGCTGAGTGTCGAAGAATTGATACTTTTGAACTGTGGTGTTGGAGAAGACTCTTGAGAGTCCCTTGGACTGCAGGGAGATCCAGTCAGTCCATCCTAAAGGAGGTGTTCATTGGAAGGATTGAGGCTGAAGCTGAAACTCTAGTACTTTGGCCACTTCATGAGAAGAGTTGACTATTAGAAAAGACTCTGATGCTGGAAAGGATTGAAGGTGGGAGGACCACAGAGGATGAGATGGCTGGATGGCATCACCGACTCGATGGGCATGAGTTTGAAAAAGCTCTGGGGGTTGGTGATGGACAGGCAGGCCTGGCATGCTGTGATTTATGGGGTCGTAAAGAGTCAAACACGACTGAGCGACTGAACTGAACTGAACTGAACGTTTGCAATTGTGTCCATCTCAGTTTCAATGTAAAATGAAATTAGCTATATCTGTCCATCAGTGTGGTATGTAATTTGTGTTTGGTCACCCTTTCCTTGGTCATAAATAATTCTGAAATCATTGGTATCAAGAGTAGCCAAAAGACCACAGTTAATACATTTTTGAAACCCTCTTTAAAATATCAATGTCACTATCAGAACTTTTCAAGGTTGTTCTATGGCTAATTTCCCAACTGAGGCTATAAAAGGTCTGGACGCACCCTGATTTTACAAGCATTGAGCCTGACTTTGTCCTACCAGCTTCCTCAGCGCTATTGTAACTGTCAGGGTCTAAAACTGTTTCTATGTGTTTTGCCCTTTATTTATTTTAGCCAGCGGACACACCTTTTCCTTTTTAAACTGGTATGTGGATGGCCTTTCCTTGTAATAACAGTTGACATAATCCTGTTGAGCTGAAAGAAAACAGTACTAAGGAAAACACTGGCTATTTCCAACAGTCTGAGACCTCTGTAAGGAGGAATGCAGGTCTCTACCAGGGCCAGGTGCAGACAGAGCTACCAATGGGTGCAACTAAGAATTTCAGGCAGAATTCTCTCTGCTTGGGAAGTACATCTTTCCCCCTACCCTGGATGGCAAGATAAGTTGGCAGGATGCTGAAAATGAACTATAACAAAATATCAGTTTTTTCAACTGTTGGATTTGCAAATTTTCTAAACAAGCAACAGTAACTGTCACTGGCAAAGACTCAGGGATATGAAAGTGCCCTTCCTTTGGTAGCAGGAATGTGAATTCCTCAACTGTTCTGGCAAATAAACCTGGCAGCAGTTATTTGAATTAAAATGACTATATATTTTATAGCAATTCTAGTGCTTGAATACTACATTACATTAAAAAGTTATACCAGATAAGAGTCTATGTGGACATAATGCTATTTGCAGCATGGTTTGTAGTGTGAACAAGCCATGAACTATCTGAATGCCCATGAGTCGGAAATTGAATAAATCACTGCACACACACACGCACACACACAGTGGAAAATGATATATTAGGATGTATTAATATCCCAAATGGAAGGAAGTTCACAATATACAGTGAAATTAAATAAATCCAATTCAGAGTAAAGTGAGTAATAACCTAATGCTAAATCAAAAAATAGGTTACGTAGTCTTTTTTTCCAGCTGGAACCATGGAAAGTGCAGCAGAAAAGAAAAAGATGGTTTCTGCTGTGTCAGAAACCCTTACAGAAGGGAAGGAATTTTGTAGAGCTGAAGATCAGATGCCTGAAAGAGACGTTTTCCCAAATGCTTTGAAAGGCAAGGATGAATCTTATCTATGAAAGGTAAGCACAATCACAAGGGATATGGGCAGACATACAAGACTGACACATCCAAGAAGGCTACGATGGCAAGATAAGTTGGTAAATTCTTTGTATCTGCAGAACCCATATTGGCATTTGTCATTGGCATCGATAGCCATGGTGTGACCCCAGGGTCTGGAAAGTGTTGTGGCTTCTTAGTCTTCACCATATCTTCAGTGGTACCTTTGTGAAGATCAGCAAGGCTTCAGTTAACATGCTGAGCATTACGGAACCGTATATTGCATGTAAACTGCCCTGACAGATAGCACATTGATTGCTGGCTCTCTTGTTAGATTTGGGACCATCTGCATGGAAGATCTGATTCATGAGATCTATACTGTTGAACAACACTTTCAAGAAGCCAACAACTTCTACTGGCTCTTCAAATTATCTTTTCCACGAGGTGGAAGGAAGAAAAAGGTCATCCACTGTGTAGAAGATAGAGACGCTGGCAACGGAAAAGACCAAATCAACAGGCTTATTAGAAGGATAGACTAAGGTGTGTACCTTGATTATTCTGGAAGTCTAGTCAGTTAATAAATGGTGACTGTTTTCAAACTGAAGTGTAAAACAAAACACCCTCCTTGCTGTCCAAGAAAACACCAGAGCATGTGATTAACGAAAAAGAAAATTGGACAAATATACACCCAGTTCTTCATATTTGTTATCTAAGGGAGATACGGGGGATTTTATTTGTCATTCAGTCATTTATTCATGATATCAACAACCACTTTGGAGAAGAGTATGGAGATTCCTTAAAAAACTAGGAATGAAACTACCATATGATCCAGCAAGCCCACTACTGAGAAAGCCATAATTCAAAAACATGCATGTATGCCAATGTCCACTGCAGCATTATTTACAATAGTCAGGGCATGGAAGCTACTTAGATGTCCATCAATGGATGAATGGATAAAGAAGTTATGGTACATACATACAATTGAGTATTACTCAGCCATAGAAAGGAATTAGTTTGAATCAGTTGAACCGAGGTGGATGAACTTAGAGCCTGCTATACAGAGCAAAATAAGTCAGAAAGAGAAAACAAAATATCATATATTAACACATATATATGGAATCTAGAAAAATGGTACTGATGAGCCTATTTGCAGAGCAGATGTAGAGAAAAACTTATAGACACAATAGGGGAAGGAGAGGGTGAGATAAATTGATAGAGCATCACTGACACATATGTATTACCATGTGAAAAATAATTAGCTAGTGGGAAACTGCTGTATACCAGGGGGAGCTTCTATCAGTGCTCTGTGATGACCTAGGGGAGTGAGATGGGGGGGTGGGAGGGAGGCTCACGAAGGAGAGCGTAGATACACACGTATGGCTGATTCACACTGCTGTACAGCAGAAACAAGCACGGCATTGTAAAGTGATTATCCTCCAGTTAAAAATACAATAAAAAATAAGAAGAAAAAATAATATGTTTTAGTAAATTTCTCTATCTTGCAGTTTTTGGTCTCTCAGATTCAAAAATCTCCTAAATAGAAAAAGTTTATTCATACCATGACCAAAAAGGGAAGACACATAGAGTAAAAGAAAAAAGATGGAATACCATCCTGGTGATGGATGCTGGGTGAGAAGAAGACTGGGCATCTATATGGGAGCCAATTGCATTATTTCCTCCCTCGATGGTAGCAGAGGTCTGCCTCCTACTTATTAAGCACAGAGGTTTGGAGAAGGATGTTGCCTGAGAAGGAAGAGAATGGTTGGACCACCCAAATTGCTTGCAGCTATGACAGCTCCCTCCCTCTTATAGTTAGTTGGCTTTAGGTTGCCCAGTGCAGCTTGCTTCACAGTTGCGTGCCGCTGTGCAGTAATAGAATACCATGCCTCAGGAGAAGCTCTGCTCTTGTCAGTAGCAAGCCCAAGTTCTTAGGGTAGGGAGGATGTGCATGTGTGCTAAGCCGCTTCACTTGTGTCCGACTCTGCAACCCCATGGACTGTAGCCTGCCAGGCTCCTCTGTCCATGGGATTCTCCAGGCAAGAATACTAGAGTGGGTTGCCATTTCCTCCTCCAGGGGATCTTCCCGACTCAGGGATCGAACCCGTGTTGTTTCATGTCTTTTGCCTTGGCAGGTGGATTCTTTACCACTAGCGCCACCTGGGAAGCCCAGGGAGGATGAGGGCAGCATAAAGTTGTTGATGGATGAAGACACATCTCTTTCAGGTATGAGCAAAACACTTCCAGATGAGTAAAGAAATTTGCCCCATATCCACGTTTCCTGCCTCATTCACCTACGGATCTAGGCACCAATTCATGTGTGGATTTGACTGCTCAAAGATTTGCTAGGAAAAGAATATAGTTAGGAAAATATTTGAAGTTATTTACCTTTCTTCTTCTCACTATATGTATCTTTTCCTCTCTCTGTTCCTCCTCATTCAAGCAGATCCTGGGGAAGTGTGAGGCAAGATAATGTTTCTGGCTATTAATTGCCAATGACTCAAATCCAAAGGCAAAATCAGGCAAGATGGCCAGAAAAGGCAAAAAGAAGGAGAATGTATGGATATTGACCAAGTAATTGTCTGGGCCAGCGATATGATGAGAGGGAAAACTTCCAGGCTAGAGAGTGCTTCCCATGGGAATAGGGAAGTGTAGGGAGGATACGAAGGGAGGAGTCTGTGGGAGCAAGGAGATTGGGCCATTGCCTTGTTTCCAACTATGTTAAGAAAGGAGCAGTAAGAGTCCATGAATGAATACTTGGTATCGGGTCAAGTGAAACTAAAAGCATTCATTGCCACATGGCAGACATTTTGGAGTTACAAAAATTGTTGCAATGAATTATGGTTGTGTCTCTGGACAAGAGATTTTCGCAGTTTATATTTCCGAAGTTGACTTTCTGGGTCCTAGCCTTCAAACTTTGCTAGATATTGCAGAAAGCTTTCAGTATTACACCAGTTTGCTCTCTCAATCACTTCATCTTTTTCTTCTTAAATTTAAACAAAACTCCCTACTGTAAAACTTCAAAGCTCATTAATCATCAGTAATTAACACAAGAATTTGAAAGTTCCTGTCTCCCCTACTTTTTCATCACTAGTTGTCGGCAAACTTTAATTTTTTCCAGTGTGATGACATGAAAGGGTACCTTTTAAAAATTTGCATGTTTCTATTAATAGCAAGTTTCAACTTTTTAAAAATGTCTTTATTGGTCATACAGAGGTTCTTGTCTGTGACCTAAAATTTATATTCATTTCTTCACTGGGATTTTTGTCTTTGTCTTATAGAATATTTTTATATATTCTAGATTGCAATTATTTGTCAAATGCCTTATAAATATTTTCCCTTGCTCTAAGTTGCCTTTTAACTTAGTTTGTGATATCTAAAGCATGATATGTATTTCTGTGTACAGATCTGTTGGCTCTGTAGGTAGATTTATTCCTAAGTATTTTATTCTTTTTGTTGCAATGGTAAATGAGAGTCTTAATTTCTCTTCCTCACCTTTCATTATTAGTGTATAAGAAATCAAGAGATTCCTGTGTATTAATTTTGTATCCTGTGAATTTACTAAATTCACTGATTAGCTCTAACAGCTTCCTGGTGGCATCTTTTGGATTTTATATGTACAGTATGATGTCATCTGCAAACAGCAACAGTTTTACTTCTTTGCTAGTTTGGATTTTTAAGTTTCTTTTTCTTCTCTGATTGTGGTGGCTGGGACTTCCAAAACTGGAACAATAGAGAACAAATTTATGGTTACCAAAGGGAAAGTGGGGATGGGATGAATTGGGAGATTGCAATTGACATACGTACACTATTGATATTATGTATAAAGAAGACAACTAATGAGCACCTACTGTATACACAGGGAACTCTACTCAGTGCTCTGTGTGACCTAAATGGGAAGGAAATCCCCCAAAGAGGGGACATATGTACATGCATAACTGATTCACTTTGCTGTATGGTAGAAACTAACATGGTGCTGTAAAGCAACTATACACCAATAAAATTAAAATGAAATAAAGAGTGGTATTTAAAATAACATGTTACCAAACTTACTCACCTTTTAGTTTATACTTAATCGCTTGGTTTTTTGATTCTTATTAGCCTTTGTTTCAGAGCGGTTTAGCTTCAGAGCAAAATTGGGCAGAAGGTACCCAGGTATCCCATTTAGTGCCTGCCCCCATACATGCATAACCTCCTCCATTATCAATACCCACCAGAGTCATACATGCATTACAACTGATGAACCTTTTAATATTTAAAAAAAAACACTTTCCTTTCTTCAATGTTATGAGGTAGTCTCTTATATTTTCTTCTAAAACTTTTGAGGGTTGCTTTTAGCCTTTAAGTCTAATCCATGTGGACTTTCTATTGTATATGGAATGAGGAAGAATTTAATACATTTTACAATTTGTTCCTCAATCACAGGAGGTCATAACTGGCAGATTTACCTGAAGCCACATTGCAAGCTCAAGGTTAGCAAAGCAGTTCATAGCAGGAATCAAGACTGAGCACTGTGGGTAAACCCTTGGGCTCATGAATGAGCCCTGTAAACCAAACAGCAAACCAGCGGTGTTGCCTGAACCAGTGAGTGGGATGACCTCTGTGGAATCCCCGGTACTATGGACACCAGGGATATTCAACTGATTGACGAAGGTTAAAACAGGCCTGACCTCACAACTGGATATCAGGATCTGGATCTAAACAATTAACCAATCAGCAAACATAGCAGCAAATATGGCGGAGCTAACACGGCTAAAGTATCTTCCAACCAAATAGAGACAATCCAGAGAAAGTATTTTCTGGATAATATTTACTCTATGTAATATCACTAATTTATTTAATATATAAGAGTTGGACTGTAAAGAAAGCTGAGTGCCGAAAAATTGATGCTTTTGAATGGTGGTGTTGGAGAAGACTCTTGAGAGTCCCTTGCACTGCAAGGAGATCCAACCAGTCCATCCTAAAGGAGATAAGTCCTGGGTGTTCATTGGAAGGACTGATGCTGAAGCTGAAACTCCAGTACTTTGGCCACCTCATGCGAAGAGTTGACTCGTTGGAAAAGACCCTGATGCTGGGAGGGATTGGGGGCAGGAGGAGAAGGGGACGACAGAGGATGAGATGGTTGGATGGCATCACCGACTTGATGGACATGAGCTTGAGTAAACTCCAAGAGTTGGTGATGGACAGGGAGGCCTGGTGTGGGGTTGCAAAAGTCAGACATGACTGAGCGACTGAACTAAACTGAACTGAAAGTCTTCTTTAAATTCTTAAAAAACCCAATAGAGTGGAGAGAAAAGAAAGATACTATTTTAATTGTTTAGTTGGAAAAAAATAAACTTTATATTTATTTTTCTTCTGCTAAAAGAATAATAAAATAAAATCAAGCATAATAATTAAGCAGAGGCTACAATTTTATCCTATAAGTAAAACAACTGCAAGGAATTTCATGGTAATTTTAGTATTTATACAGCTTTTTAAAGAAAAAAAAGAAAACATTGAATTATAAAAAGCATTTGTACTGGAGCACAAGGAACTATATTCAATATCTTCTAATCTTGTAATAACCTATAATGAAAAAGAATATACATATACATATATACACACATATATGTCTGAATCACTTTGTTGTATATCAGTAATCAGCAAGACATTGTAAGTCAAATACACTTCCGTTTAAAAAAAGTATGTATATTGGTATATGCCTTCTGAAGTAAAATTTCAATGTACATCATCTAAATTATCAGAGTTGAAAAGTATAACCCAGAATCCAGTGTGTAATTTCCAAGAAGAATGTCAGTTTAAGTACTTGAAATACAGCTTGATCTTCGTGATAATAAAAAAAAAAATTCGCTGGGACTATCCCACATGCTTTCTAAATGCCCCAGTTGGCCTAGGTAATTTTTCTTACTCTTCCACAACATATGGCATTCTTTCTATGAATGACATCAATTTGGAAATACCCCGTGGTTTCTGAGTTATAAATGGATAGCTCACTATGAACTCCTGATTATATTATGATTCATACTTTCACTTCTGTTTTTTAAATACTATCATTTTGAAAAAGTGAAAGTGAAACTGTTTCACAGGCAAACAGTTCACTAGGGAGCAGTTCACTAGGGAGGAGAAAAAATATGGTTGAATATAATGATTTACAAAATACTTAAGGTTTATTGTGTAAGAATATGGTGAAAACCATTTCTTAAGGAAGAAAACAATGTAGTTGTGGGCAAAAAATTGCTCTTAGAGAGTGAATCTGGGCATTAACAGTGATATTTATCAGAGTTCTGCTTTACATAGGAGCACTGCTTATGATTTCTTCTGGCCTCTATCCATCTATCTATTTCTTTAAAAACTTCTTTTCTTCATGAAACTGGTTTATGAATCCTATACCTCTAGAACTTGTTCTGCTAACCATTACACTATGGTAGAAAGATGATGATAGCTGGCTAGCCAGCTAGAGAAAGAATGAAAAAAATAAAAGGGGAGGAAGAAAAATAAAGAAGGAAGGAAAGAACCATATGGAAAGTTCCAACATAACTCCAGGCTTGGAAGCCTTTAATGACACCTGAAATTTCCCTGGGGCAGCTGTCACATGTGTTCATTGCAGTGTCTCCTGTACCTTTGCCAGTTCGTGGCATGCAGCAACATTCAACAAATATTTGTCGAATTAATCAACACAGCAGGTTAAAAGCAATTTTTTGTACTTCATGGTTTTCTATTGAAAATCACAAGAAAAAAAAAGGGTTCTGAGGTCTCAGCATTCTAGTAACCAAGAAGTATCAGGAATCTAATGAGATCTTAAGAGATCCTTCAAGTAGCAGAGCATGGTATTAAAAGGTATGCGGTGCATATCTAATGCTAGGTGCCTCTGTTCCTTGTGATTCTTCATTAAACATTATTTGTAGAATGGGAATTCTGCTGGAGATTATAATCCCTTATAAAGGCTAATGTGATTTAAAAAAAAACCTTTTTATTAAGTATAAATTTATCTTCCTGGGCTGTCTGTCACCAAAGGGCTGTTTCTACCAAAGAATTGTGTCTTGTGAGTCAACATGTGTTTTCCTGTAAATGAATTTACTTTTAAATTCACTGTCCCTTTCCCAGACCACTTTTTTTTTCTAGCTACACTGTTTTGATGTTTGTATTTAAAATCTACCAACACCTTTGGCTTAAGGCATTGAAGAATGATCTTATCTAAGAAAGATTGCAACCTTTTGTTTCAAACCATAATTAACATCTTAAAATGGGGTAATTTAACACACCAGTTAGTCAGTCACTCTTTGTATTTCTAAGAAGTTGAAACACAGGAAGGCTATGACTGTATAAGTGTTAAGGAGTGAAAAATGTTTAGAGGATTGTTTAGTAGGAAATATAAAAGTTAACTCCCTCCAAAATTTTTCTAGAAGCCCCCAAACATCATTTAAGATATTAGAACATCCCAATGCCAGTTATACCAATAATGAGCTGAAAATAACCTTGAGAAATGCTGAGAATAGCAGTGGTAGTAAAAAAAAAAAAAAAAAAAAAAAAAAGGTTCCTGCTTTAAGCCATTGCATTTTTTGATAGAAAAAGATGAATCATCAATAGATTATCAGAGCAGAATTGCTATAAAGATAAAATGGATTTAATGAAAAGAATGTCAACAGTAACCTCTTTGAAAATTTGAGAAAGTGAAGAGTGGAAATCATCTCACTGAGACCGAACCATTTATTAAAAAGGGAATAAGACTTTACTTGTAACCTGTTCAGTCAGTTGAGTTGCTCAGTCGTGTCTGACTCTTTGTGACCCCGTGGACTGCAGCATGCAAGGCTTCCCTGTGCATCACCAACTCCCAGAGCTTGCTCAAACTCACGTCCATCGAGTCAGTGATGCCATCCATCCATCTTATCCTCTGTCGTCCCCTTCTCCTCCTGCTTTCAATCTTTCCCAGCATCAGGGTCTTTTCCAGTGAGTCAGTTCTTGCATCAGGTGGCCAAAGTATTGGAGCTTCAGCTTCAGCATCAGTTCTTCCAATGAATATTTAGGACTGATTTCCTTTAAGATTGACTGGTTTTGTTGCAGGAAGGGGGGCCCCTTCCAGGGCCCGAAACTGGGCTCTTGTCTAACACTCAGAAATGAATTGTCTGAGGAGACCCATGTGCTGACAAAGCAAGAGATTTTATTGGGAAAGGGCACCCGGGTGGAGAGCAGTAGGGGAAGGGAACCCAGGAGAACTGCTCTGCCATGTGGCTGGCTGTCTTGGGCTTTATGGTGATGGAATTAGTTTCCGGGCTGTCTTTAGCCAATCATTCTAACTCAAGAGTCCTTCCTGGTGGTGCACGCCTTGTTCAGCCAAGATGGATGCTAGAGAGAAGGATTCTGGGAGGTGGTAGTACCTGTGGTGTCTCCTTCTGACCTTTCCCGAATTCTTCTGGTTGGTGGAGGCTTATTAGTACCGTGTTCCTTACCAGGACATCCTGTTGTAAAACAACTTATGCAAATAGTTACTATGGTGCCTGGCCAGGGGGGAAGGTTTCAATCAGTGTTCGTCCCCTAACAGTTTGATCTCCTTGCAGTCCAAGGGGCTCTCAAGAGTCTTCTGCAACACCACTTAAAGAGATAGGAATATCAGACCACCTGACCTGCCTCCTGAGAAATCTGAACGCAGGTCAGGAAGCAACAGTTAGAACTGGACATGGAACAACAGACTGGCTCCAAATCAGGTGTATATTGCCACCTTACTTATTTAACTTATATGTAGAGTATGTTACGTGAAATGCCAGGCTGGATGAAGCACAAACTGAAATCAAGATCGCCAGGAGAAACAACACTAACCTCAGATATGCAGATGACACCACCCTAATGGCAGAAAGCAAAGAAGAACTAAAGAGTTTCTTGATGAAAGTGAAAGAGGAGAGTGAAAAAGTTGGGTTAAAGCTCAACATACAGAAAACAAAGATCATGGCTTCTGGTTCCATCACTTCATGGCAAATAGATGGGGAAACAATGGAAACAGTGACAGACTATTTTCTTGGGCTCCAAAATCACTGCAGATGGTGACTGCAGCCATGAAATTAAAAGACAGTTGCTCCTTGGAAGAAAAGCTATGACCAAACTAGACAGCATATTAAAAAGCAGAGAATTTACTTTGCCAACAAACGTTCGTCTAGTCAAAGACATGGTTTTTCCAGTAGTCATGTATGGATGTGAGAGTTGGACTATAAAGAAAGTTGAGCACCAAAGAATTGATGCTTTTGAACTGTGGTGTTCAAAACTGTGGTATAACCTGTTAAATATTTTTAAAAGAAGGAATAATTTATATAAAAAAGGGAATTGGTCAGTCTGGCATATGAAAGAACAAAACAAATAATCTATGAAGTACATTTTGGCAGAGAATTCTAGAGCAATTTATTCCTGAGATTTGTCCTTTCTAGTGCTGGTCCTTGAAATTGTAGCATTAGTTATTCTTTGATTGATGCCATTGAACATTTTGTTTAAATCAACCCCCACTTATTCTGAATTCATATTTAAGTAAGTAATATTTTGATTACAATTTGATTTCTGATATAAATTTACAAGGAAGGAATGCTTTGGCTAGAGGAGCCTCTGGCAGTTATATGCTACAATTGATAAGAGATTCCGCCCCCCCCCCACCCCCGGTTTGTACAGAACTCTCTAGAATGTAGTTTGTATGAGTCACAAGTCCCAACTCTGACCAAGTCTGAGATTCCTGAGGAAATGGAATTTTTAAACAGACAATGCTGAGCAACTGATTGGGCTTCAGTGGTCTCCCCAAGGCTGTTGCCACTTTGATGAGGTCTTCTTATTTCTTATGGGGACAGTGTGAGAGACTACCTGGTAAAATGCATGGCATAGAGTGGTGCACCACCTACACGAGGAAGAGGGAAAAAAACAGTGTACTGAGAAGAAGCACATCAAGGAGGAGAAAAGAAAGCATTTAGCATTCTTGCTCAAGGAATGCTTTATTGACATATTAAGCTCCAACATATGCAATTGTTGCATATTGTACTTGGCCAGTAGCATATTGGGCACCTACTGACCTGGGGAGTTCCTCTTTCAGTATCCTATCATTTTGCCTTCTCATACTGTTCATGGGGTTCTCAAGGCAAGAATCCTGAAGTGGTTTGCCATTCCCTTCTCCAGTGGACCACATTCTGTCAGACCTGTCCACCATGACCCGTCCGTCTTGGGTGGCCCCACAAGTCATGGCTTATTTTCATTGAGTTAGACACGACTGTGGTCCTGTGATCAGATTGGCCAGTTTTCTGTGACTATGGTTTCAGTGTGTCTGCCCTCTGATGCCCTCTCGCAACACCTACCGTCTTACTTGGGTTTCTCTTACTTTGGACGTGGGGTGTCTCTTCACGGTTGCTCCAGCAAAGCGCAACTGCTGCTCCTTACCTTGGATGGGGGGTATCTTCTCACTGCCGCCCCTCCTGACCTTGAAAGTGGAGTAGTTCCTCTTGGCCCTCCTGCGCCCACGCAGCAGCCGCTCCTTGGAGGTGAGGTTGCTCCTCTCGGCCCTAGGTCAGTAGGTGCCCAATATGCTACTGGAGATCAGTGGAGAAATAACTCCAGAAAGAATGAAGGGATGGAGCCAAAGCAAAACAATACCCAGTTGTGGTTGTGACTGGTGATAGAAGCAAGGTCCAATGCTGTAAAGAGCAAAATGGCATAGGAACCTGGAATGTAAGGTCCATGAATCAAGGCAAATTGGAAGTGGTCAACAGGAGATAGCAAGAGTGAATGTCGACATTCTAGGAATCAGCAAACTAAAATGGACTGGAATGGGTGAATTTAACTCAGATGACCATTATATCTATTACTGTGGGCAGGAATTCCTTAGAAGAAATGGAGTAGCCATCATGGTCAACAAAACAGTCCGAAATGCAGTACTTGGATGCAATCTCAAAAATGACAGAATGATCTCTGTTCGTTTCCAAGGCAAACCATTCAATATCACAGTAATCCAAGCCTATGCACCATCCAGTAATGCTGAAGAAGCTGAAGTTGAATGGTTCTATGAAGACCTACAAGACCTTTTAGAACTAACACCCCAAAAAGATGTCCTTTTCATTATAGGGGACTGGAATGCAAAAGTAGGAAGTCAAGAAACACCTGGAGTAACAGGCAAATTTGACCTTGGAGTACAGAATGAAGCAGGGCAAAGGCTAATAGAGTTTTGCCAAGAGAACGCACTGCTCATAGCAAATACCCTCTTCCAAAAACACAAGAGAAGACTCTACACATGGACATCACCAGATGGGCAATGCCAAAATCAGATTGATTATATTCTTTGCAGCCAAAGATGGAGAAGCTCTATACAGTCAGCAAAAACAAGACTGGGAGCTGACTGTGGCTCAGATCATGAACTCCTTATTGCCAAATTCAGACTTAAACTGAAGAAAGTAGGGAAAACCATTAGACCATTCAGGTATGACCTAAATAAAATCCCTTATGACTATACAGTGCAAGTGAGAAATAGATTTAAGGGACTAGATCTGATAGAGAGCCTGATGAACTATGCATGGAGGTTCATGACATTGTACAGGAGAGAGGGATCAAGACCATCCCCATGGAAAAAAAAATGCAAAAAGGCAAAATGACTGTCTGAGGAGGCCTTACAAATAGCTATGAAAAGAAGAGAAGTGAAAAGCAAAGGAGAAAAGGAAAGATATTCCCATTTGAATGCAGAGTTTCAACGAATAGCCAGGAGAGATAAGAAAGCCTTCTTCAGCGATCAATGCAAGGAAATAGAGGAAAACAACAGAATGGGAAAGACTAGAGATCTCTTCAAGAAAATTAGAGATACCAAGGGAACATTTCATGCAAAGATGGGTTCGATAAAGGACAGAAATGGTATGGACCTAACAGGAGCAGAAGATATTAAGAAGAGGTGGCAAGAATACACAGATGAACTGTACAAAAAAGATCTTCACGACCCAGATAATCACAATGATGTGATCACTCACCGAAAGCCAGACATCCTGGAATGGGAAGTTGAGTGGGCCTTAGAAAGCATTACTATGAACAAATCTAGTGGATGTGATGGAATTCCAGTTGAGCTATTTCAAATCCTGAAAGATGATGCTGTGAAAGTGCTGCACTCAATACGGAAATGCTGCAAATATGGAAAACTCAGCAGTGGCCACAGGAGTGGAAAATGTCAGTTTTCATTCCAATCCCAAAGAAAGGCAATGCCAAAGAATGCTCAAACTACCACACAATTGCACTCATCTCACACGCTAGTAAAGTAATACTCAAAATTCTCCAAGCCAAGCTTCAGCAATACGTGAACCGTGTACTTCCAGATGTTCAAGCTGGTTTTAGAAAAGGCAGAGGAACCAGAGATCAATTTGCCAATATCTGCCGGATCATCGAAAAAGCAAGAGAATTCCAGAAAAACATCTATTTCTGCTTTATTGACTATGACAAAGACTTCCACTGTGTGGATTACAATAAACTGTGGAAAATTCTGAAAGAGATGGGAATCCCAGACCACCTGACCTGCCTCTTGAGAAACCTGTATGCAGGTCAGGAAGCAACAGTTAGAACTGGACATGGGAACAGCATACTGGTTCCAAATAGGAAAAGGAGCCCGTCAAGGCTGTATATTGTCACCCTGCTTATTTAACTTCTATGCAGAGTACATCATGAGAAACGCTGGTCTGGAGGAAGCACAAGCTGGAATCAAGATTGTCGGGAGAAATATCAAAACCTCAGATATGCAGATGACACCACCCTTATGGCAGAAAGTGAAGAGGAACTAAAAATCCTCTTGATGAAAGTGAAAGAGGAGAGTGAAAAAGCTGGCTTAAAGCTTAACATTCAGAAAACTGAGATTTTGGCATCTGGTTCCATCAGCTCATGGGAGATAGATGGGGAGACAGTGGAAACAGTGTCAGACTTTATTTTGGGGGGCTCCAAAATCACTGCAGATGGTGACTGCAGCCATGAAATTAAAAGACGCTTACTCCTTGGAAGGAAAGTTATGACCAACCTAGATAGCATATTAAATAGCAGACACATTACTTTGCCAACAAAGGTCCATTGAGTCAAGGCTATGGTTTTTCCAGTGGTCATGTATGGATGTGAGAGTTGGACTGTGAAGAAAGCTGGGTGCCAAAAAATTGATGCTTTTAAACTATGATGTTGGAGAAGACTCTTGAGAGTCCCTTGGACTGCAAGGAGATCCAACCAGTCCATCCTAAAGGAGATCAGTCTTGGGTGTTCATTGGAAGGACTGATGCTGAAGCTGGAACTCCAATACTTTGGCCACATCATGCGAAGAGTTGACTCATTGGAAAAGACCCTGATGCTGGGAGGGTTTGGGGGCAGGAGGAGAAGGGAACGACAGAGGATGAGATGGCTGGATAGCATCAGCAACTCGATGGGCATGAGTTTGAGTAAACTCCGGGAGTTTGTGATGGACAAGGAGGCCTGGTGTCCTGCAATTCATGGGGTCACAGAGTCGGACACGACTGAGTGACTGAACCGTTCTGAAATGTACCTGGCCAGGTGTGATGCTTGATTACATTTATTGGCTTAATTGGGTCATGGGGTGCCCAGACACTTGGTCAAACATTATTGATGATGATGATGATGTCAGTGATGGTGTTTTTTGATGAGACTGGCATTTGAATTGGTAGACTGAGAGAAGCAGATTGCCTCCAGCCATGTGGATGGGCCTCATCCAATCCCTTGAAGGCCTGGATAGAACAAAAGACTGAACCTCCTGCATGAGAGTAAAAACCTTCTTCCTGCCTGCCTTTGAGCTGAGGATGAGGTTTTGTTTGTTTGTTTGTTTTGCCTGCGTTCAGACTCTTACTGGAACAATGGGTCTTCTTGGATCTTCCTGCTGGTATTCAGACTGGAATCACACCATCAGTTCTCCTGAGTTTCCAGCTTGCTGACTGAAGATCTTGGGACTTGTCAGCCTTCATAATCATGTGAGCTTCTTCCTTATAATTAATCTCTTTCTCCACCTATGCACTTATTTGTTCTGTGTCTAGAGAACCCTGACTAAATACATTAGGTGTCTTCATGAAATGGCAGTCACAAGAACATTTTACTGTTATAAATGAGTTAGGTCCTTAATACACTCACTGGCAGAGGAAAAATGTTTTCAGCTACCCTAAATTTTTTTCTGTGACTCAGTCTGAATGTGTTTCCTATTTTCTTGTTTTTAATGAAGATGCATCCAATCTCATTAACAGTTGTCAGATCTGTCCTCAGTAATGAAAATTATATGAAATAATGAACTTAAAAGCCTGGAGTCCTCTTATGTCAGAGATGTCTGTGGTTCACCTCACCTGGCGGGTTTAATTTGTGATGTTGCCACATTTGCTTTAGATTAGTAGATGCTCCATGCTCAGTTGTGTGTTCAGTTGTTTAGTCCTGTCAAAACTCTTTGTGACCCTGTAGACTCTAGCCCACAAGGCTTCTCTGTCCATGGGGTTTCCAAGGCAAGAATACTGGAGTGGGTTGCCATTTCCTCCTCCAGGGGATCTTCCCAGCCCAGGGATTGAACCCGCACGTCTTGTGTCTCCTGCATTGTTGGGCGGATTCTTTACCACTAGTGCCACCTGGGAAGCCCAGCTTAATAGATTCTTCTCTCAAATCCCCAAACTTAAGCTTGACTCATCTCTCCACTACAATGTCAGCAGTTCCACAACTTGCAAGTCCTGCAAAAGTGTTTTCTAAGGCATGTATTAAAAGAAAATATAAATCAACAAATGGATATACTCACCATGACAACAAAAAGTCGTGCATTAATTCCACAAGCATTTATTGGGCATGTACCAATGTACCTGACTGGAGAAACAAATATGAAACACACACAGACACTTTTATTAAAGAAGGAAGTCAGGAAAACAGATTAAAGATTAGGAGGAAAAGGAAAGTGCCTGATGTTTATGGGGATTCTATGGTTTACTAGGCAATCTGTTAAAGACGTTATGATGGATCTTCATAACAGCTGTCTTAGATATGTACTAATCCCTCACTTATGTATGAAGACACCTAGGCTCAGAGAGGCTCTACAGTTAGAATAGATATTATAGCTAGCATTCACTGAGCTTTGCTGACAGAGTGGAGTTCAAACTTGTGTCTATGGCTTCACACACATTCTGCTTTCTATTATGCTGCACGTTGTTGTCTTGTTATAGCCCCACACTGTGTGATATGACAGCCACTAGCTACATATAGCCAGTGGCTATTGGGCACTTGAAACGTGGTCAGTTCAAATTGAGATGTACTATAAGCATAGGATACAATCCAGATTTTGAAGACTTAGAATGAAAAAGAATGTAAAACATCTTGGTAATAATTTTTATATTGATTACTTGTAGATTATATTGATTATTTTTAAATTGCTTATATTGATTATTTGTAAATAAATATATTATTTATATTATATTACAGATTATTTAAATTATATAATAATTTAAAATTATTACAATAATTTTATATTGATTATTATTTTAATATATGAGGATACATTTATTGATTATTGATTTATTGATTATTTGTATTAATTACATTGATTATTTGTGCTAATTATTGTTAATTATTTATATTATTATTATACTATGGATATACTGATGTATTTGATGTAGTTTTTTCCAGAGAAACAGAACTCATAGTACTTATCTATCTATCATCTATTTATCTATCTGTCATGTATCTTCTATTTTTCGTCTATCTATATGACAGAGAAAGCAGAGATAGAGAATGAGAGAGATATAAAGAGGGGAGAGAGAGGAATTTATTTTAAGGAATTGGCTTATATGCTTGTGTGTGTGTGAGTTGCTTTGTTGTGTCTGACTCTTTACGACCCAATGGACTGTTGTCTACCAGGTTCCTCCATCTGTGGAACTTTCCAGGCAAGAGTACTGGAGTGGGTTGGCACTGGGACTGGCAAGACTGAAATCTACAAAGCAGGCAGGCAGTCTGGAGATTCAGATAATCAGTGCACAATTTCACTCATCTCACACGCTAGTAAAGTAATGCTTAAAATTCTCCAAGCCAGGCTTCAGCAATACGTGAACCGTGAACTTCCAGATGTTCAAGCTGGTTTTAGAAAAGGCAGAGGAACCAGAGATCAAGTTGCCAACATCTGCTGGATCATTCAAAAAGCAAGAGTGTTTCAGAAAAACATCTATTTCTGTTTTATTGACTATGATAAAGCCTTTGACTGTGTGGATCACAATAAACTGTGGAAAATTCTGAAAGAGATGGGCATGCCAGACCGCCTGACCTGCCTCTTGAGAAACCTGTATGCAGGTCAGGAAGCAACAGTTAGAACTGAACATGGAACAATAGACTGGTTCCAATAGGAAAAGGAGTCCGTCAAGGCTGAATTGTCATCCTGCTTATTTAACTTCTACGCAGAGTACATCATAAGAAATGCTGGGCTGGAGGAAACATAAGCTGGAATCAAGATTGCGGGGAGAAATATCAAAACCTCAGATATGCAGATGACACCACCATTATGGCAGAAAGTGAAGAAGAACTAAAGAGTCTCTTGATGAAAGTTAAAGAGGAGAGTGAAAAATTTGGCTTAAAGCTCAACATTCAGAAAACTAAGATCATGGCATCCGGTCCCATCACTTCATGGGAAATAGATGGGGAGACAGTGGAAACAGTGTCAGACTTTATTTTGGGGGGCTCCAAAATCACTGCAGATAGTGATTGCAGTCTTGAAATTAAAAGACACTTACTCCTTGGAAGGAAAGTTATGACCAACCTAGACAGCATATTAAAAAGCAGAGACATTACTTTGCCAACAAAGGTCCGTCTGGTCAAGGCTATGGTTTTTCCAGTGGTCATGTATGGATGTGAAAGTTGGACTATAAAGAAAGCTGAGCACCAAAGAATTGATGCTTTTGAGCTGTAGTGTTGGAGAAGACTCTTGTGAGTCCCTTGGGCTGCAAGGAGATCCAACCAGCCCATCCTAAAGGAGATCAGTCCTGTGTGTTCATTGGAAGGACTGATGTTGTATCTAAAACTCCAGTATTTTGGCCACCTGATATGAAGAGCTGACTCATTTGAAAAGACCCTGATGCTAGGAAACATTGAGGGCTGGAGGAGAAGGGGACAACAGAGGATGAAATGGTTGGATGGCAACACCGACACAATGGACATGGGTTTGGGTGGACTCCGGTAGTTGGTGATGGACAGGGAGGTCTGGCTTGCTGCAGTTCATGGGGTTACAAAGAGTCGGACACGACTGAGTGACTGAACCGAACTGAACTTCTTAAAATTTGGAGGCTTTCCTGGTGGCTCAGTAAAGAATCTGCCCGCAATGTGGGAGACCAGGGTTTGATCCCTGGAGAAGATCTCCTGGAGAAGGGAATGGCAAACCACTCCAGTATTCTTGCTTGGAGAATTCCATGGACAGAAGCCTGGTGAACTACAGTCCATGGGGTTGCAAAGAGTAGGACATGATTGAGTGATTATTGCCCCTCCCCCAGAGGCTCGTTGGTTAAGTTGGCAGTCCCTTTTCGTATCAGGCTTCTCTTCATTTGGCTACACGGATCTTTTGCCCTCTCTTTTTCCCAATGATATGCCTTCTGGTCATAAGACATATTCCTCTGCCTGCACCACCCCCATGTTCTTAGAGCATTATTCTCCTTCAAATAAATTACCTTAATTATGATTTATTCATGGGATCCTTTGGTTATTATCACTATGCCCTACTAGATCATAAGTACTCAAAAGTCCAAAAGGGACTCTGTCTTTCTTTTCCCTCCTATTGTATCTCTGCCCTAACAGAGGAGAATAAATAATTAAGTATATGTGCTTTTATTTATTTATTTATTTTTTGGTTTTCTTCATTTATTAATTAACTTTTTGGAGGGAACAGTTTTATTTATTTATTTATTTTGAAATACAGTTGATTTGCAATGTTCAGGTATACAGCAAAGTGATTCAGTTTTTAAAATATGTATGTATTTGTATACCTTTCTATTTCTATTATATATATATTTGCTGTTGTTCAGTTGCTAAGTCGTGTCTGACTCTTTGTGACCCTATGGACTGCAGTGTGTCAGGCTTTCCTGTCCTTCACTATCTCCCTGAGTTTGCATAAATTCATGTCCATTGAGTCGATGATGCTATCTAACCATCTCATCCTCTGTCACCCTCTTCTCCTTTTGCCTTCAATCTTTCCCATCATTAGGGTATTTTCCAATGAGTCAGCTCTTTGCATCACATGGCCAAAGTTTTGGAACTTCATCTTCAGCATCAGTCCTTCCAATGAATATTTAGGGTTGGTTTCCTTTAGAATTGACTGGTTTGATCTCTTTGCTCTCCAAGGGACTCTCTAGAGTCTTCTCCACCACCACAGTTTGAAAGCATCAATTCTTTGGTGCTTAGCCTTCTTTATGGTACAACTCTCACATCTGTACATGACATATATACATATATCTTATATATGTATACTTATACATATATATATCTTTTCAGATTCTTTCCCATTATATGTTATTAAAAGATATTGAATGTAATTTCCTGTGCTATACAGTAGGTCTTTGCTTTATGCTTTATCTATTTTATATATAGTAATGTGTATCTGTTAATATCAGATTCCTCATTTATTCCCCCCTCACTTACCCATTTCCCCTTTGGTGATCATAGTTTGTTTTCTAAGAACATGAATTTTTGTTTTGGAAAAATAAACTGACTAGTTTTTAATGAAAAGTAATTAAGAGAAAATAACCTTTGATGGTCCCATAATCAGGAACTCTGGATTTTTTTGATTAGGTGGAAGAAAAATATGAACTCGGAAAACTGAGGAAATCCTTATTAATGAATAGAAGGATTATTCCAGATATTCTGCAAGAAAAACAAATATATTGAAGTGAAAAGCAGGATGATTTAATTTAAGGAGATCAAAGCAGTCAATCCTGAAGGAAATCAACTCTGAATAGTCACTGGAAGGACTGATGCTGAAGTTGAAGCTCCAGTATTTTGGCCATCTGATGCCAATAGCTGACTCATTGGAAAAGACCCTGAAGCTGGGAAAGATTGAGGGCAGGAGGAGAAGGGGACGACAGAGGATGAGATAGTTGGATGGCATCACTGATTCAGTGGACATAAATTTGGACAAACTCCGGGAGATAGTGAGGGGCAGGGAGGCCTGGCATGCTGCAGTCCATGGGGTAGCAAAGAGAGAGACACAACTGGGTGACTGAACAACAACAACAAAATAAATACATTGACACAATTTTACCATCTCTAGTAGCAATAATCAGAATGATTTGTCAGTTATATATTTTTTATTAAGTTGGATCACATAAAATTGATGATGTTTGATCTTTTTTGACCATAAAACAGCATATTCTTATGACTCAATTCCCTGTCTCTCCTCTGTGATCCAGGAAAAACTTTATTTCCCATCAACCCATTTACAAGAGTTCAACTTTGACTGACTTCGTTGACTAGAATGTTGCCAATTCTTTTTTCTTCTTCATTACCATGTGAACACCCATCTTGCATCCAGAATCTATGGACTAGTTAGAGGGAATCTGCTATTTGATCAAGGGTAATGAGGCCCCATGTAGCAAAAAGGATGGAGGAGCTCATGAAACACCAAAGACCTACTGTACTTTTGATTTCTTTTTAAAGAAAATGGCCTAAGGCAGTATCTTCCTGCAAATTTTGATATGACTCATGGCAATTACTCATGTTGAATGAAAACCATTGCTTCATTGGTTTAGACTAGGGATCAGGAGGTAAAGTCTATTTTAGAGAGAAGGAGGTGAGAAATCATGTTGACCAAGAGAGATGACCTCAATTTCTGAGTGTTCATCTCCTGATCTGTCTCTAAGAGGCCCTGCTATACTTTATATCTTACCTATGAATATCCATGAAAATTTCCTTTTGTAGCCTTACAACAAAACTCCTATTATTTGCCTCTGTTAGAGAAAATGCTTTCCCTCATCACCAAATAATCACTGGCCAAGACAAGAATTAAATGGGATGACATATGTGAGCTCTTTTTCTTTTCTTCTGTGAACTATTATGAAGGCCAACTATTTTTAAAAAGAAATATTCTTTCTCTTGGGAAATTTGGCTTTCAGAATGGAAATTTATTTCATGTTGGCCAATTAGATAGTGAAAAACCAGTAGCCAAGCAAAGGAAGATGTGACTTCAGTGGAATATGAAATGTATGTTATTAGCTGGGTTTTTATCTTAGACAATCGGCATAAATGTACGAGCAAATATCATTTATTTCCAATCCAGAGGACTTTAGAAGGATTTTCCCTTGTCCCTTCAGAAGGGATTAGTCCGAGCTCCTGGTATTTAAGTATAGCCAGAGAGATTACCTCTGACCACACTACAAGATTTAGTGATACAGCCAGAAAATCAATTGGCTTAGACCTTAGGTCTCATTCCTTATGAAAAGATTTCATCCCTGTAGTTGTATGAACAAGTGTCTTTAGAAAAATTGTTTGCTAAGGCATAGAGAAACACATTGGAGAATATAATAAATGCATTTTATTTATTTTGCAAGTCTTTTAATTGGCCTTCAGAGGGGGTTATTCAAAGATTGAGCTGAACTCAAAAGGTAAATATTTGAAACCAGAAAACTCTTTTTTTTTTTTTTTTTAACAAAAAGATCATTTTATTTTTTATCTTTGGCTTTGTTGGATCTTTGGTGCTACGTGGGCTTTTCTGTAGTCACACTGTGCAGCTTCTCATTGTGGTGGCTTTCCTTGTGTGGAGCATGGGCTCTAGGCACTTGGACTTCAGTAGTTACAACACATAGGCTCAGTAGTTGCAGATCCCAGTTGTGGTGCATGGTATTGATTGCTCCGTGGCCCGTGGGATCTTCCCAGCTCAGGGATGGAACCTGTATCTCCTGCATTGGCAGGCAGATTCATTGCCACTGAGCCCCTACGGAAGCCCTCATCTTTCTTTTTAATAGACATACGTGTGTCTTAGTTGCTCAGTTGTGTCCAACTCTTTCCAACCACATGGACAGTAGCCCACCAGACTTCCTTGTCCATGGAATTCTCCAGGCAAGAATACTGGAGTGGGTTGCCATTTCCTTCTCCAGGGGATCTCCTGCACTGCAAGCAGATATATGTATATGTATAACTAAGTCACTTTGTAGCACACCTGAAACTAGCACTGTAAGTCAACTATACGCCTATAAAAAAATCAAAAATAAAAGGGAAGAATCATCTTCCTTTTCTTTATTTCAGAAAATCAATTCTTCATAGCTCTCTAAGATCTGGCCTTATCTTTGGATAAGAAAATCTCCGGTTGACCTACAGTTCCTTTTATAATGTTTATTCAGTAGATTTAGAGCAAATATCTTCATCTTCTCATGTGTTATCAGTAGGATATAAAGCCATCTGGGGACTTTCCCAAGAGTAAATGATGAGAGTAGAGGTCACATCAGAAGCCTATAAGAAGATAATATGCCCCAATGACAGTCTCTCTGAACTGGGAGCAAAGATTGGATATGAGGGATTATGTTTCTTATTCCTGACAAGTAATGCGTCGCAAACAATGGGATGTCGATTTTATGGTGATTACAGAGGGATTGAGCTTGGAGGGAACTTTTTATTATGAGATAAAAGCACAAATCCTCATGAAAGCATCTTCCTTAAAGCCCGCTTGAGATTTTGTCTAGCCTTTCATCAATGCCTGCAATCATTCAGTCACTATAGGATCAATAAGAGTGTATCAAAATACTGAAGGCTCTATTAATTCTGTTGCTTGCATTGCTTCAAGATTTCATTGACCACTGCTTTCAACCAGGGGGCATTCCATAGCAAATGTCTGTACCCTTTAAATATCTACTATGTACCAGTTACTAATTGGGCAAGATGATGTCATTCTATCAAATTTAAGACAGTATACCAAAGCCTATGCACTATTTTGTTTTTATCTTAAAAGAAACCCTAAAAAAGATATTGTTGAAACATACTTTACAGAGACTGGAGTTTAAAGAAGTGAGCCTGGTTGCCCTTGTTCTATACACATGCACACAATTATTAAGTAAGTGGAGGCTTCAGGGTTCAAATCCAAGTTTATTTTGTTATGAATCTGGTGTTCTTAACTAATATGCCTACTGCCTCCAAGTTTTGTTTTTTTTTTTGTGCCTGCAGGGTGAAACTGTGGGTAATCATGTGTTAAATCCATTTTACCTGTTACCTGCCTTTACTAGTCAAGGTCATTTTGATTGTTGCCACAAAAGATTTGCATATCCTTCAGGTTGCAGGTAGCTGAAACAATAAGATGTCTGCTTAAACCATAAGTTGTTTTCCAGAAACAGCTGCGTCTAGTTTGAGTTGAGCTGGTGAATACTGGATGGGGCCACCAACCCTGCAACTTGGCATGTGCAGATGCACGGTTTTGAATGTGGAGGTCTGTAGCTTAGTTATGCCTGCACGGGACACACGACCATGGCACCTTCCTCTAATCACCTTTTTCTGTGCTCCGTGTTCTCCCCACTCCTCAAGACCACCTTGCCTCCTCAGGCCACCTTCCTTCTTCACTCTTTATCCCACCAATACCCCAAGCCCTTTGCCTTTAGGGAAGTGAATCTGAGCTTTTTCTCCTGTTTCCATGCTTGGCTGCCTTTCAAATAGACCCTGTCTTTGCCGCACACCTCCGAGTCTCAGCATTTTGGCTTGCAGTGCGTCAGGCAAGAAGAACTTAGTTTGATAACAAAGGGACTAAAATTCTAGTCATAGAGGTAAACTTGTTATTAGTTGCTCAAGTAGATTATGGTGGAAAAAAGCACAGACACTAATATGGGGGAGATGAACAAGCCTGATGGATGGGATAAGACATGGTACCCTGCAGAAACTGGTCATGCTAAGTGAGTCAGTCAGTAGTGATGGAAGAAAACCACATTTCAGGCACTGGGAGGGGCATGTGCACATACTGGAAATGACATGTTATTTTGTGTAGTTGGCACCCATAGCAGAAACTGAGGAATGATCTTGGTTGGGTAGAGGCACCCTTAAAAGGTTGAATTCTACCCATAAATTAATAGGAAGATTGAGGATTTTATGAATAAGAATAACACAGTCAGATATGAAATTAAAAAAAATTATCACTTTAGATGGGCTTCCCAGGTGGCACTTGTGTTAAAGAACCCACCTGCCAATGCAGGAGACACAAGAGACATGGGTTTGATCCCTGGGTTGGGAAGATCCCCTGGAGAAGGGCATGGCAACCCACTGCAATATTCTTGGCTGGAGAATCCCATGGGCAGGGGAGCCTGGTGGTTACAGTCCATAGGGTCCCAAAGAGTTGGACATGACTGAAGTGACTTAGCACACACATGGAGACTAGATTTGAAGTGATAAGGATTGGAGGAGGTAGGAAAACCAGATTTTGCTGTTGAAAACTAAGTTATGGAAGAAGAGATGAGTTCCCAAATATGATAGTCATGATGTGGATGAAGAGGAAGAGAAGATCTGAGAGATGTTGGGAATAGGATTTATTGAATTTGGTGACTGGATTAAATGTGAAGAGGAGACGAACAAAGAAGAAAACTTCAAAGGTGATTGCTAGTTTTCTGTATTGGTTGGCAGTTTCATCAAAGGAGCGGCCACATAAGAGGAACAGGTTATTAGGAAAATGATGGGGTACTTTCTACAGGACACACACATGGGAGGTTGAGAGTTGTACCAACGGATCTGAAGCTCAACAGAGAGGTCCAAGCTAAAGATACACTCCTGGAACTCATAAGCATAAAGGTGATAGTTCAAGTCCTTACAGAGAATGAAATCTGTTAGTGACAGTGTGAAGAAGGAGAAAGAAAAGGAGTAGTAGAGGAAGCTCCAACATTTAGAAGATGGGAAGAAGAAGAGCCAATGAGAAGAGAAAAGAAGGAAAAACCAGGTAAGTGGAAAATAATCCAGGGTTGGCCATACCTGGTAAAACAAAAGGAGGTGAGGACTTCCAAAAAAAGTATCTGTGTGGAACTGCTTCAAATTCTATAGGGAAGTGAGAAAAGATTGAAAAGCACCCTTTGAATTTAGCAATAGGATGATGATTGAGATATTCTCTTTAGCTTAATGACAACTTTTGTTGTTCACTTTCCTCTCTAGGAAAGAACTTCAGGAGGTTAGAGATGGCTGTGGAGAGAGATCTAAGCTTGGGGTTTGCACAGTTCTCCAATATCCATACAGATGTTGCATGGTAGACAAGTATTTCTTTTGGCTCCTTAAAGTAAGATTATTGAAATCAGCCTTATATAATTTTTCAATGGATGCACCCTGCCCATGGAAATCAAAGGACTGCTCCTTAAAAGGAGATTGTTCCAGGAAAAAGGGTTTCTTCTTCTCCACCTCAGAGTCTCTCTGAGTATTATCTATGTAGCAAACATTGGATGAAGAATCTGTATTTTCAATATCAGAAGTTGTGGGCATCCAAATTATGTGTTTGTAGATTCATTTTCAGAATAAAACTTCTACCAATTCTACTGACTGAGAACTGTGCTTTGTGACACCAGGCAATTAATCAGAAATAAGAATTTCAATGGTTAAGCTGGAAGTCAGGTAAGCTTGTGTGTGAATACTGCCTCATACTTTTTGGGTGATCTTAGGCAAGTTACTAAACTTTTAGTTTCAATTTCCTCATAGGTGAAGTGGGAATGATATCTACCTCGTAAGGTTTTTATAAATATTTAAAGAGATAATGTAGATCCCTTTGCACATCATTGGGGGCTTCCCTTATGGCTCAGCTGGTAAAGAATCCACTCACAATGTAGGAGACCTGGGTTCGATCCCTGGGTTGGGAAGATCCCCTGGAGAAGGGAAAGGCTATCCACTCCAGTACTCTGGCCTGAAAATTCCATGAACCGTATAGTCCATGGGGTCCATAGGGTCACAAAGAGTTGGACACGAATGACACTTTCACTTGCACATCACCACTGCTCAGTAAATGTTAACTACTATTATTTTAATATCTAGAGTTAATTTTTCTTATCTGCTTTGGAATCCATCCTTGAATGGAATTTTTCAAGGATTGTGTTCACACCTCATCATACCCATTCTCCTTAGGGTTCTTTATCTTTTTGTTTTCTTCTTTTAAAAAATCTTTCTTGACATTAGTCATGTCTAGAGGTTAATTACTTTCAATAAATTAACACATTTCTTTGGGTCCTGATACCGAATGAATGAACTTTGAATTTATTTTCTTCCTTTTCATGATCAACTCTGCCAAGACATAGTCTACACTCACTTTCATTTTTCCATTATTTGTTTTGTTTATAAATGTTGACATGGAAACAGCCTTCTATAACTGCTTATGGGAAGGTCATAGTGACGAATTTCTAGTGAAAATCAATTACCCTTTAAAATTCTCAACCTCATGGGCTTTCAGCCGCATGCAATTCTACTGAGAACCACTTGTTTGAAAACTCTCTTACCCTTCTCTGCGTCACCACAGCATCCTCAGTTTTTTCTCCCTGGCACTTCCTTTCCTACATCCCAGTCAGTGGAGTGTCTCAAGAATTAGTTTTTAGCTTTCTCTTTTCTTTTACACAGTAATTTCTTCAGAGACTTTTCTTTAGAGATTTCATCATAACTTTGATGATGAAAAGCATCCCATCTTTATCTGTGTTCTGAGTTTTTAACTTGCACCCAACCTCCATATTTCTAAATATCTCAAACCCTTGCTATCTTCTCAGTCTTCAGCAGGTAAGCTCCACTTTCATCTCTTCCAGGTGGATCAGTGGTTAAGAGCCCACTTGCTAGTGCAGGAGACACAAGAGACACAGGTTTCATCCCTGGTTTGGGAAGATGCCCTGAAGGAGAAAATGGCAACCTGCTCTACTGTTCTTGCCTGGAAAATCCCATGGACAGAGGAGTCTGGTGGGCTACAGTCCATGGGGCTGCAAGAGTCGGACACGATGGAACACTGCACAGAGCAGCATAGCCAGTGAGAACCACTCCCTTTTCTCCATTTCTCTTGTTTGTAACAAACGGCTGAACATCTGCTTTGGACTGACTGAGAACTCTGTTCTGCAGTAGCTTATTCACACTGAAATTCATATTTCTTGTGTGAAAATTAAATGCTTTATGATTAATTACTATGTCTATTAAAAATGTCAGTGTTGTAGATGAAAAACAAAAGCAGGTAAAACAAAACAGGAAAAACAAAATAAGTAAACATTGGAGAAGAAATATTTTTATACCCTAGAGTGGTGTAATACTTATTTGGGAACTTGTGTTTATTGTCAAGCTAACTTTAATTAATAATATCAAGAGACATAATTAGAATATGAGATTTAAATGTATTAAATATTGGAGGGTCATATAAAACAAACATACAAAACAAATGCTTTCTTCTTCTTTTTTTGTTAATTATTTGGCTTTGGAACTTAATTTCATTTAACATGTTCCTCCATAACCCATAACTCTGGTGAAGAAATAAACAAAATTTTTTCCAGGACATTAAAATTGGATATTTAGCAAACATTTTATGATTCTTAATTTGGAGAATGCAATTTATTCTGAATATAATTACTTTCATTAAAATTTGTGCAGTTTATTAGAAAAAATCCCCATGGGTGGCAAATTCTGTGTTGAAGAAATATTTTGTTTTGTGTGGTATTGAGAAAGCTTTCCCAAACTTTCATGTTCTTTACTTGAAAAAATCCAAACTGAATATCAAATAAACTGTAAACTCAGTAAGAAAAAGTACATGTATAAATGAAACAAGCTTCTTGATATGGATCCACACAGAGTGAGCAATTTTTCATTGAATTGAAAAAAAGGACCATTTCTTTTATTCCTACCTAGTACACCTAGATCAGTCTCAGAAATCACATAGACTTGTTCATGCATTGTCTGGTTGAGAAATGACTAATATTCTATTCTGGACAAGGTCACTTGGAAAGCTTCTTGGTGGTGATCAAACAATAATTATGATACTATTTGGGGCTATATGTCAGAATACTGAAAGCTCAATTTGAAGCCTTTTCAGCAGCTGAGTCACTGCAGTGGTCTTGAAAATGACTTTTATTTTTACACCTCAATTTTTTCTATCACAATTCAAAGGGGAATTTTGATCTGAAAATGCAATGAATTGCTTAATGATGAGAAAAATTTGAAGTCAGAAAAAGGGAGAAGTAAAAAAGCTAATAAAGTCTTGCAGGGATTTTGCCAGCTGAGAAGAGAGGGCCAAATGTGGGTGAATTATAACTGAGACAATTGGAGAGCACCAGGATTTTATTTTAGTCTATTCAAAAGAAATATGTCTTCAAGATGGCATATTTCTGGCCATCAGCTATCAACCTTATTTGATGTGTTGCTATTGTGCTTTTATTCATTCACTTCTTTATTTTACCAGATATGTGTTAAATGCCAACTATAAAAAAAATACTGACACATAGACAAATATCCATTCTTTTTTAGATTCTTTCCCCGTATAGGCTATTGCAGAGCACTGAGCAGAATTCTCTGTGCTCTACGGTAGGTCCCTGTTAGTTATCTATTTTATGTATAATAGTGTGTGCATGTCAATTCCAATGTGTTTATGTATAACAAGTTCACTCTTTAAAAATACTGACACATAGACAAATATCCATTCTTTTTTAGATTCTTTTCCCGTATGGGCTATTGCAGAGCACTGAGCATAATTCTCTGTGCTCTACGGTAGGTCCCTGTTAACTATCTATTTTATGTACAATAGTGTGTGCATGTCAATTCCAATGTGTTTATGTGTAACAAGTTCACTCTTTAAAAATACTGAGAAGTTGAGCTTTATTAAAACTATTTTCTGTAAGAGACAATGTGAAGAGGATGAGAAGACAGCCACAGAGGAGAGTAAATATTATCTAATCACATATCTGGTAAAAGAATCACAGTCACGATATGCAAAGAACTTCTAGAACTCAACAGTAGGGAAACAAAGAACCCAACTTAAAAATGGGCAAGAGATATGAACAGACACACCTCACCAAGGAAGATATACAAGCAGCAAATAAACAAATTCACTTTGATGTACACCTGAGCCTAACGCAACATTGTAAATCAACTATATGCCAATAAAATATTTAAAAAAAAGATGATTTGGGAAGACTGTATGAAGGAGGCAGTTTCTAATGTGGATGTTGAAAAAGGAATAAACAAGCATTTAAACATTTAAAAACATTTACAAATTTTTAAGAAAAATACTCATGATGGGTGCTACCAGTAAAGCATGTTATGAAGTTACAGCTCTTACCCATGTGAAGTTCTTGTCATTCATCCTCACGCAGGCCTTATTTCAAGATGGGAGCCATGTGCGGGCATCAAAAGATATGGGCTTTATGTGTTGGTTATTATGAGAGCCATGGAGGCTGCAGAATTGGGAAAATGTGTCCCCTGCTTTTGAGTCTGTCATATTTGCTTATTGCCTCTACTCTGCTGGAAACAGCAAGGAATGAAAGACTGAGAGCTAGACCTTGGAAAGTCAGAAGCCTATTTTATATGGCTCAGGTTCCCCTGGAGGAGGGGAGGATGATCACTGGGAGCTCCAGCTGCGTGGGTGTGGAGTCTGGCTGCTAAGACCACACTTAGTGACTTTGTGATACATGTTGAAGTGGTAACTGAGATTTTTATAGATGGGTCTGTTCTTTTAGAGAAGAGATTTTTATTCCAGGTGTACTTTTCTTTATATTCTGTCTCCTTTCTTTCTCCCTCCTTTCAAAGATCTATTCCTTTTCCTTATAAAAAAATTTAAAAACTTTGCGTTGTGTGCTCAGTCATGTCTGACACTTTGTGACCCCATGGACTGTAGCCCGCCAGGCTCCTCTGTTTATGGAATTTTCCAGGCAAGAATACTGGAGTGGGTTGCCATTTCCTTCTCCAGGGGATCTTACCGATCTAGGGATCAAACCTGTGTCTCTGTATTGGCATGTGGATTCTTTACCACTGTGTCACCTTGGAAGCCCTTAAAAACTTTAGAAGTTTCTAAATAAACTTTTAAATAAACATACACATAGAAATAACAGGATGGATGCTCCTTTTTACAGTTAGATCCTCCTTTTGCACCTTATGAAAACACAGAGGAAAATAACTTGGTTAGAAATAGAGTGATTCTATGACCCTAAGTATAGAAAAGAGCAGAGAGAAGAGAATTTGCGTGGTGATTTTTTAATCTGACACATAAAGTTCAACTTACTCCCATAGGGACTTGTCAGTCTTGAAGGATATTTTTTACACAGTTAGGAGACTTACAACTGTATTACTGGTAACCTCCTACAGTTTGTCCCAGGCCAAACCTACTCTTCTAGGCATTTCTGACCCGGTATAAATTAGAATCAGAGGGGAATTTCCTTATTTGATGTCTTGTCACTTCAGTGACTTTCTAAATAGAAATGAAAGAACCCAGAAAAGTTTTGAAAAAAATTTTAGTCCTTCCTGGCAATTGCATGCTTCTTTTCTCTGTATGTCATTTGTACATGAGAAGCTCTTATTACTTTAGGAACAAATATGAAACAATTCTCTAGAAGAAGGAATTGATTTTGGGTCAACATCTGGAAAGTACTCTTTTTTTTTTTTGCTTTAGTAACTCCATGAAAAAAATATAATTGGGAAGAAAGTCTACACATATTGCTTCTAATTCATGTGTATCCCTCTATGTCAGTACAATAAAGGTTGTTTGCATAATTAAAATGCAGAATTTGAGTAATAAAGAATGTAAAATTTTAATACTGAAAAAAAACTGTGTATTACGGACAACCATCTAGAAATTTACTTCAAATTTCCACTGACCTTGCTGTATAGAAACAGAAACTGTCTTATTCCTTTTCTAAAAAGTAAAAAAGGGAGTGAGAAAAAACAAATGTTTAATGGGTCATTGATTGTAAGACTCAAGAAGACCATGTGTGGGAGGATGTAGGCATGTAAGAAATAACGAAAGACAGACAGAGACAGACAGGGAGACAGAAAAAGAGGTGTCTGAAGGAGGACAAAGAAGAGTGGTAAGTATAAAGTGCATATCTATACTTAAAGCATAAACTTTGGTCTAATATAATGCACCATAGAAGAAATGGCTATAAGAGAATACTAAGGAGAAAGGGATTGGTGAGATAGGATATTGTCCATAGTAATTAAAAAATTCTATAGTTCGGTATTTATTTCCTAAGGTATATGAATAAGTTCTGGTCACAAAGTTTTAACTCAATTTATTATTTAGATTTGATTTTTGTGTTTTCCTTCATACAACTGTCAAGATGATCACACTATTGATAACAAGGATTCAGTAAAATTAATATAATTATTTGTATTATATTATTATAATGATTAGATCAACGAATGGGACCAGAACCATCCTCCCAAAGTTTTCTTTCTTTTTTGAACTTTTTATTTTGTCTTGGGATAGAGTCAAGTAACAATATTGTGATAGTTTCAGGTGGACAGCAGAGGGACACAACCATACATATACATGTATCCATTCTCTCCAACCCCCCTCCCATCCAGGCTAACACGTAACATTGAGCCGAGTTCCATGTGCTATGCAATCGGTCCTTGTTAGTTATCCATCTCAAGCATAGCAGTGTGAACATGACCATCCCAAACTCCCTAACTATCTATCCCCCTGGCAGCCATGTTTGTCTTCTAAGACTATGAGTCTCTTTCTGCTTTGTAAGTAAGTTCATTTGTGTAATTTTGTTTTATAATCCACATATAAGGGATATTATATAGTATTTCTGCTTCTCTGCCTGACTTACTTCAGTAAGTATGACATTCTCTAGGTCCATCAATGCTGCTGCAAATGGTGCTATTTCATTCTTTTTAATGGCCGAGTAATATTCCACTGTATATATGAACCACATTTCTTTATCCAAAAGTTTTAAAGTGGTATGAATTAAATCTATCCAAACATTTTGCCGTAAAAGAATGAAAAACAGGGTGGCTAGAGGGAAGGGTACAAAGAGAGACACATTCAAAATGGAAAGCATTCTCTTAATATCCATTAATATATTTCATATAAGAAAATCAATTTCCCAGAATAAATCTTGTTCTGATTTGTAAAACCTTTGTTACTAGGGCATGAAACTGACCTCATTTCTGAGACCCACAGGTCTGTCACATTTTAATAAACATAGGCATCACTTTTCTTCTCTCTTGATTCAGATCTTGAATAAAGGTTTGTTTTATACCAACTGATTGCTGATGGATCTCAGTATATTTATACACACAGCATGAGCTTTGAGGTTTTGCAATGTTTTCCAATGTAATGTAGTATAAACAGAAAGTTTGGTTGTGATTTCCTTAATGCTTGGGATTAACATGTAGAACTACGTAGTAGATAATAAATATTTGTGGAAAGAATGAAAATTTCAAATTGGATATTCTAGATGGATTGGTTAATTTTAATATGCTCCATAAAAATAAACTTCTTTCCTAAACTTATATATTACTTTGTAACTTTCTGTTGTAAGTCATACACTCAGGGTTCTTTGGTATATAGGTATACCTGAACCAATCCACCACCAGTTGTACAAAAAATGATTTAAAACTCATCCAAGGATTATTCGTCTGGAAAAGTATATCATGTATTTGTTGGTATTCAAATTGTAACCCACACATAAAAGTTTAATTTTACCCAAATTAAATGTGAAAACACAGCACCTGATTTTTTTTTTTAAGGCAGGGCCTTCATTCTTTTGAGTTGGACATTCATTAGAGTTGGACACGACTGAGCGATTTAACTTTTGGGGCTTCCCTTGTGGCTCAGCTCGTAAAGAATCTACCTGCAATTCAGGAGACCTGGGTTCAATCCCTGAGTTGGGAAGATCCTCTGGAGAAGGGAAAGGCTACCCATTCCAGTATTCTGGCCTGGAGAATTCCATGGACTGTATAGTACATGAGGTTGAAAAGAGTCGGACACAGCTAAACGACTTTACTTACTCATTCTTTTGTTTTAATTAATTTTTATTAGAGCATAATTGCTTTACAATGTTGTATTAGCTTCTGCTGGACATCAAAGTGAATTACTATACACATACACATATCCCCTCTTTTTAAGATTTCCTTCCCATTTAGATCACCACAGAGCACTGAGTAGGGTTCCCCAAATTGTACATCAGGTTCTCATTAGTTATCTATTACCCCGGTTTGATCCCTGGGTTGGGAAGATCTCCTGGAGGAGGGAAAGGCTACCTGCTCCAGAATGCTGGCCTGGAGAATTCCATGGGCTGTACAGTCCATGGGGTCACAAAGAGTCAGACACGACCGAGTGACTTTCACTTTCACTATACATAATAGTGTATATATGTCAATCCCTATCTCCCAATTCATCCCACCCTCATCCCCTCCTTGACATCAATAAATTTGTTTTCCACACCTGTGTCTCTATTTCTGACATAACATCTAGTTCTGTTAGACACAACTGTTGTTGAACTGGAAAAGGCAGACAAGCTACTGTGCTGTTGACCAAGGTCAGGTTCAAGCAACAGCCAACACCATGAACACTGCATGAAGAGTGTGGACTAGGCGGACATACCTACCAACCATCACCCAGAGCATGTATGGGACCCCAGACACATGTTAGAGAAGAAATTATAACTCAGAAAGGAGCAACTGGTCTCCCATATATCTCCTTATTTCTATAAAGAGATAAAGTTTGTGATGAATAAAGCCCTAATATTCATAAATATCCAAATGATTCTAGTAAACCACTTAAAATGTATACTTTCTAGACCAGGAAAATAAACAAATTTTCCTGGAACATAAATTGCTTAAGGGAAGACAAATCATCAAATGGCCTTGAGATACAGTATTAGGCCTCCTGGCTTCTTTGTTAGCCCTTCATGGATGAATCAATGTCTTGTCTACCATGTGTGTGTGACTAAGCACATATTCTTAGTCATTAGTAGTCATAAGCTACTGTAGAATATTCTTACTATTCCTGTAGATTATGGAATGCAAAGAGATGATGCATATCATTCATTCACTTATTCTTTAACTCATTCATCAAATATTGAGAGTTTACGCCGAGGTAGAGAAGACAGAAACAGCCTGCCTTCATGGGATGAACGTGAAAAAGTTCTTACATATAAAAAAAAATTAATGCATATATATGAAATCTAGAAAAATGATACTGATGAACCTATTTGCAGGGCAGGAATAGAGATGCGACATAGAGAATGGACTGTGGACACAGCGGGTGGGAGGAGAAGGAGGGTGGGATGAACGGAGAGAGTGGCATTGGAACATATACATAGCATATGTAAAAGAGATAGCTAATGGGAAGTTGCTGTATAGAACAGGGGACTCAATCTGGTGCTCTGTGACCACCTTGAGTGGGGTGGGGGGAGTGGGATGGAGTCAGGGAGTGGGAGAGAGGTTCATGAGAGAGGGGACATATATATACTTATGACATAGTCACGTTGTTGTGTGGTAGACACCAACAACATTGTAAAGCAATTATCCTCCAATTAAAAAAAAGTTGTGAAGGCAAAGCTCAAGGCACTATGATTGGATGTAAAAGTTGGAAGGAATAAAAAAGGAAAACAGAAGTGCACAGAACACTGATGTTTCTCGTAGCTTTTAAAAACTCTTTCAGGCACTTAGAATGCCCCCTTTAGGGGGATGTCACTGACCACGGTCTCGCTCTCCAGGCTGGGCTAGAGATCTCATCTCTGCCTCCTCCAGTGTCTTGTGACCATATTTGTACTTCTTTCATTGTCTTCATCGTGTTATTAGAAATGATCTCTTCATATATTTGTGTCTGACAGTGAATCATACAGTTCATGAAAGCAGTGACAGAGAGGATTCATCTTTCAATCCCAATCATGACAGTTTAATTGAATATGTTGATTGATTGATTTGTGGAAAGTTGAGTTTTGGGGAGGAGGCATGATGGGGAGGAAAATCTTCAATTTGGGAAAGACAGAAAGACTGAGTTCTACTTTTAGGCTGCCACTAACAAGTCTGTTGTGGGAACTGAAAAGGCCATGACATGAACTTGGTGGCTGCTTTGGGCATTGAATTGTGGTAGATGCTCTTGGTACCTCATATCTCTTCCTCTTGGGCTTTCCTGGTGGCTCAGTGGTAAAGAAACTGCCTGCCAATGCAGGGGACAATGTTCGATCCCTGGATGGGGAGATCCCCTGGAGAAAGAAATGGCAACCCACTCCAGTATTCTTGCCTGGGAAATCCCATAGACAGAGAAGCCTGGTGTGCTAGAGTCCATGGGGTTGCAAAGAGTCAGACATGACTTAGAGACTAAACATCTCTTCCTCTTAGTCTACCTCTGACTTCATACAGACATTCCCTGGGAGTTCAGGCTCATCTCCCACTGGTGGGCCTATCCTGTTCTCTTGGGAATTGGCTGGGGAAAGTGTAGACTGGAAGTAACCGGATTTCAGTCCCTGGAATCAATCCTTTAACCAAAGATGATGGGAAGTTTGTGGAGAAATGCTTCAGCCTCTTGGCCTTTAGGGAGCTCTTCTGAGAGGTATTTGTTTCTCTTCTCAGCAAGCTTGGCAGAATCAAACTCTCCTTTAGGATAATGCTGTCTTATATTCCCTTTTCTCATGCGTTTGTTTCCTCATTCCTGTTTCCAGGGATCTCATTTCAAATCAATCACCTGTACCCAAGTCCAAGGACTTCCCAGGTGGCTCAGTGGTAAAGAATCCATCTACAAAGTGCAGGAGACACAGGGACATGGGTTTGACCCCTGGGTCAGGAAGATCCTCTGGAGGAGAAATGGCAAACCCCCCCCCCCACCCCCCCCCAGTATTTTTGCCTGGAAAATCTCACGGAGAGAGGAACCTACAGTCCATGGGGTCACAAAAGAGTTGCACACGACTGAGTGACTCAAGCATACACTAAAGTCCAAGTTCTTAACTTAGGCTCTGCTGTCAAAGAGACCCAAACCAAGATGCCAGCCAAGTGGCAGAAGTCTTAGAATATCAGTAACCTAATGTGGCCAGCGCTTTTCTGTTCTAGGTTTCCATATAACACCCACTATGATTTCCCTAACAGCTTGCCTGCACTTCCTTATTTACTGTTAGGTCCAGTCAAGGGCAACCTGACTGATATTTTTTGTCTTAGAGTATCTTTCCTTATTTGCTATGTAAGATTTGTGCCATTTTAGTCTCATCCGTTGACAGGGAACTCTGGACTGGAAGCATGCACAAACCTATGTAGTAGTCTAAGGAGCAAATACACACAGCTCCACTTGGAACCTTTATAAATGTCCGTGTTGGGGACTCTGAATGGCAAGTTTTCAAGAATCCAGAAGAAGAAGATTGTGTGAGCTAAGTATTCACAAGACTTTCGTCTCTCTGGAGTTCTGTGCTCTTTCAAATACAAAGTCAATAACTGCAACCCCTCTGCACACATACCATAAATGATAGTCTGTCCTTTTATTTTCCAGGTAAGAGAGTGGATGCCTTTGGCTCATCTCTTCTTACATTTGCCATGCCTCCCAGCATCCATTTCCTGTCACCCTTTCTCTAACTCTGAATTTGTCATGCTCTACATGTGTCCTGCCCACACCAGTTCATTTAAGGACAGGCGGACAGAACAGTCATCTGTCCTCTGTTCCTCTGTGTCCCACCAGCCTAGAGCTGCTATGGAGATTTTTATGTGAAGTCTTGGTGATGGTGGCAAGGAATTAAAGCACAAATCAGCAAACAGCCTGCATTTGCTTAAATGAATCACTTTGCCTCAAGTTCATCAGCCATTTCTGCTCTACAGGAATCCTACCATTTTGTACTTTTTTTCTAGACTCTCTGGCCTGTTGCCATTTTTGTGGGTCTTCTTTCTCACTCTAGAGTAATTTTTCCCCTCCTGGGCTCTAAGTCCCCAAGTTCACCTCCTACTTATCTTAAAGGGAAAAAAAATTTAAAAGACGTTATTACTGCATGTGGAATTTACTGATAATTTGTCAAATGGAACAATTTGGCTTCCTCTTTGTCAACCTTTTCATTCCAGACTCTGCCCCAGACATTGTCTTTTAAAGTTCAAGTAATACATCCTCTCAAATGAAATGCCAGTTTTCAATGCATATTTAGCAATCTAAGAATTGACAGAAATTGAAAAATTGCAACTTATCTTAAACTGTTTAAAGATAAACTTCTTAAAGTGGTCTCAAGGTCAAAGAAGTATTCACAGCTCCCTGAGCAGGGGCAAAAGCAGACTTTTTTTTTTACATCATTTATTTATATATATGTTTTATTGGAGTATAATTACTTTACAAAGTTGTATTAGTTTCTCTGTACCACTTTGCGAATCAGCCATATGTATACATATATCCCCTCCTTCTTGAGTCTCCACCCCACCCCCCCCTGCCATCCCACCCCTCTAGGTCATCACAGAGCACTGGGCTGAGCGCCCTATGTTATTCAGCAGCTTCCCACTATTTTACACCTGGTAGTGTATATATGTCAATGCTACTCTGTCAATTTGTCCCACCCTCTACTTCCCCCACTGTGTCTACATAGCAGAAGACTTCTTTATCCACCCCCAAAATAGAAAATCCAAGGGTCAGATTTACCCCACTTGCCCCCACCCAAGAGCTAATACCCCTCCTACTGCTGAATTTGGGGTGTGATCCCCTTGACAGCTCTACTGTTTGTCCTTGGAAAAGTCCCAGGTTCACATCATGGGAAGGGACTGCAACTGATTGTGAACTGAAAAATTACTATGAACTTTTGATTTAAGCAACTTCTACCAAAATATATATCTTTGAATTAGGCATAGGATATACTGCACTGACAGTCCTCTGGTACTGTATCATTAAGCCAATATTTTAAAAAACACTTACTTTTATTTGTTTATTTTTTGATTGTGCCACTTAGCATGTGGGATCTTAGTTCCTTGACCAGGGATTGAACCTGTGCCCCCTGCAATGGAAGTACAGGTTCTGAACCACTGGACTGCCAGGGAAGTCCCATGAGGGCAACGTTATCCTCTTAAAAATTCAGTAAGCCAAACTCTAGCTTCCAAGGATAGTGAAGTGGGAAAAGCTGGGAATCGATGGTGCTAATTTAAAAGAGTGTTATTCAGATCTTTAGATTCTTCTTCCAAATACATTTCCAGCCTCTTTCTCCTTCTGCTTCCTAAGATTTCAATGACACATAAGTTAGATATTTTATTACAGTTCAGCAGGTCCCTGAAGTTCTGTTAATTACCCCTCACCCTGCCAGTCTATCTGCTCTCTGTTTTCATATTGGGAAATTTCTATTGTTCTATCTTCAAATTCACTGATTTAAAAAAAAAATTATTTATTTTAATTGGATGCTAATTACTTTACAATGTTGTAGTGGTTTTTGCCATACATTGACATGAATCAGCCATGGGTGTACATGTGTCCCCCATCCTGATCCGCCCTCTCACCTCCCTTCCCATCCCACCCCTCAGGGTCTTTTTAAAATATATTTGCTCATTTATTTATTTGGCTGAGTCAGGTCTTAGTTGTGGTACCTTCGTTGTGGTATGCAGACTTCTCTCTAGTTGTGGCACAGTCTTAGTAATCGCAGCACGAGGGCTTAGCTGTCCCACAGCTTGTGGATATCTTTATTCCCGGACCAGGAATTGAACTTGTGTCCCTGCATCGGAAGGCAGATTGTTAACCACTGGACCACCAGGGAAGTCCCAAGTACATCGATTCGTTACTCTGTATCCTCTGTTCTACTATTGAGCCCATCCTTTAATTTTTTTTGTTTATGTTATTGTATTTGTCAATTCTAAAGTTTCCATTTGATTCTTCTTTATATTTTCTATATCTGTGCTGAGACTTTCTATTTTTTCATTTGTTTCAAACATGTTCATAATTCCTTGTGGAATCCGTTTTATAATTCTTGCTTTCATATCATTGTCAGATATTTCTAACCTCTGTGTCTTCTTGGTGTTGCTATTTATTGATTATCTTTTCTCAATCATGTTGAGATTTTCTTTTTTGTTTTGGTTAATGTTTATTTGTAAACAAATTATCTCCCTTACCCTCTCCCTCAAACCCTCAACACTTTGATGGACTTTGCATCTTTCTAGAGTGATACTTTCGAGGTGATAGAAATTGCATGAATAAAGGAAAATCTGACTGGTTTTGGTAACTAAAGAGTGTAAGAAAGTCAAGATTTCTCACAGCTGTTTTAGCAGGCAGAGTGCTTCCTGGGGAATAACAACATAAGAAAATGATGAGAGTTTTTTGGTCCCGTTTCTTGGTAGGGTGAGTTATTTTTGGTGAAAACCTGGAAATTTTGAGTATTCTGTTATGAGACACTGGAATTTATTTTTAAAAACTTTTATTGGTGTACAGTTGCTTTACAGAGTTGTAGTTTCTACTGTATAGGAAAGTGAATCAACTATGTGTATACATGTACCCCCTCTTTTTTGGATTTCCTTCCCATTTGGGTCAAGTCAGATCATTGAGTCAAGTTCCCTGTGCTGTATGGTAGGTTCCCATTAGTTATCTATTTCACACATAAGAGTGTGTATTTGTCAACCCCCATCTCCCAATTCATCCTAATTCCCATTTTCTCCCCTTGGTGTCCATACATTTGTTCTCTATGTCCATGTCTCTATTTCTGCTTTGCCAAATGATGCTTTTGAATTGTGGTGTTGGAGAAGACTCTTGAGAGTCCCTTGGACTGCAAGGAGATCAAGTCAGTCAATCCTAAAGGAAATCAGTTCTGAATATTCATTGGAAGGACTGATGCTGAAGCTGAAACTCCAATACTTTGGCTACCTGATACAAAGAACTGACTTACTGGAAAAGACTCTGATCCTGGGAAAGATTGAAGGCACGGAGGAGAAGGGGACGACAGAGGATGAGATGGTTGGATGGCATCACTGGCTTGATGGACATGAGTTTGAGCAAGCTCTGGGAGTTGGTGATGGACAGGGGAGCCTGGGGTGCTGCAGTCCATGAAGTCGCAAAGAGTGGGACGTGACTGAGTGACTGAACTGAATAATATCCTTTATATTATTTTTCTAGATTTCACATATATGCATTAATATACAATGTTTGTTTTTCTCTTTCTGACTTACTTCACTCTGCATTACAGACTCTAGGTCCATCCATGTCTCTATGAGTGATCCAATTTCATTTCTTTTCATGGTTGAGTGATAGTCCATTGCATACATGCACCATCTTTATCCATTCCTCTGCTGATGGACATTTGGCTGTTTCCATGTCCTGGCTATTGTATGTAGTGCTGCAGTGAACATTAGGGTGCAAGTGTCTTTTTGAATTGGTTTTTCTGGGTACATGCCCAGTGGTGGGATTCCTGGGTCTTACGGCGGTTCTATTTTCAGCTTTTTTAAAAAGGAATCTTCATAGAGGTTGGAGAGGCTCTGGAATTTATTGAAATCTTCTGTTAGAGTAGGCCTCCTCGGACTCCACTCTGGTGGTTGCAGGGTGGGCCTGCCTTGTTACTACCTCATGGGAGTGGGAGTCCAGGTTCCCCAATGACGCTTGCAGGGATGTTGCTCCTCTTCACTGCTAGATGTGGGTGGGAATTCTGGAGTTTTGCTAAGCCTTTGCTGACACTACCCTGATTTGGAGGGGCAGGATTACCTTGTTACTGCTCCCCGCATGGTCTCTGTCAACACCATGGGTATGAGGATGTCCTCCTTACTTACGTGTAGTGATGAAAGCCCTGACTTTCCTCTCGACCTTCTCTAACACTGCACAATGGTGTCAACTGCAGATTGGCACTTGCCATCTATCCCTACAAGCATTCAATCATGTGCTGCTGCAGTTTTCTGACCTTTAATACCCTCTGATAAGAGTTCAGGGCAGAGAGCAGAAATGAGGCACTCTGTGCTCAGGGAAAAACTGGCGGGACAGGTCTTCAGAGAGTTTGATATTTTCAGGAACCGACTTTATGGACCCAATTCTTGTAGCTCCCCTTATCTAGAAAAGCACAAAAATCCTTTACGGTGATGACTGTTCCTCTTGACTAGCAAAGCTTTATGAAACTAGTGCAAACCTTCTGGAGGGATATGTGCTTGATTGCATGTAGTTTCCCTTCACTAAAGTCACAGATATACTGATCTTTCCCCCTGCCTCTTTGGAGCAGTCTCTCAGAGCTAACTGAGAAACTGTCTCCCAGGCTGTAGTCCTCATTTTGCCCCAAATAAAATTTAACTCACAACTTTCACATAGTACGTTTTAAAAAAGTTGTCAGTGGGGAGAGAGAAAGGCAGGTTTAGAAGTCCAGCTCCCCACTGACACTACCAGGATGGGGTGGGATGGGGTGGGATGGGGTGGGATGGGGTGGGCCTATCATGAAAATCCCTGGGCTCAAGTGGACCTTTTCTGACATCACTGGGGGAAGAGCAGAATGCCTCATTTCTTGCCTTCCACCTTGGCAAGGGTGGAGTCTAGGTGCTCACTTTGCTTTTACTGGTTGGAGTAGGACGTGGGGGAGACACAGAGTTTTTCCTGTGGTATTTAGCCAGAGTAGAATGGTTATTTTCTGAAAATTCTCTTTCTTGCTGGGATGCCCCTGTGGATAATGGGAGCAAGCTTTACTTTGGGATATTTTTCCTGGTTCTCAATGGTGTTTCTGGGTTGTTAGCTTCTCCAGAAAGCAGTCTGGAATATATGAGGCAAAGAAAATCCAAAAAACAAAATTCAAACTCAGAGAATTCACTGTCATGTCTTTCCATCAGTCCTGAGGTCCCTAGCCAGTTTTCTTTCTTCTCTTCACCTGTATCTTCATATTTTTATTTTTTATGTTGAATATAAATTCTGCCTTCCCCTTTCCACTATAGTTAGCAGAAGGAATGGGGAAAAAGTATGCCTACTCCATTTATTCAGAAGTAGAAAGTTTCAGATGTCTTTTAAGGTAGACTAGTGAATTAACCCTGAATATTCATTGGAAGGACTGATGCTGAAGCTGAAGTTCTAATACTGTGGGAACCTGATGTGAGGGGCTGTCTCATTAGAAAAGACCCTGATGGTGCGAAAGCTTGAGGGCAGGAGGAGAAGGGGATGACAGAGGATGAGATGGTTGGATGGCATCATCGACTCAATGGACATTAGTTTGAACAAGCTTAGGAGATAGTGAAGGACAGGGAAGCCTGGCTTATTGCAGTCCAAGGAGTTGCAAGGAGTTGGACATGACTGACTGAAAACAGCAAGCCTTCCAGGCTGTGCTCAACACTGACCTGTCCAGCCAACATTTGAATTATAGAAAGGCTCAGTGGGCTCTTGCTAGACCTTCACTGGTTACCCACTTTAGCCTTAATGCTCAGCCACCCAGAGGATGGTCTGGCTGCAAAATAGAGGTGTCTTTTCCAGCCCAGGCTGCTACCACATGCATTCCCCACTCTGCTCTTATATTGTCATATGTGTATCTATTCACGTGCAGGAAGTCTCCCATATACACTGGGTTCCATTCCAACGGCATGTTCATAAGCCCAATTTGTTCACAAGTCCACCAAAGTTAGCCTAGGTACCCAACTAACTCAGTTGGCTATAGAGTACTGTACCATAAAGTACTGTGATAGGTTTATAATATGTTTCACACAAATAATACGCAAAACACAAAAAACAAAGAAAATGTTTTGACCCTTACAGTACAGTACTTTGGAAAGTACGGTAGTACAGTACAGCAGATGGCATACAGGGGCATCAAGTGAACAGGCAAGAAGAGTTACTGACTGGAGGAGGAGATGGGAGATGGTAGAGCTGAAAATCATCAGCAATAGCAGACAGATGGTAAGCTGCAATTTCACTCATGCCTGACATCGATGAAAAATGCACGTTTGCATCTTTGAAAGTTTGCAACATGAAGGTTCGTATGTAGGTGACTTACTGTACTTCCCTCTAGGTCCTTCCCAGTGCCTCGTCTATATCTGGGGAAAAATTGAATAAAAATTATTGATAGCCCAGAGAATGAGTCGCAAAAGGGATACAAATAATCTCACTCAAGCTATCATTTGACAAGCTCTAATATTTGTTCAAATAAAGTATAAACTTAAGAGTTTAGTGATCTCATTTTTAAATGAGTTTGCTTGAATTTTGCAAAACAGTTATGTTCTCAAAATGAAAAGTTTTGATTCTCTTTGTAAGAATATCACTGTGTGTGTCCTATATTGCTGAAGAGTAAAATCTCAATAATGTTGAGAATAATAGAATAAATGATAAAAAAATTTAGCTTACAAATGATTTCTGCTCTTGTTAAAAAAAATTACTTGTATAAATATTTTAAATTCCAAATGCCTCAATATAATCACCATTACTGTTTTTTTCCTGGCATTAAGATTTAAAAAAGGCCAGACAGGAAGAACGTGGAAGAAAATGGTTACTAATGCAGAAAGTGTGTTTCACCCAAGAACGCTAATATCAATTAAACTAATATTATGGCTTCATGATTTTCTTTCAAAAATAATTTCCCCTCTCTAAACTGTCTCTGACAAGCTACTTCTTTCTCCCAGCCATGTCTCAAGGGATATGTATTGACAGGAAATTTTGAGCATCTATAAAACTGTTTATTGAATTTTTGAATAATTGGATTAAGAAATAATAAGCAATCATTATTTTCATGTTTGTTGAGCAACTGCTCTTAGTAGAACCGCAAACTTGGCCTGCAAAATTGTAAGGAAAAGGCAGCATGCAAGAAGTTGTTTGCATGGATAACACATTCATAGTCACTAAAAAATAAATAAACCAACCAATCAACCAAACAAACATCAACTAAAAACAAATTGAACATGAAAATAATATTAGAGCAATCCAATATACCTGGAGGAAAAAAATTATAACAGTATGTGTTAAACACAATTCTTTTCTGAAGAGTTTATTTTCGATTTTTCTCTTTTTATGCAAATGTCCTCCATTAAACTTAGGATGGCTTAAGGGGAAAGGGGATGAAGTATCGGTTTTTTCATTTTCCTTCACTTACAAGGCTTCCCTGAGAGCTCAATTGGTAAAGAATCTGCGGGAGACCTGGTTTGATTCCTGGGTCGGGAATATCCTCCGGAGAAGGGAATGGCTACCTACTCCAGTATTCTGGCCTGGAGAATTTCATGGACTGTTTAGTCCATGAGGTCACAAAGAGTCGGACATGACTGAGCCACTTTCACTTACAAAGGAAACCTAAGAGTATGTAGAGATCTTCAGCGTTCAGTCTCGCCAACTATGAGTCCAGTGAGGAAATCCCTTTCAAGATTACATCTGCTTGAACCAAAGCAGGGACAGAACTGCTGTCGCTTCAACACAGGCTGTTTTTGTTGTCATTTTTTTGTTGCTTTTGTTAGCTGCAATTGTTGGAAAGTCTTTCCTCATACTGAGCTGAATTGTTCCTCCATGTTCCAGTTTGATCCTAGGGAGCACTTCTAGGCTCTCTTCCGCAAGATGGTCTTTAGATATTTTTTCTTCTGAACGCTAAATATTCCCAGGTGATTCAACAGACCATTTTGGCTAACTCATCTCGACTGTTTATTATTGTAATAACTCCCTTCCTTTAATGTTCCCTATGTTGCTTAAATAAGATGGGAAAGTCATTTTAAGAAAACTTCAATACAGTTCAATTCAGGGAATAGCTATCAAGCACTTAGGATGTGCCAGACACTCTTTTGGGCCCTGGGGCTAAGTCAGTGAACACGAACATCTGTCCTTCTGAAGATCATGGTTAGCAAAGGCAGATATTCAGTGAGTGACTAAGCCCTGCTGAGTGTTCTGGAGAAGGTTGTAAAGTTGTCTAAAGTAAGGGGAATTTAATTAATCCTGAAGAATCATGGAAGCGGTCTCTGATGAAGACATGTTTAAGGGAAGATTTGAAGTCTAAGTATATGGAAACGATACAGGAGGAAATGATACATGGGATTGAGAGATGTCCCAAACTCCAAGGGAAGACAGTGTTTAAGAAGAGGATTGCAAGTTCTCATATCAGTGGAGAAGGGCATGAGTGGTCACCATCATGATGAACTCAGTGTTCAAAAGGAGCAAACCTTTGCCTCTGCCCTTTTTGTGTCAGGCTACCTAGCTTCCACACTGTTTCCTCTACTTATTTACACATGATTTTAACAATTGTCCTGGTTATGTGAGCATATTATCCAAAACAAAATGCTTTAAAGGTTTATTTTTTTTTTTCTAAAGTGCTTAAGGAAGACAATCCTGCTTCTTTCTACATAGCTATATTTTTGTGTCACATGGTTAATTAGGTAAAGACTGAAACGTGTCCAATGGATTTAGAAATAAGGAATCCATTGTGCCATTGCAAATGGTCCTTAGTGGCTTAGTGGGAGAGGAAATCATGTTGAAGTGAGTTGGGGAGTGAATAGGAGGTGAGCTAGTGAAGACAGATTGCAGACACAAGAATCTTAGCTGTAGAGGAAAGAAAAGAGATAGGGTAAGAGTCTAGAGGTAAAGAGGAACAGATAAATGTCAAATTTTTTGGAGAGGATATTGGAAAGATTAAATATTTCTGGATGGACACTTACTATTTAGAGAAAGTAAGAAATATGGAAAAGTTTTCCCCGAAGAATGCTTTGTCTATGACCTTTAATTGTTTCCAACTTGGATGGGAAGACAAATTTAACACATAAGTAATGGCTAAGATAGGACATCTCATGATAGAGAACTTAGTTGTATGATGAAAGAAAAAAAGAAAATTAGGTAGTATATATTGAAATGATCATACACTCAAAAGGCAAGCCTGGAGATCAGCTTGGGCTGAAAGGTTAGAAGTAGAAGTGGTTTGGAAGTTTGTCTCCTTTCCTTTCATTCCATTTGACATTGGGCAAATTATATATAGCCTTTCAAGCTTCATATTTCTGCTTGTAAAAAGGGCATCATGATGCTGAATTCAAATTTTTATGTGTGTGAAGAAGAGATAGGTTTTGTAAAGCTTCTATTATGGTTAATGTACAATAAATGAGAGTTCATATAAAAATTTAACTTGAAGGACAGAAAGACTATTACTTTATCATGCTTTGCTCATAGTAGGTGTTCACCCCCCAAAAACAAAACAAAAACGGGGAGAAGGAAGAAAGAAGTGAAATACATACTGTGAACAAGTAGATGAGGCTAAAAGAACATATGTGAGGGCAGATGATGACAAATTAGATGAGTCCACAAGTCATGCAGCAGTGTCTCATTGTGTTCATGAAATTAAGAAAATCTGGCAGATTAGGTATTTGGAAGCTAATTCATAAGCTGTCATTCCTGATGTCAGTATTAATCATATTATCTGTTATACAGATACAAATCTTTGTCCCAAATATACCAGATGTGTAAGAAGCATAATTCTATTCTTCTATATATAAACTAAATTCTTTGAATTTTGCATCCTCCAGGACATCAAACACTAAATAGTTTTCCTTTCCCTGGCTTGTGTCTAAGTTCCTGAGAGATTTGTATAATTTTAAGATGCCGTAGGATGTATCTTGTCCTTGACTCATCTGTTCACATAGATACTTGCTGATCAACTCAAGGTCTTTTCTCACTGATCCATGCAGGAAACTGTCAAGACAACTCTCACCCTTGTGTACGCAGTGCTTCAAAGTCCAGGGGACTCTCTGCTTTCACATCAGACTTGAGAACAGGGCCATCATTTTACTGCTTCCATGCTGTTTCCCTGGGACATATCTATGGCTTCATTTACCTTAATGCTTAATTTGTGGCTTTATCACATCCAAGAATAAAGCAAATATCCACATCTACTATCTGTCTCCTAAACTATATCAGGGTCTTGCTCTTTCAGTGAAATTCCAATATGGAAAACGGAGTCAGTAATTATCTTTCTTTAAACCACTGTTCTTTGGCTATCTTTGCTCTCCTCCAGCCTAGTAGATTGTTTTTCCAATCTTCAGGGGAAATCTCTCCCTTTGTAAATCCTGATGGTTTCCCCCAAAGTCATTTTTGCTCCTAAAATAATTCTTTTATGGGTTTAGGATTTTGGAAAATATAAACAAAAGACTTATAGGAAGCTTCTGTTTTCCACCCCACCTTGTCACACCCACATCCTCAGGAAATAACTAGAATAGACTATTTGCCTGAATTAGGTGAGCAGGTGGCAAAGGGAAAGTGGGAACTTTAGGGAAAATCCATTTATATTTTGACATCCTGTGATAATGACAGTACATTGCATTCCCTTAAAACTTGCTACATAAATTATAAATAGCAAATTGATAAAGACCTACATTAGTTATTTCATTTGGATCAGTTGTCTGCAACCATGAACTTCAGCACATTTTTATTCATCTGCATTCTTCATCCACATTGTTTGGAAAAAAAAATTCTGGACAAGTTCCTTTAACTTAACTGATGATACTTCAGATTAGCTGGCATAAATATGAGTGCCTGACAGTCACAATTCTGAGATTATAGTGGCAACATTGTAAGATGGCTTAGATGGCTCTCATAACCCTTTTCACAAAAAGGAAAATGATTACCATCCAGTCTTTCTTCTCTTGGAAGAATCTTGAAAAGTCAACATTGATTTTTGCCCAAGGTTTCTTGGTCACTTCCCAAAGGCATAAAATTAGTTTTGGCAGTTTTGTGCTAAGAAGTGTAGCATATATTATTTTCAATATCTTAAAATTTTATTCAATATAAAAATCAATTAACAGGTCGGCAGATTTCCACTTTTAGTCAGTGTCTTCATGGAAACAAATCCCCGATTTCTGTTATGCAGAACTGACAAAGTATCGGGATGAGTTTCATTTGAAAGCAGGTTTTTCTAATTTGAAGAGCGTTATAGGGTTTGCAATTGCTTCTATTCTCTGGGCAGTTTCTCTCACAGATACCTTCTCCACACTGAGCTCAAGATAGTGTAGCACCCCCGGAAATACTTTTAGGATTTGATGTTCTAGCAGCAATATTTTCAAAGACATAGCACAATATATTTGAAGATTGGCAAGGTGCTGGCTCATGGCATGAGTATTTGATATTGTTTTCTAAGTGTTCAAATAAATATTTCATTCTAGACTTGGGACATAAACTTCTAGTGTTACATAGAGGAATTCATATTTAAAGAGTAATACAGCCCCAGAGGACTTCCCTGCTGATCTAGTTGTTAAGACTCAGTGCTCCCAATGCAAGGGATCCAGGTTCGATCCCTGGTGAGGGAGCTAGATCCTACATGCTGCAATGAAGATCAAAGAAACTGCATGCTGCAACTAAGATCTCGAGCAGCCAAATAAAGAAATAAATAATGTAAAAAGTAATACAGACCTTCGGGAGTTTTTAAACAAGTTTGTGATCTATACTAGTCATATAAGAGCAAGTGTGGCTATAGGATACTCGTCATCCATGATGGCAGCAGAGCTATTGTTAGACCATACTGTTTAGCTGTTGTCAAGCCATTCAAAGTGTGAATGAGGCTATTCTTGAGCAATTAATGTCTCTGGGCCATCTGGCATTTCACGGTTGGACACTGCTTGGTGAAGTGCCAGGGGCAGGAAATTGTGGCTTATTTTATTGTGCTTTGCCAATGACTTCCCTGGTGGCTTAGTTGGTAATGAATCTGCTTGCAATTCAGGAGACCACCTGCTATGCAGGAGACTCAAGTTCTATCCCTGGGTCGGGAACCCTTGGAGAAAGAAATGGCAACTCACTCTAGTATTCTTGCCTAGGAAATACTATGGACAGATGAGCCTGGCAGGCTATACCGTCCATGGGATTGTAAAGAGTCAGATATGACTTAGTTACTAAACCAGGCTTGCAAAGACCCAGAAGTCAGTAACTGCTGATATTCCTGCAAGTTTCCTTTGGTTGGCGAGTCCACACTTAGACAATGAAATAATGAAGAGGTTGTGCAATGAATGTGCATGTGTGTGTGTGTGTGTTTGTGCAACATAGAGTCACCCCAGGGATATGTGAAGTTCTGGCTTTCTTTCTGGAGCAGATCATTTATAGAGTGGTGTGACTGCCAGCACACCCGAGGTTGGACTGAGTGAAGTAATTCAAGCAAACATTTCAAATAGACTAGGATTTCATTTTCTGTTTTTTTCCTTACTCAGACACAAGAAGTTTAAGGGCGGACTCTTTACTTCTGCCTCTGAGTGTGTCTGAAGTTAGTCCTACAGTTAGGACACATTACCTGGAAAACACAGGCTAAGATTGGAGGGCCTTCATTAGAATCATTACAAAATTCCAGGGGAGGCAGACTTTCAAACTGCTTTACTTGGAATATCAATAAGCAGATGTCAGTTTTCTGATGGCTGCAGCAGCGTCTGATGATCAAAACCATCACCGTATTTGGGCCAGAATCTCAGAGTGGCTACCACTCATTGTCTCTAAAGTCAGGATGATAGAGTTGAAACATAAAACCAACCACCACACTGTATTTACTGCTGAACTAACACAACATTAAACTTCATAAAAAAATCATGGTATAAATCAAAACTTGTCTTAGAACTTTAATTTTCCAGAGCTTGATAATTCCTTTTTGGAGAGTCTGCCATGTCCTCTTAGATCCAGAATTTAAGTTTCCTTCAAAATTCTACGTGTTTCTAAAGGTGTGGTCTGGCATCCTCCTTTAGAATCCTCCACAAATTTGTCTTTTTAGCTGACGTAAAAATACTCAGAATTGGGGAAAAAGATAGTTGGGCAGTTTGGGATGGACATGTACACACTGCTATATTTAAAATGGGTAACCAACAAGGTCGGATTGTATAGCACAGGGAACTAGGCTCAGTGTTATGTGGCAGCCTGGATGGAAGGGCAATTTGAGGGATAACGTGTACATGTATATGTATGTGTCCCTTTGCTGTCCACCTGAAACTATCATAACATTGTTAATAAGCTATACTCCAACATACAATAAAAAGTCAAAAAATTCAAATGTCATCCAGCCCTCAGTTCAGTTCAGTTCAGTTTAGCTGCTCAGTCGTGTCCGACTTTTTGCGACCCCCCGGACTGTAGTACACCAGGCTTCCCTGTCCATCACCAAATTGTGGAGTTTACTCAAACTCATGTCCATCAAATTGGTGATGCCACCCAACCATCTCATCCTCTGTTGTCCCCTTCTCCCCTTCTCTTCCTGCCTTCAGTCTTTCTCAGCATCAGGGTCTTTTCAAATGAGTCAGTCCTTCACATCAGGTGGTCAAAGTATTTGACTTTCAGCTTCAACATCAGTCCTTCCAATATTCAGGACTGATTTCTGTTAGGGTTGACTGGTTGGATCTCCTTGCAGTCCAAGGGACTCTCAAGAGTCTTCTCCAACACCACAGTTCAAAAGCATCAATTTATTGGCACTCAGCTTTCTTTACAGTCCAACTCTCACATCCATACATGACTACTGGAAAAACCACAATTTTGACTAGACGGGCCTTTGTTGGCAAAGTAATGTCTCTGCTTTTTAATATGCTCTCTAGGTTGGTCACAGCTTTTCTTCCAAGGAGCAAGCGTCTTATAATTTCATGGCTGCAGTCACCATCAGCAGTGATTTTGGAGCCCCCAAAATAAAGTCTCTCACTGTTTCCATTGCTTCCCTAGCTATTTGCCATGAAGTGATGAGATCAGATGCCATGATTTTCATTTTTTGAATATTGAGTTTTAAGCCAGTTTTTTCACTCTCCTCTTTCACTTTCATCAAGAGGCTTGTTAGTTCTTCCTTGCATTCTACCATAAGGGTGGTGTCATCTGCATATCTGAGGTTATTGATATTTCTTCCAGCAATCTTGATTCCAGCTTGTGCTTCATACAGGCCAGCATTTCTCATGATGTACTCTGCATATAAGTTAAATAAGCAGGGTGACAATATACAGCCTTGACGATGTACTCCTTTCCCAATTTGGAACCAGTCTATTCCATGTCCAGTTCTAACAGTTGTTTCTTGACCTGCATACAGATTTCTTAGGAGGCAGGTCAGGTGGTCTGATATTCCCATCTCTTAAAGACTTCTCCACAGTTTGTTGTGATACACATGGTCAAAGGCTTTGGTGTAGTCAATAAAGCAAAAGTAAGTTTTTTCTGGAACTCTTGCTTTTTTGATGATCCAACAGAAGTTGGCAATTTGATCTCTGGTTCCTCTGCCTTTTCTAAATCCAGCATGAGCAACTGGAAGTTCATGGTTCACGTACTGTTGAAGCCTGGCTTGGAGAACTTTGAGCGTTACTTTGCTACTGTGTGAGATGACTGAAACTGTACAGTAGTTTGAACATTCTTTGGCATTGCCTTTCTTTGGGATTGGAATGAAAACTGACCTTTTCCAGTCCCGTGGCCACTGCTGAGTTTTCCACTTTTGCTGGCATATTGATTGTAGCACTATCACAGCATCATCTTTTAGGATTTGAAAAAGCTCAATTGGAATTCCATCACCTCAACTAACTTTGTTCATAGTGATGCTTCCTAAGGCCCACTTGACTTCACATTCCAGGATGTCTGGCTCTAGGTGAGTGAGCACACCATTGTTGTTATGTGGGTCCTGAAGATCTTTTTTGAATACACAGTTCTTCTGTGTATTCTTGCCACCTCTTCTTAATATCTTCTGCTTCTGTTAGGTCCATATGATTTCTGTCCTTTATTGTGCCTATCTTTGCATGAAATATTCCCTCGGTATCTCTAATTTTTTTTTGAAGGAATCTCTAGTCTTTCTCATTCTATTGTTTTCCTCTACTTCTTTGCATTGATCACCGAAGAAGGCTTTCTTATCTCTCCTTGCTATTCTTTGGGATTCTGCATTCAGATGGGTATATATCTCCTTTTCTCCTTTGCCTTTAGTTTCCCTTCTTTTCTCAGCTAATTGTAAGGCCTCCTCAGACAACTATTCTGCCTTTTTGCATTTCTTTTTCTTGGGGATGGTTTTAAGAACTGCTTTCTGTACAATGTCATGAATCTCCATCCATAGTTCTTCAGGCACTCTGTCTATCAGATCAAATCCCTTAAATCTATTTCTCACTTGCACTGTATAATCATAAGTGATTTGATTTAGGTCATACCTGAATGGTCTAGTGGTTTTCCATACTTTCTTCAATTTAAGTCTGAATTTGGCAATACAGAGTTCATGATCTGAGCCACAGTCAGCTTCCAGTCTTGTTTTTGCCGACTGCATAGAGCTTCTCCATCTTTGACAGAATATTATCAATCTGATTTTGGTATTGACCATCTGGTGATGTCCAAGTGTAGAGTCTTCCTCTTGTGTTGTTGGAAGAGGGTGTTTGCTATGACCAGTGAGTTCTCTTGACAAAACTCTGTTAGCCTTTGCCCTGCTTCATTCTGTACTCCAAGGTCAAATTTGCCTGTTACTGCAGGTATCTCTTGACTTCCTACTTTTGCATTCCAATCCTCTGTAATGAAAAGGACGTCTTTTTTGGCTGTTAGTTCTAGAAGGTCTTGTAGGTCTTCATAAAACTGTTCAACTTCATAGAACTCAGCATTTCTGGTTGGGGCATAAACTTGGATTACTGTGATATTGAATGGTTTGCCTTGGAAATGAACAGAGATCATTCTGTCATTTTTGAGATTGCATCCAAGTACTGCATTTCAGACTCTTTTGCTGACTATGATGGCTACTCCATTGTTTCTAAGGGATTCCTGCCCACAGTAGTAGGTACAATGGTCATCTGAGTTCCGTTCACCCATTCCAGTCCATTTTAGTTCACTGATTCCTAAAGTGTTGATGTTCGCTCTTGCCATCTCCTGTTTGACCTCTTTGAGTTTGCCTTGATTCATGGACCTAACACTCCAGGTTCCTCTGCAATATTGCTCTTTACAGCATCAGACTTTATTGCCATCACCAGTCACATCCACAGCCAGGTGTTGTTTTGCTTTGGCTCCGTCTCTCCATTCTTTTTGGAGCTATTTCTCCACTGATCTCCCGTAGCCTGTTGGGCACCTGCCGACTTGGGAGTTCATCTTTCAGTGCCCTTTCTTTTTGCCTTTTCATTCTGTTCTTGGGGTTCTCAGGGCAAGAACACTGAAGTGGTTTGCCATTCTCTTCTCCAGTGGACCACGTTTTGTCAGAGCTCTTCACCATCCATCTTGGGCAGACTTACACAGCATGGTTCATAGTTTCACTGAGTTAGATAAGGCTATGGTCCATGTGATCAGTTTGGTTCGTTTTCTGTTTTTGTGGTTTTCATTCTGTCTGCCCTCTGGTGGATAAGAGGCTTGTGGAAGCTTCCTGATGGGAGAGACTGACTGAGGGGGAAACTGGGTCTTGTTCTGGAGGGCTGGGCCATGCTCAGTAAATCTTAAATTCAATTTTCTGTTGATGGGCAGGGCTGTGTTTTCTCCCTGTTGTTTGACCTGAGGCCAAACTCTGGTGGAGGTAATGAAGATGATGTCGACCTCCATCAAAAGGTCCCATGCATGCACTGCTGCATTCACTGTCTTGGACCATGCAGCAGGCCCCCACCTACCCACGCCTCTGCCGGAGGCTCCTGGACACTCCCAGGCAAGTCCGGGTCAGTCTCTTGTGGGTTCACCGCTCCTTTCTCCTGGGTCCTGGTGCACAAGGTTTTGTTTGTGCCCTCCAAGAGTCTGTTGCCCCAGTCCTGTGTAAGTTCTGGTGGCTCTGTGTTGGGGTTAATGGTGACCTCTCCAGAGGCCTTATGCCATACCCAGCTCTGCTGCACCCAGAGCCCCTGCTCCTGAGGCAGGTCACTGCTGAGCTGGACCTCCACAGGAGACACTCACACACAGCTCTGGCTCAGTCTCTGTGGGGTCTCTGGGTCCTGGTGCACACAAGGTTTGTTTGAGCCCTCCGAGCACTTCTGGTGGGTACGGGGTTTGATTCTAAACTCCATTTCGCCCTTCTTACCATCTTGCTGGAGCTTCTCCTTTGCCCTTGGAGGTGGGGTATATTTTTCTGCTGGGATCCAACATTCTTCTGTCAATGGTTGTTCAGCAGCAAGTTGTAATTTTGGAGTTCTCAGAGGAGAAGATTAGTGCATGTCCTTCTATCCAGCCCTAGGAAACAAGAAATATTATTTCAATTTTCTCAAATTTATCAACATTTTTTAAAAATTGAAGACTTTTAAAAGAAATATTTATTTAGTTGGCTAGGTCTTAGTTGCAGCTCATGAGATCTTTAGTTGTGTATGCAAAATTCTTAGTTATAACATGTGAGATCTAGTTCCTAACCAGGGATCAAACCCAGGCCCCCTGTATTGGGAGCATGGAATCTTAGCCACTGGACTACCAGGGAAGTCCCTATCAACGTTTTTGAGGACTATCATATATAAAATAACATTTTTGTTCATATTCCATATGTCCTTGATAGATATTTCAAACTAGCTCGTGTTCGGAATTTCCACTGAAATGATCATCTCTATTCAATTCCTATAAAACAACTCTCATACCAAGAAAGCCGCCTTGGATTTTTATATATTTTTAAGTAGGTTCATAAAAAAGATGTCCCTTCCCTTTTTGCAAAGAGAAAGAGCAATAGATATATTTAATATCATACACAGAAGTATGAACATAAAGTGAACTTCAGACATACTGATTTGTTCTCACTCTTATGGTCACATCACACATAATTGAATTTAATCTGGGGTTACCTTTAAAAGTGAATCCATGGCCCAACCTGCTTGCTTGCTCCAACTCTGTCTCCTGCATTCAGGCTCTCTGGGTTTCCTACTCTCACTGTTAAATTTAAGTCCCCACATGGACTCTTGCTTCAAGCCAGGGGCCTGTGATCCTAAGGTTTGGAATCATTCATCCTCACAACACAGTGATTCCTCCAGATTAGATGAAATAACTGTCACTTCAACCGAATCCTGCCTTAAATGAGAATTTGTGTTAACCCGTATGTTCTTTTATTTGAGTTTTGAATAGCTTTCACTCCATTACCAGTAACACATTTAAATTAGGGAAAGAAAGATTGCTAAAAATTAAATTAAACCTAGGTAATGAACTACACTCTTATAAATAGCTTTAAAAAAAATCCTTTGCTTCAATGCTGGCCCTAAACATAGCCAGAATAGGTAACTCTAATGTATGTGGTGTTACTTAGAGTGCTGTCTCATGGCTGCCTTATGCTTTCTTTCTATGTTCTGGCCTGTTAATAATAATTAATGATTCTATGGTACTTATCAGTCTCTGTTCTCCACCCTGCCTCTATCAAAACAACTTTAATATCTTGGAATAAACTCATTCTCATAAAGTGCCACCTACATCACTCACACCCACTCTCCAGGTGGATGTGTTTTCATTATCCTTTTCTATTGGACTCTTGTCCCTGGTAGGGTGTCCACTATTCAAAATCCCACAAGAAGACAGAATCTCTATTCTTCTAGAATGCATACATGCGGGCTGAGTTCTTCAGTCGTGTCCAGCTCTTTGCAACCCTATGGACTGCGGCTCACCAGATTCCTCTGTCCATGGGATTCTCCAGGCAAGAATACTGGAGTGGGTTGCCATTTCATTCCCCAGCGAATCTTCCCGACCCAGGAATCGAACCAGCATCTCTTATGTCTTCTGCACTGGTAGGCAGATTCTTTACCACTAGCACCACCTAGAATAAATCTTCCTAAATTTCACTAATGAATGCTTCTTTCCCCTTGTGCCTTAGTACTGTTAACTTCTTAATTAATGAATTTTTCATTTCATTTATTATAAATCATATATCTCTGTCCAGTTTCTAGTACTTGACCACTACAGTTCCCTCATAATAAAAATCCATCTCTTGCAAGGCAAGTATCTGACTGCTATAGCTGAATTTTAAGGGCTACATTACAACAGATCATTCTTCCTAAAATTAGTTAAGACTCAATTGGTATAGAAGAATAAATTAATTCCATGAAATCAGATGTTATATTAAAATGTTTTTCAGAACATTTTTATGTAATTAGAAGATGATTAAACTTAAATTCAGAAGCTTAAAGGAAAGTGTTTTTTTTTAATGGAATACAATTTAAGTAACACTCTCAGAAGACATTGAAGTCAACAATCAGAAAATGCAAATATAAGTAACAGCATAAATTGGAAGTTCTTCCAGAGATTTTTAGACACAATAACTTTCTAAAATAGCTATATATTATAGAAGCAATTGAGCTTCCCATGTGGCGCAGTGGTAAAGAATCCACCTACCAACCAGGAGATGCAGGTTTGACCCCTGGGATGGAAAGATCTTTTGGAGAAGAAAATGGCAACCCACTCCCATTATTCTTGCCTGGGAAATCCCATGGACAGAGGAACCTGCAGGGCTATAGTCCATGGGTTTGCAGAGTCTGATACTTAGTGACTGAGGCTGAGACGTCTGCATAGAAGCAATTAATTAGTTGCAGGTTTCTAAAGTTATAAAAAGAATCCTTTTAATCTCTGTCTCTTGTGTATTATAAGGTATCAATAGGTGACAGGTCACCAGGTCATTTTTTTAACCCTTCTTTCAGCTCACATAAGTTTGTGTCTCAGCTATCCAAGGTTAACTTCTCCTCCCAAGTTTCCTATTTTATATTTCAAATGTTATTTTGAAAATTAAAGGAATTTGGAGGACTTCCTTCACTCCCCTACCCCTTTAATAAAGGGAGCTCTTTAGGTGGACTGCTTGATTTGAATGAAGTAGAATAGAAACAAGTACTTTCATTTACTGGAAAGGCTTCATATTATTGGCATTGAAGTGTCTTTGGGCTTGCACCTGCTATAACGTTTATGATTTTCCCTTTGGATTTTACAGCAATATCTGTATAGGTTTAGTTTAGTTCTCTCATTCAGTGCCTGGAATAGAGATGAACTGAGGTCTGCAAACATCCCCGACACAGTCGGGTTCCCGCTGACTAATTCTGTGATCATCAAGACCAGCCTCTGAGTCCTGTGGCCAAAGGCAGCAACACAGGCTCTGCTGGGAGTCGGCAGTGGGTTTCTGATGAGAAACTTGGCCTCAGTGGATGAGGAGAGGGCCCAGCAGGCCTCTGGTCACACGTTCACAGGCTCCGGTGATGGTGGGAGATGAGAATGTGAGCTGAGGGTCTGTGGGCGTTCTGAACGCCTGAATGACTCAGAGGGGAGAGGGGCATTCACAGGACCTTGAAACACATGCCACTTGCTATCATTTTCATATGATATATGTGGAAAGCACCTCTGGATGGAAGAAAGAGGGGTGGATGGTCTCTCTTTCAAAAATGCTCCAATAAAGAAAGGCATTTTCATTTTGAAAACCTTTGAGAGTCCCTAAAGAATATCTCAGTAGTCTGTGACCCGGAGTCCTCGCCTTCACCCCGAATCATGTTGTTTATTCTGCCCCGTGGAGGCCTTCCCTGGTGGCTCAGACAGTGAAGAATCTGCCTGCAGTGCAGCAGACCGAGGTTTGATCCCTGGGTCGGGAAGATCCCCTGGAGGAGGACATGGCAACCCACTCCAGTATTCTTGCCTGGAGAATTCCATGGACAGAGGAGCCTGGTGGGCTACAGTCCATGGGGGTGGAAAAGAGTCAGCATGACTTGAGTGATGGACACTTTCACTTTGGAGAACTACACAGCCCGCTGCTTCCATTTGGATCTCAGAGAGGCCTGAACTCAGTCAACTGTGTGTGTGTGTGTGTGTGTGTGTTTAGAAATTTCTTTGAAAATGATACAAATTAACTTGCAAAACAGAAACAGACTCAGAGACCCAGAGGACAAACCTAGGGTTGCCCCGGGGAAGGATGGGGGGAAGGGATAGTTAGGGAGTTTGGGATGGACACGTGTACACTGCTATGTTTAAAATAGATGGCCAGAATGGACCTGCTGTGTAGCACAGGGAACTCTGCTCAATGTTGTGTGGCCACCTGCAGGGGAGGGTTTTGGAGAGAGTGGGTGTATGTGTCTCTGTGGCTAAGACCTTTCACTATTCACCTGAAACTATTGCTACATAGTTAATCAGCTATACCCCAATACAAAATAAAAAGTTAAAAAAAGGGATTTTTTTAGTTTTTCTCTTAAAATTTTTTTTTGGCCGCACTGCACAGCATGTAGGATCCTAGTTCCCAGACCAGGGATTGAATCCACATTGGACACCTTGCATTGGAAGGTGGGTTCTTCATTGCTGAACGGCCAGGGAAGTCCCCCACTCACCCGTTTAACCCTTCCCTCAACTCATATAAGTTTGTGTCTCAGCTAACAAGGTTAACTTCTCCACCCAGGTTTTCTATTTTCTATTTTAAATATCTTGAAAATTAAATGAGTTTGGAGGGCTGCACTCCCCTACCCTGTTAATAAAATAACTTCTCACCACAGGAGAGTTGGAAAAGTAAAAACAAAACAAAATTATATACTGTTCTGATCAAGCAAAGCACATCATTGTTAATTGTTAGTTTTTTTTTTTTAAATCCAAACTCCTTCACCCCATAACTATTGCCTTGTATACACTCATTCCATCCCTTTGGATTTTGTCAGATATTTATGACTCTCTTAAGAATTTTCCATGTTTGCTTTAGATAACTTGGTAAACAAAGAAATGTCTATAGAAACGGAAAAAAACCATCAGCCATGTTAACATTTTGGTATATTTCTTTACCAATTGTGGTTCATTGTCAATATATAAGAAAGCTTCCTTTATAACCAAAGGCTTTTACCTTTGAAAGCTGAATAAGAGAGCATTTTAAGGATCTATCAAAACTTTCAAAAAACAATGCCTCCAAAGTATTTCCAATATATAATTTGTTAAAGAATGAAAGCACATGGACCATCTCTGAGAAGCCTGCGTTGTGGAAGGACCTCTTCCACGTAGTCCTGCTGCCTCTCCCTTCTTTCTCGGGCTTTGATCACTGATAAGCATTTGGCACTCAAACTTCATCCGAGTCTTCTTCCAGACATCTCTTTCTCTGACACTCGAAATTGGACAATTTTGGCTCATCTTGATTTTCTCCAAACCCCTTCAAATATCTATTCTCTGAAAATGTACAAAGGTTTACAGCAAGGAATGGTGACTTGTATTATTTAGGTTTTTATAGGTACTTCTTACTAGCTTTACTTTTGTTTTTATAGACTCTGCATTATCTATAGTCTATGAAGAATATTTCAAAACACAGACAATGTTTATTTTTCACAAAATGAAGAGTATTGGGTACCTACTGAAGGCAAGGCATGTATCAGATAGATTTTCTGTTGTTAAGAAGCAAGATTGAAGGAAGGACTTGTCTTTATGTTATGTTGACAAGCAGAGGAAAAACTTGAGGCCGTGCTCTGGAATACAAGAGCCCAGTTATTGTTGTTTGGTCACCAAGCTTTGTCCGACTCTTTGCAAACCCATGGACTGTTGCCCGCCAGGGTCCTCTGTCCATGGGATTTCCCAAGCAAGAATACTGGAATGGGTTGCCATTTCTTTCTCCAGGGGATCTTCCTGACCCAGGAATTGAACCCGTGTCTCCCTCACTGGCAGGCAGATTCTTTACCACTGATCCACCAGCGAAGCACTACAAGAATGCAGAAAACCACACAAATGCATCAGGGAGCATGCTGGAAAATGATCAGGAAACCAAACATTCCAACTTTTATATTTGGGAAGGATCGCAGATATGATGAACTTGACAATGAAATCCTTTCATTAGAAACCTTTTATTTAATTTTCCAAGTAATCCTGCACTTTCCCTAGGTTTATTAACAAAAATTTACAGAAAGAATAATTTCAATAGTTTTTCACTGGCCACGATCAGTGCAGACAAAAGTCATCTAGTATTTTGATTACGTAGGAAAAGTCCCAAGAGATGATTCATAGATCATCTAAGTTTCTGTGTGATGAATAAAACATTCTGTTTGCTAATAACATGAGATGAGAGGTGTGAGTTTTATCTTTGTCTTCTTCCCTCCTTCCTTCCCTCTCTCCCTGCCTCCTTCCCTCCCTCTCTTTCCCCATCCTTGATTTCATTTTATAGAATTTTAAAGAAGACTTTCAAAGTATAAAGTAATATGAGGATTTTTGTTAAATTGTTAAGATATTTCATGTTGAACTACCACTCATCGTATTTACCCCACATTTGAATGAACACATTTGTTTGAAATAAATATGTCCCTGTCTGATTATTGAATGGGCTTCCCTGGTGGCTCAGTGGTAAAGAGACTGTCATTGAGGGAGACAAGAGTTTGGTTCCTGGGTTAGGAAGATCCCCTGGAGGGGAAATGGCACCCACTCCAGTATTCTTGCCTGGGAAACTCCATGGACAGAGGAGCCTGGTGGGGTCCATGGGGTCCCAAAGAGTAGGACACGACTCAGTATTGGCACAAGTGACAGCCTCTGTTTACTGATACAGCAGGAAATATTCCATTTCTCACCAGAGAGTAGAGATCAAGACATAAATGGTGTGACAGCACCTTGGACTCTGGTTAGCGATGAGTGAGAGAGAGCCAGAGGGATCTAATGCTTTTGGTTACGGGGTAACCATTTTTGGTGTAAAATGAAAGGGATTTGACAGTGAGCAGCTGAAGGGGTTGATCTTACAGTCACCAGCTCTTGCTTGAGGAACACTTAGTAGACAGTCCCACCGTCGTCTGCCTTGTGAAAACACCAGTGTTTTCCAGGCAGCTTAACTCTTTATATAAATGAAAAGATGGCAGGACATCAATATAAAGATTTACATTAGGCTGAAAATAGTGTCTCGAGGGCAATTTGGTCTCTTTTGTGGCAATTAGGGGGCATTTTCCAGTTTCAGGGGCTGACATTAGCAGTGATGTCTTGTCCCCTGCCTGCACAGGTTTGTCTGGAGTGGGCTGGGGCTCTGATGAAAGGTGTTGTGAACGAGCTTATGAATTTGCGCCACGACTCTTGTGGTTGGAGACGTTCTGACAAAGTAAGTACTTCTAAATTATTCATGGCCAACCTATTGCTTCCATTAATATGTATTGATGTGCCTACATAGGAAATTTTTATCTAATGCTATTGATTGCATGCAATTTTGAAATGAAAACATGAAGAAAATGGCTAGCAGAAGGCTTGGAAGCTCTGATATTCAAACTCCTTCTCAGGTGTGAGTTATGACTGAAGAAATGAAGAGGCTTCCCGGGTGGTGTTGTGATAAAGAACTCACCTGCCAGTGCGGAAGACCGAAGAAATGAGGGTTCAATCTCTGGGTCAGGAAGATCCCCTAGAGGAGGGCATGGCAACCCACTCCAGTATTCTTGCCTGGAGAATCCCATGACAGAGGAGCCTGGAGGGCTACAGTCCATGGGGAGGCAAAGAGTCGGACACCACTGAAGTGACTTAGCACAGACACAGAGAGAAATCTGATAGGATCCAAAGGTGGTCTCCTGTGCAGATGCCAGAGAAGTCTTGAATGCAACACCAGGGAATTGCGATTTTATTTACCCTTAAGCCTAAAACTAAGAAAGGAAGAGACATTGTATCTTTTAAAGAGGATGTTTAATCAGGCAAAGGCCTGCAGGATGCAATGGTGAGAAGAACTCAGGGAAGGGGCAGTAAGTTTTTAAGGCTTTAGCCAAAGTCCAACTTCTAGAAAACTGTTAGCAGCCTTGGAGAAGGCAGAGAGGAATCATGAGACTCTCTACTGAGACTTGGAAGACACACCATTAAACTGCATCCCCGGTCCAAGCAGAGGATACTAGGATCTATCATGTGCAAATGAGCAACTCTGTTGAACTGGATACAAGCACAGCCAAGGCAAACCAGTTCTGACTGCATGTCTACTCTAGGTACCTGGGCAGAGAAACGCTGAGGGCTCCCCCGAAAGGACCACAGCCAACCTCTCCTAGAGCACTGAGACCTACAAGCTGGGAACCCTAGTGGCAACTCAGACACAAGCTATTCAAATGGCTCTGAGGCCTTCTGGTATAGTGTGGGCCCAGGTCTGGTCACAGTTCATCTTCCCACTGATGTGGTTTTGATTTCATTTCCTCATCATCTCTGCCCACTTGGTCCTGTCATGGGTGTTCACATGTGATCAAGCTCCAGCTGCCCTCCTAGTGGCGCTAGTGGTAAAGAACCCACTGGTCAATACAGGAGACATAAGAGACGTGAGTTTGATCCCTGGGTTGGGAAGATTCCTTGGAGGAGCGTGTGGCAATCCACTCCAGTGTTCTTGCCTGAAGAATCCCGTGGACAGAGAAGTCTGGCAGGCTACAGTCCATGGGGTCACAAAGAGTTGGACATGACTGAAGCAACTTAGCATGCCCCCCTACCAGGGACAGATTGCTCCCTGGAAGGGTCTCCCGCTCTTATTGTTAGAGCAATCCAAGAGATATGGGTATGATCTGTTAGTGGCAGTGAGGAAGGAGAAATATGTTTGCCTTAGACAGATATGGAATTTTGAATGGGAAGAATTTGGTAATAAATTGGATTTGGCCATTATAGAAGAGAGAAGAGGCACAGTTGAGCCTAGTTTATGGTGTTTAAACTCTTTTGAGTTCTAAAGCTAAGGATATGGTTCCCAGAAAGACCCACGTACACATCATTATCCACAATCTCAGAAGATTCGTACACGTGGTAGCTAAAAAGTTGAAAATCTATTCTGTAGAGGAAGATTTTGGAGGTAGAACTAACTGATCTGAAAGATTCCTTCTGCTTCCTTAACTTCAGAGTATTAATAGTTATAGAACTTAAGCACCCATGTATTGTTGGAGATGTCGAGAGCAAGTCAGGATAGTGAGCTGGTGCATAGGTGAGGTGCTAGGGAGTGTAGGGGGAAATTGTAGTTTGTTTAGACCTGGTCAATCTGAAGTGCCGGTAAGGCATCTATAAGGAGATGTTAAGCAGATAATTGTAGGCACACTTTGATAGAGTGCTTATTGCACTGTCTAACATGATAACCATTGGCTACATGTGGCCACTGAGGACCATAAAGAAATATGGCTAATCCTGAGATGTGTTGTAAGTGGGAAGCACACATTAATCTCAAAGACAATCCAAAGAGCAACCCACCGCCCAATGAAGATAAATATTTCACTTTGAAATCATAGATTACATGTCAAAATAATGTTTTGGATATACTGGGTTAAGTAAAGTATGTTATTAAAGTTAACTTCATCTGCTTCTTTTTAAATGTGGCTATTAGGATATTGAACATTACATCCATGGCTTGTATTTGAGGCTTGCATCATCATATTTCTCTTGGACAACACTGCTCTAGACAATGCTTGTGAGTAGTTACTGGTGATAGCTAGAGGAGAGTTGCGATCTCTGTGGAGAGGATAGAGAAAAGGAAATGCAGAGGGTTGAGGACGCAATTGTGGAGATGCCCACTCTCATAGATGAAAGGGGAGGCTGAGAAGGACCTAGAGGGTGAATAGACGGTGAAGAAGGAGCTCTGTCTTAGGGACAGGAAGAAGAGGGCATTTTAGGGAGGACGGTCTAGTAAAGAAGTTCACACAAAATAATTCAAACAATTCGATCTTTATCCTATTGCAGAGGTTCTTCTCCCAGAAAGTGAAATGATCAAATTTAAATTTTGAGATGGTTTTGGCAACAAAATAAAGGATTGGGTTGAGGGAGAAGTGGAAGTCCAGGTGACCAGTTAGAAATTCAGGGAATAAGAACAGTCCCAGAGCCCTTAAACATCCACCAAGCCAAACAGAAAAGAACGCTTTTCACTTTGAGAAAGAACTTTCTATTTTATTTTTTTGCAGTGAAAAACGAGGTGAGTGAGATTTTGATAATTTAAAGCATGTGTCTTCTGCTTCTAGAATCCAGGAAAATGGGTTGCAATGAAAATCCATGTCATAAATGATTAAAGATGCTTTGTGTGGGAACACAGAAAGATGTAAAGAAGCCAAGGACACAAAAATTATAGGATTTATAAGAAACAATGGTTGTCTTTTTGTATAAATGTCTTACATAGGAAAAAGAGAAGAGAACATTATTCCGCATCCTTGAGAACATGACAGTAGGAAGAATGGCTTCTAAAAAGAGTTTTCCTTGAGGCTCTGACTCCATAACTCAAGATCACTTCAGGTACTTCTAAGTGTTTACAAATTGAACAAGCTATGTCTTGGGATGTCCTTTAAACAGAAAATTTGGTGCATAAAATGATTTATTTGGAGTTCCATTTAAAGTAAAAAACAGACTGAAGTCTATGAAAGTAAAAAATTCAGGGTACCAGGTAAAGGTGAGTTGAATGTTTTGAAGGTATTTGGATACTGTTTAAATTTATGTTTTAAATTCTCTGCTAGTTTAAAGGAAAGGAGGGAGCAAATGATTATAAAAGAAAAATCAATGAGGGACTCCTCTGGTGGTCCAGTGGTTAAGAGTCTGTGTTTCCAGTGCAGGAGGCATGAGTTTGATCCCTGGTTGGGGAACTAAGATTCCAGGGAGTGGCCGGAAAAAAAAAAAAAAAAAAATACCGATAGAGGTAGTTCTATGAGGGAACTAAACAAGAGGGAAATGACTGATTTATTAAAGACACTTGGAAGATAGTTCTAGGTGGGGCTCCATACGCAGAATTTGGATAAAACCCATGCCCGTTGCAGAATAATAATAATAATCATCATCAAGTAGCAGCAACTGACATGTATTAAGCACATATTATGTACCAGATAGGGCTTCTCAGGTGGCACAAGGGCAAAGAACCCGCCTCCCAGTGCAGGAGATTCAGGTTCGATCCCTGGGTCAGAAAGAGCTCCTGGAGGAGGGCATGGCAACCCACTCCAGGATTCTTGCCTGGAGAATCCTCATGGACAGAGGAGCTTGGTGGGCTAGAATCCATGGAGTTGCAAAGAGTCAGACACAACTGAAGGGACTGAGCATGCATGCAGGTATCAGACAGTGTTTATGTGATTCTAAGTTTTCACTCATCTATTTATCACAATAATCTCACAAAATAGGTATTATCTTACTGTTATAGATGAGGCAGTGAGATTGGGTGATTTGCCCAAGGTCACAGAGCTAGCTCCCTGCATCCTGGGAAGACACAAGCTGTATCAGGCAGCTTTGGCTGGGTTACGCTGCGGCAACAAATGGCTCCTAGAACCTTAGTGGGCTGTAATAAAAAGAGCTTGACGTTTTTGTTGTTTGTAAACTCCATCACAGGACACTTGCTCTGCTTCATTCCTGGACTTCGACCATAGAAGCAGCTCCTATCTTGGACACTGGCAGTCTTTTGTCAGAGGACATAGAAAGCAATGGATGAACCATGTGACGGCTCTAATAACTTCTACTGGAAGTAGAACATAGCACTTTATCTTCCGTTTCTTTGACCAAAGTGTGTCTTATGATAAGCCTGCCAATGGTGTGAGAAGTGTAACGTCTCTGCAGAGATGGTCTCTGCAGAGATGGTCTCTGCAGTAAGAGGACCCATGGGGAGGATTTTTTTTCCCTTTGTTTTGTTTCAGTCATATGACTCTTTGACTTTACAAGGATGAGAATCAAAGACCGTTTGATATGACTTTGTTTGACACCAAGGAGCCAATGTTATGATTGTGGTGTTGAATGGGGAGTGACAGAGGTTCATGCAAACAGATGACTCTGAAGCGGAGAGCGGCTATGACCACGGACAGCAGCTGGGCCACTGCCAAAACCCTAGCTGAGCAAGATGCCTGGGAGGAAGGTTGAATTTCCACAAGAAATCAGGCCACAGGTAAAAGAAGGTCGGGCTTGCCTGGTGACTCAGATGGTAAAGCAGCTGCCTGCCATAACAGGAGACCTGGTTCGATCCCTAGGTCAGGAAGATCTCCTGGAGAAGGGAATGGCAACCCACTCCAGTATCCTTGCCTGGAGAATTCCACGGACGGAGGAGCCTGGTGGGCTACAGTCCGCAGGGTCGCAAAACACAAGGTGAGAACTGACCCGGGTGCGGAGGGTCAATCAAGCACAGACAGAGAATTCTCAGGGTTTAGTGAAGGCTGAAGGTTTAGCTCAATTATCTAGGGGAAAAATCAATTTCTGAGGGGGTGCGTGCCCTGATTTCCTTTGTCTGAAAACCTCTCCTCTTCATGAATTCCTGAGGAGTGTGTTATGAACTAATGGACATTAATGAGTGAAAACAGGAACAATTATAGACAGTCCTACTTCTTCAGATGCAGATGAAGATGGACACAAACCAAGCAACTAGAATGGGGACTCACGTGGGCATGTAGGTAGGAAGGACACAGGAGAAAATGGAAAGAAAACTTCAGTTCTTGAACTGATGTTAAATTTAACCTGAATTTATTGGACAAATTGCTCATTTTCATGCAGGTGAATCTGGTTTACAGACTCGCTAAAGAACTTTCTACAGAGATGTAAATTGATCTTGATGAATACAATAAAAGCAAGTAATGATCAATTCGTGGAACCTAGAATAAATTCACATCAAATGAGGGTAAAGCATTTAGAAGCAAGACAGTTTCTTTTACTTTCCAGTTCTGAAGAACTGTAAAAACTGTGGCAATAAATTGAAACATTTGGGAAAGGGAGACAAAAATAAGATTTAATCTCATCCCCCATACATACGAAAATTCTTCTCATTTCTGTGCATTCCTTACAGTCATTCCTCACATATAAAAATTGCATAATTGCAGATTCAAAAATGCTATTGTAATAGAGCATTTTCCATAAACAATTTTCCAAGTTTAAAGACAGTCCTTATGATTATAATTGTAGGAAAATAGTCTGCTGCATAGTATTGTTGTTTAGTCACTAAGTTGTGTCCAATTCTTTGCAACCCCATGGATTGTAGCCTGCTAGATTCCTCTGTCCATGGAATTTCCCAGATAAGAATACTGGAGCTGGTTGCCATTTCCTTCTCCAGAGGATCTTCCCAACCTAGGGACTGAACCCGTCTCCTGTATTGAGAGGTGGATTCTTTACTACCGGACATCAGGGAAACACTTGCATAGAATTAACATAGTTTAATTCATTAAATTTTGTTCTTGTTAGACATTTAGTTTCAGCTCTTCATCTTCATTGGGAATGCTGATTATATGGTCATGTAAAAAATATATATTTAAGACATCATTTTTGTTGTAGCACTATTCTAAAACTGGGTCAAAGGTTATAAACTCTTTATGACTACATATAGGTTGATTTTCAAATAACTGCATCAACGTATCTAAAATTTGTATGCAATTCACTACACACAGTTTAGGAATTATATATATTTAAAGATCATAAAAATCGGCTAATGACTACAAACATATCTTACTTTGTGTTAATTTCTATGTTTGAGTACTTGCCAGGCTGAGTAGTGTTCCATGTGTTTATCTATCAACAGCATGGGTCATAATTCACCAATTTACTCCTTCATTCAATCACTGGATGAATATTTTTTTGAAGTAGGTCCTACAATGTGCCAGGTACTGTTTTTGTTTCTGAGAACACAGCTGGGAAGAAAACAAAATTCCCTGCCCTTATGGATTTTATCTTACAGGATAAAGAGGACAATAAATAAAATAATAAGTATTAAAATTGTATAATATATTGAATGTTATAATTTCTATGGAAATAATAAATGATAATAAGAATAAGCAGCTTGTTGGTAGAGAGTCATACTTATAAATAGGAGAGTCTATGATAAATATATATATCACCCTGCTTATTTAACTTATATGCAGGGTACATCATGAGAAATGCTGGGCTAGAGGAAGCACAAGCTGGAATCAAGATTGCTGGGAGAAATATCAATAACCTCAGATATGCAGATGACACCACCCTTATGGCAGAAAGTGAAGAAGAACTAAAGAACCTCTTGATGAAAGTGAAAGAGGAGAGTGAAAAAGTTGGCTTAAAATCCAACATTCAGAAAACTTAGATCATGGCATCTAGCCCCGTCACTTCATGGCAAATAGATGGGGAAACAGTGGAAACAGTGGCTGACTTTATTTTTTGGGGCTCCAAAATCACTGCAGATGGTGATTGCAGCCATGAAATTAAAAGACGATTGCTCCTTGGAAAAAAGTTACGACCAACCAAAGCAGAGACATTACTTTGCCAACAAAGGTCCGTGTTGTCAAGAATATGGTTTTTCCAGTGGTCATGTATGGATGTGAGAGTTTCATTATAAAGAAAGCTGAGAGCCGAAGAACTGATGTTTTTGAACTGTGGTGTTATTGAAGACTCTTGAGAGTCCCTTGGACTACAAGGAGATCCAACCAGTCCATCCTAAGGGAGAACAGTCCTGGGTGTTCATTGGAAGGACTGATATTGAAGCTGAAACTCCAATACTTTGGCCACCTGATGGGAAGAGCTGACTCATTTGAAAAGACCATGATGCTGGGAAAGATTGAAGGCAGGAGGAGAAGGGGACGACAGAGGATGAGATGGTTGGATGACATCACCGACTCAATGGACATCGGTTTGGGGACTCCGGGAGTTGGTGATGGACAGGGAGGCCTGGTGTGCTGCAGTTCATTGGGTTGCAAAGAGTCAGACACAACTGAGCGACTGAACTGAACTGAACTGAACTGATGATAAATATATGTTTGAATAAAGCCTGAATGAGGTGGAGGCAGGTCCCAAGTGTGTACCTGGGGACAAAGTACTCCAGTCAGAAATACTACATGGTCCAAGGCCCCAAGCGAGGTCATGTCTGATGTGTTGGAGAAGCTGAGAGGCTAGTTTGGCTGGAGTGGAGTGAGATCTTTTCCTTAAAAAAAAAAAAAAAAAAATTTTTGTAAATTTGGCTGGGCTGGGTCTTAGTTGTGGCATGTGGGATCTAGTTCCCTCACCAGGGATTGAAACCCTGCCTCCTGCGTTGGCAGTGTGGAGTCTTAGCCACTGGACCACTGGGGAAGTCCCGGGAGTGAGATCTTTTGATGATGTTTATTTGTAGAAGGAGAACAAAGAGAGAAGGTCTAGCTACTCCAACAGAGGAAGAAGTTTCAAGAAAAAGGCTGTCACCACTACTGAAGTTAATGAAGATTTGTGGGCAGAAGACAATGGAAACAAAGCAACCACAGTCAATAAAGATGAAGGTGGCCAGATTCCACTGGCCAGAGCTCAGTCATGTGGCCATAACTAGTAAAGAGAGGTGCTAAATGGGCTTTAGTGAGTAGGGAAAGAAGAGAATGTATGCACGTGTGCTAAGTCGAGTCTGACTCTATGACACCATGGACGTAGCCCCCCAGGCTCCTCTGTCCATGGAGTTTTCTAGGCAAGAATACTGAAGTGGATTGCCATTTCATACGCCAAGAAGAAAATACCGGTTTTATAAGAAAAGCTTGCAAACTCTGTCATAGCTGATCTAAAATCAACTGTGCATTATCAACTGGGGGCTTCCTGGGTGGCGTAGTGGTAAAGAACCCCCTTGCCAGAGTAGAGGGTATTAGAAATTCGGGTTTGATCCTTGGGTCGGGAAGATCCCCCGGAAGAGGACTTGGCAACCCACTCCAGTATTCTTGCCTGGAGGATTCTATGGACAGAGGAGCCTGGCGGGCTAAGGCCCATAGGGTCCCAAAGAGTCGGACACGACTGAGGTGACTTAGCCAACACACACATTATCGACTGGGGTAATTGCAAAAGGATCTGAGGCCTTTCCCTCAAATACAGGATCAAAATATCAAGGGATAGACCCCATGAATGCGTTTTCTGGTGGCCCTGTTGGCCATCCAGGTTTGGAAACCACTGAGTGAATGTATCTTTGGGAAATAAAAGTGCATCAAAATGTGTCTTAAAAAACAGAAACAAAAAAGTTCCCAAACCTTGGATAATTAAAACCAGGTAGGGCTTCCCAAGTGGCATAGTGGTAAGAATCCGCATGCCAATGCAGGAGACGTGGATTTTGATTCTTCAGTTTAGAAGATCCCCTTGAGGAGGAAATGGCAACCCACTTCAGTATCCTTGCCTGGGAAATCCCATGGACAGAGGCGCCTGGCAGGCTACGGTCCGCAAGGGAACAAGACCGAGCGACTGAGCAAGCACACACTGGTTATAATACAAATTAGCCACTAGGTGGCAGAAGAACTCCATTCGTGTAAGAGTTGATGGCTTCCTTATTTCACCGTCCCTATTCATTTAATTTTCTCTGTCCTTTTCCTGGTTTGTTGGGTTAAAATATATAAGATTAAGTTCTTTAAAAAGACTGATGCTAACATTTCTAAAGAGATTGCATTATTAAGAAGTTCTTAAAAAAAAAAGGAAATTCTTTCCTTATCGAAAGGAAACATACCTCGAGTATTGTTAGAGAACTGTTCAGAATTAATGCTACTAAAATTTTGTTTACTTGCTTTTGATAGAAGTAGAATGTGTTAACTGAATAAGGCTAAATATTAGGAGGTCAAATAACCATGCAAAACTGTTTTCAGTGTTTAATAAGTTTCAAAGCAGAGATTTTTTAGACAATATTAACATACATTGAATATGATCAATTTACTCTTAAGGAAAACTTAAATTTTTTTGTTTTCATAAAATTAAAAGTTCTACTGGTAGTTTTATACAGTGAATTCTCATGAGAACTGTGTCCTGGACTTTTAAGAGTCAAGGATATTAGTTCAAATTGATCTCGTATAAATCTGGGTTCCACCGTGTTGAACACTGAGCTTGAGCAAATTTCTTGCTGCCTCTCAGCGTCTGCTGCAAAAACGGGGTAAACAATGCTTATTCTACAAGGTTACTCTGAAGAATCAACAATGACACCAGCAAATGCTTTATATACATCACAAAATTAGGTAAACAAATAAAAATGCCTTCCTCTATTCCATTTTTTTCTAATGGCAATTGCTACTTGGGTTTTAATGCCAAACAGAAGGCTGAAATACAAGTATTGCTTGGCAGGATCATAATCTAGTTTGGTTGTTAAAAATCATCACACAGTTAAAAAGACTCAGAGTTGAAAACCTGAGGTCACTGTTCTGAATTTCTGCGCTTCCTGCTAGGAAACATGATATTCTTTGAAGTGTGTTTTTTTGACTTCATTTGCTGTAATTATTCATTTGTCGTATAAAGTATATAATGATTTATGTCCTATAGTGTGATTCAACATTGCAGAGAAAGGAGAATAAAAAAAGTGTTTTATTCAGCAGGTGAGGCTCGTCCTCTTTATCCTTTATCTTCTTTACTTGCGCATGTAATTTACTAAAGAGCTGACAAAGTCACAGTGAAGGCTGCCTTTCACCATATTCCTCTGCAGACAGTGACGAGATAGACTCTGAACCTCTGCTTTCTAATGGGGCCTATGTAAGAAGTCTAATGCGGTTATATTGATTCTTCATTTCTATACCATGAAAGAATGAGGTTGCCTGTAAGGAGGAGGATGCGGGCATGTGCTTGGGACAAAGCCCCTGGCTAAGATGCTACAAGGATGCTTAGCAACCCAATATTGAACACTGAAAAAACCTCTGAATCCTCTTTCATTTGGCCCCAACAAAGAAAGATATGAAAACATGAAAGAAAAGGTCTGAGAAAGCGAGGCACTGCGGAAAAATACAGCAAGTTTGTGTTGCTGATGAAAGAGCCATCCTTATGAAGTGGATGATACGTATTTACATTTTGATATATAGATTTAATTTTAAGTGATTTTGTAAGAAATAGCTTTAGTTCTAAGGATTGAAAACCGCAGGAGGAATTCACATTTATATTTAATTTTGTTCCAACCGTCTGATAGATTTGGAAATTCTGTTTCTTAAGTCTGTTTGATGACCTTGAGGTGCGGGGAAAATACTTTCAGAAGAACTTAAATGGGAGGCAAAGATACCCCGGATTTCACTGGGTACCTCTTTCTTCATCAATGTCAAATATTTCCTGTAGCTGCTGGCTGCTACTCCTTGGCTAGTTAGGGATTATACATACACTGGGAAGACCCAGAGGAATCGGGTGGAGAGAGGGGTGGGAGGGGGGATTGGGATGGGAATACATGTAAATCCATGGCTGATTCATGTCAATGTATGACAAAAACCACTACAATATTATAAAGTAATTAGCCTCCAACTAATAAAAATAAATGGAAAAAAACTGGAAATGATATTGCTTATGCATGGAATCTAAAGAAAGGGTATAAATGAGCTTATCTACAAAATAGAAATAGAGCTACAGATGTATAAAACAAGTTTATGTTTGCCAGGAAGTGAAACATGGAGGGACAAACTGGGAGACTGGGATTGACATATACATACTACTATGTATAAAACAGATAAGTAATAAGAACCTGCAGCATAACACAGGACTCTGATCAGTACTCTGCAGTGGCCCTTATGGGAAAAGAATCTAAAAGAGAGTGGCTATATATAACATATAGATATAGTATGTATATTGTATATATATTTACATATATATAAATTTAATATATATATTTTATATTTACATATAACTGATTCACTTTGCAGTACACTGTAAACTAACACAGCATTGTAAATCAACTATATTGCAATAAAAAATTAAAGACAAACACACAGATCATGGCAATTACCTTAGCAGCTTATTCAGAATATGTTCTAAATGTGATTGAACAAAGATAGCAATACTCCCAAGGCAGAAGAGCCAATGTTTTGTTTCTGCACTTGAAAAGTCTAGAATAATCTCTCCAAACTTCACTGTGGAAATTCTTCTTGTCATTGAGGTCTCTATCATGATATTTTCCCTGACTCTCTGAATTTAAGTACTCTTTCTCTTCACACTCGCAGAACCATAATTTTTTCAAGTGGTAATGGTTTCCCCAAGCGAAGCAGCTGCCCCCCATGTGGCCCTCTGAACTTCTACATTGGCATGTGTCTATTGGTCTGGCATTTTTTTTTTTTATCAATTTCCAATAGCAAAGAAAATCAAAAGCAGTTTTTTTTTTTTAACTGTGGTAAAATATACATAATGAAAAATATGCCTGGCTTACCCAGCTGGCTCAATGGTAAAGAATCCCCCTGCCAATGCAGGAGATGCGGGTTTGATCCCTGGGTTGGGAAGATCCTTGGAGAAGGAATTGGTGACCGGCTCCAGTATTCTTGCCTGGAGAATCCCATGGACAGACGAGTCTAGTGGCTACAGTCCAGGGAGTTTGCAAAGAGTGGAACATGACTGGGCATGCACGCGTGTACTCTTTTGCTAGTGGCTAGAGAACCAGGGTCTGAAACTTGAAGGGTATAAGCAGGATTGGCTCTTTTCCATCATTCCCAGAGACCCCTTGGGGAGCAGAGCTGTCCACAGTCTTAGGCTCTTCCTGAATAGGAAGCGTGGTTCTTCTGTGTATAACGATGTGTTATATGTGTCAGGGATAAAGTAAGGGTTCTGCTGAACGAAGCTATGCTATCCCCGGTCACTGTTGGACCCTCATGTCAGAGGACCAGTAGGATAAGATGGAAGTTCTCTACTGGTGGGGAACCTGAGTCTGACTGTCACGAGGAGGGGGGGGCTACTGCTACTGGTGGGGCTGACGGGGAGTGGCTCTGAGATCTGGGAATAGACTGAGGTGTCTTTCAGCGATTCTGTGTTCACCGCCAGCTATAAATAGGCAATTGAGCACATTTTGGCCCGAGGACAAGAAAAATAAAAGCTCGGGTTTTTTTTCATCATCTAAATGATGAAAGTCTAGGTCGTTCAACCAGAAAAGCAATGCTGAGCTGCCAAAATGCTCCTCAAGGTTGAGAGAAAGAGAAAACCAGGGATGCAGATTGACTGTGGGTATGTTATGACTTCAGTCTGCCTGCTCATCAGTCTGTTAGATCCCTGAAGACACTGTGGCTGGTCAGAGCTTGAAGGAGACGCTGACACTTTGGACTTGAAGGAAGGCGTGCCATGAACTGTAATGGTAGAGGAGGATTGTGTTGGCCATAACAATACCTTCTTTTACTCCATCTACTTCTGTGACCACCGGTTCTATGCAGGACTTGAGTAACTCCACACACATGACACCAGACGGAGCTTCCCCTGGTGTTTTCACCACGCTTTTCTAACTTCCTGCCAAGGGCTTCTCTGCTACCCTGGCATTCACGCCGTCCTGGGGCACCTACTCAGCTTGTGCCTGTCTGCAACCTGGGTGCTGGGGAAATCATGTCCTAGAGACACTCTTGCCTCCTGGAGGATGGCAGCCAATGCATAAATGCTCTCTGCTTTCATCTGTCTGCCCCAGGCAGGCAGTTCTAAGTCATCTCAGGAGTCCTTAGAAAGTCCTGAGAGATCACACACCAACTTGATAAAGCATTCTTTATTGAATTTCCCTCCTTCCTTGTTTTACTTTCTTCATCCTTCATTCCTGCTCCCTGGGAGAACTGCTTCCCAAATGAAGTGTTGCAACCCAGGCTTCATCTCAAGATCTCTTTTCCGAGGAACAGGCGAAGGCATAGCTGAAACATCTGATGTGCTAATTTGGATGAGGGGGCGGTTACTATCGGAGATGGGATGACAGAGGTAATACTCATCATGGTGGGTTTAATCTCATTAAGTAAAGTATTGAAATTGGAAGGTTGTAATTGGATCATAGGTGATTTGAATCATTTTCCGCAACAAATTCCCATCACACATTAATTTCCTTCGTTTTGGTATTTCATCATTAGCAGTTGGCCCAGGGATTGATTGACTGAGTGGAACGGTGTATGATAATTACACTGCAGTTTAGACGCTTGGTGTATATTTCAAAGTATTGGGGTTCAAAGATGAATGGCTACAGCTCTGGATCTGGAACTTCTCCCTGTAGGGTGTTTAATGAGGGGAATGACAAACTCAAGGATTAACAGCCCAAAGAGAAGTAGGGCTGTGCTCGCTCGCTCAGTCGTGTCCAACTCTTTGCGACCCCTTGGACTGTAGCCTGCCAGACGCCTCTGTCCATGGGGATTCTCCAGGCAAGAATAGACAGTGGGTAGCCTATACCTTCTCCAAGGGAACTTCCAACAGATGAACTGAACCAGGGTCTCCTGCATTGCAGGCAGATTCTTTACTAGCTGAACTACCAGGGAGAAGTAGAGTGCATCTCACTATAGCAAAGTGTGAATTTACTGTTGTTTCGTTGCTCAGTCATGTCTGACTCTTTGCGACCCCATGAACTGTACCCTGCCAGGCTCCTCTGTCCATGGGATATCCCAGGCAAGAATACTGGAGTGGCTTGCCAATTCCTTCTCCAGGGGATCTTCCTGACCCAAGGATCGAACCTGCATCTCCTGTGTCTCATGCATTGGCAGGTGGGTTCCCCGCTGAGCCACCGGGGAACTATTCTCTCTCAATACAAGCTCATTAGTTAAACCAAGGAAAATACTCCTTATTTTTTCTTGAACTTAATATTATTCAATTGCATGCTTAGTGGAGAAGAAAGGAAAGAATAAGAGAGAGAGAGGGAGGTATTCTAGAGAGTCAGGCCTCTCCTGGTTCTGCTTGTTATGAAAATTCAGAAAGGAGGAGGAAAAAGAAGAGAGCTTTCATGGTGTCTCTTTAAGGACATTTTAGTTATTTGAGGCACCTAATACAGTGCACCCCAAATCATCTCCATTTCTTATGATCAGCTAGTCCACTCTTGTAGAAGAGTTAATAAGGTGTAGATCAAGGAGCAGAAAAGCTGGCTTAAAACTCAACATTCAAAAAACTAAGATCATGGCATCCGGTCCCATCACTTCATGGAAAATAGATGGGGAAATGATGGAAACAGTGACAGACTTTATTTTCTTGGGATCCAAAATCCTGACTAAAGGAACTTAGTCCTGTATATTCATTGGAAGGACTGATGCTGAAGCTGAAACTCCAGTACTTTGGCCACCTGATGCGAAGAACTGACTCTTTGGAAAAGACCTCGATGCTGAGAATGATTGAAGGCAGGAGGAGAAGGGGCCAACAGAGGGTGAGATGGTTGAATCACATCACTGACTCAACGGACAAGAGTTTGAGTAAGCTCTGGGAGCTGGTGTGCTGCAGTCCGTGGAGTCGCAGAGCTGGATACGACTGAGTGATTGAACTGAACTGAAGCAGAAATGGATGGGGAGAGAGACTGGGAGTGAAAGGACAGAAAGAACATCCTCCAGTTGAAGAAGAAGAGGAAATGTGGGGAGGTGTTTCCTAGGCTCCAAATACGAGCAGTGTTTCCCCACGTGTTTGGGGGAGTTTCACTTTGGTCCCCAGACACTCGATTTCTTGCTCCAGCTCACAGTACCCGGTGTGTTTAGCAATTTTCTGAGCCTGGAAAATGTATCTATGGCAGTTAATTAAACCTATAATATGGGATTCTCAGCTGAAGGCAGAGAAGCCTATGGTTCATTTATATAAGGACCGTGCTAGACCACAATAAAACAAGGTAAACTAGGTCCTCTGAGGTTGACCTGACAATGCAATACACATAATCCTTCACCTGGACAGTTTCCTGCATTAGTCAAAGAAGTGCAGCTTACATGAACCAGCACAAGATGAAAAAATCAATCTACTGTAGCCTTTTTTTTTTTTTGAGGGGGTTGGGGAGGCCTGGGTTTCCCACCTGGCACTAGTGGTAAAGAACCCGCCTGCCAATGCAGGAGACTTAAGAGACTCAGGTTCAAACCCTGGTTAGGGAAGATCCCTGAAGAAGGGCGTGGCAGCGCACTCCAGTATTCTTGCCAGGAGAATCTCATAGGCAGAGAAGCCTGGCCGGCGGTAGTCCATAGGGTAGCACAGAGTCGGACACGACTGAAGTGTCTTTGCACGCATGCATGCACACAGGAGAGGATTATGCTGTGGGCATTTTTTCTGCAGAATCCTTTGAACTGGAGATCATCCCAGGTTTACTTAGAAGAAATGCTATTGTGTACCAAGTAAAATTACAGTGGTGTACAGCAACTCCAGATCAAGGAGTTACTACAACCCAACCAAGTTCACAACCTTCAAGTCCAAAGGTCAGACAACCAAATAGGACTAAAGACTGTCTGCCGGCGTCCTCAATCCCACAGCGCTGTCTGCCTTGGCAGCTGTCAGATGCCTGCGGCTAAACTGAAGCGAGGAGACAGTGGTGACCATCTGAACAAGTGACTCTCCTGTGGTTAGTGACTGGCATTAAATGAATAAGTTTACACCCACGGAGGGCCTCTGAGCGGAACACAGCAAGGAGGGTTTATTTGAATCAAATTATGCAGGTTGATTCTGGAAATCTGCATTTGCCTTACATGTCTCACTCTCTCCCCTTTTAAGGACTCTTGCTAAGCCCAGAGTCATGTCTGAAGAGGGAGAGATATTGTCACTTTGGAAGGCATCTGGGATTTGGAGTTAGAAAGATGATACAGTCTGAATATTTGTGTCATCTCAGAGTTCATATGTTGAAATCCTAAGGCCAGATAAGATGAATTGAGGAGGTGGGGCATCTGGGAAATGCTTAGACCCAGAGGATTCAGTCCTCAGGAACGATACCCATGTCCTCATAAAAAAGTCTCAAAGAACTAACTCTTCTTTTCACGGTGTGTGGATCACAGCAAGAAGAAGGCATTGGCTATGAACCAGGAAAGCGACCCTCAACACAAAGCAACCAAGCTGATGCCTTGATCTTAGACTTCCCAGATTTCTGAATTGTGAGAAATACAATTTCTCTTATTTATAAGCTGCCCACCTATGTTACTCTGTACAGCAGCCTGAATGGACTGAGGCAAAGAAAGTGGTGTCCATGTCTCCCAAGCAGCTTGCCAACTGTGACTTCGGGTCTTTTTTATAACCCTGTCGGACTTCTATTTCCTCTTATTTATTTTTATTTTAAAATTTTAATTGTAATATTTTAATGTATTTATGTGAAGGGATTTATATAAATTAAATGTATGTCTTATGTATGCCCTCTGTCAAAACACGTACATTTGTAGATTTCTTTCATTGAACAAATTTCAGATGAACCTAATAATATGTATGGAGATATATGTTTATTTTTTTAGTTTTAAAAATTTTACTGGAGTATAATTGATTTACAATGTTGTATTAGCTTCATGCGTGCAGCAAAATAATTTAGTGATATACATATATACATATTTGGGCTTCCCTGGTGGCTCAGGGGAAGAACCCACCTGCAATGTGGGGGACCTGGGTTCCATCCCTGGGTTGGGAAGATCCCCTGGAGATGGGAATAGCTACTCACTCCAGTGTACTGGCCTGGAGAATTCCATGGACTGTATAGTCCATGGAGTTGCAAAGAGTTGGACACAACTGAGTGACTTTGACTTCACTTCATACATATATCTGGGCTCCCCAGATGGTGTTAGTGGTAAAGAACCCAGTGCAGGAGACATAGGCTCTCAGGCTCGATCCCTGGGTTGGGAAGATCCCTTGGAGGAGGGAATGGCAACCCATTCCAGTATTCTTGCCTGGAGAATCCCATGGACAGAGGAGCCTGGAGGGCTATGGCTCACAGGGTCGCAAAAAGTCAGACAAGACTGAAGCTACTTAGCATGCAGGCATGCACATACATATATTCATTCTTTTTAAGATCCTTTTGTCATATAGGTTATCACAGAATGTTGAGCAAAGTTCCCTGTGCTATACAGTAGGTCCTTGCTGGTTATCTTTCTTATGTATAGTAGTGTGTGTGTGCGTTCATCCCAGGCTCCTTGTCTAATGTTATCAATTGTGTGGAGAATTGGAACATTTATACAGATGTGTAGTTCCATGAAAGTGATCTCAAGGTGATATCAGTGTGAAGTAGCTTAAAGCAAGATCTTAGTTCCCTACCCCGGAATTAAACCCAGGCCACAGTGCTGAGAGCACCAAATCCTAACCACTAAACAGTCAGAAGCTAGTGCCAACTTTTTACAATAAGGATTGGAATAATACCTATGCCAAAGTAGGGCTTTCCTGGTTGCTCAGTGGTAAAGAATCTGCCTGCAATGCAGGAGATGTGGGTTGCTTCCTGGGTCAGGAAGATCCCCTGGAGGAGGGCATGGCAACCCACTCCAGTATTCTTGCCTGGAGAATCCCATGGTCAGAGGAGCCTGGCAGGCTACAGTCCATGGGGTCACAAAGAGTTGGACATGGCTGAAGCAACTGAGCCCACACATGCCATAGTATAGAAAATCAAGGGATAAGAGTGAAATTATTTATAAATAGGAAACTTCTGTCTACCTGCAAGTCACACTGTTGCTTCTTTTCCTGGGGAAAGCCTGGGGATTTCCACGACATGACATGGATGTCACAGATTAGAAAATTTACCTTTCCTCTGCTTGTCATTTTGTCTACATTATTCTTTGTCCCATTTGGAGGGCATGATGCCATCCAACTGTGCATGGTTCTACACCTCAGTAACAACTCGGCAGAAATTGACCTTAATGTATGCTGCAACACGTGTCTGAGAATAAATGGGCTGTGAGCAGGGAAATGCCAGCTCCTAGTGAAATCAAGATGAGACAGCTGTGCCTATAAATGAAGCTATTTGAAGAGTTAACATGGAAGACAGCCCTGCGTAATTGTGGACTTCTGCGGAGCTACTCACAGACCATGCTCTGGAAATTAATAAAAGTCTTGAAGAAGGTGGGAATGGTATACAAAATGAGAGCCAGATGAATGAATTAGTTTTCCCATCTGGTTCAACAGCCCTGAATCCAGAGACCGCCAGGCTCTGCTGGTCCATGGTTTAAATGATATTTTGAATGATTTACACCAAATCTGTGCAGGAAATCAAAGCAAAGTAGGAAACAAACAAAGACTGATAACACTTGTGCTCCTAGTGGGTAAAAACACATTTTAAAAAGGAAATTAATTGGTCACTAAAAATAAAGAATCCCTTATGTTTGTTGCTAACTTGAGAGCTAACACGTTATGTCTGTCAACATTTTCAGTTTTCATTTAATTTCATAAGAGTGTCTCATCCACCCAAATACTTGTTTGTTTACTCACCTGTTCATACTCCCAAATTACAGTTTCTTTTAGGTACTGAAAACCAGGCTTAGAGCTTGCATAGTCTCCTCATTTAATTCTCACAACAATCATTCTCCCACAGATATTATTATTATCCCCAGTGTTTTCAGCGAAGGAAATTGAAATGCTGAGCTGTGAGTAGCATGTCAATACGATCAATTTAACCAGAAATGAAATTAAGATTTGAATTCGTTATTTTCCTTTAGTGTCCAATGTCATTTCCACTACAAGACCTTTTCTGTGTTCAATTGATAGGTTAAAGTGAGCTGAAATTTCTTCAATTAAAAAATGTGACTTTTTTTTTTTTTTCAGTTTCTTAATGGCTTCTGAAAATTGGAGGCAACATAACTGGGCACTTATACTTACTTAGAGTGGATCCAGAAGGAGAGGTTGGTAAGATTCTGTTTGGGCCACTAAGCTCTATCTTGTTGCACTACATGCATCATGGTTCATTCTGCTAGGTATAATTTCTTTAATCTTTTATTTCACAATTCCACCTAGACTATGGCTTCTTATCAGGAAACTGCAGCAGAATCAACAGGCAGATTTCTGGGTTTCATCCATGCTTTATTGATTCCGGCTTTCTGGGGTTGGGTCAGGAAACCTGCACTTAAAATTTTTTTTTTTTTTTATTTATTTATCTGTTTATTTTGGCTGGGCTGGGCCTTCATTGGTTTGCAGATTCTTCCCTAGTTGTGGCAAGCATGGGCTACCCTCTGCTTGTGGTGCAAGGGCTTCTACTTGCAGTGGCCTCTCATTGCAGAGCATGGGCTCTGGGGCATGCAGGCATCAGTACTTGTGGTGTGTGGGCTCAGTAGTTGCGGCTCATGGGCTTGGTTGCTTCGCATCATGTGGCATCTTCCCAGACCAGGGATAGAGCCCATGTCTTCGGCCTTGGCATGCAGATTCTTTGCCAGTGAGCCGCCAGAAAAGCCCAGGAACCTGCACTGTTAATGCATGCTGCGTGCTCAGTCACTTCAGTCGTGTCTGACGCTTTGCAACCCCATGGACTGTAGCCCACCAGGCTCCTCCGTCCATGGGATTCTCCAGGCAAGAACACTGGAGTGGGTTGCCATGCCCTCCTCCAAGGGATCTTCCCAACCCAGGGATGAAACCTGCATCTCTTATATCTCCTGCATTACCAGGCAGGGTTTTTTTTTTTTTTCTTTTTTTTTAAACCACTGCTGCTGCTGCTAAGTCGCTTCAGTCGTGTCCGACTCTGTGCGACCCCATAGATGGCAGCCCACCAGGCTCCGCTGTCCCTGGGATTCTCCAGACAAGAACACAATGGAGTGGGTTGCCATTTCCTTCTCCACCCTAGTGATGGCTAAAAAAAAATAATTATCAGACTTATTTATTCTGCCACATGTTCAAGGACCACTGTCATAGCTGACCCTCTAGACAGAGCCCACCCAGATGGTGGTTCCTGGCAGTGTAGCTGATCCTCTCAGAGTCTGGTTCAGCTCATAACTTCTGATCCACTACTTCTGGGTCCACCATGAATTAGGTCCTTCTATCTAGACTATATCACATGAAACTGCATCACATCAATGCCCATCTATCAGTCTAATGAAAGTGAAAGTTGCTAGGTTGTGTCTGACTTTGCGACCCCATGGACTATACAGTTCATGGAATTCTCCAGGCCAGGATACTGGAGTGGGTAGCTGTTCCCTTCCCCAGGGGATCTTCCCAATCCAGGGATTGAACCCAGGTCTCCTGCATTGCAGGCAGATTCTTTATCAGCTGAGCCACCAGGAAGGCCCAGTGACATCACAGCAAAGCCCGCATTCCGTGAAAGGGCCTAGTTCACCTAAGTCCCAACTCTGAGTTCAGAGTCAGCCTCTACGGTCCCTGAAAGCTCCGGCACCTTTTCTATCAGAACTCTAGTCAGGCTGTGGTCTTGGCTTCTTGCTCCAATATCCAGTCCTGTGCTATTATCCCCATATGATACCTGGATTTTTTTTTTGGCTAACATAGGCCTTTAGTTCTACAGGAGAAAACTCTCATTGCCAACTAAATAAAATAATTTTTTGCTGCTTGACTTAGGTGCTAAAATTAAAGATGTAAAAATACTTATTTACTCCATTAATGATGAATTAGCATACTGTAGGGATCATGATTAATCATGCTCCAGCTAGAAGTCAGCGACAAAATGACTCTGTTGACAGGACCCGTCAGTTGTTAAAGTCAGGGATTGCACTGACTTTTTTTGTTATGTCCCTTAATTTTACATTCTGGTTGCATATTGACAGTGCCTAACAAAAATAGGGTTTCTCTGTGAAAGTCACCTTTGGGTGGGTCTTGAGGAGGTAATTTGCATTAGTTAAACACTAATCATGAAACTATTTCCATTTATTCTGGCAAGGCCAAACATTGCTTATTCCATGAGGTTTAAACAATCAGTTAAAATTAGCATTTCAGCACTTCCAATTTTGGGCATATAGCTGGAAAAGAAGAAAACTCTAATCCAAAAGATGCATGTAACCCAGCATTCATAGCAACATTATTTATAATAGTTAAGACATGGAAGTAACTTAAATGTAAATGTCCATCAAGAGCAATGGATAAAGAAGATGTGGTTTATATACAATGGAATATTACTCAGCCACGAAAAAGAAAGAAATATTGCCATTTGCAGCAATGTGGTTGGGCCTAGTGATTATCATACTAAGTGAAGTAAGTCAGAGGCAAATGCTATCATTACACTAATATATGGAATCTAGAAAAGTGATACAAATGAAATTATTTACAAAGCAGAAATAGATTCACAGACAGAAAACAAATTTACAGTTACCAAAAGGGGAATAGTGGTGGGGATAAATTAGGGGTTTGGAATTAACAGAAACACAGTACCAAAAATAAAGTAAACAAGGACCTACTGTTTAACACAGGAAACTATATTCAATATCTTATAATAACCTGGAAAAATAATCTGAAAATAATATATGTATATATATATTTTTGTTGTTGTTTTTCAGTCACTAAGTTGTGTCTGGCTCTTTGTGACCCCATGGACTGTAGCCCTCCAGGCTCCTCTGTCCAAGGGATTTCCCATGTAAGAATACTAGAGTGGGTTGCTATTTCCTTCTCCAGGGGATCTTCCTGACCCAAGGTTTGAACCCCCATCACCTGTGTCTTCTGCATTGCAGGCAGATTCTTTACTGCTGAGCCATCTTGGAAGTCCTATATATGCATATATATCAGTCACTTTATTGAATACCTGAAACTATCACAACATTGTAAATTAACTATACTTCATTAAAAAATTATAAATAAAACCCCTGCCATTTCAGAACAACAAAAATAAAAATTGTTAAAAGCATAAGGACTATAACATTGTATTAAAACAGTTATTAATCTCATATTATTAATCATAGTATTTATTATGATAAATACAATTATTAATGCAATACAATTAATACAATAAATACAATTATTAATCATAGTATTTCTTTTTTGCCGCCCATACATGGGTAGGTCAACATTTAGGGTGAGCAATGGAGTAGCTGAGGTTAAGTGTAGCCTTCCAGAAGTTTTCATGATCACTGATTTTCAAGCTCAGAATGAACTTTTGCTGCCAACTCAACCAGCCATGAGGGGAGCTTTGGCATCTGGAAAAGGCCTTCACAGTTCTGTTTGTGTTACTGTTGTCCATTGTTTGCTTGCACTGGATTTGTTACCTAATGGAAACATCAGGGCAAGGGGAGCATGACTTGGAGGAACAAGTTGGCTCTAGACACACTTGGACAATTTTATATCCATCTACTGCCAATTGGGCTTTCCTGGTGGCTCAGAGGTGAAGAACCTGCCTGCCAGTGCAGGAGATGTGGGTTTGATCCCTGAGTCAGGAAGATCCCCTGGAGAAGGAAATGGCAACTCACTCCAGTATTCTTGCCTGGAGAATCCCACGGACAGAGGAGTCTGGTGGGCTACAGTTCATGGAGTCACAAAGAGTCAGACCTGATTTAGTGACTGAGTACACATACTCTGCCAATTTCAGTCCTGAACTTGGAAGTTCACTAGATGGAAGTGCACTAGATGTGATATTTGGAGTCAAGACTGAGTCTGAATCCTGACTTCACCTTTTACCAGGAATCTGGGAATGAAGCGCTGGGTTCTCCTCTCATTTTTACATAGACTGTCTCAGCTTAAACTTCCCTGGCCACATTTTTTTTTTTTTTTTAACCTGGTTAACCCAGTGAAATAGGTCTTCACGCCTCATGAGTTAGCTCAGATATAAATTTCTCTTGGAAACCTACTCTTAATTCTCAGGTCAGAGAGGTGACCCTTTTCTCTACCCTTCATGTCTTTTATCAGATTCTGCTTTGCTGGTGTAAAATCTGCACCTATGAGAGCAAGTAACTTTGTGGTGCAGATAAGTGAAGCAGGAAAGTGTAAATGATCTATTTGGTTTGATCTATTTAAATATGCCTAAAATATATCTTTCAGAAAGTGCTCATAAAGACTGAATGATAATGTTGATGTATGGCAGAAACCAACACAATATTGTAAAGCAATTATCCTCCAATTAAAAATAAATAAATTAAAAAGACTGAGTGATAATAACACTTGTATATTTCCCGATATATAGTAGGAATTTGGTAAATTCTAGCTTACATTGTTTTTCTGTTCTTGATATGCTAGAAACACTATGGCCTGTCCTCCCTACCACCTGCCAACCCCACCCTTTCCCGACTTCCATCAAGTTTTATAAGTCAGCCCACTGTGGTCTTTTCCTAGTTTTTGTTTCCCCTCAAATTTAATTTTTATTTTATCTTGGAATACAATTGATTTACAATATTGTGTTAGTTTAAGGTGTATAGCAAAGTGATTCAGTTATATATGTATATAACTGAATATATATTTATATGTATACATCCATTCTGTTTCAGATTCTTTTCCCGTGTAGGCCATTAAGAGTATTGAGTAGAGCTCCCTGTGCTATACAGTAGGTCCTTGCTGATTATGTATTTTATATATAGTAGTGTGTATATGATAATCTCAAACTCCTAATTTATAACCCCCAACCTTTCCACTTTGGCAACCATAAATTTGTTTTCAATGTTTATGAGTCTGTTTCTATTTTGATCTTTTCTTTACTTTATGACATTGTCATAAATTCCATCTCTCAGGTCTTCGTCTGTTGCAGGGTAGGTTCTCCAGGAGCTGAGAGAGTTTGGAGTACAGAAGATTTACAGGGAGAAATGCCTGTGGGAAAGAAAGGGGGGGACAGAGTTGAGCAGATGTTGCAGATCTCTGCTGACCTGACAGGGAATCCTCAAACAAAGCTTACCCCTTAGAGGAGTCCTGCCTTGGGTCAAAATGATGCAGTCCTTTGCAGCCCTGTCTTGCTGGGTCATTGGCTGGAAATGTCCTGAGAAACACGACCTTGGTTATGGTCATCTTGACGAGGGCTTCCCAGGTGGTGCTAGAGGTAAAGAACCAGCCTACCAAAGCAAGAGAACTAAGAAATGCAGATTCGATCCCTGGGTGGGAAAGATCCCCTGGAAGAGGGGATGGTAATCCACTCCAGTATCCTTGCCTGGAGAATCCCATGGACAGAGGAACCGCGTGGGCTCTGGTCCATAAGGTTGCAAAGAGTTGGACACGACTGAAGTGACTTAGCATGCATGCACACACAGCCACCGTACACTGAAAGCTTAAAAGTGCATTTTTATATTAGAATGACAAGACATATGACAGAAAGTGGAAATACTGGAGTCAGACCCAGGAGAGGGGTTATGTCCTGGGCTGGGTTCAGTGTAGACAGAGCAACAAGTAGGGCATTTGGGATTGCTGGGGTAGGACTGGCTGGGTGGGGTCTACCCCAGCTCTTACTACTATGCCACTATTCACATGTCATAAATGTGTGCAGTGCTTTGCAAAAAAAATACAATATTTTACTAAAATCATTTTGTTAGGAGAGAATTCTACATGGTTTAAAACACAACTAGTTTTCAAAGGTTAAGAATATAGCAAAATATGTATGACACGAGTCGTATGGATGAAATGGGCTTTTGCTCAAGATTTGAAGACTGATTAAGAATTTTGCAGTGTTCCATAATTGTGTAGTCCAGGCAGACAGGGATTATTATGAAGAGATTTGTGGAACAGACTACAGGAGTTGGGGACTCCTGGTTCAGTCTAGACTCAGAGTCTAGGGTTAACTATGGATTGGAAGGTAGCCTTTGAGAGGGGAGACCTAACAGATTCCTTGGTACAGCAATATAAAACTAAGATATGAGTGTTTTTTAAGTGAGCAGTGACTTAACCAGGCAACTGTGGTCCACTTAAGTCACTCGTGGTATAGCAGGTCTGGAAATGAAATGCCTACTGGGACTCTCATCTGAAACTCTTAATTGCGGAGTGCAGTGACCTCCTCTCATGGTACTTGTTGACTGGGGTGATGTGTTGTATCATATCCTCAGGTTAAACTTGGATTGTCCCTGGGAGTTAGAGATGGACAAGGTTTCTCTTACCAATTTACATATCCACTTTTGATTTGTAGAGGTTGTGTGGTGGGATTCCGTGTATTCCAATCTTAGCTCTTTTAAGAGCTAGAAAAGAATGTTAGAAATAGCCATACTAAGAAAACACTTTTTATATTTATCAGATTAGTCATTGTGTTCCCGTGAAAAATACGGAGTAAGAGCAGCCTAAAGATACATCCTTTATGTATTTAAAAATATTTATTGATTTATATATTTCTAAAGATAAAACAGATGTATCTTTTATTTGTATAGCTTACAAACACCTTTTTCCTTTTGGATTATAATACTCAAAAATGATTCTCTTCTTTCAAAAAATTAATTTATTTTGGCTGTGCTGGGTCTTCGTTGCTGCTCTAGTTGTGGTGAGTGGGGGCTACTCTCCAGTTGTGGTGCCCAGGCTTCCCATTCTGGTGGCTTTTCTTGTTGCAGAGCACAATCTCTGGAGTTTGAGCTTCAGTAGTTGTGGCATATGGACTCAGTAGTTGTGATTCTCGGGCTCTGGAACACAGGCTCAATAGTTGTGGTGTATGGGTTTAGCTGTCCCGTGGCGTGTGGGATCCTTCCGGACCAGGGATTGAACCTATGTCTCCTTCAATGGCAGGCTAACCATGTCACTGAGCCACGAGGGAAGCCCAATAAGTGGTTCTCAAAAGTATAAGATGAAGGGTGAGGGTGCTGGAGATGAAGCTGCTGAGAGATAATTGTCAGTTTTTGAAGAATATAAATCTTAATTTTTTAAAACGGCAAGTGTTTTAAACTTATTTTAGTAATAAAAGCAATATCTGAATCTTCAGTTCAGTCCAGTCGCTCAGTCGTGTCCACCTCTTTGCGGCCCCAGGGACGTGACACGCCAGGCTTCCCTGTCCCTGGAGTTTGCTCAAACTCATGTCCATTGAGTCAGTGATGCCATCCAACCATCTCATCCTCTGTCGTCCTTTTCTCCTCCTGCCTTCAATCTTTCCCAGCATCAGGGTGCTTTCCAGTGAGTCAGTTCTTTGTATCAGGTGGCCAAAGTTTTAGAGCTTCAGCTTCAGCATCAGTTCTTCCAATGAATATTCAGGACTGATCTCCTTTAGGATGGACTGATTGGATCTCCTTGCAGTCCAAGGGACTCTCAAGAGTCTTCTCCAACACCATAGTTCAAAAGCATCAATTCTTCAGCACTCAGCTTTCTTTATGGTCCAACTCTCACATCCACACATGACTACTGGAAAAACCATCGCTATGACTAGTTGGACATTTGTTGGCAAAGTAATGTCTCTGCTTTTTAATATGCTGTCTAGGTTGGTCATGGGCTTCCCTCATAGCTCAGTTGGTAAAGAGTCTGCCTGCAGTGCAGGAGACCTGGATTTGATTCCTGAGTCAGGAAGATCTCCCTGGAGAAAGAAATTGCAATCCACTCCAGTATTCTTGCCCAGAGAATCCCATGGACAGAAGAGTCTGGCAGGCTACAGTCCATGGATCATACGTGTTGGACACGACTTAGTGGCTAAACCGCCACCCCCAGATTGGTCATGGCTTTTCTTCCAAGGAGCAAGCATCTTTTAATTTCATGGCTGCAGTCATCATCTGTTGAATCTTAAGTGTTCTTAACCCCCCATTCCTAATTTGTTCTTCCCTTTCTCCAAAAAACACTTTTATCAGAGATTAAATGTATGTTCTTATAGTTTATTTTCACTGTTTTACACAAATACAGAATTCTTGAGCAAAATAAAATATTATTTTGGTGTGATTTAAATTTTAAATTTTATATAGAATCATCTATTTTATTAGTATAATATATTAATAAATTCTACTTAATTAAATACTTGTTAAATACATTTTAATTTATGTTAAACAAATTAAATTATACTCAAAAATGTTTATTTTAAAAAAATAACTTAATTTAATTTATTTTGGCTGTGCTGTGCTTTATTTGGTCTTCATTGCTGCTCTAGTTGTGGCAAGTGGGGGTTACTCACTAGTTGTGGTGACTTATTTTTATAATAATAGTTTATAATAAATATTATTTATTATAAATATTTTCACATTGTTATTTTACTATTTTAATAAATTCTGAAAGAAGATTTCTTCACTTATTATATTTTTTGGCTATATCCATGATGATATAGATGTTTTATTTTTTAAATTGCCTTTAAAAAATCTATCATACAGTATGCCACATTTTATTTATCCATGTCCTAACTAATAGGACATTTTTAAGAAGTATGTAATTTTGAATTATATTCATCAATCTAACATCCATTTAAAAATAATTTTCTTAACTAGTACTTTGTACAGGGTGCTCCAATAAAATGTTTTGAAGAATGAAGAACTTCTGCTTACACTGTATGTAAAGAGCTAGTCACTCAGTTGTCTCCAACTGTGACCCAAAGTTTTCCCACCAAACTCCTCAGTCCATGGAATTCTCCAGGCAAGAAAACCGAAGTGGGTAGCTTTTCCCTTCTCCAGGGGGTCTTTCCAACCCAGGGATAGAACCTGAGCCTCCCACATTGCACGCTGATTCATTAGTATCTGGGCCACCAGGAAGCCTGTGCTATAAGTCGGAAGTTCCTGTTTTTAGAGAGTTTATATACAATAAGAGACAAGACGTAAAATGCTTTCTGGGTATATTTATATTCTATTATGTTTCAAATGGTTCTTTAAGATATAGTCTTTTTTTTTTTTTTTTTGGTGGCACTGTGCGGCATGCAGGATCTTAATTCCCACACCAGAGATCAAACCTGCAGCCCTCACAGTGGAGACTGAACACAAGCAGAAGATATCCAAAGAGGCGGCAACACACACAGAACTGCGCAGAAAGGGTCTTCACGACCCAGACAACCACGAGGCTGTGACCACTCACCTAGAGCCAGACATCCTGGAATGAGAAGTCAAGTGGGCCTTAGGAAGCATCACTACGAACAAAGCTAGTGGGGGTGATGGAATTCCAGTTGAGCTATTTCAAATCCTGAAAGATGATGCTGTGAAAGTGCTGCACTCAATATGCCAGCAAATTTGGAAAACTCAGCAGTGGCCACAGGACTGGTAAAGGTCAATTTCCTTTCCAATGCCAAAGAGAGGCCACAGATTGTTCAAACTACCGCATGAATTGCACTCATCTCACATGCTAGCAAAGTAATGCTTAGCATTCTCCAAGCCAGATTTCAACATTATTTGAACCATGAACTTCCAGATGTTCAAGCTGGATTTGGAAAAGGCAGAGGAACCAGAGATCAAATTGCCAACATTGGCCGGATCATTGAAAAAACAAGAGAGTTACAGAAAAACATCTATTTCTGCTTTATAGACTACACCAAATCCTTTGACTGTGTGGATCACAACAAACTGGAAAATTCTTCAAAAGGTGGGAATACTTGACCTGCCTTCTAAGAAATCTGTATACAGGTCAAGAAGCAACAGTTAGAACTGGACATGGAACATCAGACTGGTTCCAAATCAGGAAAGAAGTACATCAAGGCTATATATAGTCACCCTGCTTATTTAACTTACATGCAGAGTACATCATGTGAAATGCTAAGCTGGATGAAGAACAAGCTGGAATCAAGATTGCTGGGAGAAATGTCAATAACCTCAGATATGCAGAAGACACCACCCTTATGGTAGAAAGCAAAGAAGAACTAATGGGCCTTTTGATAAAATTGAAAGAGGAGAGTGAAAAAGTTGGCTTAAAACCCAACATTCAGGAAACTAAGATCATGGCATCTGGTCCCATCACTTCATGGCAAATAGATAGGGAAACAATGGAAACAGTGAGAGACTTTACTTTTGGGGGCTCCAAAATCACTGCAGATGGTGACTGCAGTCATGAAATTAAAAGACGCTTGCTCCTTGGAAGAAAAGCTATGATCAACATAGACAGCATATTAAAAAGCAAGATTACTGTGCCAACCAACAAAGGTTCATCTAGTAAAAGTTATGGTTTTTCCAGTGGTCATGTATGGATGTGAGAGTGGGACCATAAAGAAAGCTGAACACCAAAGAATTGATGCTTTTGAACTGTGGTGTTGGAGAAGACTCTTGAAAGTCCCTTGGACTGCAAGGAGATAAACCAGTCCATCCTCAAGGGAATCAGTCCTGAATATACATTGGAAGGACTGAGGCTGAAGCTGAAATTCCATTCCTTTGGCCACCTAATGTGAAGAACTGGCTCCTTGGAAGAGACCCTGATGCTGGGAAAGATTGAAGATGGGAAGAGAAGGGGACGACAGGGGATGAGATGGTTGGATGGCATCACCAACTTGATGGACGTGAGTTTAAGTAAGCTCCAGGAGTTGGTGATGGACAGGGAAGCCTGGCATGCTGCAGTCCATGGGGTAGCAAAAATTTGGACATGACTGAGTGACTGAGCTTACAGTGGAAGGTTGAAGTCTTAACCACTGGACTGCCAGCAAAGTCCCAAAATATTGCCATATTTTATGTCCCCATTTTGTTGTACTCAAGATGAATGTTGTTGGGTTTGGGAATTGCTCCTTCTAGAATCGACTACCTCTTCCACTTTTGTATGATTCTAGCCTACGAGAGCCATAGACACCAGAATGATATGGTGAGGAAGTGTATTTTTTTTCTTATCAAAATACAAAATGTTTTGTATTTTGATACAAAACGGAGCCTTCTACTGCTCTTTCCCTGGCTCTGACACCATGTGACGGAAATAATTAGAATCTAGAGACAGTGCCTTTCTTTTTTGGCTCCTCTGAATTTTCACTCATGGGTACTGTTACAGGTTGGGTTGGAAGAGCCATGGTTTATAAAAATTGCTCCACAGAACACATCCTGTAGTCCAGAATTGTATTAACAAACTACAGGGTAAAATCAAATGCATGATTATCTTGAATTCAGATATTGCAGGTATAAGTATTTTGTGGGATAGACCAGACATTTTATCCAGTGATATATTCTATCATCATGCCCTCTTGATCTTTGAATCATAGATACACATGAAATGTAGACACAATCTCTCTTGATATGTATTTAAAGTGAATCAGAATGCCTAGTATCTTAAGAAAGCAAAATATAGTAGATAATAATACCTCCTCAAATCTGTACTTTTATAAAATTTGCTGCAATTATGAGTAGAGAGTCATGTTGAGTAATTGTTTTAGTGTTTTAGAAATGTTCCCATTAGGAACTTATATAAAATAAAAAGCTCATATTCTTTCAGAACATAACATGTTCGCAAAGTCTGGAAGCTCTTTCCATTATCCTTATACACAGGAGGCCTGGGTAATGACTTTATGTAGATAATTTTACCTCAACAGAAATAATGGAGCCAGATACTGATGACAAGAAAGTCTCAAAGAGGTACTTTTGTCCATTAGCATGAAAAACTGCTGCATATCTTAAACTACTTGTGTCGGTTCTAATTTGCATGATTCTAATGATACTACTTTTAACAATTTCTGAGGAAAAGTTTTTGAATTTTTTAATTGAGATAGTTCTCATTTTTCTTAAGGTGATAACCAGAAACTGTGTGATAGAAATTACAAGCCAAGCAATCTTCAGTTAGATATTAGGTGGCTGGCTTCAAACTTTTTGCTTTTTCTTCTAAACATAATTTCGGGTCTCATTTTATCAAATCACAAGAATAAAACACCAACTAGTTGAGTGGGAGATCCTTTGTGGATGCAATTATACATCCCTGATCACTGCTGAAGAGATAGAGACCTACTACTCATGTGCCTAAAACTCTAAAAGCCCCCTCCAGTTACAATTGAAAGTAGCTTTGGTTTCTATACAAATATTCTAACTGATAGTTTCATGGAAAGTCCCTAGTGTTTGCTGTCTTTCTCTTTCTTTTTTTGACTTTTAATTTTGAAATAATTATAAATTCACAGGAACTTGCAAAGATAGTATAGAGAGATCGCATGTCCCCTTTAGACACTTTTCTCAATGGTTACCTTTTGTGTAACTGCAGAACAATATCAAACCCAGGAATTTGACATCAGTGCAGTATGTATATATGGTGCCAATTTATTGTCTGCGTAAAACCAATCACAATTAAGGTAAAGGACTAGTCCATTACCACAAAAATCTCCTTTATGCTATCCCTTTATAGTCCTCATACCCCCCTCTCCTTTCTAACCCTGAGAATTATCACTTTGTTTTCCATCTCTCTCATTTTGTCATTTCGAGAATGTCATATAAATGGAATCATATACTGTGTGACCACCTTTATCTGACGGTTTCATGGAAAGTCCCTAGTTCCTGCTCCTCCTTGTAAAACTCCCTCTGGTTATCTTCTGCATGTCACCCATATACAGTTATTTTTAGCTTTGACATTTTCTAATATTAGTCAAAGGATCAAGTGCCAAAATGTAATGACTTAATCACTCTGCTAATTGCTATGAAAATTTGGAGTTCTTATTTTTGGACAAAGGATTCATTTTGAATGTACATATTAGTGCAGAATTTCATTCATATGGAGTAGCAGAATATGTCTCCTTTTTAAGAACCTTACTCTTAACCATATCTTCAGGGCCTTGCATAGTATTTGACACGTTATTAGGTCTCTAATACATTTTGTGAGGAAGATGAGTGAAGACTTCATTTCAAGGAGGGGCAAGGTTGATGGCTTGTGAGGGTCTATATCAGTGTTAAGAACAACTTGTGCTAAATGGCCATCGTGGACATTTAGCACGTGGAACATCAGATGACGGAAATGCTATTGATGGCTGTCATCTGTCTGCTTGGTGACTGCTGCCTCCGCAGAGCGCGGGTGAGAGGAAGTGTCTCCCAGCCCAGGTGGAGGCACTTTGTGCTGTTTGTGCTTAGGGGTTCCTGTCTGGTGGAACATGGGTTCCTTCTCCTGCTTTTGGTCTTCAAATGAGAGCTCAGGACACTCTCCTAAGTGCATCACCCCAAGGAACTGTCCAGCTCTGAGCCTATGGACTCAGGAGGTCCTGATGCTCATTTTTTTCTCTTCTCACTGGTCATTTAGGTTAGTTTCCTTGGTTGCCAAATTATGACTCCAACTGTCTTAGCTTAATAAGCTTTAGGTTTCCCAGGTTGTGCTAGTGGTAAAGAACCTGTCTGCCAATGCAGAAGACATAAGAGATCTAGGTTTGATCCCTAGATCAGGAAGACTGCCCTGGAGGAGGGCATGGCAATCCACTCCATATTCTCACCTGGAGAATCCCACGGACAGAGGAGCCTGGCATGCTACAGTCCATGGGGTCGCAGAGTCAGACATGACTGAAGCAACTTAGCACACACACACACACGCAATAAACTTTATAGGAGTATTTTTAGGTTAAACAGTAAGACTATATCATGGTGAGAGGAGTAACAAAAGAAAAAAAACAAAACCCTCACAGAGTATTGTTTTTTTTCTCACTCTCTGATAATCTTTTACTGTATCCTCTGGATATCTTTCCAGGTCCTACTCTCTGGAAATGTAGCCAGAAAAAGATGAGCAAAAACCATCAAAATGGGGAAATATTTGTTAAGACAATAAATTAAATATTTATTAAGACAATCTCAAGTTCCTCCCCACTTAGCACTAAGGATTGATTTTCTGCACCCATTGCATCAATGACTTTGTCAGCCTCAAAATACACATGAATGGGGTATGGTAGGAACACGGATTGTTAGACTGAAGGATTTGATTGAGTGCATTTGTTAGATCACAGAACATCATTGAAAGCTATGCACTGATGAATGATGTGACCAGAGAAGTGTTTTTGGGAAAGTTAATGAATTGAGGGTAATATCTCAGTGGACAGTTACACGCTAGTAAGAACTCAAATAGCTGGTGCCTGAAAATGCAGGCTGTTCACAACACAGGTGAAGTCTCCTATCTGTATAATGCCTTTACTTCACGACTCCTTTTTATATTTATACATCAAATATTCTGAATGGTTAATTGAGTCTGGGAATATTTCAAAGTTGGGAAAACAAGGGATAAGAAGGCATGTGGCTTGCTCAAGGCCACACATTTAGGAAGAATGTAGGGCCAGAGCTACAATAAAAGTGATACTAACCATCACTGATTCCTTTTAAATCTGTTATTAAAGCTTGGCCAGTGAGCTAACCAGGCTTCCCAGTTGGCTCAATGGTAAAGGATCCACCTGCAAATGTAGGAGACTCGGGTATGATCCCTGGGTGGGGAAATGGAGACCTGCTCACTGCCTGGGAAATAACACCGATAGAAGAGCCTGGTGGGCTACAGTCCGTGGAGTCACAAAAGAGTCAGACACGGCTTAGCAACTGAACAGTAACAACAACAACAACAAGTGAGCCAACCAGTGAAGGTCACCTGTGCTGGTCAATGCAGAAGTGGGACCCGCTCAGCTGCCATGACAGGAGCTGAACCATACAGAGGTAGAATATTGCCGAAAGGTCAAATAGAGGCCTTTTATTTTTACCCAAGAGATGTAGAGAACTTTTCAGATACTCAGGTAAAATAGACTTGTTCCTATGTCCTATACACTGAACAGGTAAACAGGCACAATCCTTAATCCTGTGTAAATTGGTAAATGGTTTTTTGGATATACAAATAAGGCACAATTTGAGAGCTCAGCTGCCTTCTACAAAGATTTGTCAGTTGAAAATCTACTCAGTGCATGTAAAGCATAAAAACCCCATTTCAATTTGTGCCCTATCTCTGTTAATAACAGTATCTACTAAGACCCTCTTATAAAAGGCTATGATGTTAATTTAATGCAATGATTCCAATTGACCCTTATGAGACATTTTTCTGTCTATTATATGAGTGCTGGCAGCATAATAGATGTCTTAATTTAATGAGCATATTATACTAATTGAAGTAAAGACCTAGAGGTGTAGAAATAGCAGAGTAATACTTGCTAGTCATCACCAAAATATTAAATTCCTGACACAGAAGATCACCTTAGCTGTTATAAAATTAAAGGCAAAATATTCATTTAAAAAGAAAAAAATAACAATGTAGGAAAGACTAATGGCAAACAAATGGAACTGATAAAAAATTTTTTTTATAATAATGTAGAAATGGAACACTTAAGAAAACAAACACCATTTAAATAAAAATAAACACACAACATTAAATAAAGCTGGATAAGAGGAACTCCCAGTACAGTGGTTAGGAGTTGGCACTTTCACTGCAGTGGCCCAGAGTTCAGTGCCTGGTTAGGGAACTAAGATTCTGCAAGCTACGAGGTACAACCAAAAAAAAAAAAAAAAAAAAAAAAAAACCCAACAAAACCCAGAATGGATAAGAAAATTAATTTAAAAAAACACTGTTGACATGAAAGCCTAAAACACTCAATAAGCACAATAATAATGTTGAATAGAAACCTATATCTTGGAATCACCCATATGGGGGGAAGGGACATCTTTGGATGCCATCTGATCTGATCCTATCTTGGTAAATATTAATTTAAAAAGTCTTTCTTGAGCACCTACTCTGTCCCAGGAACTCTGCTGAAAACTGGGGCTATAAACATAAGAAAACAGGCATTGTCCTTGCTGTCATGGAGCCAAGAATTTAGCAAACCTTATTTATATCTCCTTCAATAATAAATATATTAATAAAATATAAAAATTTAAAAGGAAAAGAAAAGCATGTGACGAATGTGTTGGTCCTTTAATGGACCAGAACCTGGTGGTCCGGAGAGTAAGAGAGAGAAAGAGGCTGCTATCCCCTGGTTTACGCGGGAAGCCAACTGAGTCCTGTTCTCAGGGCTCACGCTGCTGCACGTAGGCACCGGGCGCCCTCTCGAGAGGGTCTTAGGAGCCCGGGCAAGAAAGTGAGCTCAGCGGGCCTCCACGCTCCAAGGAATTAGCCAGAAATAGAAAGATAGAGAGAGAAAGACAGGAAGAATAGAAAGAATAGAAAGACACGGGGACCAAAGCTCTGATGGAGCAAAGGTGTTTTAATCAACATGGCGTGGGCATATATACTGTTTTACAAGGTGGTTACTCTCAGCAATGATAAAGATTAAAATTTCAGACTTACAAAACATAAGACGATCCCTATCAAAGAGAGAGTTGCAAACAATCACCTTTTACCATTTGGCTCATAAAAAGGAAGAAGGTACTTATCACAGTAATGAGAAATGCCTGGATTCCTTAGCCCCAGGAAAGGCGTGTCTCTCCTCTTAATTCCTGAATATTCAGGAATCAATAAGGGCCAGAGGGTTCCTGACAGATCCAAAACAGCACACAGGAAGCCTCTTGTTAAATGCTTCCTGACGTGAATGGAGCTGATTTGGTTTAGGTCAGAGAAGGACTCCCAGAAAGAACACTATTTAGACGGAGATCTGAAGGCTGAAGAGGGTCAACTAGATAAAGTGGGAGGAGAATACAGAGAGCATTTCAGGTGGAGAGAAACGTATCTGTGGTAAGAAGGAGTCTGTGTCCTTAGGGGCCTAAAAGAAACCCACTGTACTGGAGCTTAGGGACTGTGGAAGCATTATGGACACGTGAACTTGAGCCATGGATTGTTGTTACTGTTGTCAAGTTGCCCAGTTGTGTCTGACTCTTTGTGACCCCATGCACTGCAGCACGCCAGACCTCCTTGTCTCTCAACATCTCCTGGAATTTGCCTAAGTTCTTGTTCATTGTATCAGCGATGCTGTCCAGCCATCTCATCCTCTGACACCCTCTTCTCCTTCTGCCCTCAGCCTTTCCCATCTTCCGGCTCTTTTCCCAAGAGTTGTCTGTTCACATCAGATGACCAAAATAAGGGAGCTTCAGCTTCAGCATCAGTCCTTCCAGTGAATATTCAGGGCCAATCTCCCTTAAGATTGACTGCTGTCCAAGGTTTGATCTCCTTGCTGTCCAAGGGACTTTCAGGGGTCTTCTCCAGCACCACAGTTTGAAGGCATCAGTTCTTTGGGCTTCTGTCTTCTTTACGGTCCAGCTCTCACAACCGTATGTGACCACTGGGAAGATTATAGCCTCGACTATGCAGAGCTTTGTTAGCAGAATAATGTCTCTGCTTTGCAACACACTGTCTAGGTTTGTCATTGATTTCCTGCCAAGAAGCAGTCATCTGATTTCATGGCTGCAGTCGCCATCCGCAGTGATTTTGGAGCCCAAGAAGAGGAAATCTGTCACTACTTCCACCTTTTCTCCTTCTACCTGCCATGCAGTAATGGGGGTGGATGACATGACCTTAGTTTTTCTTAATATTTAGTCTTAAGCCGCCTCTTTTACTCTCCTCCCTCACCAAGAGGCTCTTTAGTTCCTCTTTGCTTTCTGCCATTAGAGGGGCATCATCCACATAGCTGAGGTAGTTGATGTTTTCTCCCACCTATCTTGATTCCCACATGTAACTCTTTCAACCTGACATTTCTCATAATGTACTCAGCATATGGGTTAAACAAACAGGGTGACAGCAGACAGCCCTGTTGTCCTTCTTTCTCAATCTTGAACCAGTTAGTTGTTCCATACAGGGTTCTAACTGTTGCTTCTTGACCCACATACAGGGGTCAAGAGCCATGGGAGGGGATCAGAAAATGTGGAACCTTCCAGAAGACCCAGACTGGGGGAATACTGGCAAGGCAGCAATAGATACACCAAAGAGTTTTAAACTTGAATGTGACATTGTCAAATTTATTTTGAAAGGATTATGCTATCAGGTGGAGAAAAGATGGGAAACAGGGCAAGAATAGATGTCATCAGAGCAGTTAGAAGACTCTTATGGAGTCTCAGTATCATGTTGGTCTCTGGGACTAGGAAGATACTGAAAGAAATACAAAGAGGTGGACAGATCTGGAAAATCAGTAGAACTTGATAACGATTTTACAGGATATGGGAAAGGGAAATGCAAGTTTGATATTTAGGGTTCTGGCTTGTACATAACTGGATGGGCAATGATAAAGAATTCTGAAATAGTGAACACAAGAATAGGCGTAGATTTCAGGGGAGTTGGGGATTTGGGAAGAGAGTGGAGATTTTGAGTTCAGTTTTGAATGTGTTGAATTTGAAGTACTTTTGCCAAGACCACCATGTTCTATAATTCCAGAAGGTGCCATTCATGTACATTTCAATGCAAACATTGCTCCCTGAAATTGTCACTGAAGTCCGGGTGTCTCAAGCATGCACACGGAAACAATAACTAGATATAAGGGTCTGATTTTTCAAGGAATGACTTTATTTCATTGAATCTGACATACCACCAGTTTAAAATTGCACTATTATTTTATATGCCACTGAGAAAAATACAGCCACCACTATGGCATGCTATGAACTGCAAGACCCAGTTTCATTTCAAAGGTGTTAAAATGTGAAAAATAAGCATCTTGATTAAATGTAGCATAAACTTGATTGACACAGGCCCACATTGAGTGATTTTAATTATATGCATGGATGAAATGCCTAGGAGAATTTTGAGGGAGAAGAAAAGACAGCCTAATAAGCTGTCTAAGGAAATACATTAATGGCCAGGACAGGGAAGGACAATTCAAAAAAGGCAAACAAGACAGGTCTCTGGGGAAACACAGAAACCCAAAGAGAGAAAAAGACATTTGAGAATGAAATAAATAAATTGTGCTAAATGTTACCCCCAAATACCCATGGCATTTATCAAAATGGAAATATTGGTGACCTTGGAGAGTGACGTTTTGTTGAGTGGTGGGGATGGAAGTCGTATTAAAGTGGGTGGAGAGTGAGGCAGGTGAGAAAATGAAATCAGTAGGTGAAGACATGTTTTTCAAGAAGTTTATCTGTGAAAGGTAGGAGAGAGACCCAGGAATAGTTGAGGAAAAAGTTTGAGTGAGCGTTTCTTTGTAAGATGAAAGAAACGTGGGCATATTTAAAAGTCAGTGGGAGAGGTTGAATATACAAGAGAAGATGGGAAAAGAAGGAGTTCAAAGCACAAAGGGGAAGGATAGGTTTTTGATACCCTCTTATACTGAACATAGGCAAAATGAAAGAAAACAGATGAGAGCAACCAGAAAGAAAGGTTTTTCTGAGTTCAAGAAAAAGCAAAGGGGGAAAGGGTTTTATGATGTAGGAAAGAATGCTACTAAAATGTTGGCTCCTGGACTCTAAGGTGAAGACTCAGGTGATGGAAGGGAAGGTCTAATGGACTAAGAGATGTGAGAGGTATTGACACACGAGATTCTTAGTGCATCAGCTATTATCTTTCTTCTCTTGTACACTCAGCCTGCTTCAAACAAGTGGACCTTTCTCACTGGCATTGAGAAAAACACACATCTGTCCTATCCTGAAATGATTTTATTCATGTACCAATGAGTCCAGAATGACACAGCTTTGTGGGAAAAAAGCAGGAGTCTTGATTAACTAATTTTTCATGCAGAGTAGCTATGGGTTAACAGAGTATGATCTTAGCTGTAGGTGAGTTAATTGGAAGAAAGAGAAAGTCTTTGGAGGGAGGAAAATGCCTTCAGAGACAAAGCGATTAAGGGCTTTGGGTGAAGCAAACTCAAAGTGTCAATGCCATAGGATGTAACCTGGTATGCATGGGACAGCTGTGAACAGGAAGCTGGTGGTGGGCATCAGGAAAGTGAGGGACAGTGGGCAGTGGGCAGAGCTAAATAGCAGGAGCTGCAAAGGGGTGAGTTTATTTTTTAAAATTCTTTTGAAGAAAGTCCTTTCAGTTTCAGAGTTAACCAACCTAGATAATATGGTATGTGTGAAATAAATGACACAAGGAGGGAAAGATGTGAAGAAAGACATAAAAAAATAGATGCATTTGGGAATCTAAACCTAAGACATGCTACACAGAAAGGGATATTGTTTCTTCTCTTAACTCATTTTTAATAGCAGAGCTTCACTGTAATCACAGAATGGAACCAGTTCCTATACACATTTGCCTTGTTTCTTGAACTCAGAGTCAGGTTAAGAATGCTTGAGCATTACCTTTGCACAAAGAGGCCTCTTTGGAGTCAGTGCTTCAGCACTGAAGCCCTAGCTGAGCAGCCCAGCCTCTTACGTGAGCACCAACTCTGTCAAGGCTTCTCTTGAATTGACAAAAGTAGCATTATTCTTGAACTTTCCCAGGTCCTGCTCAGCCTTCCAGCTACACTAAGAGGAAAAAGAAACAAGCAGAGGCAGTGAATTCTGACTCTTATCTGGTCTTCATCACCTTCTATAAAGGCCCACTGAGGCCGCTTGACAACTGTATTTGACCTTGCTCAGTTGCTTTATTCGTGTCCAACTCTGCCACACTATGGACTGTAGCCCACCAGGCTCCTCTGTTCATGGGATTCTTCAGACATTAATACTGGAGTGGGTTGCCATGCCCTCTTCCAGGGGATCTTTCCGACTCAGGGATCGAACCCGCATTTCCTGTGTCTCCTGCATTGCAGGCAGATTCTTTATTGATTGAGCCACCTGGGAAGCTTGTATTTTTCCTTAGGTACTGATTTTCTATTTTGTATTGTGTAATGATGCAGTGATGAAGACATAAATGGGTGTGCATAACCTTGTACTCCCCTGAAGGTATTGATGGCTTACAAAAAGGATGTTTCAGCCAGTCATACTTATGCTTATTATTTTGAGAAATTGAGACTTTACAAGAGTCATTACAGTCTATTCCTTAGGATAATATACAAAATTACTCAACTTAGACTTATTTTGGATGAATTATTTAGTTGACTTATGGTATTGTTAATTCTAGCTTCAGTAGAATACCACTGGGGACACATTTAGCCCATTTTTCTCTCTACCATGCAGTTTAATGTTTACCCACATATCATAAATGAGCATACGGAGATTGACAGGCCAAATTTAATATGAAAGTCACATTATCTTCTTGAGATAATATATTTAGTTTATTTTGGTTTTGTTTCCTGTTAGGTTGAGAAGACAGGAATATGTTAAAATTCAAAGAATGAAATAAAACCCTTGGGGGAAGGAATCTTAAAGAAATGGAGATAAATAATTTACCCAACAGAGTCTGAAGCAACAGTCATAAAGTTGCTCACTGACTTTAGGAAAAGAATGGAAGAACAACCGTCAACAAATAATTAAAGCATACTGGGGCTTCCCTGGCAGTCCAGCGGTCAAGACTCTGTGCTTCTAATTCGGGGGCCATGTGTTTGATCCCTGGTTGGGGAACAAAGATCCCACATGCCATGCAGCATGGCCAAAAATTTAAAAACAAAATAAAACAAACAAAATTATTAGAAAGCATAAAAAAAAGGAACCAGTCAGAATTGAAGAATACAATAATTGAAATGAAAAATGCAGTAGAGGGAATCAACAGCAGATTAGGTGATGTAGAAAAACACATAAGTGACTTGGAAGACAAAATAGTAGATATTGCCCAAGCAGAATACCAAGAGAAAAAGAAAAACATTAAGGTAGTTTCAGGGACCTCTGTGACAACGTTAAACATACTAGCATTTCCAGTTTAAGGTTCCCAGCAAGAGAAGAGACAGAAATGGGCAGAAAATCTGTTTGATGAAGTAATGGATAAAAAAATTTAATCTTTATGCTGTTACAGTACAAACTCAGGTGTGAGTGTCATTTTATAAGCAGCTGATTTCATGTATTGTGGTTTAATATTTTATCTTATTTCAAACAATTTATTTTTTCTTTTCTGTGTTGGGTCTTTTGGGTTTGCATGTGCTTATATGAGAGGAGGGACTCCGAATGTAGACTCTGAGGGCCCTCACACCCGTACTTTAAAAAAATTTTTTTATTGTGGTAAAAGCCACATAACGTAAAACATACTATTTTAACCATATTTAACTGTACGGTTCACTGCACTAAGTTCATTCACACTGTGGTGCAACTCTCACACCATCCAACTCCTGAATTTTTCACCTTCCTAAACTGAAACTCTGTCCCCATTAAACACCAACTCCATATTCCCTTCCCCCCAATCAGCCCCTGGCATCTACCAGTATACTTTCTGACTCTATGAATTTAACTACTCTAGGTATCGTGTTCAAGTGGAACAAAATAACATTTTCCTGCACCTAATGTATATATGAGTCCCTTGGACAGCAAGGAGATCAAACCAGTCAATCCTAAAGGAAATCAACCCTGAATATTCATTGGAAATACTGATGCTGAAGCTGAATCTCCAATGCTTTGACCACCTGATGCAAAGAGACAGCTCATTGGAAAAGACCGTGATGCTGGGGAAGATTGAGGGCAGGAGGTGAAGGGGGTGACAGGGGATGAGATGGTTGGATGGCATTACTGACTCAGTGGACATGAGTCTGAGCAAACTCTGGGAGATGGTGAAGGACAGGGAAGCCTGGTGTCCTAGGGGTCCATGGGGTCCTAGATTTGCACATGACTTAGCAACTGAACAATAATGTGTATTTTTCCACTCAGTTGTACAGAAGTCCAGTGATGTGACTGCTTCATGAAATGCATCCTAATGTTTTCTGCGCATGGACCAGATAAATCCAGTCTTGCTTTACCAGTGAAAGAGCATGGGCTCTGCAGTGAGATACTCTGCTGCAGCTTACCAACTTTCTAATACTGACATGATGACTTAATTTCTCTGAACCTCATCTTTGTTCTCCATCAAATGAAACAATTCTAACTTTGGCCTGCTTTTTGGAAGACATCATATGAGATATGTACCTTTTTGACATTTGTACAGCTCCCGACACAGATACACAAAACATCTTTCTTTTTCCCATGTTGGCATAATACATTTAGAAGGCTTTAACAGATTACTTTTCACTTTTATGAGACTCTGGGAAAAGGAAATATCCATATGTTTTGATCACTATTATAATAAGAAGATGAATTTCATGTTTGCTAAGTTGTTTGTCATGTCCAACTCTGTGTGTGACCCTATGGACTGTAGCCCGCCAGGCTCCTCTGTCCATGGAATTCTCCAGGCGACAATACTTGGGTGAGTTGTCCAGTATTGCCCTCCTCCAGGGGATCTTCCCGACCCAGAGATTGAACCTGTGTCTCCTGCATTGGCAGGCAGGTTCTTTACTGCTAGGACCACTGGGAAAGCCCAGCTGGAACAGGAATTGCTTGGTATCAATCTGATCACTCTATCCATTTTTGTTCTTATAGTTTGACATGATTTATTTCAGCAGGAATTTTTTTTAGCACCTTTATTATAATTTAACAATGGTGGATATACAGTGCTGCTAACAGCTATTCAGGGAATAAAGTCAAATGCTTCTTTAGTAACATCAGAAAAGAAGCATTTTGTGAAGTAGTTGTATTTTTTAAAATGCTATATTTTTTAACAAGAAAAAAGGATATGCATATGGGCTTGTATGTGTATAAACTCCATAACATTTAAACAGACCTTAGGGATGAATATGTTACTGAAAGTTCTTTTGAAAATGGCATGCATATTTAGTTATTTTAGAAAGAGGTTTTCTTGGCTAGTTTTCTCTTCTGTAATAAAAACTAAAATAATCTAGTTGGAATTTTATTAAAATATCATATGAAAAGCTTTTGTCATTAAGAAATTTGAGATTGCAGAGTGATAAAAACACTCAGTTGACCAAAAATGCTTAGATTTTAACTATGCATATGTATAATCCTGAATAACTTTTTGAGGGTAAGAAAAAAATCAAAATATGTATAATCCTGAATAATTTTTTGAGGGTGAGAAAAAATAAAAAGTTTCCATTGTTTCAAGGCTCATGAAGCACACATATTTATTCCATTCTCCCTGCTCTAGGCTTATAAACACCTTTAAAATAAAATTGCCCTGTTAGTTGTCAAGTTCTTTTCTCTCATCTTCTTCAGTAAACATCAAGAATTTCTTTGACAAGTGTGGCTATTTTTTTAGCAAGCACACTAAATTCAGAGTGAGTAACACTTAATTTGAGAATGCATATATTTTTATGTGCATTCTCATATGCATATAAAAAAGCATGTAAGATTACTTTGAATTTCTTTGTTTTCAACTGTTTTGTGAACTGTTTGGAAAGTCATCCCTTCTCCATCACAATGTCTAATCCCAATTTACGCTGAAATATTTTGGAGTGCTTCTGGGCACTCTAGTAATTGAGAAGTTACCAGCTAACTTGGGTTTAAGCATAAGCAATGACAAAGTCTCTAAACACACTGGCATGTGAAGATTGCTAGGGGCAATTAACATGAAGTATTATTGATCCTATAATCTTGTATAATCCTTTCAACACCACTGTCAGGATCAGGATTGTTATCATCACTGCATTGATAAATACAAGAAAGCAAGCACTAGATGACCAAGAGGCTGTAAACTCTTTTATAGCTCTATTTGCATTCTCTACTGCTGATGAAACTACCTATAGTCTTAACAAACTCTAGACAGCATATGAAATATTGCTTCTTGCCAGAACATTGTTAAAACATGGCCAAAGGTCTAGAAGTGGTGGAATGGAGCTACGCTTTAAGAAAATTTGATTAAGGTATTATCATTGGTTATTTATTTTTCTGTTCCTGGTTCTTTTTTTTTAAGGTGTATTTTTTTTTTTTTTAAATTAGTTGGAGGCTAATTACTTCACAACATTGCAGTGGGTTTTGTCAAACATTGACATGAATCAGCCATGGAGTTACACGTATTCCCCATCCCGATCCCCCCTCCCACCTCCCTCTCCACCCCATCCCTCTGGGTCCTCCCAGTGCACCAGGCCCGAGCACTTGTCTCATGCATCCCACCTGGGCTGGTGATCTGTTTCACCATAGATAATATACATGCTGTTCTCTCGAAACATCCCACCCTCGCCTTCTCCCACAGAGTTCAAAAGTCTGTTCTGTACTTCTGTGTCTCTTTTTCTGTTTTGCATATAGGGGTATCGTTACCATCTATCTAAATTCCGTATATATGTGTTAGTATGCTGTAATGTTCTTTATCTTTCTGGCTTACTTCACTCTGTATAATGGGCTCCAGTTTCATCCATCTCATTAGAACTGTGTAGAAGGTGTATGTAAACAGATCCCAGACTAAGGATTTGTTTACTATAGAACTGCCCAATATATTTGTTATCTGTAATTAATCTTTAAAGCAATTATGTTCTAAGTACTTGCAACTTAACTTGAGATCTATGAACCAACAGCACCTGGGAAGTAGGTAGGTTTGCAGAATCTTGGTCCCCACCCTAGACATATGCAATCAGAAACTGCATTTTTAAGATTCATTAGGTGATTAGAATGCACTGTCCTCAGTCAGTATCTCCAAGCGAGGGTGAATACATTCAGGATGGGGCAAAAGCAACCCATTGTGGTGTTTTAAATTTTATTTATTGTTATCTAAAAAAGACTCCTTTAGAAAAGGAGTCAACCTCATGAATGTTCTCTCTGAACTGCCTCTGGCGCCCCCTAGTGGTCCTATACCACGAATAACCAGGATACTGCAAGTCTCAGACAGAGCTCCCCACAGAATTGCTTCCACTAGTTCATCTGCTTTCAGAGCATTGCAGCAAAGTGCAATTTCTCTGTACCTCCTTAAGTGGAAATATCTCGTGTTAACTTAATTAATCCTCATCAAATGGACAATCGTTAAAAGACTCTTCTAAGCAAACTGTAGATGAAAGGTCATGATAAAATGCCAGTAAAATGAAAAATAACATTTTCAGGGTTATTAGCTTGGCTTAGTCCAAGTGCAAGTGCTTTGTAGGCCCAACTGTGACATTAAGGAATCAAAGTAAAACAAAACACCACAATTATCTGATCAGATCTTACAATAAATCAATAAAAATTCAGAGTCATCATGATTATTAAAATATGGATCCATTATCATTAGCAATGAACCATAAATATCTAAGTACATATTGCGTACTGTAGCGTCATGAAATATCTTATTCCATTTTGATATATACTAAAACCACTATAAATACCTTTAAATAGTTGGCTGAACTTAGAATATCTTTAAATAGTTGGATCTCAAACTGTTAAAGCAGGCAAAACTAATAGCATTGCTCTAAAATATTACTGAATAAAAACAATTTTTTTCCTGTATAATAAATTATTAAAATATTTCAATTTTTAGTAAGCACAAAACCTTTCTATACCTTTAATACATAAATTTATTTAAAGTACATTTTTAAGTTGACAACTAAAATTCCTAGGTTTTCAGTTTCATAATTATACCATATGTTAATTCAATGACAAAAATATATAAATTGTAAATTACACATACACACACAAAGGTCTAAGATTAGAAAATTTTTAACTGATATTGTAAAAAATTCCAGCTTTACCACCTGGAATAAAATATGTTACTTTTTCAAAGGACCTACAAAGTAGTAAAATAAATATGAAAAATAGCAAGATATTTTGTTTTTCATTGGTAATCTGGGAAAGACTGTAAATGGAAACATTCATTATGAGGCAAATCATTATAAAAATATTTTGCTAAATTTTAAAAGTAACTTAAATATGAATTAATAAGCTGTATAATTGTACTTTTTTTTAGAATTTTAAAAATTGAGTACAAGAAAAAATTAGTATTCTAAAAACTCCTTATGTGAAGTACTATAGCTCTATAACATTTCAAAACACTTTCTCCATTTTGTCTCTTTTAAAATGTTCTAAGAGTAACTGTTAGAGAGAAATCTGGGACGTATCTTTTTAAAGAAGAGAAATTGGCATATGAGAAGGTTATGGTTAATCTCTTATTTAAAAAAATGAAATATATTTATTTTATTTTTAATTGGAGGATAATTGCTTTAAAATACTGTATTAGTTTCCACCATACATCAACATGCATCAGCCATAGGTATACATAGCTCACGTTTTTAGTAAAGGGACTTGTATATAGATCTTAAAAAATTCATTTACTCTCCTCTACTTTCTCTTTAAGTCTCAGAATTATTTTAATTCCCATTGAGGCCATATTTGGGTAATGGTACCTCGATGTCACAAAATTAGCATCCTGAAATTTGTTACCGCTTGTATTCTCAAACCAATGACTTATTTTCACGAGTCAGCAAAGTGATTGTAATTATCTTTATACTTTTGTTATTTTGTATCACAAATACTCTAGCTTCTTGTTTCCTGTTAAAATATCTTTCAAACAATTAAATGTGTTAGAATATTAGTATCAGCAAGAATTTTATGTGTACAACGTTTATTGCACACACTTGTTTCTGTGATTGTTTTTTGGACACCAGAATCCCTTCTCCCCTTTTTCCTGGCACTTGGCAAGACTATGGTTTTCAATCTCCCTTGAAGCAAAATTGATCAAAGGACAGCTCTTGGAGTTCTTTATAATGCAATGAGAATGGAAAGACTGTGCTTCCAGGCTGGGGTCTTTTTGTTGTTGCTAATTTTTACTGGAGTGTTGTGCTAGTTTCTATTGTACAGAAAAATAAATCAGTCGTATATATATTTATATATACATACATATATATATGTATATGTATGTATATATATATCCTCTCCCTTTTGGACTCTTTCCTTTTCAGGTCACACAGTGCATTAAGTAAAGTTCCCTGTGCTATACAGGATGTTCTCATTTAAAAAAAAAATCCATTTTGTTGTTGCTCAGTCGCTAAGTTGTGTCTGACTCTTTGCAACCCCGTGGACTGCATCACTCCAGGCTTTCCTGTCCTTCACTGTCTCCTAGAGTTTGCTTAAACTCATGTCCATTGAATCGGTGATGCCATCCAATCATCTCATCCTCTGTCTTCCGCTTCTCCACATGCCTTCAATCTTTCGCAGCATCAGGGTCTTTTCCAGTGAGTCATCTCTTCACGTTAGGTGACTGAAGTACTGGAACTTCACTTTAGCATCAGTCCTTTCAATGAATATTCAGGGTTGAATATCTATTTAACACTATCTCTTTTTTGCTGCTGCTGCTAAGTCGCTTCAGTCATGTTCGACTCTGTGCGACCCCATAGACGGCAGCCCACCAGGCTCCCCCGTCCCTGGGATTCTCCAGGCAAGAACACTGGAGTGGGTTGCCATTTCCTTCTCCAATGCATGAAAGTGAAAAGGGAAAGTGAAGTCGCTCAGTCGTGTCCGACTCCTAGCGACCCCATGGACTGCAGCCCACCAGGCTCCTCCTTCCATGGGATTTTCCAGGCAAGAGTACTGGAGTGGGGTGCCATAGTATTAGTGTTATGTGTTAACTCCAGTCTCCTAGTGCTGGGGTCTTTATCTGAATAGATGTACCTTCTTCATCCTCTTTTCCATTCTCTGCCACATAAGCTAAAGCAGGCTACAGAATGTGGCCAATGGGTCCTGGATGCAGAGTCTAGAACTCTTTATTCTCGCATAGCAGAGAGCTCTATGTCAGCAAGGAACATCTGTCTGGATTATTGCAAGAGCAAGAAACATGGACTCTATGTGGGTTTATTTGTTGCAGCAGTTTATCCTGTATCAACAATGTGCTTTGGTATAATATGTTTAAGAAAGCATGCTTAATGAAGGATGTTTGATTTGAATGATTTTAAGCGAGTTCTTTCAAAGTTCCCAAGCTAGTGTGTGTCTGTGTTGACCTTGCTTGGTGATATTTTTTTCTGTTTCAGGGCTGTAACTTCTGGGTCATACCCTGGTGGGCACACTGATATTTAAATCTTATTTCCCGTCACATTTGATGGGAAAGCCTCTTGCAGCTTTTCTATCTGCCTGCTTATGGTTTTCTGCTAGGCTTAATGTACTGATTTGCACAGTGGGATAAGCTAGAAAACGTATTTGAAATCTGAAAGCTTCTATTCTGCTGAACATCGCAGACATTGTGAAAAAGCACTAAAATGTACAAAATCTGTCAATTCTCCACACCCCTGCATTGTAAAAGCTCTTGTTAAAAACTCAAAAATGGCAGAATGCAAATGGTATTTATGAAAAGTTGTCTTCCTATGTACCACACGTAATACATATGATGCTTCTGCCTGAGGAAGTTTTATGCTGAACGTTAGCCATTTTAGGAAATAGTCCTACACACATGATCATATTCATAACTACTTTCTGCCCTGCTTTGCGAACCCATGGTTGTGATGGAGCTTTAAGAGCAACCATCACAATTTGGAAACTACAAGCTGACGGTGCATTCTGGGACATCTATGTTACTCTCACTTCTTCAGCTCTATGAGATTTAATTCTGTTTCCAAGGTTCAGAGGCCTTTTCCCTCATGAATCATAGAGTTATTAGGCTGGGAAAGTCCTCAACAGGCTATCTGACATGAATTCCTGCATTTACATAGACCACAGTCTAGGGAGAAAGTAAATTCTTCAAAATCCCCTGGTGAATCATTGCCACTCTTAAAAAATCATCTTTCCATGTATCATTGAGGATGTAGGTAGCCAGATTAACAGAAAAATAATGAGACTGTGGGAGAGGAAAAAATTAGTTCTAAATAAAATGCTTCAAACACAAGAAAGTTGGGGATAGAAGTCACTTTCTCGAAATAGGAATCTTGTTATATTTTGTTGCATTTGACTCTCAAAGCCTGTATACTAGAATAATTTGAAGCCTAGAGAAATTTTGCAGCTTACTTTGAGAAAACAAAATCGAGGTACCTGGGGATAAAAAGCAGGTTTTCTTTATTCTGCTCCAGTGCATTGCCTCCAGTGGCATGTGACCCATATCATTCCCTCCACACAATATGGTCTCCTTTTCTAGTTCTCCATCATTCAGAAAGCCAGAACACAGCAGAAGCAATTTATGTCAGGGGACTTTTCTGGTTGGGGATTTTAGAGATTTTGCAAAACCAACTATCTTGGAAACAATTATCAGATGGGTGGGAAGTCACCAATTCTCAATAGGTAGGGTAGATAAATGCAGTCGGGTACAATCACTTTCTTTGCATTTAATAGCTAAGTATGGGTATACTGCCCAAGAGACACACTTTAGTGAAAGCAATCTGAAAACAATTCTTAAAATGATTTTCTTGATTCTGAAGAACATGGATCTGGATATAGTGCAAACTGAAAGTAACATTATACTTAAAATTCAAGCAAACACATGCCTTAATTTTGATGACTAAATTTTTAAAAAAATATAGAGAAAACTACACAAAGCACTCTATTTATCTTCCTCCTTAACGCACAAATTGATGCTTGTAGTTTTACCCTTGGTTTTTTAAGACTGATTTTAGTTATGCTTTGCTGTTGATGTTTAGTTGCTAAGTTGTGCTGGACTCTTTGTGACCCCATGGGCTGTAGCTTACCAACCTCCTCTTTGCATGGGATTTACCAGGAGCAGATTTACTGGAGCAGGTTGCCTTTTCCTTTTCCAGGAGATCATCCTGACCCAGGGATCGAACCTAGGAAGTCTTTTTGTTGTGTTTAATCTCTACTTAATTTTATTGCTTTGAGCTTCCCTGGTGGCTCAGCAGTAAAGAACCCACCTGTCAATGCAGGAGACACTGGAGAACCAGATTTGATCCGTGGGTTGGGAAGATCCCCTGAGGAAGGAAACGGCAATCTACTCCAGTATTCTTGCCTGGGAAATCCCATGGTCAGGGGAGTCTGGTGGACTACAGTCCATTGGGCCGCAAAAGAGTCAGAGATGATTAAGCAACAACAATTTATTATTTAAAGGTATTCTCACTTTAAAAAAGTGGATTATGTTCCAGGATTTGTCATCCATGAAGAGAATGTTCTGATGTGAGTGCTGAAAAAAGTAGCTTGCACAATGTGGGAATTGGAAGTTAAGTTTTACTAGCAAATTGAGGGCTGCAGCCTGGGAGACAGTGTTTCTGGTAGCTCTGAGAAAAGTGCTCTGAGGGGATCGTGGGGAGCCAGGTTATAGAGGAGTTTTGCAACGAAGGGCAGGTTTTCATTTAAATTTAAAAAATAATTAAAGAAAACCAATTATCTCAAGTTAAGATTTAGTGTTTTTCTATGCATGGGAAGATGCAAGAGTCTGGATTCACTGAAACCATTCCTTTGATATGCATCTCAGCTTTCTGGGGCCGGCACCTTCCTCAGGGCTTACTGTGGGGAGTGGCTGCAGTCTGAGGGCTGCTAGATAGCAAGTATTCTTATCCTTCCTGAGTTCCCTCAGGGTTCACTGGCTCACTCTGGAGACTGTAATTGCTGATGACTGTGACATCTTTGTTTACTAATATGGCAGGAAATATTTCATTTCTCGTGCATATTGCTATGAGACTTGGGAAGTTGTAAAGTCTTGATGGCATTCCTAAATTATACAGCTAGGAAATTATCATATATTTGAAAAGTTGAAGCCTAAGCAAAATTTAGACCATTGCTTATGGCACTCAGCTGATGAATGCACATTGCTTTACCCATGGAAGCACCAGGCTGATAGAAACAGTGTGGGTTGGATCCAACATAATCAAGAGTTTCTTAACACTTTTAAAAAGGCAGCAACAGAGTTTGTATCAGTTACAATGCCTCTAGGAACTGTTACAAGAAAACTCATTTCAAAGTGGCTCAAAGGCTGAGAAAGTATATTGGTTTGTATAACTGCAAGCGCACAGGGGGAGCAAGCAGTCCAGTAGCTCTGGCCTCCTTTTCTTACCTTTCCCTTGGCTGTGCTTATCTATTGGTGTCATTGCTAAAAAGGATTTTGCAGTTTGGGGATATTACAGGACAGCATTCAGAGAAAGGTATCAAGCGCTGTTCCACACTTCCAGGCAAGAGTCCTTCAACCAATTCTGAATTTGATAATTTGGGGAAATCAACTGTGGCTCAGGGAATGGAGTAAACTCTTTAGCTTAAAATGAAAAGGATTTGTTGTGGGAACAGGGTTGAGGGTGGAGGTGGTCAGCTTCTTCTGAACCACAGGTGCCATGTGAGAATAAATGAATGAATGTTGAGTGGTTGAGTTGACTTCTGACCATGGGAGATTTATTGAGAATTACTACACTAACACTGTGTAAGTAAACATATTTGGTGTATTAAACTATATATTTAAATCACAGTCTAAAGCAAAAGTTTACAAAGAACTGCAGGAATAACTGTAGTATGTTGTGGGGTAAATCTATAATCTTTGCTTCCTAAAGCATTTACTTCTGAAAAATTTACCTACAAATTTCTAGAAAAGCATTTTTCTTTTATCACCAATTATCTATCCTAATTAGGATATCCCATATCCTAATATATTGTCTAATTTTTGTTGCCACTTTTACAATGATTTAGATAGTCTGTTTTTATTTTCTTACCAAAAAACTAGGTAAAAAACTTTTAAACTAATTAATTGTAGACTGAAGCATCTTCTGTTTACTGTGATAGAATAAGTATTCTTTCCACCTTTTTATTTTCTTTTCTCCCCCTTTTCTTTCCCTTTCTTTTTTCATTCGCTTCTCCCTGTATCTATATACACTTTTTATGTTGAATTGCACTATTTAGAGAATCATATATTGCTGTTTTTATGTGACTGCATTAAGAATTATTCAGGCAATAATTCAAATAATTACAGATTATATTGCTCACCAAAAAACTATTTATTTGGATTTACGTCTGTTTGCTCTTACATCTCATAGGATAAAAATGATCCACGTGGGGGCCATTTTCTAAGTTCTTGGATATCAGAATGTCTCTGTTGCTGCCAAACATGAATGATAACTTGACTGGATACAGATTTCTTGAGTCCAAATCGATAGTCATCTTAACTTTATGGATGTTGAGCAGTTTCCTTTTGAAATATAGAATTGTGGAGGAGAATTATGACCTTGCAATGGTTTTCTTTTTTTGGATGTTGCCTGGTTTTCTGCTGGGGTGGCTTTAGTTTTCTTCTTTGTTCTTGTTATTACCAAGACCTGTTTTTGTCTTTTATTTCACATTAATTTTGCCTAGTTTCCAGGTTCTATTTTTGATTTATGGTCTCAGCTCCCTTCAGCTCAGTGAACTTATCTTCATTTTTCTTTTCTTTGCTGCTTCTCCTTCCATCTTCCGCCGATACCCCTTCTCCATCAAATTGCTACTTTTGGAATTGTTATTATGAACGTAGGGGAAGTCCTGGATCAATTTTTCATTTCCATTATCATATCGATCCCTTGGGTATTTTCTTCTATGTCCTGTAAATATTTCTTGGGGTAGGCTAGGACATATTTTACTTTCTGTAGCAACCAGTATACTGCTCATTGCCTCCACTGATCAATACTCAAAAATATAATTTCCATCTAGAATCGGCTTTTCCTTATCTCAGACTCTTCTATGTGCTGCCCTTTCAAATTTCATGAGCAGTAAGAATAAGAGGTTTTTGAAGTTTTCTGTCTCTAACCAAAAGGCTGTTTCATAGCCTTCTGAAATGGGCTCTAAGCTTTCAGATAGGTCAGCATGTAAGCGTGTGTGCTAAGCTGCTTCAGTTGTGCCTAACTCTTTGGGACCCTATGGACTGTAGCCTGCCAGAATGCTCTGCCCATGGGATTCTCCAGGCAAGGATACGGGAGTGGGTTGCCATTTCTTCCTCCTGGGGAATTTCCCAATTCAGGAATCAAACCTGTGCCTCTCACATCTCCTGCATTGGCAGGCAGGTTTTTTTTTTTATCACTAGAACCACCTGGGAAGCCCTAGGTTTGCATGCTTATAAACAACTTTAAACATGTTTTATGTTTAATATATGTTAAAAGAAGTTTTATTTTTCTGTCTGTTCATCCTTATGGAAGATATGGGTTTATTTACTATTTAGAAGTGAAATAGTTCTTACTGAGATTCTATGGAATCCCATTTAAAACTTTTGGAATCAAGAAAAACTGTGCATATTTATTTATTTATTTTTCCATACTAGGATTGAAGTTGTCTGTAAGGAGAGGAAGCAAGCAACCAATAGAGGCATTTGTAAGGTAGAGAGTGGGATTTTCAAGCGGTGGCACTGGTTGTCCAAAATTAACTCTAAGAATGCCAAGCTCTCACTGCCCTGTGGAGTCCTTCCATGCTCGGGTGGCAGGCCGTTTCTCTGCACCAAGGAGAAGCTTGGAGGGGTTGCTGTGGCACACTGCCTTGTGTAAGAACATTTATTACATTTTTCCAAAGCCTCTGTTGAGGTTGTAATTTGCCGCTCAAGGCCTCACCTGTCACTCTGAATTAGGGTTCTGCTTACGCTCCTACACATTTCCTCCCCAGGGTGGCTTTGTCTTCACATTATTAACCATCAGCTTGGCCTTTGTCTTCATGTGGTCTTGTCAAAAGTCAGTATGGTGGAGGGACTTGCCTTGTGGTCCAGTGGATAAGTCTGCACGCTCCCAGTGTCTGATCATGCTGCAACAAAGACTGAAGATCCTGAGTGCTGCAGCTAAGACCCAGAGAGTTCAACAAATAAATAAATATTTTTAAAAGTCAATATACTGGAGATTGCTGAAGCTTCTGGCCTGTGTATGCCACTGCTCTGGTTTTTAAAGACTCCTTGGGATAACAGACATTTCCCTTTCATTTTTTTGGTTATTCCACTGAGACTTTGAGAGGTGGGAGACTGATGAATCAGGGGAACTTACTTTGTTATTTCTATCTTTGTCCTAAGCGTCTTCTTTGGTTATGAATCTTTCTGGTTTTGTTCCACAATCTTCACTTCTGAGCCCCATCCTGGATGTGTCATTCCCTGAAACCAAAACTAGTCACAAGTCTCAGCTTTTTGTCTGTTGTTGTTCAAAGTGAAGGTGAAACTGTTAGTTGCTCATTCATGTCTGACTCTTTGCGACCCCATAGACTGTATCCCACTAGTCTCTTCTGTCCATGTAATTCTCCAGGCAAGAATATTGGAGTGGGTAGCCATTCCCTTCTCCAGGGGAGCTTCCCAATTCAAGGACTGAACCTAGGTCTCTTCCATTGCAGGCAGATTCTTTACCATCTGAGCCACCAGGGAAGCCTTCGTCATTGTTGAAAGCCATAATTAAATGAATTCTTTCTTCTTAAACTCTTCAGAATCCAGACTCATATATCCAGAACTTGCAAGTTTTCTATTTTCTCATCTATTTCTATTGCAAAAATTTATGCAGAGCAAAATCTATGAGATTTCTCTATGTATTTCTCTTTAAATTCCTTGGAATAACTTCTGCCTTTGGTAATGGCTGGATTGTATAACTCTTCTTGCTTTCAGAAAAGAAAAATAAACTTCTTGATGAATATTCTCCAAATGCTCTCACTCTTACATGTTTTTCCCTTATGCTTATTACACAAAGCTCTGCTTCAAAGAAGCTTCTGCTATTGGTGGTGAGATTAGCCCAGCAGGCAGAATCACAATGTTGCTATTTTTAATTGCTTAAATCCATTACATAAGAGGAGGATGAAATTAGGAAAAAAAGCCTCAAAGACTTTTAAAAGTAAAATAATTCAATAATAATGCTCACAAAACAAACTTTCTCCATAAGAGGTTCTCAAAGAAGCATTTCCAAAAAAAGAGTATTTTCATTTAATCTAACATGTTTACTTAATTCTTTTACTTATCTTTTGAAGAGTGTTAACTATAATCTACTTCAGGGAATCAAACATTTCATACCCTTAAATCACTCTTCTGAAATAGTGTTCCCTTTTGAGTAGCATGAAGCTGGAAATGATGACAAGAAATGAAAATAAATATTAATATTCATAATCATTTTTGTCTCATTACAGGTCAAGTCATAGCATTGATTAGTTTGTACTGTTGGGTTTAACTCTACTCAATGAATCAAAGCAATTTAAGTTAGAATTTTGTTTCTTAAGTATTTATCCTTTTATTCACATAGAAGCTTTAGTGATTGGAGTCAGAACTCGCCATGAAAATAGAGATGGAAGAGTTTTTCAATCTGTTGCTCCTTCAGAGCCATGAAATAATCCACAATCAATCATTTGTGTGTATTCTGGAGCAGAGTAAGTGATAGTGATGATGACGGCAGTGATGAACATGATGTCATACTAGAGCCACATGTTCTCCCAGGTGTCCAGGTTACTCTTTGAGAAGCATCTCAAATTAGCAGAAATATCTTAGGAAACAGGATGGTCTTAGCTCTGCCTTTATTGTGAAGATGCACTGATTTTTTTTTTTTTTTTTCTTATACCCTTTTGTCTTCCCTTTCTCCAAATTCCAGTTTGTTCTGGCTCTTCTTGACACGGGCTTCATGATTCAGGTAATTTCAATTGAAATACCCAACACTTTCAGTGCATTAATAATAGAATTTTCGTGGGGAAATTTTATAAAACATCAGGGATTCTACACTTTCTTCAGGAAAGGTGGCTATAGATATTACCTGTGGCAGCACCCTTAGTTTGATGGTTTTCTAAAAGAAGTTTGGAAATCAGAGAGTGGCAGCCAGCAGAGTTTTTTTCCTCTTATCTATATCTTCATTCTAATTCGGGTCTCTGGAAAGTATCAATGTATTTTGTATTTTTCTTTTTTATTTATTTCTTTTTTTTTTTTTTTAAAAGCAATTGAACTTCAAATTAAAATACTTAGTAGTTTGAGATTTTGCTCTTTTTAAGTGGTGATCTATGGACTGTGAGTAACTCTGCTTCTTTACCTTCTAATGCTCTATGGTATTCTACCACTCCTGTCAATCTTAAATATGGGTATTTCCTAAAATGAGACCTTTGACTTTTTCCTTATTTCTGTCTCCTCATTTCATGCTCAGAAAACTCATCTATTTTCACAGACTGACTGTTCACCATAATACTTTTTGTGCTTCTGTTTTATTGTCGGTACTCACTAAAGATTATCACAAAGGTAAAAAAAACAGCAATGTGTGGCCACTACTTATAAAACTAGTTTCATAATATGTGTGTGCTCAGTTGCTCAGTCATGTCCAACTCTTTGTGGTTCCATAGACTGTAGCCTGCAAGGCTCCCCTGTCCATGGAATTTTCCAGGCAAGAATACTGGAGTAGGATGCCACTTCCTATTCAGGAAATCTTCCTGACCCAGGGATTGAATGAACATCTCCTGTGTCTCCTGCTTCTTTACCACTAGCACCAAAATTTCTTCTTCCAAATCAATAATCTTTTTCAGATTCCTTATTGTATCAATGGCTAATATGCTTAAATTTTATCCTTTCCAAAGAAGGGATTTTTTCTCAGGTCAAAAGCCTATTCTCACATTATGTTCATTTCCTCTAGATCCTTGCTACTCAAGGTGTGGACCATAGACCAACAGCATTGATGAAATCTGGGAGCTTGTTAGAAATGAAGAGTCTTGGGCCCTTTTCCGGACTTTCTGAATCGGAATCTGCATTTTAGCATAATATCCTAGGTAAAAGCATCGTGTCTGAAACTTTAATGTGAATTCAAGTCACCACAAATCTTGTTTTGACAACTGCAACAAGAATTTAGCACAAATTTAATTTAGGCTGGTGTAACTGAAACCTGGATCACATTTGGAGTAGCAAGACTGGAGAGCAGCCTTGCCCAATAGAATTGTCTGTGATGATCCCAGGGATTCCCTGACGGTTCAGATGAGAAGGAATCTGCCTGCAATGCAGGAGACACAAGTTTGACCCCTGGTTTGGGAAGATCCCCTGGAGAAGGGAATGGCTACCCACTCCAGTTCTTGCCTGGAGAATCCCATGGACAGAGGAGCCTGGTGGGCTACAGTCCATGGGGTTGCAGAGTCCTCTATAGTTGCTGTTTAATAAAGCAGCCATAAGCCACATGAGGCTAATGGGTAACTTGATTCATTTAAATTTAAGTTTAAATGGTCACATGTGGCTTGTACTTATCCTATTGGACAGTAGAGTAAAATCCAAGGCACTTAGTGGGAATGTCACAAATGCTAGGCAAGTGAAATCAAAAGACTTAATGCTATTAAAGTAAAAGTTTATTTTGCTCTGCTGAATATACATAAAAAAACTAAGTTGGATATGTGTAGAGTTTCTAATAACCACACTAGTTGTCTGCCAACAAATTGTCTTCAACTGTTACCAGTGGTATGTGCTGTATTCAAACTACTTGTTCAGTTCAATTCAGTCACTCAGTCGTGTCTGACTCTTTCCAACTTCATGGACTGCAGCACACCAGGCCTCCTGTAGCGATTGCCTCTATGGGCCTCCTCGCCCCCCACCTCCTGGTGTCTATGCCTGGAATGGAACATTGATTGTTTGTTTTCTTGTTTCTCTTTCCTGATATTCCATCTCTGATTTACAATGGGGGCCCAGAACCACTTTTTAAAACCATTGCCAATGTCACATCTCTTGTTTATCTTCTTCTTTTGGTTAGTAACTCCTTAATTTACAATTTTAGGGACAGCACTGTCTCCATAAGCTTATTTCCTCTTATCAAAAGAAACACTGGGTATATGAGTACCAGACCTTAAGCAGATTAAAGCACAGTTATTAAGTCCATCTGCCAATGAGATCTGTGAGTATTAAGGATACCCTGGAGCTGAAGGGGAGCTTACTTTAGAAGTGTCATTGTTTTTGTATTTTGAAGGTTTGTTGTGAGTTTTTTTTTCAACGTTCTGTTTAGAAAGTGGGTCTTCAAGGATTGTCATTTGTTGAAAACTTAATCCTAAGTGCTATAAGTGCCTTGAAAGGAAATGAATTAGATTTTCTAAAAGTTAGAGAATGCAAATATCTTAGAAAGTGTTTAGAAAAGACTGAAAAGAGTTTACATTTAGTACATTTTAGAAGAGACTTGTGTGCTGAATGCGGAGAAGGCAATGGCACCCCACTCCAGTACTCTTGCCTGGAAAATCCCATGGATGGAGGAGCCTGGTGGGCTGCAGTCCATGGGGTCGTGAATAGTTGGGCACGACTGAGCGACTTCACTTCATTTTTCACTTTCATGCATTGGAGAAGGAAATGACAACCCACTCCAGTGTTCTTGCCTGGAGAATCCCAGGGACAGTGGAACCTGGTGGGCTGCCGTCTATGGGGTCGCACAGAGGCGGACACGACTGAAGCGACTTAGCAGCAGCAGCAGTGTGCTGTGTGTGTGCTCAGTCGCTCAGTCATGTCCAACCCTTTGTGGCCCCATGGACTGTAGCCCACAGGTTCCTCCAGCCATGGAGTTTTCCAGGCGAGGTTACTGGAGTGGGCTGTCATTTACTCCTTCAGGGGATCTTCCTGACTCAGGGACGGAACTTGTGTCTCTTGCATCTTCTGCATTGGCAAGCGGACTCTTTACCACTTGCACCACCAGAAGAGACATGATATAAGCTTATCTGTTGCCAGCAAGGCCTGTCTACTATTGCCCTTGCTCAGAAGAAATACTCTCATAAATTCCTTTTTTAAAAAAATTAATGAAATGTCTTTGCCTGCAGTGCTGTTGTTGATTTACTCTTCCACGTAAGATACATTTTACAATTGGTCAAATCTGATATTAATATCATGACAGTCTGTGTTCTTTTCATTGTTAATAGTCTTATTTACATGTAGTATGGATACCAAGTTAAATAAAAGTATGACACCAGTGACTTTTCATTTTTTTCATCTTTTCTATAGAATCTTGATGTAACTGTAAAATAATGGTTGTATATTTTAGCTTGTGAATGTTAAATTACTACCTTTATTTGTGCCTTTATAGACTATTAAATTAGTACTACCTTCAGGCTAGTACTCCTGCTAGTACCCTGTACTAGTTTGAGGTTATTAACTTTCCATGAAGATAGCTTTTAACTAGGTTATTAACTAGTTTGAATAAACTATCAAATCTTTTTGTTTAGAATTATTTTTAGTACTTAGTAGACATTCTATTTATTTATTCTGTTGAATAAGTGAATGTATGAAAAATGAATAAATTTTATGACTGAGTGAAGATCAGCTAGTCATTAGCCTAAAGAAAGAATTTTTATAAACATGGTTTATTCTACCAGATTCTGGTAGAAATAAGAAGTTATTTTTAATTCTCCATAACTACAACATCCATTATAAATGAAATAAAAACAAAATGATTTATTTGAAAGTTTGTGTCTCCATATCTTTGAGCCTTTAAATTGATAATATAATTTAAAATTTAGTTCTTCTCCCAATATTACTTATACCAGCTATACTTTATCCTCTGAAAAATCTCTTCTGATGCTCAGTGTTTGATGTAAGATTCCAATGACCTTGCTCCCTGGTTTCACTGAATTCATTGCCAAAGGAAACTTTGATTTTATAAACAGAAACATTATTTCCCTAAGGCAAATAGGAAGAATGACCAGGCTTCAATTTGAGGTCTTTGTAAAAAAAATGTATCTAGCTCAAATCTACTAAATAATTTTAAACTGTATAATTTGCACCATTTTTAATTGTAGACTAAATAATCTGATTTGATGAGCATTATTAAAATTCCCTTTATTATGGCCAATTCCAAGGAAAATTATTAAGCTTTCATTTCAACAGGTTGTGATTTGCTGTAATCATGATCAAAATATTTAAAATTTAATGAGCAAAACTCATGCAGAATGAAGAGTGAGACAAGTATGTCAGTACTGATTGTTTCCACTGATCAAAAATCACCAGACTCCTACTTGAACCTTTGCTGCAGTTTCCCCCATGTAAACATAAAATTTATAGTATTGGCAGCAATTCGATGAGAAAGAATTGCTAGAGCCTTAGAGAATAGTAGACACATATAATCTATGTTTGTACAAAACCTAACCTTTGATTAAATGTCTTTCTATTTATATCTTACAATGAAGGAACAAGAAATTACATCTAAGTAGTATTGGGGAAAATAAGATGTATTTATCATATGGGCAGTGTTTACTCAGATCTGATGCTTTATCTTACAAATTTCAATATAGAGAAGAAACAATAATTTAATGCTTTATTGCAAGCAGTGCTTTTGGTTCAATAAATTCAAAGATTCTTCTTGTCTTTTTTGTGAATGTCTTCCAGTTTTTCAGTTAACTGATGCCTCTTTTCTGTTTATATAGTTTATCAGGGGTTACTTATAAAACCAAAGCTAATTTTACATTGGATGGCCCCTTAATCATCTCACAATTTTCATATGGAATTACACTTTTTCTTAACCTACTCAGAGTGCCTCTCTTAAGGTCTCTGATGTATTTGCAATATATCATTCTGTATTTTTTGTGTGAAAAGGATGAAGCAGAAAGTCAAGCATTTTACTTGAATATATTCAACCTGAGCTGTCTCATTGTCACAAATTCACCTCTTGGCCTGCCCACGGTTTGGGCACAGGCCAAAAGAGCAAGCAAGAGGGTGATTCAGTGTGAATGATACTCTTAATGCAACATTCAAATATATTGATAAGCCAGTCATTTTTACCCAAACAGGATGATCATTATGAGGATTCGCATATACAAAGTGAGTCATTTTCACATATATTATGGTGGTTTAGTTGCTAAGCTGTGTCCAACTCTTGCGACCCAAGGGACTGTAGCCCACCAGGCTCCTCTATCCATAGGATTTTCCAGGCAAGAATACTGGAGTGGGTTGCCATTTCCTTCTCCAGGAGGTCTTCCTGACCCAGGGATTGAACCCAGGTCTTTTGCATTGTAGGCAGACACTTTACCGTCTGAGCCACCAGGGAAGTCTTTCTGCCATAAGGGTGGTGTCATCTGCATATCTGAGGTTATTGATATTTCTCCTGGGAATCTTGATTCTAGTTTGTGCTTCATCCAGCCCAGCATTTTGAATGATGTACTCTGCATATAAGTTAAATAAACAGGGTGACAGCATACGGCCTTGACATACTCCTTTCCCAATTTGAAGTCAGTCTGTTCCTCCAAGTCAAGTTCTAACTGTTGCTTCCTGACCTGCACACAGATTTCTCAGGAGGCAGGTCAAGTGGTCTGGTATTCCCATCTCTTCCAGAATTTTCCACAGTTTGTTGTCATCCATTCACACAGTCAAAGGCTTTGGAGTAGTCAACAAAGCAGAAGTATGTTTTTCTGGAACTCTCTTGCTTTTTTGATGATCCAGTGGATGCTGGCAATTTGATCTCTGGTTCTTCTGCCTTTTCTAAATCCAGCTTGAATATCTGGATGTACACAGTTCATGGAATACTGAAGCCTGACTTGGAGAATTTTGAGCATTACTTTGCTAGCATACTAGATGAGTGCAATTGTGCGGTTGTTTGAACAATCTTTCACATTGCCTGTCTTTGGGATGGAATGAACATTGGCCTTTTACAGTCCTGTGGCCAGTGCTGAGCTTCCCAGATTAGCTGGCATATTGAAGGTAGCACTTTCACAGCATCATATTTTAGGATTTGAAATAGCTCAAGTGGAATTCCATTACCTCCACTAGCTTTGTTCATAGTGATGCTTCCTAAGACTCACTTGACTTCTCATTCCAGGATGTCTGGCTCTAGGTGAGTGATCACAGCATCATAATAATTTGGGTCATAAAGATCATTTTTGCATAGTTCTTCTGTGTATTCTTGCCACCTCTTCTTAATATCTTCTGCTTCTGTTAGGTCCGTGCCATTTCTGTCCTTTATTGTTCCCATATTTGCATGAAGTGTTCCCTTAGTATCTCGGATTTTCTTGAAGAGATCGCTAGTCTTTCCCATTTTATTGTTTTCCTCTATTTCTTTGCATTGATCACTGAGGAAGGCTTTCTTATCTCTCCTTGCTATTCTTTGGAACTCTGCACTCAAATGGCTATATCTTTCTTTTTCTCCTTTGCCTTTAGCTTCTCTACTTTTCTCAGCTATTTGGAAGGCTTCCTTAGACAACAGTTTTGCCTTTCTTTTTCTTGGGGATGGTCTTAATCCCTGCCTCCTGTACAATGTCACAAACCTCCGTCCATAGTTCTTCAGGCACTCTTTCTGTCAGATCGAATCCCTTGAATCTATTTGTCACTTCCACTACATAATCGTAAGGGAATTGATTTAGGTCATACCTGAATGGTCTAGTGGTTTTCCCTACTTTCTCCAATTTAAGCCTGAATTTTGCAATAAGGAGTTCATGATCTCAGCCACAGTCAGCTCCTGCTCTTATTTTTGCTGACTGAATAGAGTGTCTCCATCTTTGGCAGCAAAAAATATAATCAGTCTGATTTTGGTATTGACCATCTGGTGATGTCCATGTGTAGAGTCTTCTCTTGTGGTTTTGAAAGAGTATGTTTGCTATGACCAGTGTGTTCTCTTAAAGTGAAGTAAAGTTAAGTTGCTCAGTTGTGTCTGACTCTTTGCTACCCCATGGGCTGTAGTCTATTGGGCTCTTCCATTCATGGGATTTTCCAGGCAAGATTATTGGAGTGGTTTGCCATTTCCTTCTCCAGAGGATCTTCCCAACCCAGGGATCGAACCCAGGTCTCCCGAATTATAGGCAGACACTTTAGCGTCTGAGCCACAAGGGAAGCCAAAACTCTATTAGCCTTTGGCCTGCTTCATTTTGCATTTCAAGGCCAAATTGGCCTGTTACTCCAGATATCTTTTGACTTCCTACTTTTGCATTCCAGTCCCCTATAATGAAAAGGACATCTTTTTTGGGTGTTAGTTTTAGTAGGTCTTGTAGGTCTTCATAGAACCATTCAACTTCAGCTTCTTCAGCATTACCGGTTGGGGCATAGACTTGGGTTACCATGATATTGAATGATTTGTCTTGGAAATGAACAGATCATTCTGTCGTTTTTGAGACAGTATCCAAGAACTGCATTTAAGACTCTTTTGTTGACTATGAGGGCTACTCCATTCTCTTCTAAGGGATTCTTGCCCACAGTAGTATGTACAAAGGTCATCTGAGTTAAATTCACCCATTCCAGTCCATTTTAGTTCACTGATTCCTAAAATGTCAACTTTCACCCTTGCCATCTCCTGTGTGACCACTTCCAATTTGCCTTGATTCATGGACCTAACATTCCAGGTTCTTATGCAATATTGTTCTTTACAGCATTGGAGTTTACTTCCATCACCAGTCACATCCACAACTGAATTTTTTTTTTTTTTTTTCCTTTGGCTCCATCTCACCATTCTTTCTGGAGTTATTTCTCCATTGATCTCCAGTAGAATATTGGGCACCTACCGACCTGGGGGTTCATCTTTCAGTGTCCTATCATTTTGCCTTTTCATGCTATTCATGGGATTCTCAAGGCAAGAATGCTGAAGTGGTTTGCAGTTCCCTTCTGCAGTGAAACTCGTTTTGTCAGAACTCTCCACCATGACCTGTCTGTCTTGGGTGGCGCTCCATGGAATGGCTCGTAGTTTCATTGAGTTAGACAAGGCTGTTGCCCAAGGGATCAGTTTCATTAGTTTTCTGTGTTTGTGGTTTTCATTCTGTCTGTCCTCTGATGGATAAGAGGCTTATGGAAGGTTCCTGATGGGAGAGACTGACTGAGGGGGAAACTGGATCTTGTTCTGATGGGCGGGGCCATGAGTAAATCTTTAATCCAATTTTCTGTTGATAGGTGGGGCTGTGTTCCCTCCCTGTTTGACCTGAGGCCAAATTATGGTGGAGGTAATGAAGATAATGGTGACTCCTTCAAAGGGTCCCATGCACGCACTGCTGCATTCAGTACCCTGGACTGTGCAACAGGCCACCGCTGACCCACGCCTCTGCCGGAGACTCCTGGACACTCCTGGGCAAGTCTGGGTCAATCTCTTGTGGGGTCACCGCTCCTTTCTCCTGGGTCTTGGTGTGCACAAGGTTTTGTTCTTGCCTCAAGAGTCTGTTTCCCCAGTCCTGTGCAAGTCCTGGTGGCTCTATGGTGGGGTTAATGGTGACCTCCTCCAAGAGGGCTATTGCCATACCCAGGTCTGCTGCACGCAGAGTCCCTGCCCCTACGACAGGCCACTCCTGACCTGTCCCTCTAAAGGAGAGACTCAAACACTCAAGGACGTGTCTGGCTCAGGCTATGTGGGGACTCCTGGTGTGCACAAGGTCTTGTTTGAGTCCTCTGAGCATCTCTGGTGGGTATGGGGTTTGATTTTAAATGCAATTTTGCCCCTTCCAGAATCTTACTGGGGCTTCTCCTTTGCCCTTGAACGTGGGGTATCTTTTTTTGGTGGGATCCAACATTCTCCTGGCAGCGATTTTTTAACGGCAAGTTGTAATTTTGGAGTTCTCACAGAAGATGAACATACGTTCTTCTACTCTGCCATCTTGAGGGTAAATAGCAGCAGAATAGAGAGGGGAATTTAGAATTCATAACTCCAGGTTAAGTAAATCTTCATAATGGTGGTTTCAGAATATGCCTTTGGACTGGAAACATCTTCCAATCTACCATACTTCATACAGAAAGCAATTTCTTCTCCATATTGCTTTTCATGATGATTGAGAAAAAACAGAAAGAGCTCGTTTGCCAAAATTTTTGCTCTTTTGATTAAAAAATAGTTTGTGTGTATGTGTCTCTCTGTGTGTGTGTGTGTGTGTATAATGCAAATTCAATTCTTATTGAAAAGAAAAGTATAATTTTTTTTTTAACAATATTGTAGTGGTTTATTTATATCCTCTCCTCATTTTATATTTCAATTAAACTAATTTCTCCTCCTTCTCTTCTGCCTTTTGAATCAAATTCAGTTGGAATGTGGAGAGTAATGTCACTTTTGGTCAAAAATGGACATCTTTGCATTGACATAGTCATTTCCACTATCCTTCCCTGACTTTTGTTACAGAAAATGAAAACAAAAGGTGATAAAGATGCTATCAGAAGAGGTGGAAGTGGGAGGCAAGAGGAATGAGGAGAAGAGAATGGAAGAGAAAAATACATTTTAAGCCTACACAATGGTATTGTTTCCACAACTTCTTTCCATGTCTGATTCCACTGAGAACAACCCTCCTGCTAGATGCCCTTTCTTCTGATACAGTACACTTTTCTCACTCACAACCATTGCTCCTTGTTTTGTGAAAAGCTCTGTGCAGACGGGGAGATAAACACTACCTTAACTATTCAAATTTCTCGCCTTAACATTGACTTTCACAATTCGTTGCATTTGTTTTTGGTTGACAGTGGGAGATAAATTATTTTATCTCCATAATTATACCATTTTATTCATTTTTGTTTCCAAACCTATTATACTTTCTGGGTTGTGTTTTTGTGCAAAGTACTTTCAAGTTAGTCTCCTGGTCAATAGATGTTTGAGCATTCAGTGATCAACATAAAGGAGTTCCAACCATTGACTATGTTGGAGGGCCCTAAACTGGTGCTTAGAGAACACCATTCTTCACCTAGTAGCTGACAGTTTTCGTAGTGAACATGATTTTTGTCCAAGTTTTAGGCAACTCTCTGTTTCTTAGTGTTGTTATGTTGTTAAACAGAATATTTGACCTACCATATTTATTGTTTTCAAACACCACACTAATGTTGAAGGAATATTGGACCAAAATATAGGACAGCTTGAAATAAGCACTCTGGGTTTTTAGATGCAAATGAATAAAACCTGTTTCTAAAAGAAATGTGTTGGGAGGATGTTCTTTGTTCCACTAAAGCATCAGTAATTAGCATATCTATAATTTTTTAAAGGTCACATGACCTCATTTTTTTTCTACTCATGCAGTAATTATAAATGTTTGTGCTCCTGTGTAATTGAAGCAAAATCTGGTGTGAAGCAAACTGCTGCCAACCTTACCTTGAGGGACAAGGTAATGTTAGTTACTTTGAATTGAAAAGAACACAAGTGGTTCATTTCTTTGTTTGGTTGTTAATATATTTAAAAATTCCAAGTTAGGTGGAGAAATAAATAAGTTTAAAGAATGCTGCATTGCTCAAACATCATCTCAAGGAAAGACAATCAAATGAGACTTGGGAAAATGAGCTATTATGAAAAGCTGTACAAATTTAAGCCATTGTTATTACTAAGCTAACTAAGTCACCCATTCCTGGATTGTGTGGCAAGAGTTGATCTAGAAGATTTTTAAGGATAGCATTTTTGATGTGAGATAGCTTGCTTTTGGTCTAACGGGTTAGATGCACTTGTATTATGAGGCTATATTTGTCACTTACCCTCTGTTGTTGCTGTTTCTGAAATAGTCCATATGACTAGTAGGATAGAATATTCTCTGCTTCCTTCATTATTCACTGGGGTCCAGATTTCACTTGAATACAAGGTTATGGATGTCCTAGCAAGTACTGTTCTCAAATCTGAATAAAGGGGGAAATACATGATTGGAATCAAGTACTGTTCCAGCCTCCTGGTAGATTTCAGAATTTAGCTACACAAAGTCTTTGAAGCTGTGGTTAGAGACTGCTGGTTTGCTTGAGAAATTGAGGCCTTCTGATTGCAGTGACAAGCCTTCTGAGATACAAGTCCAGAGCCTGGCATGTGACATACCATCAGTATAGCTTTCATTGAATTTACTTTGTGAATGTATGCTAATTTTTTAAAGCATACATAAGATATTGTGAAAGCAGCAGGAACAGGCAAGTTTAACAGAAGCTATGTCAGCCCGCTTCTGAATGCTTCCAAGGTGGCAGGAGTTGTAGAGACCCTGCTTGCCAATGCAGGAGACATGGGTTAGATCCCTGGGTTGGAAAGATCCCCTGAAGGAGAGCACCGAAACCCTCCCCAGTACTCTTGCCTGGAGAATTCCATGGACAGAGGAACCTGGTGGGCTACAGTCCATAGGGCTGCAAAGAGTCGGACACAACTGAAGTGATGTAGCACACAGCACAGCCCTTCTAAATGCAGAAGAGAGGATTTGGGACTTGAGAGGATAGGATATATTTTCTTCTCCCTATTCTACTCTATTTGTCTTCTCCATCATTTATCCTCTAAAAGCCCTTCCAAAATTGAGTCAGACTTCACGAGGTGAATGACTAGCAAATATGACAGGGAGGTCTCTAAGGAGATGGTCTTTGTGTCTGTTTATTTCACTCAGAAGTATTTCTTTGACACTAAGTGGAAGTTCTTAGTGGACTAAGTAGAAATGATATCAATAGGAAGGAAGCACATAACCCCATCAGGCAGGGAAATAGCTGCCCCCACAGCCTCAGGGAACTTGGTTTTTAGACCCTTGACTCTAACTCTCCCCTCTCACATGCAACAGGCTTATTTTTAATTCCTCAAGCAACAGAAGAGTATTAGGGCCACATTGTGCATTGTGAACTCTTTCTCCCCCAACTATTCTTTGTTCATTTGTTTTTATTTTCTACTCTTTCAACAATTTTTTTGTTTATGTATCATTGTTCTTTTCTCTACACAGAGTAGTCTTTTGGATATAAGACCTTATCAATCCATGACCACTTTATTTCTCTGGTTGTAATTCATGCAAAGCACAATTCTTGATTCTAAACTCTTCTATCTAATGCGATGGATGGAATTGAATAAGAGGGAAGGCCCTTGAAGTAAATGTTCAGTTGGCTATGTTTTGATCTTAGAGTGGGAACCTAAGAAATGTAACTGATGACTTTTATCCTTTTATTTTTAACTAATAAAAAATTTGGCCACTCTGCATGTGGGCTCTTAGTTCTGCAATTAGGAATTGAACCTCTGTTGTCTTGCATTGGAAGCATGCAGTCGTAATCACCGAAGAGCCAGGTAAGTCTCTGTGACTGATAATTTTAAATGGAAATAATCTTGGGTCATGTAATCCATGGCATAATTACTTTTACTTTCTGCTTCTATCTCCATTATTCTCATATCTGTTTTTCTTAGTCAACATCTTGACACACTCATTTTCTCCTATTTTCTAACAGTCATATTGCTGTTCATACTTTGGCATTTGGCTTTTGTTATAATAATGATTATGATAATTAATAATGATTATGATAATTAATAATGATAATAATAATGGCTAACACTTATTAAACATATGTTCTATGTCAAAAATATTTTCAGCATTTTATTTATATTTTCACCTAGCTTTCAAACAATTCTTTGAATTAGGCACTGTTATAATCCTCATTTTGCAAGTTAAGAAACAGAGTGCAAGAGAAGTGAACTCACTTGCCAAAAATCTCATAATAAATGATAGAAAGAATTCCAAGATTTGCCTGAATTCAGAACCTATATGCATTTAGAAAAATTTATCCATTTATTTGTTTTGAATTATACAATGCAGTGTTATCATCAACTATATTTTCTAAGCTATCCATTAGATCTTTAGATCTTTTTCACTCTATAACTGAAAGATTGTACACTTTTACCTATTTCAGCCTATTTTCCCCACCCCTCCAGACCCTTTTCTGCTTTCAGATATTCTTTATGATGATATTGTATTGTCAGTTCCACTAATGAAATATTTATAACTATATCTTGGCTTCCATCCCAAGGTTAGGGGGGAAGTAAGTCAAAAGTACTAACTTACTTCTTTTTATTGTTTTATTGTATTTTTGTGTTCTAAGTGAAAAAATCTGTTCTGGCAGAGATGAGCTCAAGAAATGAGAAATGAGAATCCTCACCAAGATGGGACTGGGAAGAGACTGGGCAGAGACCAGAAGCCAAGGAAAACTTGGGCAATCATGCCCATGGGAGTGACTCAGATTCACCACTGGGACTGATAATCTCGCTGTGACTCTTCAGAAAAACACAGAGATAAATGCACAGGTCAAAATTCCCAGAAGTCACTTCCCAATAATTATCATATGGTTACATAATGAGAAGGATAATGATCAGGATATCACTGTGGAAAATTCTTCAAGAGATGGGACTAACAGACCACATTACCCGCCTACTGAGAATTCTGTATGCAGATCAAAAAGCAACAGTTAAAACTGGACATGGAACAACAGACTGGTTCCAAACAGGGAAAGGATATGTCAAGGCTGTATATTGTCACCTGCTTATTTATGCAGAGTACATAATGAGAAAAGCTGGGCTGGAAGAAGCACAAGCTGGAATCAAGACTGCTGGGAGAAATATCAATAAACTCAAGTACACAGATGACACCACACTTATGGCAGAAAGCAAACAAGAACTAAAGAGCATCTTGATGAAAGTAATAGAGGAGAGTGAAAAAGTTGGCTTAAAACTCAACATTCAGAAAATGAAGATAATGATATCTGGTCCTATCACTTCATGGCAAACTGATGGGGAAACAATGGAAACAGTGAGAAAAACTTTATTTTAGGGGGCTCCAAAATCACTGTAGATGGTGATTGCAGCTGTGAAATTAAAAGATGCTTGCTCCTTGGAAGAAAAGTTATGATCAACTTAGATAGCATATTAAAAAGCAGAGACCACTTTGCTGAAAAGAAGTCTGTCTAGTCAAAGCTATGGTTTTTCCAGTAGTCATGTGTGGATGTAAAAGTTGAACTATGAAGAAAGCTGAGTGCTGAGGAATTGATGTTTTTGAAACGTGGTGTTGGAGAAGACTCTTGAGAGTCTCTTGGACAGCAAGGAGATCCAATCAGTCAATCCTAAAGGAAATCAGTCCTGAATATTCACTGGAAGGACTGATGCTAAAGCTGAAACTCCAATACTTTGGCAACCTGTTGAAAAGAACGGACTCCTTGGAAAAGACCCTGATGCTGGGAAAGATTGAAGTCAGGAGGAGAAGGGGACGACAGAGGATGAGATGGTTGTATGGCATCACTGACTCGATGGACATGAGTTTGAGCAAACTCAGGGAGTCAGTGATGGACAGGGAAGCTTGGCGTGCTGCAGTCCATGGGGTCGCATAAAGTTGGACACGACTGAGCAACTGAATTGAACTGAGCTCACCAGGGTATCATGAGATCATGGTTTAGCAAAGTTAGATACTTCATTGACTTTGGTATGTGATTTAACCATATTTTTACCACTTGTGTTTCAACCTTACATTAATTATAACATTATGTTTTCAGGGGAGTGGGGAGATAGGTCAATTGTGATTGTTTTCAGTTCTTTCATTTCTGTGTTGAGAGTCCTCAGCTTTGATATATTCTTGAAACAACTTTAATGAAGCGATGTGTTTTGTTTCCTATTTAACAGATAAAACCAGTGAGATGCCCTACTTTCAGAAATGCTTAATAAAGTATCCTTCTTACTGAGCTGAGAAAAAAGACATTTTTTTCCCTCCCATTTGATGAGCTGTAGGATGCAAAGTCCTAAAATATATTACACTATTCTTTATGTGACTTTCTCACAGCATCCTGTTTTCTCACATCTAGTTCTTTTGAATAATTCTCACAGTTCTTGGTGAGCCGATAATCAGTTTAGCCTGTGAAATCTAGGATGGATCAAAGTCCATTACTGGTGCAGGGAGATGAGCTTTTTCAAAGTAATAGAGCATGGCTATTTGATACCTTTTTTCATTTAATCAGAACTGAGGTTTAATAATATTCTCAGTAAACTGTAGCTCTTTGCTTTCTTAAATTAATGTATTGTATTACTATGAATTAACATAACTTAATGTGTGGTATGTACTAAAATTAAATATGCATGTTTTTCAGTTTACAAGAGCAGGAGTTTCTTTTAGGCTTTTTATTAATGTATGTGAATCACTATGAGAAATAGCTCAGTCTTAACTTAGCAAACACCTGTCTCAGTACTGGGCAATCCCTTGCAGGATTTTATACATAACAAATCATAAGTAAATGACAGCCGAAGCATGCTGTCTTCACTTATGTGGTTTCTGTAATTACCTATAGCATCTTGAGGATACGCACATGTCTATCTACATCTCATTATTTGCTTTTATTATGTTGATCGTGGTCTAGTTGCTATGGATTTAGAAGGTAGTATAAAACATATAGTAAATCATTTTGAAATTATATATAGTTAAAACAAACACCCAAGGGAGATTTTATACAGACTTCAAATTCTGCCAGTAAAAGAGAAGCTGAGCCACTATCTTCAGTACCACCACTTCCCTGACGGCTAATACATGACATGTGGAATGGTGGATTATAACGAGTATTTTTGAAGTAATTTTAAGGAAAATTTCTTAGACTTTTACATATCAGAGGGAGCTCTTATATGTTTTACTTTTCTTAATAACACTTGGTTTCCAGACCTTGAATGCTTTCATTTTTGGCTTTATTTTGAGAGTTCCAAAATTGTTATTATTATTTTAAAAATAATTTATACCTATATTTATAAAAATATATATTATTATTTAAAGATATTCAGTTCAGTCGCTCATTCTGTCCAACTATTTGCGACCCCATGGACTGCAGCACGCCAAGCTTCCCTGTCCATCACCAACAGCTGGAGCCTGCTCAAATTCATGTCCATGGAGTTGGTGATGCCATCCAATCATCTCATCCTCTGTCCTCCTTTTCTCCTCCTGCCTTCAATCTTTTCCAGCATCGGGGTCTTTTCAAATGAGTCAGTTCTTTGCAGCAGTTGGCCAAAGTATTGGCAGTTCAGGTTCAGCATCAGTTCTTGCAATGAATATTCAGGACTGATTCCTTTAGGATTGACTGATTTGATCTTGCTGTCCAAGGGACTCTCAAGAGTTTTTCCCAACATCACAGTTCAAAAGCATCAATTCTTCAGCACTCAGTATTCTTTGTAGTCCAATTCTCACATCCATACATGACTACTGGTAGAACCATAGTTTTGACTAGATAGACTGTTGTTGGCAAAGTAGTGTCTCTGCTTTTTAATACACCGTCAAGGTTGGTCATAGCGTTTCTTCCAAGGAGCAAGCGTCCTTTAATTTCATGGCTGCAGTCACCATCTGCAGTGATTTTGGAGCCCAAGAAAATAAAGTTTGTCACTGTTTCCATTGTTTTCCCATCTATTTGCCATGAAGTGCTGGGACTGGATGCTATGATCTTAGTTTTCTGAATGTTAAGTTTTAAGCCAACTTTTTCACTCTCCTCTTTCACTTCAAGAGGCTCTTTGGTTCTTGTTCACTTTCTGCCATAAGTGTGGTGTCATCTGCATGTCTGAGATTATTGATATTTCTCCCAGAAATCTTGATTCCAGCTTGTGCTTCATCCTGCCCAACTTTCCGCATGATGTATTCTGCACATAAGTTAAACAAGCAGGTTGACACTATACAGCCTTGATGTACTGCTTTCCTTATTTAGAACCAGTTTGTTTTTCCTTGTCCAGTTCTAACTGTTGCTTCTTTACCTGGATACAGATTTCTTAGAAGGCAGGTCAGGTGATCTGGTATTCCCATCTCTTCTAGAATTTCCACAGTTTGTTGTGATCCACACATTCAAAAGCCATAAAGCAGATATAGATGTTTTTCTGGAACTCTCATGCTTTTACAATGATCCAGTGGATGCTGACAATTTGATATCTGGTTCCTCTACCTTTCCTAAATCCAATTTGACACCTGTAAGTTCACAGTTCACGTATTGTTGAAGCCCAGCTTGGAGAATTTTGAGCATTGCTTTGCTAGTGTGTGAGATTACTGTTATTGTGCAGTAGTTTGAACATACATTGGCATTGCCTTTCTTTGGGATTAGAATGAAAACTGACATTTTCCAATCCTGTGACCACTGCTGAGTTTTCCAGATTTGCTGGCATATTGAGTGCAGCACTTTCACATCATCTTTTAGGATTTGAAATGGCTCAACTGGAATTGCATCACCTTCACTAGCTTTGTTTGTAGTGTTGCTTTCAAAGGCCGACTTGACTTCACATTCCAAGATATCTGGTTCTAGGTGGATGATCATACCATCGTGGTTATCTGGGTCATAAAGATCTTTTTTTGCATAGTTTTCTGTGTATTGTTGCCACCTCTTCTTAATGTCTTCTGCTTCTGTTAGGTTCATACCACTTCTGTCCTTTATTGAGCCCATCTTTGCATGAAATGTTCCCTTGGTGCCTCGAATTTTCTTGAAGAGCTCTCTAGTCTTTCCCATTCTATTTTTTTTCTCTATTTCTTTGTATTGATCACTGAGGAAAGCTTTCTTATCTCTCCTTGCTATTCTTTGGAACTCTGCATTCAAATGGGTACACCTTTCCTTTTCTCCTTTGCTTTTAGCTTCTTTTCTTTTCTCAGCTACTTGTAAGGCCTCCTCAGACAACCATTTTGCCTTTCTGCATTTCTTTTTCTTGGGGATGGTCTTGATCCCTGCCTCCAGTACAATGTCACAGACCTCTGTCCACAGTTCTTCAGGCACTCTGTCTATCAGATCTAATTCCTTAAATCTATTTGTCACTTCCACTGTATAATCATAAAGGATTTGATTTAGGCCATACTTGAATGGTCTAGTGGTTTTTCCTACTTTCTCCAATTTAAGTCTGAATTTTGCAATAAGGATTTCATGATCTCAGCCCCAGTAAACTCCTGTTCTTGTTTCTGCTGACTGTGTAGAGAAGCAGAAGATATTAAGAAGAAGTGGCAAGAATACACAGAAGAACTATACAAAAAATGTCTTCATGACCCAGATAACCATGATGGTGTGATCACTCACCTAGAACCAGACAACCTGGAATGCAAAGTTGAGTGGACCTTAGGAAGTACCACTACAAAAAAGCCAGTGGAGGTGATGGAATTCCAGGTGAGCCATTTCAAATCTGAAAAGATGATGCTGTTAAAGTGCTGCACTTAGTATGCCAGCTAATCTGGAAAACTCAGTGTGCTGAGTTTCATCCATAGGACTGGAAAAGATCAGTTTTCATTCCAATCCCAAGAAAGGCAATTACAAAAAATGTTCAAACTACCACACAGTTGCACTCATCTCACACACTAACAAAGTAATGCTCAAAATTCTCCAAGTCTGGTTTCAACAGTATGTGGGCCAGGAACTTCCAGATGTTCAAGCTGGTTTTCAAAAAGGCAGAGGAACCAGAGATCAAATTGCCAACATCCACTGGATCATCAAAAAAGCAAGAGAGTTCCAGAAAAACATCTACTTCTGCTTTATTGACTATGCCAAGGAATTTGACTGTGTGGATCACAATAAACTGTGGAAAATTCTACAAGGGATGGGAATACCAGACCACCTGACCTGCTTCCTGACAAATCTGTATGCAGGTCAAGAAGCAACAGATAGAACTTTACATGGAACAACAGAGTGCTTCCAAATAGGAAAAGGAGTATGTCAAGGCTGTATATTGTCACCCTGCTCATTTAACTTATATGCAGAGTACATCATGAGAAACACTGGGCTGGATGAAACACATATTGGAATCAAGATTGCCAGGAGAAATATCAGTAACCTCAGATATGCAGATGTCATCACCCTTATGGCAGAAAGTGAAGAAGAACTAAAGAGCCTCTTGGTGAAAGTAAAAGAGGAGAGTGGAAAAGTTGGCCTGAAAGTTAACATTCAGAAAACTAAGATCAAGGCATCTTGTCCCATCACTTTATGGCAAATAAATGTGGGAAACAGTGGAAACAGTGACAAACTTTATTTTTTGGGGCTCTAAAATCAGTGCAGATGGTGACTGCAGTCGTGAAATTAAAAGATGCTTGCTCTTTGGAAGAAAAACTATGACCAATCTAGAGAGCACATTAAAAAGCAGAGACATTGCTTTGCCAACAAAGGTCTGTCTAATCAAAGCTATGGTTTTTCCAGTAGTCATGTATGGATGTGAGAATTGGACTACAAATAATGCTGAGTGCTGAAAAATTGATGCTTTTGAACTGTGGTGTTGAAAACTCTTGAGAGTCTCTTGGACTGTAAGGAGATCAAACCAGTTAATTCTCAAGGAAATCAGTCCTGAATATTCATTGGAAGGACTGATACTGAAGCTGAATCTCCAATATTGTGGCCACCTGCTGTGAAGAACCGACACATTGGAAAAGACCCTGATGATGGGAACGATTGTTGGTGGAAGGAGAAGGGGATGACAGAGGATGAGTTGGTGGGATGGCATCACCGACATGATGGACTTGAGTTTGCGTAGTCTCCAAAAGTTTGTGATGGAGAGGGAAGCCTGCGTGCTTCAGTCCATGGGGTCGCAAATAGTTGAACACGGCTCATTGACTCAACTAACTGATAAAGCTTCTCTATCCTTGGCTGCGAAGAATATAATCAATCTGATTTAGGTATTCACTATCTGGCGATATCCATGTGTAGAGTCTTCTCTTGTGTTGTTGCAAAAGTGTGTTTTCTATGATGAGTGTTTTCTCTTGACAACACTCTGTTAGGCTTTGCCCTGCTTCATTTTGCACACCAAGGCCAAATTTGCCTGTTACTCTTGATATCTCTTGACTTCCTACTTTTTCATTCCAGTCCCCTATAATGAAAAGGACATCTTTTTTGGCATTTAGTTTTAGAAGGTCTTGTAGGTCTTCATAGAACCATTCAACTTCAGCTTCTTCAGCTTTACTGGTCAGGCCATAGATTTGGATTACTGTGATATTGAATGGTTTGCCTTGGAAACAAACAGAGATTTTTCTGTCGCTTTTGAGATTGCACCCAAAAACTGCGTTTTGGACTCTTTTATTGACTATGATGTCTACTCCATTCTTTTCTAAGGGATTCTTGCCCACATTAGTAGGTATAATAGTCATGTGAGTAAATTGCCCCATTCCAGTCCATTTTAGATCACTGATTCTTCTTTTTTAAAATTTATTTGGAGGCTAATTACTTTACAATTTAAAATGTCAATGTTCACTCTTGCCATCTCCTGTTTGACCATTTCCAATTTATCTTGATTCATGGACCTAATATTCCAGGTTCCTATGTGATATTATTCTTTACAGAATTGGACTTTACTGACATTAACAGTCACATCCACAACTGGACAGAGATTGGTGGTGGTGCGGGTCCTTGGTTGATAACTCTAACCTAACTTCAAGTCATCAGCTGCCATCATTTGAATTTCAGTCCTCCTTAGAAATATTTGATGTATAAGTACACCATTAACACACAAGATGGTGGAGTAGAAGGATGTGCCCTCATCTCCAGTGAGAACTCAAAAATTTAAAGATATAGCTATTTTTTTTTAGCCTGTGTGATGATGCTTAATGATTGGGCATCAACCTATTGAGTAAATTATAAAATGTTTTTACTTTATTGTGTGGATGAGGGCTCTGTGAACTTCCAAGCTCTCTCATCATCCCCAGATCTTGAAGAGACGTACTCAACCTTTGGCTTATATGGGCATCATCTGGGGATGTTGATAAAATGTAGATTTCAGGTACCCAGTCCTAGAGATTCAGATTTGGAAGAACTGGGACACATTACATGACTATTTTTTAACAAGTCCTTCATGTGGTTCTGATGCCAGTAGTCCACATTCCCACTGTGAGGAACACTGCCTATATCATAATCTTTAGAAAGAATGGGAGACAGTTTACAAGCAGCTAAGACCCTGATGCTGGGAAAGATTGAAGGCGGGAAGAGAAGGGGGTGACAGAGGATGAGAAGGTTGGGTGGCATCACCGACTCAATGAACATGAGTTTGAGTAAACTCTGGGAGTTAGTGATGGACAGGGAGGCCTGGCATGCTGCAGTCCATGGGGTTGCAAATAGTCTGACACAACTGAGTGACTGAACCTAACTGAACTGAGGGCAGTTGACAAATTATAGTGGAGCATCATTATTATTATAGCCTTGGTAAACATTCTTCTTGTATAAATACTCATGTTTCATGAAAGGAACAATTAATGAAATTTTGTTAAGCAAGTTTATTTGAAATGAGAAACAAGCATTCATCTTTTGCATTTGCTTTGAAAGCAATCTTGAGAGCCTTTATTGAAAAAAAAGATATGCAAACATGTTCTTTTTTTTTTTTTTTTTTTTTCAAGTGTGTTCTTTTTCACTGCAGAAGTAAAACATTTTTCTTTGGAGAGTTGATTATAATAAGAAACTGCTAGAAAAGAAAAAGAATCTCAAAACTCATCTCATTAAAGATTTTCCTGGTTAGTATCATAGCAGTCCTACTCTAAATTTTTTCAGTTTTGAAAAACCATGAAAACAATCAAAGGTTCTTGGGTAACATATTTAAAATTGGCCTGTACTTGATTGAAAGGTCAACCCAAAGGGGAAACACACTTCATGCTGCAGTTCCATTAGGAGGCAGGTGGTCTCCACTTGTGTCATCTTTATAGGCTCGCTTGCTAGCCATAAATAATTTTTCTTTTATTCAGTGCCCAGAAAAGCAAGCAACTTAAATGACATTTTAAAGCAGACAGTATCAAAAGAGAAAACAAAACAAAACAAAAAATCCCGCTAACCTCTCTGGAGAGAACTCTCTTGTGATCAAAATCAATATTCTTTGTCAACCTGGGGAAAGAAATAAGAAATATATGGGTGCAATGGAGGGGAAAGAGTACAACTTTCAAAAAAGAAACAAATTGAAAACTCTACTCAGGCATATGTATTTCCAGACAAAAACCGTTGAACCGCAGGGGGCTCAGCTTTGGTGTAAAGATTTGACCTTCTCAGATTTGATCTCAGTAGACTTGCAGGATAATCCTCCACTGACTTCAATGGTTTTAAAAGGCTCCTTGTGGTCATCACTAGTTAGATTCATCTGTACTTTCCAAATAAAATTCATTTATTTACTGAAATGTAAAGCAAACTTGGCTTATGTTTTTGATAATTATACAGTGATAGCTACAATACTTTGACACTAATATCTTGCTTAACTCCAGGATAGGTGTTCTATCATCTTCTCCATTTTCAGAAGATAAAGTGAAGAATCCTAGAAGATGAAATAATACACACAAGGCCATGTAACTAGGAAGAGGCAGACTTGGATTTTACTAAGTTTATCTGATTCAAGAACTCATTCAAGAACCATATCATTAAAAAATTTTTTTTTTTATTGAAGTATAGTAGATTTACAATGTGTTACTTTCTGGTGTATAGAAAGTGATTCAGTTATACACACACACACATATCCTTTCTAATATTCTTTTCCATTATGGTTTGTCACAAGATGATGAATATAGCTCTTTGTGCTGTGCAGTAGGACCTTGTCATTTATCTATTTCATATATAGTAGTTTGTATCTGCTAATTCCTAACTCCAAATTTATCCCTCCCCCATTCCCTTTCACATTTAGTAACTGTACATTTTTTTCCATGCCTTTGAGTTTATTTCTGCTTTGTATATAAGTTCATTTGTATCATATTTTATATTGTTCAAGTGATATCATATGATATTTTTCTTTCTTTTTGTGATTTGCTTCACTTAGTATGATAATCTCCATGTCCATCCATATTGCTGCAAATGGCATTATTTCATTCTTTTTTATGACTTATCAATTTTCACTTTCACCATTCCATTGTATATATATGTTTGTGTGTGTGCGTATAAGTAATCACATCTTCCTTATCCATTCATCTGTTGATGGACAGATTTAGATTGTTTAGATTGTTTCCATGTCTTGATTATTGTAAAAAGTGCTGCTATGAACATTGAGTCCATGTATCTTCTTGAACCAGAGTTTTCTCCAGATAAATAGAGCCCACATTCTTAACTGCTATAGGGGATTATCTATATTTAACTCATTATAGTAATCATTTCTAAATCTTGATTATGCTTGAATGCTTTTGAAGTATTTGAATGGAAAAATGCATCCTACTGATCTATTTAGAAATAAGATATTACAAATTAATATGATTGTTGTCAAGACTTGATTCTAATATCATCCATAATGTTAAAGATGTAAATTTAGCCATGGATATTCCTGTCTATGTGCTTGGTCATGTTATTCATATCTTCTATGTCTTTGATGAGTTATTATTGTCTGGTTGATCAAATAGACTATTATGCCCCTCCAGTAAAATTTTATTTTAGATATTGTATATTTTGGGTTATAGGATTTCTTTTTAACATTTTAAAAATTATTTTTATTATTTATTTTTCCCTGCTACTGCAATTTTCTATAGTTCATTCATTGACAGCATATTTTACTTTACTTTATTGAGAGAATTATAATAGCTTCTTAAAAATCCTTGCCTACTAGTTCCAATATTTGGGTAATTTTGAGGTTGATTATATTTGATATTTTTTCTTTTGAAAATGTGTCCTAATTCATTCCTTCCCGACTCCATTCCTCCTTTGGTAACCATTATGTTGTTTTCTATGTTTGTGAGTCTTTTTCTGCTTTGGAGATAAGTCTGTGTCTTTTCCCCCGTTAGGTTCTGCATATAAACAATATCATATAGTAGTTGCCTTTGTCTGGCTTAAATGTCTATAAACAAATGAATGGATAAAGAAGATGTGGTATGTATGTATGTATATATATATATATATATATATATATATATATATATATGCATATATATATAATGGAATATTACTCATCCAGAAAAAAGGATGAGATAAAGCCATTTACAGGAAACTAGAGGTTGCCACATGGCTTGGTGATCAAGGATCCACCTGCCAATGTTGGACATGCAATTTTGAACCCTGGGTGGGGAAGATCCCTTGGAGACAGGAATGGCAACCCACTCCAGTATTCTTGCCTGGGAGTTCCCTTGGACAAAGGAGCCTGGCAGGCTACAATCCATACGGTGCAAAGGAGTCAGACACCTCTTAGCAACTAAAACAACAGATATTATCATCCTAAGTGAAGTAAGCCAGACAGGGTAAATGTGTTTATTTATTTATTTTTGACACATGCAATGACTATGACCACACTCAGTGCCACTGCTTGGATTCATGCTAAAGCACCAACAGGTTTACCCACCATTGCTTTTGCACAGGGAGGGCAAATATCAATATCATAAAAATGGCAAATGACAAGGGACATTTTGGTATTGTTGTGAAAGCAGGTTTAATTTCATTGACACTCTGAAAAGAACACAAGGACACCTAAGGGTCTCTTGAGTATATAGCTTGAAAACTGCTATTCTAAGCCATAGAAAGAGTCACCAACATAGCTTGTTTCTTTTTTTTTCTTTTTTTCTTTAAGTTAAGGATAAACTAGATGTTTGAAGAGATTCCCAGACCTGTGTGTCCACACAATAATGGGAAAAAGAATCAGGATTTCTTTGATGATTAGTATCCCAAGGATCATTAACACTTGGAAAATAATGTAAGCACATCAAATAATTATAATAGGATATCCCCCATATTAACTTTAATTTTTGTAAAATCCCATTAATAAGACTTGAGTCTTGGGTGTGCTCTGAAGCAAAATATTGGAGTAAAAATACAAAAGAATGATAACTGATTTTAAAAGATATGTCAGTTATGAAAAGCATTTCCTTAAAGTGTGAATCATTTTTCTCTTATCTACAAATATATCCTGAAATGTATCATGAGAATTTTCTGATAATCAGAGAATCATGGGACCTCAAGGTTGGAAATAGCTTTCAAGGTTATCATGTACAAACAATTTTAAATTTCCAGAGTCAGGATATGCTTTTCCATCCACATGATGTTTCCTGTTAGTGTTTGGACAGGTTTTGTGATGATAACCTCACTATCAGCTTAAGGTATTCGGTTAAATCTCTGATATCTATTTCCCAGTTGTAGATATTCTTGTTTCACTGTTTATTTGCATAGTGAATATGTTCCTAACACTGCCTTCATTCTGCTCATCTTAATCATAGAAAGATCTTGGACCATGATCTCCCTGGATTTGAGGCAAGGGGGCTCTAAATCTGATTTTTAGAAGTCAGTTCTAAGAAGCTATTTACCGTCTAAATTTTCTTTAAGTGTATTCGTCAACTCACTAGTTGGGCATCTAAAATCAGGTATTCTGAGTATATGATTGGCCAAGAAAATTGATTTTGATTTAAAATGCTTTAATAATAGCAATCTTACACAGAAGAATGCATGTTTTATCATCCTTCCGTTTAAGTCAAAGGAAATTTAACAGCCAGCATTAATGGTATTTTCTGAAGCAAGCTGAAAATTCATGACATTTTGGAAAGTGGAACAATATGATATTCACTGTTCTAGGAACACATACTAAGATTGATGTCACCAAGGCACCGATATTCCCTTACGTCAGAACCCTTTTGAACACCATGTGTGAGACTGTAGCTGTCATTTTCATCTTTCAGTTAAAAGGTTTCACCCTTACTGAACGAAGTTTACAAGTTTTCAAGGTTTAAAAAATAATCAAAAAGACATCATTAAATATTATCAGGTAATGTGCAGCAATAGCAGTCTGATTGCTGATAAATAAATCACATTTTCCCTAAAAATGAATTATTCTCACAGCAAACAATATTAAAAGAAAGAATCTTTCCATATCTTATGAGTCCAAGAAAGCCCAACAAGCCAAGAGGTTAAAACCAGCACAAGAAGAATTCAGAAATATTATAGTGGATTAAATACAGGCCTTTTCCAAATAGCCTGAAACAGAAACACCATTTTGTCTAAAATAATGTTCTGAACTGTTTGCTGTCAGGAAATGCAATTTAAAATTAGAGCAAAACTCAACATTCAAAAAACTAAGATGATGGAATCTGGTCCCATCACTTCATGGCAAATAGATGGGGAGACAAAGGAAAAAAGTGAGAGTCTTTATTTTCTTAGTCTCCAAAATCACAGCAAATGGTGACTGCAGTCATGAAATTAAAAGACGGTTGCTCCTTGGAAGAAAAGCTATGACCAACCTAGACTGCATATTAATAAGCAGAGACATTACTTTGCTAACAAAGTTCCATCTAGTTAAAGCTATGATTTTCCCAGTATTCATGTATGGATGTGAGAGCTGGACTATAAGGAAATCTGAGAGCCAAAGAATTGATGCATTGAACTGTGATGTTGGAGAAGACTCTTGAGAGTCCCTTGGACTGCAAGGAGATCCAACCAGTCCATCCTCAAGGAAATCAGTCCTGAATATTCACTGGAAGGACTGATGCCGAAGCTGAAACTCCAATACTATGGCCACCTGATGTGAAGAACCAACTCATTTGAAAAGACCCTGATGTGCGGGGAGCGGCTTGAAAGAGCTGACTCTGGGAGCTGCCTTGATTGATTATCAAGGGTCTATTCAAGGACATAGCTCTCTGTCCCGCCACCCCTCTGGAATTTACTATCCAAAGTTAAACAGAACACTAGTAAGCCTTGAATGCACACAAGACACAGACAGATAGTCTTTTTACGATTACCCCAAGATAAATCAGGATGCCATTCCTGTGCTCTGGCGCCTAGTGAGAGTTCTAGTGATTGTTATCTTAAAGATGATGTACATGGGGAAGAATTTTCTTTGGGATGCCTCCTTCTTGGTTTAAGTATAAATGAAGCTTAGAGAAATAAAGGAGCATCATTGACTGCAGCGATCCTCTCAACCCCATCTGTCCTGTGTCTTTATTTCTTAGCCTAAAGGAATGTGTCGTGTTGCTCGCTGAAATCTTCCATCTGGTCCGGCACTGATGCTGGGAAAGATTGAAGACAAGAGGAGAAGGGGATGACAGAGGATAAGATGGTTGGATGCCATCACCAACTCGATGGACATGAGTTTGAGCAACTCCAGGAGTTGGTGATGGACAGAGAGGCCTGGCATGCTGCAGTCCATGGGGTCACAAATAGTCAGACACAACTGAGGTACTGAAGTGAACTGATACAATAAAAACTACTTTGATATATTAAAGTGGCATTATATGCAACTTATTGACTTCTAGGTTTAATTAATGACAACTACCCTTCTTATTTGCCTTCTGTAATTAATGTCTTTCTCATATTCTCACATCTATCTTGCATGAAAGTATCAGATGTGAAGCCTGAGATTCAGCAGGCCTTGCTGAGAGAAGAAATGAGACAGTGAAATAAATAATCAGGCTATCTTGCCATCACTACCTTGTGGGGTCATCTGGTTTTAGGTTATCCCAACAATTTCCTGTTCCAGACAGGATGGGCTATGGATGTGAATGCACATCATGAGAAATTTCTTGCTGCATGAGTTACAAGCTGGAATCAAGATAGGCAGGAGAAACATCAACAACCTTAGATATGTGGATGATACCACTCTAATAGTAGAAAGAAAAGAGGAACTAAAGAGCTCTTTATGAGGGTGAAGGAGGAGAGTGAAAGGGCCAGCTTAACTCCATTACTGCATGGCAAATAGAAGGAGAAATGGTGGAAGTAGTGACAGATTTCCTCTTCTTGGGCTCCAAAATTACTGCGGATGGTAACTGCATGAAATCAGAAGACGATTGTTTCTTGGCAGGAAAGAGATAACAAACTTAGACATTGTGTTGAAAAGCAGAGACATTCATCTGTCAACAAAGGTCCATATAGTCAAGGCTATGTTCTTCCCAGTGGTCACATACCATTGTGAGAGCTGGACCATAAAGTAGGCAGAAAACCAAAGAACTGATGCCTTCAAACTGTGGTGCTGGAGAAGACTCCTGAAAGTCCCTTGGACAGCAAGGTTAAATCAGTAAATCTCTAGGGGGATCAACTCTGAATACTCCTTGGAAGGTCTGATGCTGAAGCTGAAGCTCCAGTATTTTGCTCATCTGATGCAAACACACAACTCATTGGAAAAGTCCCTGATGCTGGGAAGGATTGAAGGCAGAAGAAGAATAAGGCATCAGAGGATGAGATGGCTGGATGGCATCACCAATACAATGAACATGAACTTGGGCAAAATTCAGGAGATGGTGAGGGATAGGGAGACCTGGTGTGCTGCAGTCCATGGGGTCGTGAAGAATCGAACACAACTGTTCAACTGAACAGCAACAAAGTGGATGTGAAAATGTCCACAGATGTGGTCTAGAGGAGACTTTTAACATTTTTAATTTAATTTATTAGAAATCAATTATTAAATTATTATTAATTATGGCTAATGCTTATTTTAGGAAATGCATGGGCTTAGGGTTCTGGACTCATCGTTCTTTCTCAGGGTAAAATTATGTCTCTGTGAAACCACAGAAGGAATTCAGATTCTCTGGAAGATTTTGAGCTAAGGTTGCCAGATAAAATACAGATAGATTAAAACTTCAGTATAAAACACAGTTAAACAAGTATTTCAGATGAATATATTTTCAGTATGAAAGTTAAATTAGCATTTCAGGTAAAGAGAAAATGCTTTTCTTTTTGTTCCAAATATTGCATAGGATATACATATACTGAAAGTGAATGTGCTGGGCGCTCAGTTGTGGCCAAGCCTTTGCAGACTGTAGTCTGTCAGGCTCCTCTGTCCTTGGAATTCTTCAGGTAAGAATACTGGAGTGGGTTGCCATTCTCTTCTCCAGGGGATCTTCCTGACTGAGGGATCAAACCCGAGTCTCCTGCATTGCAGGCAGATTTTTTATCATTTGAGCCACCAAGGAAGCCCATACAAATACTAAATAAACATCATTTAATGTTTATCTGGAATTCAAATTTTACTGGGTGTCCCCTTTTTTCTATTTAAATCTAGCTAACCCATTTTGGGCTAAGGAGGTCTCCATGCTGAACTGGATCTTGGTACTAGAGTTGAGTCTCTGGGGAGAGTGATATGATCTAGCAAGTGATGGAAAGCATAGTACATGGAGACACTGGAGGATGACTATCACCTACTGGCATTAAGCTTGATATTTACTGAAAATTAAATTTGAGGTTTTTTTTTTTTTTAATTTGAGGTTTTAATAGCATGCCACCTGGAACTTCACTCAAATTTATTATTAAAAATAGGATGACCAATTAATAATGCCAAATATTTATTTGAAATAGAACAACTTTGGCTGAAGTGTTTGAGATTTTTGTGGTCATGATGAGCCCTAGTGGGGAGAATATGATGTGTATATAATCAGAATAAGATTTTGAAATATGGCAGTCAAGCTTCTTACCATCTTTTGAGTTTTGACCTCTAGGTCTATGAATAAAGATAATTTAAGTCTCGCTGATAAAAGAATGGTGAGTTGAAAATGAGATAATGCAGATGGAAAATTTGTAATGGGAACTCTGATGTTAAGTGTCAAATCCTACTATTGAACCAAGTAAGTTTCTCAGCCAGATGGAAAATTGGACCTCTAAGTTTTCTCTTCTCAGGGCCTTTCCTGCAACACCTCAACTTGACTGATTTCAAGATATCTTTTATCTTCAAAACCATGGTAATATTATTAAAATCTCACTGCATATTGAAGGGAGCTGCTTGGGGCTACTGAGGATCAGAAATTGTGTGGTAGTTGGTGGTTTGGGGAAATTACTCTGATACCCAGGGGTGTCAGTGACCTGATGCAATGATGTGAAATAACTGGCCCTCATTTTTATCTAATGAGAGAGCCTTAGTCTACTTGTGCAAAAAATGTTTTGTGCTTCACTGACTCTGTAATTCAGTATTGCTGTGATTACTACATACTTAGCTTATATCAGTTTTATCTTCTTATTGAAATAGAATGGAAAGAGATGATGAGCAATTGTGGAGTAGACTTTTAACAGGTTTTATCATTATTTAGGTATAGGAACACCAATACATCAGTAGACAACTGCTATTGAAAAGGTAGTTTGTTAAACCCACAGATCCCAAGAGAAGGCACCATGCCAGATCTAGATCAGGAAGCACTGGGTTTGGTTAGGAGACACAGGGAGAGGAGGAAGTGTAGGAAAGAGCCTTATTGTGGTTTCCATGAGAAAGAATGAATGCAGTAGGGTAAGCAGGTTTAGGATTGGCCAGTTTAAACAATTTCAGTGGACTCTGGGGCATATGGGCTGTCCATAGCTGTCTAGTATAAGGCCCTGGGGTGATGGGCAGTTGGATAGGGGCCAGAGTGTATTTGTCTCATAAAGAAGGTGGTTGGGAATATGGACTCTGGATTGGTTGATTTGCATTTGAAAAGTACACACAGGGACAAATTGTCTACCATCTCTAGGGATTCACTGATCTTAGGGAGGGGCAGTCCCTCCAGGGTCAGCAAGGCCTCAGATGTTAAATCATTGTTGTTGTTATTCAGTTACTAATTCATGTCCAACTTTGCAACCCCATGGACTGTATGTATCCCACCAGGCTCCTCTGTCCATGGAATTTCCCAGGCAAGAATACTGGAGTGGGTTGCCATTACCTTCTCCAGTGGATCTTCTGGACCCAGGGATTGAAACTGCATCTCCTGTGACTACTGCACTGCAGGCAGATTCTTTACTACTGAGCCACAGGGGAAGCCCTGTGGACTGTAACCTGCCCTTAAAGCATTAGAATACAGAAAATATATTTTCAGGGGACTTTCACGGTGGTCCAGTGGTTAAGACTCACTCTCAAGGGAGGGGGATGGGTTAGATCCGTGGTCAGGGAATTAACATCCCATGTGCCTTGCCATGCAGTGTGGCTTAAAAACAAATTGGAATACAGAAAATATAAGACATGATTAACATACAGAGAGAGCTTGGGGGTTGACACCACTGTTGCAGATCTTGGTTCTGCTTGATTTTAAAATATTTTTTAAAAGAGAGCTTGTCTTTTGAGGTAAATACAGAAATATTTATAGAGGACTGTAATTTGTTTTGAAATCATCTAGAGTGGAGTGGGAAATAGATGTAGGAAATGTATTTAGACTCCATTTTTTTCTAAAAATAATCTAAGATGATTCTCTGCCAGTAAATGGTTGTACAACGTTTCAGTAAGTTACATTAGCTTTATGGGTCTCATTTTCCTCACCTCTTAGATAGGAATAGTAACACTTCTCTCACAGATAATGTACTGGAGAAATCTAAAATATGGACAAAATTAATATTATTAATGATGTGGTATCTGGCAATGTATTGTATCTTAATGTCTGGTATGCCTGACTGTGAACTAAGATGAACATAAATAGTCTGTTTTGACAAGTATCCATTTCAGAAACAGAATTGTGGTTTTGGTCCCTGATAATTTTAGTATGTGTTTTCAGTTGTTTCCAAAGTGGTGATATCTTGACTGTTTAACTAACAAGTTTACCTTGTTTAGTTATAATATCAGGTTTTCATTTCAAACTCTTTGCTCTCTATCTTTTAAAACATGTAAATATGCATTTTTGATTAATCATTTATTTTTTTATGAGAAACCACAGATCCTAAAATATATACTGCCGATATGGAGTCTTATATAGGAAAGATTTTCTGGGGTTGAAGAACAAATAGCATAAGAGAAAAATTATCCAGCTAGAAAGAAATAGCATGGACTCTTTTCAATGTAAAACATATTTTTTGAGGATCAGCAGGGGGCAGTAAGCTTCCACAGGATAAATATATCCCTCTAGCTTTCATAAATTATTTTTCTTTTGCTTTAACTCCAAACTGATAACACATTAAACTCTGTCCTTTTTTTATCTTTACTATAGCTGATAGCGTATCTTTTCTTTTTAACCCTCAAGGTGTAGGTGCATGTAACAAGTTTAACTGCCAATTAAAAAAAACACTGATTAACTCATCTGCAGGCTGGTTTACTCCTCGTTCAACATTCAAATGCATGCTATTTTCCTCTCTTTGATAAACATGGAGTAATTAGGATTTTTCACAGACAAGTGATTACCTAATAAATGACCTTCTGCAGGCAGCTCCATTAAAATGGAGCAAAAAGGATGTTTACTACAAGTGGTGGCCAAGAAGGAAGGTGCAGGGACAAGACAAGCTCGGCATAACCAACAGCTTCTTCAGCTCCAAGAATAATGAAGGCACTTACTGGACTAGCAGATTTGCACCAAAAATAATTATGAACCTGACAAGACACTAAACTATAAACACAAATTATGATTGGCTATTGCAACAGTTCATTAATTCTGTGAGAGTCCAAGGGTAAGGTAATAATGTATATATTCACGTGGGACATCGGCAAGTAAGAAAAAAAAAAAATCAGTGTATAAACTAGGGAAGAAAGAAAAGAAAACGGATCAATTTTCATATATCTTCTCTGATTCTGGTACATTAAAAGGATGAGAAAAAGTTTGAACTCTAAGTGGAATATCTTTGAAGTATGTTTTTGCAAAGACGTAATTCCTTTTTATAAGACAAATTGCTTCAGGGTTCTTGGAATGGAATATTGGCCACATATTTTTGCCTGTATCTTTAACTTATGCTTATAAATTGCTTAAAAATATAGACTTTGCTTTGGGTTATATTGGCCATAACTTTAGACAACTTATAGGTTTCTAGTAAATGATCTTAGATCACAGAACTTTTCAGCTGAGAGAAGCTTTGTTGATTATCTCAGTCAGTCCTTTAATTTTATAAATGAGAAATCTTTAGCAGAGAAAGATCACTCAGAAAGCATTATAAACCGAAGTGAACTATCCACCATGGTCACTGGGCTAACAGTAAAGATCCTGGCTCTAATCCAGTCTCTGCTGTGCTGTCCTTCCATTTAAAGTGTAATATTTGCTCACAGTTTTTATGTAAATTATGTTTATATACATGCGCTGTGTGCTCAATTGCTCAGTCTTGTCCAACTCCTTGAGACCCCATGGATGGTAGCCTGCCAGGCTCCTCTGTCCATGGAGTTTTCTAGGCAAGAATATTGGAGTGAGTTGCCATTTCCTCCTCCAGAGGATCTCCCCTACCCAGGGATTAAACTCATGTCTCCTGCATCTCCTGCATTGGCAGTGGATTCTTCACCACTGAGCCACCTGGGAAGTCTTGTCTATATACAAATTTGTGTAATCTATAAATAGCAAAACCGTTATATATATAGCAGATTGTATAACAGTTAGTATGTGAGTTTCCATGTGTGTGAGTGCATAATCGCTCAGTTGTGTCAATTCTTTGTGACACCATGGACTGTACCCCACCAGGTTCTGCTGTCCATGGGGATTCTCCAGACAAGAATACTGGAGTGGGTTGCTGTGCCCTCCTGCAGGGAATCTTCCCAACCCAGGGATTGAACTCAGGTCTCCCACACTGTAGGCAGATTCTTTACCATCTGAGCCACCAGGGGAGTCCAAGAATACTGGAGTTGGTAGCCTATCCCTTCTCCAGGGAAATTTCCTGACCCAGGAATCAACTGGAGTCTCCTAAACTGCAGGTGGATTCTTTACCAACTGAGCTACCAGGGAAGTCCTATATAACAATTAGATAATTGCCAGTATGCAATGAGCATATATGTTATATTATAACATACTTGCATATTGCATTAAATATATGTATAATATCATGTATTATATATGCACACAATATGTAATATATATGTGTGTGTGTGCTATTGTATTTTTAACAATTTGATAGGAATGTGATCTTAAGGTAAAACAGGTTGACTCCATGTGCATTTGGTAAATGTCCCTGGATCTCTTAAGTGGAAAATAGATTATAAGAATGAATGTCCAGGATCATTAAGGAGAGATCCAAAGGAATGAGCGTGCCATTTATACTTTTCCAGTTGCTCCAGTTGATGGTCTGTTTCAGAGATTTCATAGGAGAAAGAATAGATAAGACACCCAGAAAGGGAGAGCTGCTTTTCAGTAAGACCATAATTCCTACCAGGCAAGACATCTGAGGGTGGCGAAGGCAAAAAGGAGCACCTCAGCTCCACGCTTGAAGAGCATCACTTCTCTGGAACGTGCAGCAGGGAGCTGGGTGCCTGGCTTGCTCTGCTTGTTCAGTCCATCCCCTCCCTCTTCTCCTCAGCATAATTAAATCATTTTTTATTATGCTCAGTCTGTGATGGCTCAGCATGGCTGTGTTAGCTGCCGGTGGAAATGGTTTCTGCACAACATCTCATGCTGGTTCTTTTTTTATTAACAAAAATGAAAATTTCAGGCTTCATTACAAGATTATACTCCTGATAGAATTAAAGACTGTTCATCCTTCCTAGGCAGTTTTCTTCCTGGGGACCACCACCCTGAAAACTAGAGCTTCCAACCTTAATTTCTTCAGGAATGCGTTTTTCTCTGCTCACAGGGGAAAAGCATCACAGTATATCACTGAACTTGGCAAAGGAGGGAGATAGTGTACAAATAAGTGAATCACTTATATTTAGAATAAATGAAAGAATATTACACAATAGACTATCTCAAAATACCCATGGACTGCACAACATTAACTGTGACTCTAAGCATATGGATAGTTGAGATTTCTATGAAACAGTAAACAATGCCTTCCAACTTGATAAAACAATGATTTGCTTATTTCTTTTGGGTATTGAAGATGTAAGCAAGCTTTCTTGTAAGTGGCCTTAAGATTGACCTCCTTCTCTCTTGTAGCAAAAGAAATCTTACAGAAACACGAAATCATTGTTTGCTTGTTTGTTTCTTTTTGCTTCATGAGTTGTCAGTACATTTTTGTTATGGCTTATCAAGGAATTGAGGAGTTTGTGGCTAACAGATATAGATCCTAATGAAAGCAAAGGTACAAGATATTCATTTAACTGACAGGTTTGATTGAAGTAACATTTCTTTGGACATCTTCTTTTTCATAATAGATTAAAGGAGAGAGTAGAATCTGAGAAAAGGCTAGAGCTCATGCATGAAAATATGTTTGGAGAAGTGTTATTATTTTATGCAGCTTGTTAATGTGAGCTGATAATCTCAATGAAGAATGTTAACTAAACATTTTTGTTTTTGTTGATTTTTTTTTTTCCTCATATAGCTTAAAAGTGGACCTAAGAATCTCTATTAGATTGGAGAATTCTGACTGAATCTCCATAGGTTCTTTCCTGTCCTCCTCTTATCTCTGCTAAAGGGTGAACTAATACATTAGGAAATGGAAATTTGATCATTTCCCAATATATATACTCACTGTATCACACATGAAGTTAGAGTGGCCAGGCAGTTTGGCCCAAATCACAAGGTAGTGAGCTGAAGAAGCAAAATTTGAATTCAGGTCTCAGTTCAGTTCAGTCGCTCAGTCGTGCCCAACTATTTGTGACCCCATGAATCGCAGCACACCAGGCCTCCCTGTCCATCACCAACTCCTGGAGTTTACTCAAACTCAAGTTCATCGAGTTGGCGATGCCATCCAGCCATCTCATCCTCTGTCGTCCCCTTCTCCTCCTGCCCCCAATCCCTCCCAGCATCAGGATCTTTTCCAATGAGTCAACTCTTCACATCAGGTGGCCAAAGTATTGGAGTTTCACCTTCATCATCAGTCCTTTCAATGAACACCCAGGACTTAACTCCTTTAGGATGGACTGGTTGGATCTCCTTGCAGTCCAAGGGACTTTCAAGAGTCTTCTCCAACACCACGGTTCAAAAGCATCAGTTTTTTGGCGCTCAGCTGTCTTCACAGTCCAACTCTCACATTCATACATGACCACTGGAATAACCATAGCTTTGAATTGACAGACCTTTGTTGGCCAAGTAATGTCTCTGCTTTTTAATATGCTATCTAGGTTGGTCATAACTTTCCTTCCAAGGAGTGGGCATCTTTAATTTCAAGGCTGCAATCACCATCTGCAGTGATTTTGGAGTCTCCCCAAAATAAAGTCTGGCACTGTTTCCACTGTCTCCCCATCTATTTCCCATGAAGTGATGGAAGCAGATACCATCATCTTAGTTTTCTGAATGTTGAGCTTTAAGCCAACTTTTTCACTCTCCTCTTTCACTTTCATCAAGAGGCTCTTTAGTTCCTCTTCACTTTCTGCCATAAGGGTTGTGTCATCTGCATATCTGATGTTATTGATATTTCTCCCAGCAATCTTAATTCCAGCTTGTGCTTCTTCCAGCCCAGCGTTTCTTATGATGTACTCTGCATGTAAGTTAAATAAACAGGGTGATGATATACAGCCCTGATGTACTCCTTTTCCTATTGGGAACCAGTCTGTTGTTCCATGTCCAGTTATAACTGTTGCTTCCTGACCTGCATACAGGTTTCTCAAGAGGCAGGTCAGGTGGTCTGGTATTCCCATCTCTTCCAGAATTTTCCATAGTTTATTGTGATCCACACAGTCAAAGGCTTTGGCATAGTCAATAAGGCAGAAATAGATGTTTTTCTGTAACTCTCTTGCTTTTTTGATGATCCAGCAGATGTTGGTAATTTGATCTCTGGTTCCTCTGCCTTTTCTAAAATCAGATTGAACATCTGGAAGTTCACGGTTCACATATTGCTGAAGCCTGGCTTGGAGAATTTTGAGCACTACTTTACTAGCGTGTGAGATGAGTGCAATTGTTAGGTAGTTTCAGCATTCTTTGGGATTGCCTTTCTTAGGGATTGGAATGAAAACTGACCTTTTCCAGTCCTGTGGCCACTGCTGAGTTTTCCAAATTCAGATCTACCTGATGTCAAAAAAATCTGTGTATATTTCCCCATCTAACTTATACCTCCTTTCATGTCCAATTCAATGAGCCAATGAATCTTTAAAAAGTGGGAGAGTTTTACCAAATAAAAATTGCCTCCATTAAAATACTATGTTTTGAAAAATTTCTCAAGATCCAAGATCACATTTCAAACAATCAACAGTACGGTATGAATTCACTTCAAAGACAGTAGCATGGGGAGGACTTTATTTTGCCTTTTTTTTTTTTTTTAATATTAAAGGTGCATATTTAATAAACTGATGGTATGCCAACCTATCTTCTGCTTTTTGGTTTTATTCCTTGATTTGGTTTCTAGGCTCAATTTCTCTGTCTGTTGTAAGTTAGTCATCAAAGTCCATTTGGTTTTTTAGAAATGTGAACATAGAAAAAAAGATTGTAGGGAAAACTTTAAAATAATGATAGAGAGATGTAATTGTGTGTGTGTGTGTGTGTGTGTGTGTGTGTGTATGTCAGTCATGTCGGACTGTTTGAGACCTCATGGACTGTAGCTCTCCAGGCTCCTCTGTCCTTGAGATTTCCCAGGCAAGAATACTGGAGTGGGATGCTCTTCTCTTCTCTAGGGGATCTTCCTAACCCAGGGATCGAACCGGGGTCTCCTGCATCACAGGCAGATTCTTTAGCATCTACACCACGAGGGAAGCCATATTTAAAATAGTGATAGAGAGATGTGATTAGGTGATTGCAAAAGAGTTTCTAATTCTTCTCTTCTTATATAATGTGCTTTGCTGTGTGTGACACTGAAGCTTCTCCCATGAAGAGGTAAAATCAAGTTCCTTATTCTTGGATCCAGGATAGACTTGTGACTTGGTGTGGCCAAAAGAGTGTGGCAGAATTGAATTGCATCAGTCTAGGGTTCTATGCTAAAGCTTCAGGAGATCTTGAAAGCTTGTGCTTGATCCCTGCCCAGCTGCTGTGAGGAAAGCTCAGACTGGATGGTGAGAGACAGGTGGTCCAGTTTATCCTTGTTGCCCCAACCAACAACCAACAGTGCAACAGACCTATGAATGAACCCATCTTCAAAGATCCAGGCCACAGCTGAGCTGCTCATATCTAAATAAACCCACATAGTAGCAAACAAGCATGACCCAGGTCAGCACAACCACTCGGTCAACCTGTAGATTCATGGGCTACAATGAGTAGTCACTATATTAAGCCATTTAATTTCTGAGATTGTTTTTTACATAGCAATGTTGTTGTTCAGTCTCTAAGTCCTGTCCAACTCTTTGCAACCCCATTGACTGCAGCGTGTCAGGCTTCCCTGTCCTTCACTATCTCTCAGAGTTTGCTCAAACTGATGTACATTGAGTCAGTGATGACACCCAACAACCTTGTCCTCTGTGGTCCCCTTCTCCTCCTGTCCTCTGTCTTTCCCAGCATCAAGGTCTGTTCCAATGAGTCGACTCTTTGAATCAGGTGACCAAAGCCATAGCCAGCTGATAAAGAAGGCTAAGGAGCTGGGTAACTTAGCATTATGTAAGGAGATAGGAGGGAGTGGAATATATTTTGGGAAGCAGGGGAAATGAGACAGAATTAAGGACTGGAAATTGAAGATCAGGTGAACTGAAAATACAGCTCAGTTAGTGTGTGTGCATTGCTAAATCTAAAGACTAAGATAGTTACAAATAAGTATGTGTGCTTAAAATGACAAAAAATTAATATCTAAGATTTAGTAAAACTTGTTGGGAAGATCCCCTGGAGAAGGAAATGGCAACCCACTCCAGTATTCTTGCCTGGAATATTCCAAGGACAGAGGAGACTGGCAGGCTACAGCCCATGGGGTTGCAAAGAGTCAGGTAAGACTGAGAGCGTGTGTGTGCGCATGCACCCCCCCCCCCCCACACACACAGTAAAATGTGTCAATAGATATTACCACTAGACAAAAATATCTGGCTTTCTCTCACAATGGAAGAAAAAAGAATCACTCCTTACATGTTATTGGGGTTTAAGTGGTCTGGTCTTAAGTTTCCTGCTATTTTCTGCCATCAGTTGTTTGAAATGGCTGAATAAAGTAAATCATTTTGTTTTGGTGTATGAGCTTTATGTTACTATTCTCTTTGTAGCTGAAATGAGCAGTGGAAAATAGCCTTTCTGCAGAGTTGCTCTTTTAAAATATGCACCACCCTTCCAGACAGCAGGCTAATTTTCGAGTTCATCAGATGTGTATTTATATGGTGAATGTATCTGTCACATAAACATTTTGTCAATCACGCCTTCCTTCTGTTCTGACACAGTGTGTAGAGCACCATCAAAATGTGATGAATGTTGTGCTTGTTCCAAGTGAGGATTAATTATGGCACTGACAAGTGTGTTTCCAAAGCCACCAATTTTCTATGACAATACTTCATTAACAGAAGCAAGTGTTGATGTTTCAAATAAAAATTAGGTCCACAGTTTATTTAGCAAATCCTTTAGTTTGGCCCTTAAGTAACTTTATCTTTTGAATGAAATTTTTGCCTAAATCAACTCAACATAAATACTTGTCATGAGCCTAAGTTCTGAAACCGATCAGCATGAGGGAAATAATAAGTTCAGGGAGAAAATAATTTATTTTATGTCTCCTCTGTGTCCTTTGAGACTGATCTAAAAAATTATAATGATATAAAGACAACTTAAGAACATAGGGGTCACTGACAAGGATTTGAGGAATATTTTGCTTGTAGATTTGATCCATGCAAATTTGAATAGAAATAATGATAAACTAGAATATTTGATATGTTTGCTGCATGATATCTTAGAAAGCCTAAGATATATAGATCGTTTCCTTTGAATTTATTTCCTAAAGAACTTATTAGGGTTTTCCTAACAGCTCAATCGGTAAAGAATCCACCTGCAATGCAGGAGACCCCAGTTCGATTCCTGGGTTAGGAAGATCCACTGGAGAAGGGATAGGCTACCCACTCCAGTATTCTTGGGCTTCTCTTGGGACTCAGCTGGTAAAGAATCTTCCTGCAGTGTGGGAGACTTGGGTTTGGTTCCTGGGTTGGGAAGGTCCCCTGGAGTAGGGAACAGTTACCCATTCCAGTATTCTTGCCTGGAAAATTCCATGGACTGTATAGTCCATGGAGTCGCAAAGAGTCGGACACGACTGAGTCACTTTCACTTTCAAGAACTTATTAACACATGCTTCTGAGGGATATTATTGTGAAGAGGATAACATTGGTTTGCCAACATGACTGGATATAAATGTAATTGAACAAGTTCCCTGAAGACGATAAATACTCAAACCTGGCAATTTAAAAACAGCTTGGCATGACTAAAGGATGTTAAATCATATCCTCAGAGATCTCAATGTAAGGTGGCTATACAGGAACTTTCTTGGTGGTCCAGTGGTTAAGACTGCGTCTTCCAAGCAGGGGATATGGGTTCAATACCTGGTTGGTAAGCAAAAATCTCACATGACTTATGACCTCCAAATCCAAAATAAAACAAAACATTAAACAGAAGCAAAGTTGTGACAAGTTCAATAAAGACTTTAAAAATGGCCCACATCTAAAAATAGTCTTAAAAATATTAAAATAGCTATTCGAGCAATGTACACACATACTTGAGAAGAAGACCTGAAATGTTACATCAGACTCTTTTTATAGACAGCACTGAATTGGTTTAATTAGTAATAACTATAGCTATGATAATAACAATAAAAGCAACACATAGAGAAGTCCTTATCTGTCAAGCAATTGGCCTACAGTTGTCTTACAAAATATTTTTTCCAAATATACATAAGAAATTATTGATGAGCTATCTTAAATCACCAGTATTTACCATCTTTTACCAAAAAATGGCAATTTTATGTAGTTTAATCTAATAGAAGTATAGGCAAGCAAATATTAACGTGAACAGAATCATCTACTTTTCAAAGACAAGGCAGTCCTTGGATGTATGAAAAATTAAAGCAATTGGATGCCTACTAAATTAAAAGGAAGAGAAGCAAATTCAATAAAAAATAGGATGAATATAGCTTTCTGGTCCCTGGACTAAAGAGTAGCTACAGATTTAATGACCAAATAGATGACTTTGGTGACATACAGATACAAGGTGTCAAACACACTCAAGTGTAAATTGATAATCCACAAATAAGGCAATGTGATATGTATTATGGAGGCAGAGAAACGCAGCATGATTCCCTCTAAAAAGCATCTACAAATATGTTACAAATCTGTCTCATTGCTCTATACCACATGCTTGTCACCAAAGCTTTTTTTTCAGGGCAGAGAAAAACATATTTTATTATTAACTCTTTGAACAACAAGAAAAATCTGAAAAGCTGTCAATTTAGCCATTGGAAATTAGGCTTCACTTAAGAAAATAAATAAGTGATATAGTCATACATCACCAATACTTTTTTGTAAAAGAAAAATGAAAGGAAATAAAAGGAATGCAATAAGGTATTGCTCAAACTTCTACTGTCTGAGTAAAATTAGGAAAAGTCAGTGCATTGTGGAAAACCCTGAGAAGTCTCCTATGTGTGCCTGGAGATTTCCTGAAACCACTATTTCCTGGGAAATAAATGGGATGGTTGCTTATTTTTCCTAAACAAGAGGCACCAAGGCCTTTGTGTGGTCTCTGAAAACAGGCTGAGTTACTGCAGCAGCAGAGGAGAACGTATACCGTCTGCTGACTGGTGATAAAAAGATCTCTGTTTAGAAATTGTGTCTGCTTGCTTTCTATTTTTATGTAGAATAGGATAAAACCTGTTCTCTAATGCTCCTTAGACTCCCAGGGTAGGTGAATCATCATGACCCATAACTCTTGCTTGTAATAAAGTGCAAAGAAGATTAAGACTAGCTTTTCCTTTCACTGGAAACTGCAGATAAAATCCTCTGTTGCTTGCTCACCATCATCCATAAAATGGGCAAAGGCAACTTTGCAGCTTAGGTTGAATATCATCTCTGACTATTTCTTCCTTCAGATGACCTCTAGGCATTGTCCAGGCACTGTGGCTAGTAAAATATGCAAAAATCAAAATGTATATTTGCCTTTTTGAGTCCTGAAATTTTTATCACTCTAAAAAGAATAAGAAGTATAATCTGGTCTGGATGGGTAAGATAGCCCAAGTTCGATAGATCTGCATTACCCAAACTAATTTCAAGATTCTTGTCAAACACTTTAAAGATTGTGCAAAATTTTATGTGCGTGTACTTTATTTTTATTTTTTCCCTGGGAAAAAGCCTAAAATGTTAGTATATTTTAAGGGTATCTGAGATAGAAATAAATAAATACAAAATAAATTAAGAACCACTGGTAAAATGAAAAAGGTAGGCCAGTCGCAGAAGGAACCTGACACCATTAGCAAAAAGAAATATAGCAGTATGGCAAGAATGTACTTGATTGAAAAGTATCTGTAAAAAACAAACTAAACCAAACACCACCCCATACCAAAATATAATCCATGGCATATTTTCTATCTGAACAAAAACTGGGAAGCTGGTTTGAAAAGTGAAATGCAATCATAACTTTTCAGTGTTTATCTAACACTTTGCCTAGAAAGAAGACTGACTTAAAAACTCAAAAATCTATCTATAAAATGTTACATATAGGCATTACTTGATGATACCAACATGAAGATCATTCTCTCTTTATGTCCATACTCACCAGGCAATATGGTAGCAATATGTCTTTCAGTGTAGATGCATACATCTGTAGGTACAAAGTTTACTGCTCAGTGGATAGGAATATTTACTTTTGTTGGTAGTTGAACTTCTCCATGTAAATTCATAAATTGGCATCTAATTTATATATCCTTCCATGAGTTTGGTTAGTGACAGTCTATCCCAAGGGTGATATTTTCCCATCTCAGCGTACTCCATCTGAAACACAAGGAGTATGTTCAGGACCTAAAAATTCATGTTAATGAGATTTCCCTGAAAACCTTTTCTGCTTTCCAAAGAATGATGCTATCATGGAGAATAATTGCTCACCAAGAAAAGTCTTGTGAATTGCTTCCTGAAAGTTTAAAAAAATGTATAAAATTTATAATTATCAGTCAGCTTCTCAGTTTTTGAAGGGGCCTCAGACATTGAAAACGTTTTAGGAGATTAACTCACTGGATTAAAATTTGGAAACCATTCTCTATGTATACTGATTTATCTTGCAATAAATAGAAAATATTTAAGGTGATTTGTTAGGGTTTTCTAAGGCTCTATGAATCCCTGAATATGGAGAAAATACAAGTTCAGTCAAATGCTCTGATGGTCCAGGAAGTGCTCTCTATCTGAAAAAAAGTTTCCTAGGTTATGGATGTTAATGACTAATGTGGTTCTAGCTAGGAAAATATGTGACTAGGAAAGATTAGGTACAGGGAAAAGTAGGCCTGACATGGGAGTGGGCAGCCAGACATGGTGATACTTGCGATTCAGTAGGAGAATTCGGGGCCATATAATCCAGGCATTGTCGTCTGATTTATGTTGGTAGTTGTCAATATACCATTTAAAAATACTTGGGCTTCCTTGGTGACTCAGAGGTAAAGAATCTGCCTGCCAATGTGGAAGACTCATGTTTGATCCCTGGCCCAGGATTGATTGATCCCAAGATTCCACATGCTGCAGAACAACTAAACCCATGTGCCACAGCTACGGAGTCTGAGCACCAGAGTCCAGCAGCCGCAACTATTGCAGCCCACGTGCTTAAGAGTCTGTGCTCTGCAACAAGAGAAGCTTCCATGATGAGAAGCCTCCCCATCATAACTGGAGAGTAGCTTTCCTTCTCTGCAAGTAGAGAAAAACCCATGCAGCAACAAAGACCCAGCACAGCAAGGAAAAAAAAAAATTAAAAAATCCTTTGTTATATTCAAACAGGAGGTAACATAAAAAGGTTCAAGTGAAATGAAAGCATAGTAGTCTTTTCACGGTTAATAAAATGAATAAAATGTATTATTATACTTGTGTGCATATTTTTACACCATGGTCTGATTCTTTATCTCTGTTGGCAGTCACTTACATTAACATGCAGAAAAAAGGTTCTAAGGCTAACAACAAATTGAAACCACTACTATTGAGATGACCCATAAAACTGTTGCAACTTTTTTTAAGTAAAAAGATTTATGGCAAATTTTAAATAGCTCTTCCAATATTTTTAAACTGGTAGTTAAGTCTCACAATGTTTCATAATATATCTGAGAACTGGCTACTTGGGGTGATCATTTTGTCTATCCACATAGACAGTCCATCTAATATAAGAAAAGAAAAAGATTCTCTAACATCTTTGCTTACAAACACACTTATGTAAAGTTTCTGGACGTGAATGATCTGTCAGTTTCTGAGGGCCTTCAAGAGACAGGAATGTTTTGTACTGAATACATGCAAATAGGGTGGAGTGACGCTATACTGAAGTGGGAAAGTTAGTGTTATGTATGCCCATGACGGGGAATTTCCTGATTACCTGCTTCATTCTGAAATCCGTTCCATCTCATGCTTTACAGATGGTGACACCAAGGACCTCGTGGGTGGCTGAGGAATGATTATCTCCTGAAATGAATAGAACAAGTATTGGGGAAATCATGGGCCAAAGAATTAGTGTCTCCTGAAGTAAAGTAAAAAACAACAGATGACTTTTATACAGTTAGAAAGAGGAGATGGTGGATTATTCATTTATTTATTCAGATCTTGCATGAATATTGACTTGATATCTAGACTTTTGTTCTATGCACTACTGTAGAACGTTCACTCAATTACTTCAGAAATACATATTGAGTTTTTACTATACAATGTGGTCATTTTACCTTGGATTATAAACTTCTAGAAGACAGCGTCTAAGGAAATCCTCATAATGCAATGCTTATAACATCAGCACATCTAATTTTTCTAAAATTTTTAATTGAAGTATAGTTGATTTACAATTTACAATGTTGGGTTAATCTGCTGTATAGCACAGTTACACATATATATGCATTATTTTTTATATTCTTTACCATTATGGTTTATCACATGTAATTTTGTGTTTTTAGATGATGATTCTAATAATAGAAAATATTTAAAAATACTCTAAAATGCAATGCTGAGAAATGATACAAGAGTGGAAGTGAAAAATAAAGCAACACACTTAGTTTTACATTCTCTTGCAGGAAAGGGAATGATTATCACTGTGGCAAGATCATGGAGAATAAAAATGTTTTCATCATCTTTAAAAACTTACTACTATGATTTAAAACGTTGCATGACAATCCATTATATGGCTGTACCACAATTTACTTAGTCATTTCTTTAGTGATCATCATACATTTATTTTGGTGTATCAATATTTACCAGTTTAAGCTTTAACTCGGCATACATTCTCAGAAGCAGAGTTCTGAGTCAAAGTGCATGGTTAATTTTATGGCCCTTTGGGCATACCATCAAACAGATTTCTAGAAATTTGCACCCTTGGTACTCAAACCAGCAGTTTATGGTGAGGGTGAACACAGACATGAATGACTAAGAAGAGAAAAGAAAAGTTGCACCTAGAATATACCTACGGCTCCAGGCACAATGTTTTCACACATACTGCATTATTTAAAGATCACAACTAACCTGTGGAAAGTTTTGTGGTTGAAGTTATGAATTGAGAAAAAGCTTGACTGATGCATAGATTTGGAAAAGGTGAAAAGAATGAGGAAGTGCCTTCCAGATGGCAGAAACTCCTGGAACATGAAGCTGTAAATAAATAGAGTTCTGTGGTCTTTGAGGTGAGCCTGAAATAGCACCTCCTGCTCGCTTGGTGTATTCTGAACTGGTTGAAAATATGACAGTAGCAAAGCAAGGGGAGCAAAAATGCTCCTTCTGTGGTCAAGGGTTTTCTAAGGTGAAAATCCCCAAACTAGTTAGCAAAAATCAGCTTTCTTATTCCACACCACTTCACTCCACTACAGCTTCAATTTGGAGCAGGACCCTTTAAAATCTAAGGCATGGATTAAGGAGGGATATGTGTGCTTACTGCAGGCAGGCTTGCTCATGAGGCAGGAGAAAAGAACCTGAAAGTGGGCGCTTAATGTCTCTTTCCAGTCCCAGCAATGGTATTAATAAATTCTTCCTCACTGGGGAAAAGGAGTGAGTAAAAGGGTGAGGAAAGGCTGGGATCCCTACAGCTATAAGTGTTTCCTCCCCAAGGAAGACAGAATCAGGAGAGGGGTTGAGAGTTTTACCTCTGACCACAGGATGCCTTGAGGAACAGAGTAGAAACTGGCCCGGTTAAGGTTGATGTTAGGAATGCCTACAAGGCTGAATTGTGGGTCATCTGAGGCATCTTCTTGAGGTATCAGTTTTTGGCTTTGGGCTTTCTAAGCTGCCAAAATGAAGAGCAGTCTTCCTCTCTCTTTCATACTGTAATGGTTCCTTTTGACTGCTTAGGTTGTTGAACTCCACGCCAATGGCGAAGATGAAAGGGCTTAAGTAACCACTCTAGTTTATCTTGATCTTTCTTCCAGGGGGTCTTCTGTCTTCCACTATATTCTTCTTTTGTGGGACGAAAAGCAGCAACGCAAAAATTGGCCGTGATATAATCTCATTATGGAAATCATTCTGAAAATATGGCTCAACATTATGAACTGTCAGTGGTCAGAAATAAATATTAAAATTATTAATTTAATCTTTAGTGTGAAGTGGCAGGGTGACTCTTGTGCTACATCATTGCTATTTCGCTCACCACCCAGCCTTTCTCTCTGAGAAGAGATAATTCCATGGACAATTCAATGTGCCTGTCACATACAGTTCATTGATTAGGAGCAAGGCTGATGGCTTCAGGATGGAACATTCAAGTAGGAGAAGGATGCTGGTTACAGAAATGAAGGGAAAGTGATGCCCACTCTGAGTTTTTGGTTAAAGGAGAAAGCTACTCTCAGCAGCAGCCAATGGCTTCACACATGTGTCCCTTACAGAGTCAGGGGTAGGTTCTGTTTCAGTTTATGACCATAATGGTTGCAAACTGTCAAGACAAAATCTTTATTGCCACGGATGACCACCTATGCTTCGAGGGTCTGTTGTGACCTAAAAGTCACTGCAGGCCTTGGTCTTTCCACATTCCTGTAAATGATCAAGACAATGCATTTTTTTAGGGCCACAGGACAGCTCAAATCAAGGAACAGAGTATTTCCCCCCAACAGATTTAGAAATATTTTTATAGAGTATATTTAAACAAAGTATTCTTTTCTAAGACAGTAAAATGTTCTTTTTTTTAATTGAAGTATAGTTGATTTACAACTTTGTGTTAGTTTCTGGTGTATAGCAAGGGGATTCAGTTATATATATATTCCTTTTCATATTCTTTTCCATTATTGTTTATTATAGGATATTGAATATAGTTCCTTTATCTATTTTACATATAGTAGTTCGTATCTGCTAATCTCAAACTCTTAATTTATCCCTCTCCCGTCTCCTTTTCCCTTTGGCAACCGTAAGTTTGTTGTCTCTGTCTGTGAGTCTGTTTCTGTTTGGTAATAAGTTCATATGTGTTAGTAATTTAGATTCCACATATAAACAATAGCATATGATATTTGTCTCTGTCTGACTTCACACAGAATGATAATCTCTAGGTCTATCCATATTGCTGCAAATGGCATTATTTCTAAATTGTTCCTGTTTGTAATACTTGAAGGTTTCTTAAAGTGGACAGTGAAAGCCACTCCACTATTGTGTGAATTTATTGCTCATGGTGGAGAAGGCAATGGCACCCCACTCCAGTACTCTTGCCTGGAAAATCCCATGGAAGGAGGAGCCTGGTAGGCTGAGCGACTTCACTTTCACTTTCATGCATTGGAGAAGGAAATGGCAACCCACTCCAGTGCTCTTGCCTGGAGAATTGCAGGGACGGCGGAGCCTAGTGGGCTGCCGTCTATGGGGTCGCACAGAGTCGGACACAATTGATGCGATTTAGCAGCAGCAGCAGTTGCTCCTGGTGCCTGTTAACTCTGTGGGGCAGATGTGGGCAGCTCCGTGGAGCCCTAGGTCAGGAAGATCCCCCGGAGGAGGGCATGGCAGCCCGCTCCAGTGTTCTTGCCTGGAGAACCCCGTGGACAGAGGAGGAGCCTGGCGGGGTCAGAAAGAGTTGGACAGGACTGAGCGACTAGCACGAACACACGGTGGACCCCTGGCTGGAGTCTCACCGAGCAAGGCGCGGGCTGTGGGCGTGGCTTGCCCCCTGCTGCGCTCCATGATGATTCCCTCCCCCACCTCCCCGCGTGAATGCTCTGCCCCAGGTCACAGGCCCTCTACATTTGGCACTTTCATAGTGTCGTGTGCATTCTCCCCGCAGTAGTAGCTCGTTCTGCTGTTTCCCCTGCACTTTTCAGAGTCTACTCCTGGGCTTCAGCCTGCGTTTCCAGAGGTCCCTGAGCACTGACTCCTCTCTGTCAGGGAACAGAGAAGGGTTTGTGGTTTGCAAATACCATGTTCATAATTGGCCAGAGAATGCATTTTCCTCCTCCTCCTCCTTATCGTCCTTCTGGTGAAAGAAACAACTAAACCACTTTCCTTTTATTCCCAAAACATAGTTAAAGATAATTTTTGCAGATTAACTAGGAAAGTGGCAGAGTTTGGGTGCACTATTTTAAAACGAGAAAAGGAAGATAGTATATGAATTTTTAATCAGCTACTGCTCTTGAAATATTTCTTTCTATATTTGTAAAAAGATATGTGTTTAGTTACAAATGCCATCACTACATGATAAAGAAGCCCAGTATATACCTTTAACTTGGGTTAGGAACAGCTGAACATCCGAAGTGTTTTTACTTGTGTTTCACGTAATGACATGGAGAGAGTGCTGACATCCGATCTTCACACCTCATCACACAAGAGAATCTGAAGGCCATTGAGCAGTGAATTTCCCATTGTACTGCAATTACAGGAAAACCTGTGCTCCCTAGCTGTGCACTGAGGCCCGTGAAATGCAATGTTCCAGAGCTGTCAAAATGTCTCATTTCTTGCCTTTAATTCAGGGCCCTAATTGTGGTCGATCTGGTTATTATGTTGTACTATGCTTCATTGATAAGCACACAGCAGAAAGGCTAATAATTTTAGATTAAATCCATAGGGCTCTTGTAAGTATTCACCCAGGTCTGTGTACCTTTCTTTAAATAGGACTTGTATTTGCAAAAGGAAAATTGGGCTTTCTGTAATATAAAAATAATCCTTCAGTCATGAAGATGCTTGAGGAGAACATGTTAATCTGGACTCAAATGCATGTTCTTGGATATCTCTTAGCTCTGAGGTCTGAGTTATGTAGTTTAAGCTCTGTCCAAATACTCACAGGGGGGAAGCTGACTACTCACTGGCTGATATGGTGTAGTTACAACATCTGAACCAATTCACATTGATTTAAAAAAAAACAAATCTCAGATCAAGTGATCTGGAAAGGATATCATCTAATGGATGAAATTATTTATATGACCAATTTAGAGACTTTAGATTATATATTTAATAGGTTAGCTTTACTGAGATGAATACAACTCTTAAGGGTCAACACTCTATTGGAAACTCCCTTAGAAGCTCCATGTGTCATCTTCAAATTTAATAGCTTTCAAGAAGATGGTTAAGAAGAAAACAATACCAATTGGCAAATATGACAACAAAGTTGGATCCCAAAAATATAAGTGTTCTGTGATACAGGTGTGTACCAAGTCAAGGACAGAGCTATTATTAAATTTTTCTAACACATGTTTCCTTCTACATATTCTTTTGTTTAATATAAAGTTCTGCTGGGCTATGAGCTCTTTGAGGCTGAGGCTGTGCTTGGTCTCTGCTATCAGCAGATCATATAAACCCAGTAGGTCCTCAAATATGGGTAACATTTGTTGAATTGAAGTGGCTCACATTTGGCCATTGAGTCTTTTTCACGAATGTTTGTATCTATGAATTCCTCTGACACCTGATGTTTAATATTTCCTGGGTATCCAACTGAACTGTTAGATTTGCATTTGGTGAAAATTGAAACAGCGGTTCCTAAAATGCCCTTGCAATGTGCTTTGTGTTATTAATACTTTATGCTTATCTCTGACTGTGAGACCATTTCATTCTGCAACTGTGTTCATGTGTCTGTTTCTTCAATTACCAGAAGGGCAGATGCTGTGTCTTTTTCTTTTTTTGTATTCTCTGCTTGGCATTAAATGGGGGGCTTTTGAACTTAATTACTTAATGTTTAACATTTTGGTAATAATAGTTGTTATAGTTGTTGTGATGTTGTTATTCAGTTGCTAAGTAATGTCCAACTCTTTGCATCCCCAGAGACTGTACCACACGAGGCTCCATGGGGTTCTCTGGGCAAGAATACGGGAGTGTGTTGCCATTTCCTACTCCAGGGGATCTTTCCGAGCCAGGGATATAACCTGCGTTCTCCTGCATTGGCAGGTAGATTCCTTACCACTGAGCCACCAGGAAGTCCAATGATAGGTAAGTCACTTCTTATTCTGTTCACTGATATAAGAGAATTTTTATGGTTAGAAGATTAATTTTAGAAGATTAATCACATTGTATTTTTTTTTTTTAGATTTTTACTATATTTCAGTCTTTTTTGGTGTATGGTTTGTCAACATTCTAGAAATGCTTTAGGATTCTTAGAAATGTTGTTCTGTAAGTTTAACAAGTTATTTTACAATATCACATTATCTACAAAAATTTTTCTGCTTAGCCTTTTCAGATCTTGTATTATTTTATTTCTATTCTCAGTTCTAGTTCCCACTCTACTTTTGAATGTATTAAAACAAAGTCATCAGAATCTTGTACTTTACACAATGATTACACAACGTTTCTCTACCATCAGGGAGAGTTGATGCTTTATTAGAAATAGAAGTTAAATTAAGAAATCAATTTTCTCCAGCTTTGTTTTTTTCCCTTCTGAAGGTATGGTGCAGTTTTGATGCTAGATCAGAATTTTTTTGTAATTCATATGGAGAATCAGTTTCTCCATATGATTCATATGGAAATGGACTCTGTGATAGTAACTTTATTTACACCATTTATTGACCAACAAATTCCACTTTCTAAATGAATACATTGAAAAGTTGAGTAAGGGAAAATCATTTTGAGAATATCACAAATTTACTTTAGATTTCCTAATACTGTGGCAAATTTCAGCTGCATGCTTGGTACAGAGATTAATTTTGAAAGTAGCACCTATTACAAACCATATTAACATGCTAATGTGGTATGAAAGGCTTTTATTCTTATATAATGAAAGAGGTACCTCAGATATCCTCTAATTAAAGGACATTATTTGATCAGAAAAAAATTAAGTCCATAGAATGGAGAGATGACAAAAATATTTATACAAACATTCTATATAATTAAATATAATATTTACAAAATACTTCTAAGTCTAAAGAGAAGACTTACTATGTCTCAAGAATTAGATCAGCCCTTCCTGTTAAGCTTGCCATCATCCTTCTTCTCATAAAGCAAATGTCATCCATGCCACTTTTAATTTTCAAGTGTATGGTAAGAAGCAAGGTGATTCCTGAAGCCACATGTGGTATGAAAACAAATGCTATGAGGTCTGTGAAGTGGCTACTTGAATTCAAGGCAAATGAGACTAAGTCTTCTCTGCCTTTTGGATGAGCTTCAAGCATCCTAGAGAACTCTCTTCTACCCCTAACTTCTGCCCATCTCTTTGGCTTTCTGTCTACCAACCCCCTTTCACTTAAACTTCAGCCAGACTGATTTATTTGCTAATTACTCAAACACCCCACAGTCTCCTTTGGCTCTGGGCATTGGCATGTTTTGCTCACCTGGAGTGCTTCTATCATAGTTTGACAAAGTCCTCATCTAATCTAGAAGACAGTTTTTCCAAGGGTCTCTGCTTATTTTAAAAATCACGGTTAGTGCTCCTGCCATGGCCTCTCCCAGGTGCTCAGATGCACTGCTGCAATACTCACCACTCAGTGGGAAATTGATTGCTTCTTTTCTCCTCTGATTTTCTTGCTTGCTTTCACTCGTCCTGAGAGCTGGAACTCTGTCCTCCTTAACTCTATTGTATCCCCAGCAGCAAGCACACTCAGTGCCTGGCAGTTTGAAGGTTCTCAGTAAGTATTCTTGAATGAATGAATGATTGAATACATGTGAGCTGTTATAGGTGGGGTTCTCTGGTGCCTCAGTCGGTAAAGAATCTTCCTGCCAATGCAGGAGACGTGGGTTCAATCCCTGGGTCAGGAAGATCCCCTGGAAAAGGAGATGGCAACCCATTCTAGTATTCTTGTCTGGGAAATCCCATGAACAATGGAGTCTGGCAGGCTACAGTCCATCAGGGTGGCAAGAGTTGGACACGACTTGGCAACTAAATCACCACCACCACAGCCTGGTTGAGGTATCTGTATTTTCTTCTGAGAAGGGTTCCATTATAGTTACAAGTGTAGCTAGTCTAGTCTGGTAAGATATTTAATAATTGCTATTATTGTGCTTATTTTTGAAGGATTAAGACCAAGGTTACTTACCTATTATGTATGTAGACTTTTAATGGCTTACTAATGCTGATTTTTGAAGTTAGCATAAAAGAAAAAGTCAGTCCCACTCTGTCATTTGCCTAAGATCAATACTCCACATTAAATGAATAAAATGTGGACACAGCTCATCACAATTTGCTTGCTTTTGTAGTTTGACATTAAGCATGTAGCTATCTGAATATATCAATATATAAAGAATCTCATTACCCAAAGCAGTCCTTCACATAAATGGCCCTCCAGCTTTGGCTCCCTAAGCACTGTGATGGAACAAAGACCTACTACAGTTAATTTTGGAGCTATAATAGATGAGCGGATTACATTTTTAAAACACGACTGTTGTTACAATTTTCACTGTATGAACTTCTTTTGAAATAAAGGGTACTAATATTTTCATGTAGATTTTTGAAAGGGAGCTGAGAAACCTACCATCATTCCGTGGCACAGTAGGAAATGGTGTTAAAGACCATTTTGGTACTCATAACATCATTTTGCACTCAATGGAGTTCTTTTGAAATGACTTTTTTCATAATAATTCTTACTTCTAACAAAAACATTAATTTCTCAAATACTTTGATTTTGTAGAAAAAGACCTTAGACTGAAAATTTCTAATTCTCACTTGCCCTTACCTTTTGGGAAAAATAGAAAGAAAAAGAGTAAACATAATTTTTCTAGTGAAAAAATAAATTATTTTGAATGTCTTTATCTTCTGTGATGGAAATCTGCCTTTTGGAATCAGCATTAACTTAGCACCCTAGGATCTTTGTCCATTTGTATCTGTTCTGCATTGCATGGCATTAATGTCCTCAGCGTATACTGGGATGGCCTCTCCTCTCCCAGGATCTCTATCCATTATTATCTCCTTGATATACAGTATAATATTCTCAGCTTATATTGGAATTATCTTGCCTCCCAAACATAGTTTGTCTGGACGGAACAACCAACACATAGCCAGGGCATTTTGGTCCCATATCAGAAGATCAGCCTCAATTCTTGCTTTCTATTCAAATTAACTTTAAAACCTGTCATCTTTATTTTGCATGGTTGTGAAAGCAGTTAATGGGAACAAGTAATGTAAGTTAAGTTAGCTTTTTTATACCTACTGTTTTTCACAATATATAACAAAACTGTTATAAAACTACTATAGCTATGAGATTTTAAACTCATTGAACTTAATTTTGTACTCTCCTATTAAAGCTTAGACTCATTGTCCTTATTAGAAAGTTATTCTGTTTTGAAAGTGAGAGTGAAACTCCCCAGTCATTTTGGACTCTTTGCGACTTGGAATTCTCCAGGTCAGAACACTGGAGTGGGTAGCCTTTCCCTTCTCCAGGGGATCTTCACAGCCAAGGGATCAAACCCAGGTCTCCTGCATTGCAGGTGGATTCTTTACCAGCTAAGGTACAAGGGAACCCAAGTCAAGAAACATAGGTATTGCTAAGAAACCAGTAAGTGGAAGTTTATTACTGAATGAAGGCAAGGACTATCCAATAAGGATTGGAATATTCTTGGCCTAAATAACACTTCTTATTGGCAAGCATGATGTGTTTAAAATTATTCGTACTGAGGGTTTAGTAAATTAAGTCAGTAGTATTAGATAAGTGGTATTTTGATATAATATGTATATTTTCTAAAGGACCGAGGATACCAGTTTTTTACATTGATGCATTAAATAGGCATATCTTGAGCTATGCTTCAGGGAACACTAGGGTCCTGAGAACTGTTAATAGGTGTTTTGGGAAAAAAGAATTTCTTGGCTAAATCAGATTGCTAAATGTGGCAAGCTAAATTACCATCCTAACTATTCACAATATGTAGTGGCATTTTTAAAGTTTCTGAGAGGTCCCAAAGTAAAGAAACCTGTTTAACCATGTTCAGTCCAGTATTTCTTAAGCTTTGAAGAATTTTTAATCTTAGTGGTCATTCTTATATAAATTCAGAAAATCACACAAATGTACGGCTTAAAGTTAATGGCACTGCACTCCCATATTCTTGCCAGGAGACTCCTGCTTGGACAGGAGCTTGGACAGACAGAGGAGCTTGGCAGGCTACCGTCCATGGGGTCACAAAGAGCTGGATATGACTGAGTGTCTGAGCACACAATGATAACAAGATGTACACCTTTGTAACCACCATCCAAGATGGGAGACAGACAGTCCCAGCCATCTTACACACTTTTAATGTGATCCTGCCTTCCCCCCGGCCAAACTTTACCTCTACCACCCCCATCAAAAGGAACTACCATCCTGGCTTTTTTGGTAATCTTACACTTTTTTTCCACACAAATGCCGCTGGAATTTAGTTTAGTTTAAATTTACTCTTTTAATATATGTCTTTGAGCATTTAATAATCCCTCTTTCTCTTTTCTTATAAATGCATATGTAATATTTATAAGTATAACTGTAAATTAAAAATGTGTGCCCAATATCTTAGATCAGCTGTCTAGTTCAGATGTCATCTTTTTGTCCTGATCTGCTAGTGCTGGTCTTAGTGAAAGTCAGTTTGTCAGAGCCAGGAGATGCACTCAATTCAGGGGAGAAGACCTGATGTGACTCATTCCAAGTCAGCAATAAAGAGGCCTTTGTCTGCTGTAGTTTCTGACATGCATAATCTACTAGTTTTAGGTCATGGGTCATCTGATCTTCACGCAAAGATAGATTACTGTGATAAGCTTTAGGAACAAATTAGAATGTCCTTACATTAATTTAGTTAAGCTTTATGATAATGTAATATCACAAGGAACATCTCGGAAGTGAGTCTTAGACAGTAAAAACAAAAAAATCTCAAAGAGAACAACACAAAACCTTCAATCGGTCAGTTCAGTTGCTCAGTCATGTCCGACTCTTTGTGATCCCATGAATCGTAGCACGCCAGGCCTCCCTGCCCATCACCAATTCCTGGAGTTTATTCAACTTCATGCCCATCGAGTCAGTGATGCCATCCGGTCATCTCATCCTCTGTCGCCCCTTCTCCTCCTGCACCCAATCCCTCCCAGCATCAGGGTCTTTTCCAATGAGTCAACTCTTCGCATGAGGTGGCCAAAGTACTGGAGTTTCAGCTTCAACATCAGTCCTTCCAATGAACACCGAGGACTGATCTCCTTCAGGATGGACTGGTTGGATTTCCTTGCAGTCCAAGGTACTCTGAAGAGTCTTCTCCAACACCACAGTTCAAAAGCATTAATTTTTTGGCACTCAGTCTTTTTCATAGTCCAACTCTCACATCCATACATGACCACTGGAAAAACCAGAGCCTTGACCAGATGGACCTTTGTTGGCAAAGTAATGTCTCTGCTTTTTAATATGCTATCTAGGTTGCTCAAACTTACCTTCCAAGGAGTAAGCGTCTTTAATTTCATGGCTGCAGTCACCATCCATAATGATTTTGGAGCCCAAAAAAATGAAGTCTGACACTATTTCCACTGTCTCGCCATCTATTTCCCATGAGGTGATGGGACCAGATGCCATGATCTTAGTTTTCTGAATGTGAAGATTTAAGCCAACTTTTTCACTCTCCTCTTTCACTTTCATCAAGAGGCTTTTTAGTTCCTCTTCACTCTCTGCCATAAGGGTGGCATCATCTGCATATCTGAGATTATTGATATTTCTCCCGGCAATTCTGATTCCAGCTTGACTTCTTCCAGCCCAGCGTTTCTCATGATGTACTCTGCATATAAGTTAAATAAGCAGGGTGACAATATACAGCCTTGATGTACTCCTTTTCCTCTTTGGAACCAGTCTGTTGTTCCATGTCCAGTTCTAACTTGCTTCCTGACCTGCACACAGGTTTCTCAAGAGGCAGATCAGGTGGTCTGGTATTCCCATCTCTTTCAGAATTTTCCACAGTTTATTGTGATCCACACAGTCGAAGTCTTTCGTATAGTCAATAAAGCAGAAATAGATGTTTTTGTGGAACTCTCTTGCTTTTTCGACGATCCAGTGGATATTGGCAATTTGATCTCTGGTTCCTCTGCCTTTTCTAAAACCAGCTTGAACACCTGGAAGTTCACGGTTCACGTATTGCTGAAGCCTGGCTTGGATAAATTTGAGCATTACTTTGCTAGCGTGTGAGATGAGTGCAATTATGCAGTAGTTTGAGCATTCTTTGGGATTGCCTTTCTTAGGGATTAGAATGAAAACGGACCTTTTCCAGTCCTGTGACCACTGCTGAGTTTTCCAAATTTGCTGGCATATTGAGTGCAGCACTTTTGCAGCATCATCTTTCAGGTTTTGAAATAGCTCAGCAGGAATTCCATCACCTCCACTAGCTTTGTTCGTAGTGATGCTTTCTAAGGCCCACTCTACTTCACATTCCAGGATGTCTGGCTCTAGGTGAGTGATCACACCATTGGAATTATCTGGGTTGTGAAGATCTTTTTTGCACAATTCTTCTGTGTATTCTTGCCACCTCTTCTTAATATCTTCTGCTTCTGTTAGGTCCATACTATTTTGGTCCTTTATTGAGCCCATCTTTGCGTGAAATGTTCCCTTGATATCTCTAATTTTCTTGAAGAGATCTCTAGTCTTTCCCATTCTGTTGTTTTCCTCTATTTCTTTGCATTGATCACTGAGGAAGGCTTTCTTATCTCTCCTTGCTATTCTTTGGAACTCTGCATTCAAATGGGAATATCTTGCCTTTTCTCCTTTGCTTTTTGCTTCTCTTCTTTTCACAGCTATTTGTAAGGCTTCCTCAGACAACCATTTTGCCTTTTTGCATTTCTTTTCCATGGGGATGGTCTTGACCCTTGTCTCCTGTACAGTGTCACGAACCTCTGTCCATAGTTCATCAGGCTCTCTGTCTGTCAGATCTAGTCCCTTAAATCTATTTCTCACTTCCACTGTATAGTCATAAGGGATTTGATTTAGGTCATACCTGAATGGTCTAGTGGTTATCCCTACTTTCTTCAGTTTAGGTCTGAATTTGGCAATAAGGAGTTCATGCTCTGAGCCACAGTCAGCTCCTGGTCTTGTTTTTGCTGACTGTATAGAGCTTCTCCATCTTTGGCTGCAAAGAATATAATCAATCTGATTTCATTGTCAACCATCTGGTGATGTCCATGTGTAGAGTCTTCTCTTGTGTTGTTGGAAGAGGGTGTTTGCTGTGACCAAACGTTAACACCGACCAAAATCTAATTTTTTCTCTATAAAATTACCCAGTTCAGTTCAGTTCAGTCGCTCAGTCATGTCCAACTCTTTGTGACCCCATGGACTGCAGGATGCCAGCCTTCCCCATCACCAACTCCCAGAGCTTGTTCAAACTCATGTCCATCGAGTCGGTGATGCCATCCAACATGTCATCCTCTGTTTTCCCCTTCTCCTCCTGCCTTCAATCTTTCCCAAAGTTCCCCAAAATTACCCAAAACTCTACCAAATATAGCCACATTAAGACTAATTTGTTTGCAAAATAAGTCTAGTTTCAATAAACTTGGCCAGATTATTTACATATGTGCAATTGATCCTACAAATTCTTAAGTTGAATATGCTGGAGCTTTTATAAAGAATCCCAAACTGAACTTTTAAAAGGACTCTCAAGTCCAGGAAGATCATGCCAAGGACTTGGTATGAGATTCTACAAGTGATATCTATAGATTTAGGTGAATTCCTCTTTTCTTGAAATCCTTCAAATATCTTGAGATTCTGGCACCTGTTATGTGTTGGTATTTCTTAATCATCTGATAAGGCTGCTGGGAACCTAAGAGTTTTCAGTTTCTGGAGCAATCTGGTAAGGGGAAAGGATAAACATTTTAATTCTGCTTAGAAAATATATACTTTACCAAACTGCTGTAAGTCATAATTAGCATCAGGCTAAACATCTCTTTTCCTCTGGAAAATAAAGATTAAACAACCCTTTGCAACTAATTCTTGTTGATCTTTTTTAGCAGTTTGCAAAACCATTGGGTTTTATTCTTTAATTTCTTACTCAGTTTAGTAATATGATCTGAAAGTTATTAGAAATATATAATTGTCCTTTCTATGAATTTTCTAGAAGATAAAGCACTTTTGGCAAATGCATCAGAGTACAACAATAACTGTCTATAAGTGACAAAAAAAGAAAGTAAAAAACCACACTGTTAAAGACCTGATTACAATGCATTTGACAAATAAACTTTGTTACCACTGTGACATATTACATTTTAAGATAACTAGAATTATGAATGAAAACATACCAGGACACATTTAAATTTTAGAAATTTTATGTAATTTCTAGAACTTTTATGTTAATGGCATTTACCCATACAGTACAACCACAGAAGGTTTATCGCCACTCATTTGACAATGCTTCCCATGTAATTGAACATACCAAATAAGCTTAATTAATTTAATATATCATTCTGGCTCTCAGAAACTTCCCCAAACCAGCTAGGGGTCCAAAGAACTCAGAATTTGATGCTTGGGAAGTTTATCAAATATATCAAAAAAGTTTTAAAATACTTGGTCAAATAGGATCATAGGTCACTGTGAAGCAATTCTTATTTAACTAAAGTGATGATAAAATATTTCAAGGAAAAATACAGAAAGTTACAACAAATTACTTAAAAGGTAAAGAACTTTACAACCTGTTATCAAAAGTGCATCAATATTCTAAGAAAATTTTGTGTTCTTAACAGAGAAAGAAAACAAATTCGGGGTTTGTCCCATCTTATCTTGACTTTATGACAAAATTAATTTCTTTCCCCTTAACACAATGCATTTCCATTTTTTGTATCTTCTTTTCCCTTGTACTAAATGTTGCTCTCCTCATTAATTTTCAGAAGCTTTAGGTACATATTTTAATTAGAATTCTTAACTGTTAAAAAACTCCATTTCTTAAAAAAATAGGAATGCAATTATGAAATGCCTTTAGCTGGTATTTTGTAGATTAGCAAATTTATAAATACTATTATGGTTTCTAAAAAACATGTGTTCTTTTATAAGGTTATTTTTTCAGTGTGACACTGAACAAATTAGTAATCCTAAATCTCTTTAGTTACTTTATAAAAGGAAACCTATGTTCAATAATTAATGTTTCAATATCTTATCTTATTTGGGACTGACCTAGATATTTAATGGGCTTTCCTGGTAGCTCAGCTGGTAAAGAATCCACCTACAATACTCTAGACCCCGGTGTGACCCCTGGGTCAGGAAGGTCCCCTAGAGAAGGGAAAGGCTACCCACTCCAGTGTTCCCGGGGTAGCTCAGATGGTAAAGAATTCGCTGGCAATGTGGGAGACCTGGTTTTGATCCCTGGGTTGGGAAGACACCCTGGATAAGGGAATAGCTATACACTCCAGTATTATTGCCTGGACTATTCCATGGACTGTATGTGAAACAATACTTATTCTTTTAACTAAAGTAACAATAAAAGATTTGAAGGACAAATACAGAAAGTTACAACAAATTTTTAAAAGGTAAAGAACTTTACACCTGTTATCAAAAGCAAATCGATATTTTAAGAAAATTTTGTCTTTCCTAGCTGTATTCCATGGCGTTACAAACAGTCAGACATGACTGAGTGACTTTCACTAACTATTTAATAAACTTCCATCATTTAGCTTAATTTAACAAGACTCTAAAGTTAAAACTAGCAAGATTCTGGAAACTATTTTTAAGCAGGCATACCTTAAACATTTGATGGTTATGGTGGAGGTGATGGAATTCCAGCTGAAGTAATTAAAAATCCTAAAGGATGATGCTGTTAAAGTGCTGCACTTTTTTTTCATTTATTTGTATTAGTTGGAGGCTGATTACTTTACAATATTGTAGTGATTTTTGCCATACACTGATATGAATCAGCCATGGATTTACATGTGTTCCCCATCCTGAACCCCCCTCCCACCTCCCTTCCCATCCCATCCCTCTGGGTTATTCCAGTGCTCCAGCCCTGAGCACTTGTCTCATGCATCCAACCTGGACTGGTGAGTTGTTTCACACTTGATAATATACATGTTTTGATGCTATTCTCTCAGATCATCCCACCCTCGCCTTCTCCCATAGAGTCTAAAAGTCTGTTCTATACATCTGTGTCTCTTTTTGTCTTGCATATAGGGTTATCATTACCATCTTTCTAAATTTCATATATATGCATTAGTATACTGTATTGGTGTTTTTCTTTCTGGCTTACTTCACTCTGTAAATGGGCTCCAGTTTCATCCACCTCATTAGAACTGATTCAAATGTATTCTTTTCAATGGCTGAGTAATATTCCATTGTGTATATATACCATAGTTTTCTTATCCATTCGTCTGCTGACGGGCATCTAGCTTGCTTCCATGTCCTGGCTATTATAAATAGTGCTGTGATGAACACTGGGGTGCACGTGTCTCTTTCAGTTCTGGTTTCCTTGGTGTGTATGCCCAGGAGTGGGATTGCTGAGTCATATGGCAGTTCTATTTCCAGTTTTTTAAGGAATCTCCACAGTGTTCTCTATAGCGGCTGTACTAGTTTGCATTGCCACCAACAGTGTAAGAGGGTTCCCTTTTCTCCACACCCTCTCCAGCATTGATTGCTTGTAGGCTTTTGGATAGCAGCCATTCTGTGTGTAATGGTACCTCATTGTGGTTTTGTTTTGCATTTCTCTGATAATGAGTGATGTTGAGCATCTTTTCATGTGTCTGTTAGCCATTTGTATGTCTTCTTTGGAGAAATGTCTATTTAATTCTTTGGCCCATTTTTTGATTGGGTCATTTATTTTTCTGGAATTGAGGTTCAGGAGTTGCTTGTATATCTTTGAGATTAATCCTTTGTTGCTTCGTTTGCTATTATTTTCTCCCATTCTGAGGGCTGTCTTTTTACCTTACTTATAGTTTCCTTTGTTGTGCAAAAGCTTTTAAGTTTCATTAGGTCCCATTTGTTTATTTTTGTTTTTATTTCCAGTATTCTGGGATGTGGGTCATAGAGGATCCTGCTGTGATTTGTGTCAGAGAGTGTTTTGCCTATGTTCTCCTCTAGGAATTTTATAGTTTCTGGTCTTACATTTAGATCTTTAATCCATTTTGAGTTTATTTTTGTGTATGGTGTTAGAAAGTGATCTAGTTTCATTCTTTTACAAGTGGTTGACCAGTTTTCCCACACGACTTGTTAAAGAGGTTGTCTTTTTTCCATTGTATATTCTTGCCTCCTTTCTCAAAGATAAGGTGTCCATAGGTACGTGGACTTATCTCTGGGATTTCTATTTGGTTCCATTGATCTATATTTCTGTCTTTGTGCCAGTACCATACTGTCTTGATGACTGTGGCTTTGTAGTAGAGTCTGAAGTCAGGCAGGTTGATTCTTCCAGTTTCATTCTTCTTTCTCAAGATTGCTTTGGATAGTCAAGGTTTTTTTTGTATTTCCATACAAATTGTGAAATTATTTGTCCTAGTTCTGTGAAGAATACCGTTGGTAGCTTGATAGGGATTGCATTGAATCTATAAATTGCTTTGGGTAGTATAGTCATTTTCACAATATTGATTCTTCCAATCCATGAACACGGTATATTTCTATTTGTGTCCTCTTTGATTTCTTTCATCAGTGTTTTATAGTTTTCTATGTATAGGTCTTTTGTTTCTTTAGGTCGATATACTACATATTCTATTCTTTTTGCTGCAATGGTGAATGGTAATGTTTCCTTAATTTCTTTTTTTTGTTTTCTCATTTTTAGTGTATAGGAATGCAAGGGATTTCTGTGTGTTAAGTTTATATCCTGCAACTTTACTATATTCATTGATTAACTCTAGTAATTTTCTCGTAGAGTCTTTAGGGTTTTCTATATAGAGGATCATGTCATTTGCAAACAGTGAGAGTTGGACTTCTTCTTTTCCTATCTGGATTCCTTTTATTTCTTTTTCTGCTCTGATTGCTGTGGCCAACACTTCCAAAACTGTTGAATAGTAGTGGTGAGACTGGGCACCCTTGTCTTGTTCCTAACTTTAGAGAAACTGCTTTCAATTTTTCACCATTGAGGATAATGTTTGCTGTCGGTTTGTCATATATAGCTTTTATTATGTTGAGGTATGTTCTTTCTATTCCTGCTTTCTGGGGAGTTTTTATTATAAATGAATGTTGAATTTGTCAAAGGCTTTTTCTGCGTCTATTGAGATAATCATATGTTTTTTATCTTTCAGTTTGTTAATGTGGTGTATTACATTGATTGATTTGTGGATATTAAAGAATCCTTGCATTCCTGGGATAAAGCCCACTTGGTCATGATGTACGACCTTTTTAATATGTTGTTGGATTCTGTTTGCTAGAATTTTGTTAAGGATTTTTGCATCTATGTTCATCAGTGATATTGGCCTGTAGTTTTCTTTTTTTGTGGCATCTTTGTCTGGTTTTGGAATTAGGGTGATGGTGGCCTCATAGAATGAGTTTGGAACTTTCCCTTCTTCTGCAATTTTCTGGAAGAGTTTGAGTAAAATAGGTGCTAGCTCTTTTCTAAATTTTTGGTAGAATTGAGCGGTGAAGTCGTCTGGTCCTGGGCTTTTGTTTGCTGAGAGATTTCTGATTACAGTTTTGATTTCCGTGCTTGTGATGGGTCTGTTAAGATCTATTTCCTCCTGGTCAGTTTTGGAAAGTTATACTTTTTTAAGAATTTGTCCATTTCTTCCAAGTTGTCCATTTTATTGGGATAAAGCTGCTGGTGGTAGTCTCTTATGATCCTTTGTATTTCAGTGTTGTCTGTTGTGATCTCTCCATTTTCATCTCTAATTTTGTTAATTTGGTTCTTCTCCCTTTGTTTCTTAATGGGTCTTGCTAACAGTTTGTCAATTTTGTTTATCTTTTCTAAAAACCAGCTTTTAGCTTTGTTGATTTTTGCTATGTTCTCTTTAGTTTCTTTTGTGTTTATTTCTGCCCTAATTTTAAAGATTTCTTTCCTTCTACTAACCCTGGGATTCTTCATTTCTTCCTTGTCTAGTTGCTTTAGGTTTAGAGTTAGGTTATTAGACTTTTTTTCTTGTTTCTTGAGATAAGCCTGTATTGCTATGAACCTTCCCCTTAGCACTGCTTTTACAGTGTCCCATAAGTTTTCGGTTGTTGTGTTTTTATTTTCATTCGTTTCTATGCATATTTTGATTTCTTTTTTGATTTCTTCTATGATTTGTTGGTTATTCAGAATCGTGTTATTTATCCTCCATATGTTTGAATTTTTAATAGTTTTTTTCCCTGTAATTTAGATCTAATCTTACTGCATTTTTGTCAGAAAAGATGACTGGAATGATTCAATTTTTTTGAATTTACCAAGGCTAGATTTATGGCCCAGGATGTGATCTATTCTGGAGAAGGTTCCGTGTGCACTTGAGAAAAAGTTGAACTTGATTATTTTGGGGTGAAATGTCCTATAGATATTAATTAGGTCTAGCTGATCCATTGTGTCATTTAAAGTTTGTGCTTCCTTGTTAATTTTCTGTTTAGTTGATCTATCCATAGGTGTGAGTGGGGTATTAAAGTCTCCCACTATTATTGTGTTATTGTTAATTTCCCCTTTCATACTCATTAGCATTTTCCTTACATTTTGTGGTGCTCCTATGTTGAGTGCATATATATTTATTATTGTTATATCTTTTTCTTGGATTGACCCTTTTATCATTATGTAGTATCCTTCTTTTTCTCTTTTCACAGCTTTTATTTTAAAGTCTATTTTATCTGATATGAGTATTGTGACTCCTGCTTTCTTTTGGTCTTCATTTGCTTGAAATATTTTTTTCCAGCTCACTTTCAGTCTGTATGTGTCCCTTGCTTTGAGGTGGGTCTCTTGTAGACAGCATATATAGGGGTCTTGTTTTTGTATCCATTCAGCCGTCTTTGTCTTTTGGTTGGGGCATTCAACCGATTTACATTTAAGGTAATTATTGATAGGTATGGTCCGGTTGCCCTTTACTTTGTTGTTTTGGATTCACGTTTATACAACCTTTCTGTGTTTCCTGTCTAGAGAAGATCCTTTAGCACTTGTTGAAAAGCTGGCCTGGTGGTGCTGCATTCTCTCAACTTTTGCTTGTCTGTAAAGTCTTTGAATTCTTCTTCATATCTGAATGAGATCCTTGCTGGGTACAGTAATCTGGGTTGTAGGTTATTCTCTTTCATTACTTTAAGTACGTCCTGCCATCCTCTTCTGGCCCGAAGAGTTTCTATTGATAGATCAGCTGTTATCCTTATGGGAATCCCCTTGTGTGTTATTTGTTGTTTCTCCCTTGCTGCTTTTAATATTTGTTCCTTGTGTTTGATCTTTGTTAATTTGATTAATATGTGTCTTGGGGTGTTTTGCCTTGGGTTTATCCTGTTTGGGACTCTCTGTGTTTCTTGGACTTGGGTGGCTATTTCCTTCTGCATTTTAGGGAAAATTTTCAGCTATTATCTCCCCGAGTATCTTCTCATGGCCTTTCTTTTTGTCTTCTTCTTCTGGGACTCCTATGATTCAAATGTTGGGGCGTTTCACCTTGTCCCAGAGGTCCCTGAGGTTTTCCTCATTTCTTTTGATTCTTTTTTCTTTTCCCCTCTCTGCTTCATTTATTTCCACCATTTTATATTCTACCTCACTTATCCTATCTTCTGCCTCCGTTGTTCTACTGTTGGTTCCCTCCAGAGTGTTTTTGATCTCATTTATTGCATTATTCATTTTTAATTGACTCTTTTCTATTTCTTCTATGTCCTTGTTAAACATTTCTTGCATCTTCTCAATCCTTGTCTCCAGGCTATTTATCTGTAACTCCATTTTGTTTTCAAGATTTTGGATCATTTTTATTATCATTATTCTAAATTCCTTTTCAGGTAGATTCCCTATCTCCTCCTCTTTTGTTTGGCTTGGTGGGCATTTTTCATGTTCCTTTACCTGTTGGGTATTTCTCTGCCTTTTCATCTTGTTTAGATTGCTGTGTCTGGAGTGGGCTTTCTGTATTCTGGTGGTCTGTGGATCCTTTTTATTGTCGAGGTTTTACCCAGTGGGTGGGGTTGGACGATTGGCTTGTCAACGTTTTCTGGTTAGGGAGGCTTGCGTCGGTGTTCTGGTGTGTGGAGCTGGATTTCTTCTCTCTGGAGTGCAATGGAGTGTCCAGTAGTGAGTTTTGAGATGGGTCTATGAGTTTGATGTGACTTTGGGCAGCCTATATGTTGATGCTCAGGGCTATGTTCCTGCGTTGCTGGAGAATTTGCATGGTGTGTCTTGCTCTGGGACTTATTGGCTCTTGGGTGGTGGTTGGTTTCAGTGTAGGTATGGAGGCTTTTGGATGATCTCTTATTACTTAATGTTCCCTGTAGTCAGGAGTTTGCTGGTGTTCTCAGGTTTGGGCTTAGTCTCCTGCCTCTGGATTTCAGTCTTATTCTTTCAGTAGCCTCAAGACTTCTCCATCCATACAGCACTGATAATAAAACTTCTAGGTTAAAAAAAAAACAACAAAAAAAAACTTCTAGGTTAATGGTGAAAAGATTTTCCACAGTGAGGGACACCCAGAGAGGTTCACAGAGTTTCATGAAGAGGAGAGGGAGGAAAGAGATAGAGGTGAGCAAGAGGAGAAAAAGGGGAACTCAAGAGGAGAGAGACAGATCTAGGCAGTACTCTGTTCCCTCAGTGTTTTCCATAGCTCAGACACCCACAGAGATTCACAGAATTGGATTGAGAAGAGAAGGGGGAGGGAGAAAATAGAGGTGACCTGGGGGAGAAAAAGGAGAGTCAAAAGGGTGAGAGAGTAATCATCACACTCCTGAGTAAAAATGGGTACTGAAGGTTGGATTCTTACATTTCAAAAATTTATATCAAATACTGAAAAACAAAGATTAAAAATCTAGAGTAGAGGTTAGACTCTTAAAAATACAATATTAAAAAAACCACAAAAACACAAAAAGTTTAAGAAATATATGTGAAGTTCGCTTTAAAAGTAGGGTCTTTTTTTCTTTCTGCAAGGTTATAGTGGGTTATGAAAATGAAAATGAAGGAGTAATAGAGGAGTAATAGAGGACTTTAAAAATAATAAAAGAAAAAAATAAAAAAATTTTTAATTAAAAAAAAAATAGTAGTAAAAATATATCTAGGAATTTCTCTGGAGCTGTTGCGGGCAGTGTGGGTTCAGTTTCAGATAGCTCCTTGTTCCAGCTTACAGTTCTTGATATCTATAGGTCCCTTCCGGTGTAGTCGGCGTTACCTACAGGGATTTTATTCTGTTGCACTGGTCCCTTCTGAAGCGGTTCCCTTTGTTTATTTGACTTCTGTTTGCAGGTCTCTTCAGTGTCTAATTTCTGCCCTGACACAAGCGGGTGGAGGTGGTCTCTTGTTTAGGTTCGCTTGTTCAGTCGTGCTGTGGGGAGGGAGGGGCGCTGCAGACAAATGTCACTGGCGTGTGTGGGGAGCACTCGCAGTGTCCCGGCCACACTGGGTTTGTGCTCACTCGCGGCGTGTGTCCTTTCCCCGTCTACACTGCTCAGGCTCCAGGCTGCTCTACAGGGAGCAGGCCCTGAGTTGTGTGCACTTCCCAGGCCTAAGCCGCTCAGGTTCAGGTTTTCGGGTACTCCACAAAGACGCAGACTTGGTTGGGCCTGCGTTTTGTGCCTTCTCAGTCTGAACAGCTCAGGGAATCAGGAGCTTGACGAGCGCACTCTCCCCGGGTGCGGTGCGCCTTATCCCCTCCGCGGTCCCAGCCTCAGTTTCCACATGCGCGGGTTTGGTGCGTCTTGTGTCCCTTCTGGGGAGCTGGTCTCTAGCTGCGACCCTCCAGTCAACCATCCAGAGTCTCAGGAAGTCTTTGGTTAGAAACTGGAAGCCTGTTTGCAGTTTGGGAGGGGATGCCATCTCTGGGGCCGAGTTTGCCCCTTTCCCCTCCCCCCTGCCTCCTGCCCCTGGTGGGGGATGGGCTGGTCCGCAGCCGGCTAGCTCTTCTCTGGGATGGCTCAGTCCTTCCTTTGTTCTTCGAACAAGCTGGCAGTGCCTTCGGTTAGGGCTTTTCCCAGGTTAATTCTCTCTCTCTTGCTATCCCACAGTTTAAGTTGCTATCTCTCCTCAGCTCCCTCTGATTGCCCTCAGGGCTTTCAAGCCCTGTCCTTACCTTAAGCAATGCTGTCCACTCCTCTCTGTTCAGCCCCCATTTGCTGGTGGTGGATGCGGGCGTCTGAGGTACTTTTCTGCTGGGAGTTGTTTTTAGGCCTGTAATCTGTGAGTTTTATTTATTTTTCCTCCCAGTTACGTTGCCCTCTGAGATTCAAAAACTTCCCCCAGACCCACCAGTGAGAGGGTTTCCTGGTGTTTGGAAACTTCCTCTATTATGACTCCCTTCCCAGGATGGATCTCCATCCCTAACTCTTTTGTCTCTCTTTTTATCTTTTATATGTTGCCCTACCTCCTTTCAAAGACAATGGGCTGCTTTTCTGGGAGCCTGATGTCCTCTGCTAGCACCCAGAAGTTGTTTTGTGGGGTTTGCTCAGCGTTCAAATGTTCTTTCGATGAATTTGTGGGGGAGAAAGTGGTCTCCCCGTCCTATTCTTCCACCATCTTAGCTCCTCCTCTAAAGCGCTGCACTTATATGCCAGCAAATTTGGAAAACTCAACAGTGGCCGCAGGACTGGAAAAGGTCAGTGTTCATTCTAATCCCAAAGAGAGGCAATGCCAAATAATGTTCAAACCACCACACAATTGCACTCATCTCACCTGCTAGCCAAGTAATGCTCAAAATTCTCCAAGTTAGCCTTCAACAGTAGACTGATAACTTCCAGATGTTCAAGCTGGTTTTAGAAAAGGCAGAGGGACCAGAGGTCAAATTGCTAACATCCATTGGATCATAAAAAAAGCAATAGAATTCCAGAAAAACATCTGCTTCTGCTTCATTAACCACACTAAAGCCTTTGACTGTGTGGATCACAGCAAACTGGAAAATTCTTCAAGAGATGGGCATACTAGACCACCTGACCTCCCTCCTGAGAAACCTGTCAGGTTCTCTTGATCTGTTGCAGGTCAAGAGGCAACATTTAAGAAGCAGACCAAGTAGAACATTAACATCTCGAAGGTCTAAAAGGAGAGATTTAAGTTCCTCCTGGGGAAGTTTTGTTTCCTTAAGGCCATCTCTCTCTCTCTCTCTCTCTCTCTCTCTTTTTACAAGCTTCTTAAGATGTGGCTCAATTGGTAAAGAATCTGCCTGCAATGTGGGAGACCTGGGTTGGACCCCTGGGTTGTGAGGATCCCCTGGAGAAGGGAAAGGCTACCCACTCCAGTATTCTGGCCAGGAGAATTCCATTGACTGTACAGTCAATGGGGTTGCAAAGAGTCGGACATGATTGAGTGACTTTCACTTTACTAAGATAAACAGTGGGGGTGGTTAAAATAATTAATTGGAATTTGAATTGTTTCTGAGTCACACTACTAGTTGTGTAAAGACCAGATATGTTAATAAACAAACAAAAAAGGTCACCTGTTTTTAATTCCTGAAATAATTGGGTGGCCCCCTAAATGATATCAATGGACTGACATACCTATCCACCTATCAGTTCAGTTCAGGCCCTCAGTCACGTCCGCCAGTTTTTTCACTCTCCTCTTTCACTTTCACTCTTCAGTTCCTCCTCGTTTTCTGCCATAAGGGTGGTGTCATCTGCATATCTGAGGTCATTAATATTTCTTCCGGCAATCTTGATTCCAGATCGTGCTTCATACAGCCTGGCATTTCACATGATATACTTTTCATAGACGTTAAATAAGCAGGGTGGCAATATACAGCCTTGACATACTCCTTTCCCAATTTTGAATCAGTCTGTTGTTCTATGTCCAGTTCTAACTGTTGCTTCTTGACCTGCATACAGATTTCTCAGTAAGCAGGTAAGGTGATCTAATATTTCCATTTCTTTAAGGATTTCCCACAGTTTGTTGTGATCCACACCGTCAAAGGCTTTGGCATAGTCCACCTATATAGTAGATTGTGTTTCTTTCTCTCATTTATCTTAGTAGAGAAGGCCAAAAAAAAAAAAAAAAAAAAAAAAATTCTATCACACTCTGAATATAAACTATGGTCACAAGTTTAGTCATATTGGTGTCCTCTCATGCTGATAATCTTTTTACAAAATTTTTTGGGAGTCCTCTCAAGGTTTGAGAAGTTCTTTAACTATGGCCTTCTATTCAGCCTTGATCTGAAGAGCGTCTCCTACAGCCTCATGTGGCTCCATTTCTAAAGGTAACTTTTAATAGACTTTTCAGATAGAGGATTACTAGAATGAGTACTCAAAGGATAGAGGGCAGTAGTAGTTATATCAGGTTATAGATTTTTATTTTAAGTGCCTCTTATTTCATTAATCTTCCATTCAGTTCAGTTCAGTTCAGTCACTCAATCATGTCCAACTCTTTGCAACCCTATGGACTGCAGCACACCAGGCCTCTCTGTCCATCACCAACTCCCGGAGTTTACTCAAATTCATGTCCGTTGAGTCAGTGATGCCATCCAACCATCTCACCCTCTGTCATCCCCTTTTCCTCCTGCCTTCAGTCTTTCCCAGCATCAGGGTCTTTTCAAATGAGTCAGTTCTTCACATCAAATGGCCAAAGTACTGGAGTTTCAGCTTCAGCATCAGTCCTTCCAGTGAACACCCAGGATTGATCTCCTTTAGGATGGACTGGTTGGATCTCCTTGCAGCCCAAGGGACTCAAGAGTCTTCTCCAACACCACAGTTCAAAAACATCAATTCTTTGGCGTTCAACTTTGTTTGTAGTCCAACTCTCACATCCATACATGACTACAGGAAAAGCCATAGCTTTGACTAGATGAACCTTTGTTGGCAAAGTAATGTCTCTGCTTTTTTAATAAGCTGTCTAGGTTGGTCATAGCTTTTCTTCCAAGGAGCAAGCGCCTTTTAATTTCATGGCTGCGGTCACCATTTGCAGTGATTTTGAAGCCCATCTGCCATTAGCCTTCTACAAAAAAATCCCTCAACGAGCTGAATGTGAAATTTCAAAATCTTTTGGGGCTTATGCACATTAATTAAAGAATTTATTTAAATTATAAACAATAGTTAGGTGTCTCCACATCTTTATCCTTCCCAAGTGGCTCAGATGGTAAAGAATCTGCCTGCCAATGCAGAAGAGGTAGGTTCTATCCTTGGACTGGGAAGATTACCTGGAGAAAGGAATGGCTACCCACTCCAGTATTCTTGCCTGGAGAATTCCATTGACAGAGGAGTCTGATGGGCTACAGTTCATGGGGCTGCTGAGTAAGAAATGACTGAGTGACTAACACTAGATATCCACTGCTGCTGCTGCTGCTAAGTCGCTTCAGTTTGTCTGACCTTGTGTGACCTCATAGACAGGCTCCTCTGTTCCCACTATACCACTATAATAGTTTAAAATGAGAGTTCTCTAAAATTTTAAGAATTTTAAAATCTTTCTATTTCAAAGGATCCAAAGAGTTAACTCTACATTTTCCCCCCCTTCTGCTAAAATCTATTTTTAGAAAAGTGAAAAGTTCTTACCACTATTGTTTCCATTATACCCTGCAGGCAGGGATCCAGAAGATTGGTAAGAAGAGTAAGAATTCTTCCCATTTGTTGATTTTCTCTAACTGCACATGCAAAAATCAGCTTTGGAGTGCTAAAAGAACCCCATCATCGCAGTTTCAGGGTAGGTTTTAAGTCCTAATTAATTACTTTACAAGTATCAGTTCTGTAAGTGTTATACATAAACTCAGCTGGTTCCCTAATAGACAGTTATCCGTCAGAAAGCTGTTTGGTCTTTGAGATACAATTTCCCATTATTAATTTAGTAACCTAATTTAGATAGGAGATATGATCTGAACAACCTTCTGAGGAAAGTATGGTGGACTGGATATGTCCTGCTTCTGGGCTAGCTTCCAAGGAGCTATCTGTTGACTAAAAGGATGCACAATTTTAGAGTTGTGAGTTGTGTTTTATTTGGGGTAAAATGAGGACTATAGACTGGGAGACAGCACCTCAGATACTTCTGAGAGACTGCTCCAGAGAGGCAGTGGGTGAAGGTTAATATATAAAAGATTTAGGTGAAGGAGGAGTTTGATACAATCAAGTGCTTAATTTACATAAGGTTTTCTGCTAGTCACAAGGAGCTGATGTCACCATGAAGGGATTTAGTGCTTTTCTAGGTATGAGGAGATGCAAGGATTAGGATCATGAAATGAGTATCTGAAAATATATAACTATCAGCTCCTGAAAATATCTAACTATCTAAAGACCTGTTCCACCAGATTCCCTGGAACACAGAGTGCTTCATTCCACCCTGAACTCCCACAGAGGGGATTGAAAGTCAATAGCTACAGATAGCAAAAGCCCTTGGCAAGTACCAATTTGACATATCCTTGGTAGTTGACATATCCTTGTGTTGGTTTGACTCTTTTAGAAGAGCTGGTCCCTCCTTCCAATAGTCTACAACTGCTGGAGTAGTAGGTGATTAGTCTATCTTGTGTGTCATCAGAAGAGCATTATTTTCTTAATGTGGTCCCTATGGGACTGCTGTACACCACAAAGATTGATCCTCAGACACCTCCACTGGGTTTTCAGTCACCAAAGAACACCTTGCTGTCGGTAGCAGCTAATGTCTCTTGTTTTTTGGAGCTGAGTGATTCAGTCCTTCATTTCCTTAGGAAACGGTTTGTTCAGACCACATATCAGCTTGCTATTTTTGTTGTTACTATTGTTGTTTTCAATTGAAGCCAAATTTAACAAAAAACTAGATGCCTCTCTTTCCCCAGCCTTACCCTTAGGTCTCTGACTGGGAAATACACCAGTGCTTCTGAAGACTCCGTCTTAAGTAAAATCAGCTTAGATAAAATTTATAGGATTATCGCTTAAAAATGATGAGATCCAGATATCAGGAGAACTCACCAGAACACCTGAGGAGTACAGAGAAGATGGTGGGACTCAAAGGGCCTGTGCTATACCAAGCTCTGGTTTCGTGTAGACTTCTAAAGTCCTCTGGAGGACATTGCTGATATCCTGTCAAGGTCAGGAAGGGCAGCTGTGAGAAGATACCCCTCATCCAAGGTAAGGAGCAGTGGCTACACTTTGCTGGAGCAGCCCTGAAGAGATACCCCATGTCCAAGGTAAGAGAAACCCAAGTAAGACGGTAGGTGTTGCGAGAGGGCACCAGAGGGCAGACACACTAAAACCCATAATCACAGAAAACTAGCCAATCTGATCACAGGACCACAGTCCTGTCTAACTTAATGAAACTAAGCCATGCCATGTGCGGCCACCCAAGACAGACGGGTCATGGAGGAGAGGTCTGACAGAATGTGGTCCACTGGAGAAGGGAATGGCAAACCACTTCAGTGTTCTTGCCTTGAGAACCCCATGAACAGTATGAGAAGGCAAAATGATAGGATACTGAAAGAGAAACTCCCCAGGTCGGTAGGTGCCCAGTATGCTACTGGAGATCAGTGGAGAAATAACTCCAGAAAGAATGAAGGGATGGAGCCAAAGCAAAAACAATAGCCAGTTGTGGATGGGACTGGTGACAGAAGCAAGGTCCGATGCTGTAAGAGCAATATTGCAAAGAAACCTGGAATGTTAGGTCCATGAATCAAGGCAAACTGGAAGTGGTCAAACAGGAGATGGCAAGAGTGAATGTCAACAGTCTAGGAATCAGCGAACTAAAATGGACTGGAATGGGTGAATTTAACTCAGATGACCTTTATATCTACTACTGTGGGCAGGAATCCCTTAGAAGAAATGGAGTAGCCATCATAGTCAACAAAAGAGTCCAAAATGCAGTACTTGGATACAATCTCAAAAACAACAGAATGATCTCTGTTCGCTTTCAAGGCAAAACATTCAATATCACGATAATCTAAGCCTATGCCCCAACCAGTAATGCAGAAGAAGCTGAAGTTGAATGGTTCTATGAAGACCTACAAGACCTTTTAGGACTAACACCCAAAAAAGATGCCCTTTTCATTATAGGGGACTGGAATGCAAAAGTAGGAAGTCAAGAAACACCTGGAGTAACAGGCAAATTTGGCCTTGGAGTACGGAATGAAGCAGGGCAAAGGCTAATAAAGTTTTGCCAAGAGAATGCACTGGCCATAGCAAACACCCTCTTCCAACAACGCAAGAGTAGACTCTACACATGGACATCACCAGATGGTTGACAATGAAATCAGATTGATTATATTCTTTGCAGCCAAAGATGGAGAAGCTCTATACAGTCAGCAAAAACAAGACCGGGAGCTGACTGTGGCTCAGAGCATGAACTCCTTATTGCCAAATTCAGACTTAAACTGAAGAAAGTAGGGATAACCACTAGACCATTCAGGTATGACCTAAATCAAATCCCTTATGACTATACAGTGGAAGTGAGAAATAGATTTAAGGGACTAGATCTGACAGACAGAGAGCCTGATGAACTATGGACAGAGGTTCGTGACACTGTACAGGAGACAAGGGTCAAGACCATCCCCATGGAAAAGAAATGCAAAAAGGCAAAATGGTTGTCTGAGGAAACCTTACAAAGAGCTGTGAAAAGAAGAGAAGTGAAAAGCAAAGGAGAAAAGGCAAGATATGTCCATTTGAATGCAGAGTTCCAAAGAATAGCAAGGAGAGATAAGAAAGCCTTCCTCAGTGATCAATGCAAAGAAATAGAGGAAAACAACAAAATGGGAAAGACTAGAGATCGCTTCAAGAAAATTAGAGATATCAAGGTAACATTTCATGCAAAGATGGGCTCAATAAAGGACAGAAATGGTATGAACCTAACAGAAGCAGAAGATATTAAGAAGAGGTGGCAAGACTACACAGAAGAATTGTGCAAAAAAGATCTTCACGACCCAGATAATCACAATGGTGTGATCACTCATCTAGAGCCAGACATCCTGAAATGTGAAGTCAAGTGGGCCTTAGAAAGCATCACTACGAACAAAGCTAGTGGATGTCATGGAATTCCAGTTGAGCTATTTCAAAGATGATGCTGTGAAAGTGCTGCACTCAATATGCCAGGAAATATGGAAAACTCAGCAGTGGTCACAGGATTGGAAAAGGTCAGTTTTCATTCCAATTCCTAAGAAAGGCAATCCCAAAGGATGCTCAAACTACCACACAGTTGCACTCATCTCACACGCTAGTAAAGTAATGCTCAAAATTCTGCAAGCAAGGCTTCAGCAATACATGAACTGTGAACTTCCAAATGTTCAAGCTGGTTTTAGAAAAGGCAAAGGAACCAGAGATCAAATTGCCAATATCCGCTGGATCATCAAAAAAGCAAGAGAGTTCCAGAAAAAACATCTATTTTTGCTTTATTGATTACACCAAAGACTTCGACTGTGTGGATCACAATAAACTGTGGAAAATTCTGAAAGAGATGGGCATGCCAGACCACCTGACCTGCCTCTTGAGAAACCTGTATGCAGGTCAGGAAGCAACAGCTAGAACTGGACATGGAACAACAGACTGGTTCCAAATAGGAGAAGGATGACATCAAGGCTGTATATTGTCACCCTGCTTATTTAACTTATATGCAGAGTACATCATGATAAATGGTGGGTTGGAAGAAGCACAAGCTGGAATCAGAATTGCCGGGAGAAATATCAATAACCTCAGATATGCAGATGACACCACCCTTATGGCAGAGAGTGAAGAAGAACTAAAAAGCCTCTTGATGAAAGTGAAAGAGGAGAGTGAAAAAGTTGGCTTAAAGCTTCACATTCAGAAAACTAAGATCATGGCATCTAGTCCTATCACTTCATGGGAAATAGATGGGGAAACAGTGGAAACAGTGTCAGACTTTATTTTTTGGGCTCCAAAATCACTGCAGATGGTGACTGCAGCCATGAAATGAAAAGACGCTTACTCCTTGGATGGAAAGTTATGACCAACCTAGACAGCATATTAAAAAGCAGAGACATTACTTTGCCAACAAGGGTCTGTCTGGTCAAGGCTATGGTTTTTCCAGTGGTCATGTATGAATGTGAGAGTTGGCCTGTGAAGAAAATTGAGTGCCAAAGAATTGATGTTTTTGAACTGTGGTGTTAGAGAAGACTCTTGAGAGTCCATTGGACTGCAAGGAGATCCAACCAGTCCATCCTAAAGGAGATGAGTCCTGGGTTGTCATTGGAAGGACTGATGCTGAAGGTGAAGCTCTAATACTTGACTACCTCATGCAAAGAGTTGACTCGTTGGAAAAGACCCTGATGCTGGGAGGGATTGGGGGCAGGAGGAGAAGGGGACGATAGAGGATGAGATTTCTCAATGGTATCACCGACTCGATGGGCATGAGTTTGAGTAAACTCTGGGAGTTTGTGATGGACAGGGAGGCCTGGGCTGGTGCGATTAATGGGGTTGCAAAGAGTCGGACACGACTGAGCGACTGATCTGAACTGAACTGACGCCAGGCAACTGTGGATGAAAAAAAAGTTAACAATGAATCTCAGAAAGAAATGGAAAATTTTATTCAGGCCAATCTGAGGATTATTACTTTGGAGACAGTCTTTTAGCAAGCTCTGAGAACTGTTCCATCTATTAGAGGTCAGACAGAGCACAGCTATACATATTTTTGAGATAAAGAGCTTTGCATCAGTTGTTGTATTGACAGTTGACACAATCCAGGTCGGTATGTACAAAGCAAGCAGTGGGTCATCATGACCCTTTACCCCTTACAAGATTAAGAAGGACTATTATCTCCTAAGGAGGTTGGGTTAGGGAATTCTCTTGTGGTCCAGTGGTTAGGACTCAGCATTTTCAGTGCTGGAGCCTGGTTTCAATCCCTTGTCAAGGAGCTAAGATTCTGCAAGCATGTGGCATAGCAAAAAAAAAAAAAAAAAAAAAGAAAAAAAAAGCATAAAGAAAAACTAAGGAGGTCTCATTAATGTAGATGCAGTGTATATAGTAAAGGGAAAAGAGGAGGGCTGAATGGGTGGAGAAAAATTTTATTTAATTTTTTCTTGTCTTGCTATAAAATATAAAGTTTATTTTATCACCTAGTTCCTGTCTCTTCCAAGTTATTTTGTAAGCTGAAGAGGTTGAAAGAAATGGAATAAAGTGCTTGTAATTATTATTGTCTTTCTTGTATTTTGTCAAAATTGTTAGTTGTTGGATGACAAGATATGTGTGTGTTGAGTCACTCAGTCGTGTCTGACTTTTTGCGACCCAATGGACTGTAGCCCAGCAGGCTCCTCTGTCCATGGGATTTTCCAGGCAAGACTACTGGAGTGAGCTGCCATTTCATTCTCCAAGGAATCTTCCCAACCCAGGGATTGAACCCTGCATCTCTTGTATCTCCTGCATTGGCAGCCAGATTCTTTACCCCTGAGCCACCAGGGAAGCCGTCTAGGTACTAGGTACCATCATGTAATAAAAGACAGATTAAAAGAAAAAAATCCAACAGAAGGTTAATAACATATATACCTACTGCATACAGGGTAAGCACCTAAGAAAACTAACTCTCCAAAATAATTGGGCTTCCCAAGTGGTGCTAATGGTAAAGAACCCGCCTGCCAATGCAGGAGACATAAGAAATGTGGGTTTGATCCCTGGGTTGAGAAGATCCCCAAGAGCAGGGCATGGCAACCTACTCCAGCATTCTTGACTGGAGAATTCCATGAACAGAGGAACCTGACAGGCTCAGTCCATATGGTTACAAAGAGCTGGACATTACTGAAGTGACTTAGCATGCATGCATGCACATTACCTTAATTAATGTCTTCAGAAAGCTATTGGAGGGGAGGTGGGGAAGACCTGTTACTTGTAGATTATCAGGTAAAGCATAGTGACAAATAGCAAGAGTAAGGTTGTTATGCAAATCTAAATCATTGCCCCTTCCATTGATAAGAGTTTCTAAAGATTTTAGTTATCCTTCTATTCCTGCTACAGAGATGGAAACTCCTTTATTCATAGAGATTTCCCTTATAAATGCCACATATGTTGATGGAAAACAAATAGACTGCCAGATATTTCTTCAGCTAAGCTTGATTTGTTTGGGATCAACAGAGAGTTTCAATTCAGGATCTGCAATGATAGGGAACCATGTACAAGTGTCAGCATAGCAGAGGATAGGAGGAATCTTTTACAGAGGGGACAAGGAAGTTGGGAGGGCTCTAATAGATGAAAAGGTCATGAACTTTCATTGGCTAAGTTTTTGCCAGAAAAAAAGAGAAATTTTCTTTCTGTTGAGCTGTGCTATCATGGCAGGGCAGGACAACTCTCCCTTCCACTTTCCCAGCTCTATTTAATTGAGGTTTCTGTTTAATCTTTTTACACTTATAAAATGGTAACTTCCACTCTTTTCAGATTTGCCTTTGTCTGCAGCCTCTCAAAAATAATCATCTCAGGATAATAAATTTGCCAAACAAACATATTTTGCATGGCTTATTTTGCTCCCCTCCAATTGTGACTAAGACAGTTATTGATTGCTCCCCTGAGCTTGACTAGACCTTAGGTATTTTTCTTCAGTCTATACCTTGACCTCCATTTTCTTAGAACATTTACTTTAGAAAACATAAATTTCCTCTTTAATCCTTTGAAATGTAAACCTTTTAAAAACCCTCTTGTTAGCTTTTTAGTCTAGGATTGTCTTTCAAAGGGATCTGTGCCTCTGAAATGTATTAATTTATGGAGATAATGCTATTTCTCAAAACTTGTGGGAAAATAAGAGTTTAATTTCAGCAGGTGCTTCACTTCTAGTGAAACTTAGCAGGACACTGTTAGGGTCTAGAGGACAAGTCCTTTTTGTGACTCATTTCTTATTTATTGGAAATAGGTTTCATTTAGCCTCCAAGACATTTTCTGAATTTCAAAGGGCAGATTCAAACAATTGCTAATCAAGGAAGGGAGGGAATGCAGAAACAAGGGAGGGGCAGCCAAGAAATATTTGTTCAGTCCCTCAATTGTGTCTGACTCCTTGAGATCCCATGGACTACAGCACACTAGTTTTCCCTGTCCTTCACCATCTTCCAGAGTTTGATCAAACTCATGTCCATTGAGTCAGTAGTGCCATCCAACCATCTCATCCTCTGTCACCGCCTTTTCCTCCTGCCTTCAATCTTTCCCAGCATCAGGATCTTTTTCAGTGAGTAGGCTTTTCACATCAGGTGGTCAAAGTATTGGATCTTCAGCATCAGTCCTTCCAATGAATATTCAGGGTTTATTTCCTTTAGGATTGACTGGTTTGATCTCCTTGCAGTCCAGGGGACTCTTAAGAGTCTTCTCTAACACCACATTTTGAAAACCTCATTCTATAGCACTCAGCATTCTTTATGGTCCAACTCTCACATCCATACATGACTACTGGAAAAGTCATAGTTTTGACCATATGGACCTTTGTTGGCTAGAAACAGTGGAGCAGCTATCAAAGTAGGGTCCTGGTTCCTCCTCAAGGAACATACATTAGATTATCTTTAGGCTTTTTTGCACCCCCCCCCCCCCCCACCAAATGGAGGGTACCTGAGCACAAGATTCTTGAAGTACTGCCCTGTTGCCCCACTACCAATCAATCAGAAGAAAATCCCACACCTTAAATCTCTCACGGCAAATTCTGCATATCAAAAACTTTCCCCCCGCAGTCCACCAGTGAGTTTGGAGTTCTTGAGCATGAGTCACCTCTTCTTCTTCCTTGGCCCTGCAATAAACCATCCTCTGCGCCAAACTCTGATGCTTCAGTTTGTTTTGGCTCACTGTGCTTTGGGCACATGGGCTACGTTGAGTAACACAAATTGTGAAATTATCTCTTAACAAGAAGATAAGAGAAACCTTACTTTTCCTTTGAGGAAAGAATATTAGCAAATATAGATGGTCTTTGATTCTTCCCCACCATCCTCAGTTCTTAAAAGACTTCCCATTCTTTGTTTCAGCGAGACTGAGTGCAAGAACTGGATCTGTGGACTGTCTTCCCTGTTGCTAATTTTGCTCATCTTGTGCAGTGTGATTTTTCTTTAATACTGAGATTTAGAACTGGACATGGAACAATGGACTGGTTCAAAATTGGAAAAGAAGTAACATCAAGGCTGTGTATTGTTACCCTGCTTATTGATTTCTATGAAGAGTACAGAATGCAAAACACTGGGCTGGATGAAACACAAGCTGGAATCAATATTGCTGGGAGAAATATCAATAACCACAGATATGCAGATGGCACCACCTAAGGACTTCCTTGGTAGCTCAGTTGGTAAAAAATCTGCTTGTAGTGCAGGAGACTAGGTTTGATCCCTGGAAGATCCTCTGGAGAAGGGAATGGCAAACCACTCCAGTATCATTGCCTAGAAAATCCCATGGACAGAGGCATCTGGTGGGCTCCAGTCCCTTGGATCGCAAGAGTTGGACATGACTTAGTGACTAAACCACCACCACCAATGGCAGAGAGTGAAGAAGAACTAAAGAGCCTGTTGATGCAGGTGAAAGAGGAGAGTGAAAAAGCTGGCTTAAAATTCAGCATTCAAAAAAATAAGATCATGGCATCCAGTCCCATCAATTCATGCAAATAGATGGGGAAACATTGGAAAGAGTGAGAGACTTTATTTTCTTGGGCTCCAAAATCACTCTGGATGTGACTGCAGCCATGAAATCAAAAGACACCTGCTTTTTTGGAAGAAAAGCTATGACTAACTTAGACAGTATATTAAAAAGCAGAGACATCACTTTGCTGACAAAGGTCCATCTAGTCAAAGTTATGGTTTCTCCAGTAGTCATGTGTTGATGTGAGAGTTGGACTATAAAAAAAGCTGAATGCTGAAGAACTGGTGCTTTCAAACTGTGATGCTGGAGAAGATAATTGAGAGTTTCTTGGACAGCAAGGAAATCAAGCTAGTCAATACTAAAGGAAATCAACCCTGAATACTTACTGACAGAACTGATGCTGAGGTCCAATATTTTGGCCACCTGATTTGAAGGGCCAACTCCCTGGGAAAGACCGTGATGCCAGGAAAGATTGAAGGCAGGAGGAGAAGGGGACGACAGAGGATGAGATGGTCGGATGGCATCATTGACTCAATGGAAATGAGTTTGAGCAAGCTCCAGGAGACGGTGAAGGAGAGGGAAGCCTGGCAGGCTGGAGTCCATGGGGTCTCAAAGAGTCAGACATGACTCATTGACTGAACAACAGCAAATAACATTTGACAATTACGGAGAACAATGCTAATGCAGTTGTTAGTGTTAAAAATCAATCCCGGTTGTACATGGGTCTAAAATTTGAATTTTAAGAGTCTACATATTTGCTTTTAGTAAATATGGTGGGACTCTGTTCATGTAATGGGAATTGGATAAGGAAAATAAGCCTTTAATCAAATGATACATTTACCCATGTGTGTGTGTGTGTGTGTGTGTGTGTGTGTGTTAGTCACTCAGTTGTGTCTGACTCTTTGTGACCCATGGACTCTAGCCCACCATTCCTCTGCCCATGGAATTCTCCAAGCCAGAAAACTGGAGTGGATTACCATTCCCTTCTCCAGGAGATCTTCCTAACCCAGGAATGGAAACTGGGTCTCCTGCATTGGCAGGTTCTTTATCCTCTGAGCCACCAGGGAAGCATATTTGCCCATAAATAAAAGCAAAAATATACATATGATGTTATGGTTGGAAAAATGAAAAGATAGAAATTCGAAACTTATGGTCAAAGAATACTTGTTTCAAAAGCAGAAACAACAAGGAAACAACTTTGTTACTACTTATAAGAAAGCATTTGACCTGTATTCTTCAGATGACTCTAGTAACTGTGTATTGTTTTCACATAACACTTTTCACCTGGGAATTTCATAGGTGTCTGAGCTAGCAAGGATTATGGTTGACATCTAGCAGGTGAGGAAATGAATGCTTAAGTAAATTTTCCATGGTCACAAAATTAATTAGTGGTAGTCATGCTATTTTACACCATTTGTAAATTTATTCAATGACAAAACTCATCTTGTACACAATATTTCAATATGATGGCTTGGGGGAAATTAAACAATTAAGGAAATAACTTTTTAGTCAAAAAAGGAAAAGTCAGAAAGGAAATCAGTGTAGGAAAAATCGTGATAAAGACTTCAAATAGATGTATATAAAAAAAGAAAACAACCAAAACCCAAATGCTTGTCTGTGAGTATTAAAAATCAATTTTCTAGCTTATTATTCCTTCTCATTTTGAAATCACTTTTCTTGATTGTTGTTTTCTTTCTTTTCCCTTGTAGCACCTCTCTGATATGCTGATTACTTAATGAATGTTTATCTTTGTGTAACAATTCAAGAATGTTTGTATTGTAGAATGTTGCCTTTGTAGTCTTGCTTTTAATTGAGCTACAGATGTTATACTTATGAAAGTAATAATAATCTCATTAGGCATGAATGTGTTTGCAATACAAAAACCTAAGAATTGAGGATGCAAAGTTTTTTTTTTTTTATAGAAAATGTGATATTATTTGTAAAAACAAACAGATACTCATGTATTTTGCAATAATTATAAAAGTCTTCGGACAGTCAGTGTTGCTCACAAGTTAAATTAAAAGTTTCTTTACAACTTTGATTTCAAATTCTGTCATAGGAAGATTCATCATTACTGACTGAGGTCTGTTTTGTTTCTGAAAGTGAGTCCTTTACCTTTTATGGTCACACTTATTTTGGATTATTGGAAAAGAATTTTAAAATCCTAAAAATGTGGGGGCATTGGCTACACTGTCTTTATTCCTGATGTCTTTAAAAGTGTTGTTTTCTTTTTAAGAACATCAGTAGCTTTGTAATATATACATCAGTAGCTTTGTAATATCAGTAGTAATATATTTTATTACTTTTTCAACTCGTGAAATTTAACTATTAACTACAGTATAGGTAATTTACTTATTTTTATTTTTTTTCAGTATAGGTAATTTAGATTTGTTTTTTCCAAAATACTTCCACAGGATGACCTTTGAAAAAAAGAGTTCAATATTTTATCAGAAACCTATGTACACAGCTGCAAATCCTCCTGACTTCACTTCTTTCCCAGAAGCTGCTGCAACCACCAGTACTGAGCATTCCCTGGATAACTTAAAATAGGTGTAATCTGACAGTCATTCTCCTCAAGCTCTGTCCACATACTTCTCGCTGCAGTTGGCCTTCCACATCCTCAAGTTCTACATCCACAGGTTCAAACAATCAATGATCAAAAATATTTGACAAAAATATTGCAGAAAATTCCCCAAAGCAAAATTTGAATTTGCAACTATTTATGTAGCATTTGTGATTCCCTGGTGGTTTAGTGGTAAAGAATCCACCTGCAACACAGGAGACGTGGGTCCGATTCCTGAATTGGAAAGATCCCCTGGAGAAAGGAAATGGCAACCCACTGCAGTGTTCTTGCCTGGGAAACCCCATGGATGGAGGAACCTGGAGGGCTACAGTCTATGTGGTTGCAAAGAGTTGGATGTAGCTTAGTGACTAAACAACAACAGCACTGTAGTAATTACATTGTATTTAGAACTATTAATATAGCGTTTTCCTGGAGGAAGGCACGGCAACCCACTCCAGTGTTCTTGCCTAGAGAATCCCCGTGGACAGAGGAGCTACAGTCCATTGGGTCGCAAAGTGTTGGACACAACTGAAGAGATTTAGCACACACACAGAGCATTTACATTGCATTAGGTTTTGTGTCGACATACATAGTGTAGTATGCACCACACTATTTTATAGAAGGGATCTGAGCTTTTGCAGATTTTGGTATCTACAGGATGGGGGAGGTAGGGGCCTGGAACCAACCCCCTGTGGATACTGAGGGTGAACTGTATATCTTCTGTGCCCCTCTGATAGAATGGGGTGGACTATTTGAGGAAACTCACTCTTACACATGCAAATTTTGGGAATACTGGGAAAGTTGATACCTGTGAGGTTACCTTAGACCCCAGGGTCTGCAATTAAGTCTGGAAGATAAGGGCTTGCCCCTTAAATCCCTTAGGTGTAGAGTTTTAAAACTCATTTCATAAGCCATCTCAAATGCCAGAGAAAGCTACCACTAGTTATCCACAATGACAAATTTGTAATGAGATCTTTTATTAGTGTTTTCTAGTCATTCATACTGGCCTCCTGAGATTAAAGCTCAGCTTTGGAGAATGAGGATAACATTTACCTGTAGGTATTTTTGGCAGATGCTGTCTTATATTTCAGAATTAATTCATAAAATGTGTTTATCACACGGGAAACTGAATAATCCTATACTAAATAAACATGTTTAGCTTTGTGAATTTCTTAAGGTTAGCACTTCATAAATCCCCACTTTCACCACATAACAGTTATTTCTATTGTAACTCCTTAAGAATTGTTGACCTAAAGATGAGCAATGGAATGCTATGTGAAAAGCATGGATATCACTGGGTAAGTGTTAGCTCTGCTCACGTTTCAGCTTAATATCAATTACACTGAAACATGAGTGTTTCATGCTTACTGATGCTTACTCTCTAAACAACCTTCCCATATAGACTAGACCTAATGTTGAAGGCTATTATCTGAAGGGCTGATGATTCTGATTTTAGCTCTTATTATCTGACCCTAATAACTCAATAAAGATAGTAATTTTTAGATTAATTGATAAAAATAATACTGAAATAATTATGATGTGTCACCCATTATGGAGAATTCTTTATAAAATGAGACCATTTCTGCCCTCAATAAGCTTAAAAAAAATTAAAAAATACATATGTGAAAGTAAAAATTGTGATAGCATTTTTTGTTTGCTTATTTACTATTTATAAACATCATTTTCCTTGACTTCCAACCATGTGGAAGATGGCACTTCTGTACCCTTTAAGGTTAGCTGGGTACCTTCCTTTGATCAATGAAGGTAAGAGGAAGTGACATGTGACATGTGGGAAAGCATTTGATTTCAGTTGCTCAAGTCCTGAGGCAGTTATTTCTCAGAAATTGTGGCAGCAGCTGCTTATGTGCAGAAAATATATGATGGAAACTGCCAGAATGTAGAGTCAACAGGTGGAGAACAGTTGTCCTGGAGATTCACTTGGAACCAATGCAGACCTGGCCTGAATGAAACACTGTGATAAAATATACTTTTTTGTTACTGCAGCTTGACTTAGCCTATGCTATGAAGAGGATAACATAGAAGCAATTAGGATGTACTTGTCAAGAACTGTGAAGTCTTGAGATTTTTGTCTTTTATAAAAGCTGACAAGTTAGCCAAGTACACTCTCATGGATTCAGGCAGAGGGTACCAGATTCCTAGGTCAGAAACAATGGCAGTAACCAGAGTATAAACATGTGCTCCAATTCCCCAAGCATCAGTTCCCACCAGGAAGCACAAAGGGCAGAAGACAATACCTGTACAGACTGTGGGATGCGTTATAGGACCGGAGCTCTGAGTTTAGAGTCTGAATCTTTTCTAATGGTCAGTGGGCTGCTTGAACTTTGCTCTGGAGAGAGACGTTATTATATTAGCCATGAGTATGTTCAGTGTTTCAACAAAGAAAATCACTATCTCCATATTCCAAGTCTGGCAGCAAACTTGTCCTTGTCTCCAGAAGGAGATGCTGTGTCTATCTTTCCAAGACTGTTTTTAGCATAACTTGCTTGAAGAGATAATCTAGCATAAAGACAATCAGTTTATCTGATTATAAGATGCCTGGGAGCATTGGAGACCCACAGAGAATTGTCTCCCAACAGTACTTGAGATAATTTCCTCAAGTTATTTGTTACTTTATATATACATATTTATTGGGTATATAGTATGGACCAAGTGCTCTTCCAGGCTCTGGAGATTGATTTCAAAAAAGTTGCTGCTCTCAGGGAGCTTGTATTGAAGTGTAGAGATGAAAAAATTAAACACAAAACAATTATATATAATGCTAATCATTAAAAAAAAAAAAGAAAACCAGAAAAGTAAAATGGAGAGTCATTTGAAAGCAAGAACAGGCAACTTTAATTGGGAAAAGAAGGTCTCTCTGAAGAGGAGGCAATACTGTACTAAGAATTGAATGACACAAAAAATCTAAGTAGGTGAAGATCAGGGGTAAGATCACTCCAAACAGAGGTGGAATGAGCTTGGCTTTCATCAGGAGAGGATGAAAGAGAATTCTGCTACTGTTATCACTAGTATTACAAACTGCTACAACTACTATAATGGCAGCAAGGTGGTGGATCTCTTCTAATCATTTTACATGTTGACATGAGAAGTCCAAGGCTCAAAGAAGAAGAAAGGTGGGGATGCTTAAGGAAAATGTGAAGGAGGAGAAAGAGGTGTGAAATAAGATCAAAATCATGGTAATGGCCAGAGGTGATATGACAGGTTTGAGGCTGCAGTGATGCCTACGCTTTGCAGGGCAGGTAGATTTCTGAGCAAGGTTTAACTAGGCAGAGAGGAGATGAGGATATAATGGATGTGAAAATCTTATAAACAGAAATGATGGGCAAAGGGAAAACTCCAAGCAGTGCCAGGAATGACAAACGGCAAATTAAATATGTATTTGTACTTCCTTCATGGTTCAAGTGTATGATCATATGGGTTGACTATGGAAGACAGGGCTGGAAAGAGGATTAATGGGATTTAGAAGGAAGCTTAGGTACCACTCAGAAGGATATTCTGATTTCTGACACTTTTCTGGAAAGGTAAGCATTCTGTGGAATGGCTTGAGTAAGCTTTGCTCTTAGAAGTATCCAAAGACAAATTTTGGAATGCTAAAAATTGATAAATCATAAATTTTGACCAAAGTTTGAGCTGGTGACAATTCAGGCAGAAATGTGTACCGCTGCTGAACAATTTGTCAGTGGAGTGTTGACATAATCTCCTTCTATGGACTTTGCTTGAAAACAAAATACATTTCTCATGTGCTCCACATCCATGGTCATTGAAAGACTTCATTAAAGAAAAGTTTGTATTCAGAGAAGACTGGAAGCAAAGATGAACCTTAGTATAAAGAGAGACAGATGTATAGAACAGACTTTTGGACTCTGTGGGAGAAGGCGAGGGTGGGATGACCTGAGAGAATAGCACTGAAATAAGTATACTATCAAGTGTGAAACAGATCGCCAGCCCAGGTTGGATGCATGAGACACGTGCTCAGGGCTGGTGCACTGGGGAGACCCAGAGGGATGGGATGGAGAGGGAGGCGGGAGGGGGGATCGAAATGGGGAACACATGTAAACCCATGGCTGATTCATGTCAATGTATGGCAAAAATCACTACAATATTGTAAAGTAATTAGCCTCCAACTAATAAAGATAAATAAAAAAAAAAAAAAAAGAAAAGGTAAAGTTACTCAGTCTTCTTCATTGCTCTTACCCTAAAGTGAAAGGAAAAGGAAAGAGTGCCTTTTTTTTTTTTTTTTTTTTTCATTTTGGAATATGTGTTCGTGTGTGTGCTCAGTTGTGTCTGACTCTGTGACCCATGGACTGTAGGCCACCAGGCTCATCCATCCATGAAATTTCCCAGGAAACAATCCTGGGATGGCTTTCCATTTCCTTCTCCAATTCATTTTGGTAAGAACACTTAACTTGAGGTCTACCCTCCAACAAATATTTGTGTTCAACATATTACTGTTGACTATAGGTACAGTGCCAAATAGCAGATCTCCAGAGCTGATTTCTCTTGCTTGATTGAAGATTTTGTAGTTAATAACTTTCTCTTTCCCTCTCCTCAGAACCCTTAGCAATAACCAATTTCACTCTTTGTTCCTATCAATTTGACTATTTTTGATACTCCTGTAAGTGGAATAAGGTAGCATTTGCTTGTCTGTGACTGGATTATTTCGCTTACCAGAATATCCTAAAGATTCATCCATATGGTTGCATATTACAGAATTTCCTTCTTTTAAAAAAGATGAATAATATTCAATTCTGTATATATACTACATTCTCTTTATCCATTCATTCATTCACTGATGGACATTTAGATTGTTTTCATATCTCAGTCATTGTAAGTAGTGTTGCAATGAACATAGGGAGTACTTATATCTCTTTGATAAACTTGATCAGTTCTTATGGATAAATACTCACAGGTGGGATTCTGGATCATATGATAATTTTATTTATTTTTAAATTTTTTGGATGGGCCAAGTCTTCATTGTGGTGTGCGGACTTCTCTAGTTGCCGCATTCAGGCTTAGTTGCCCCTCAGCCTGTGGGATCTTGTTTCCATGATCAGGGGTGGAGCCTTCACCCCCCGGGTTGGAAGGTGGATTTTTTAACCACTGGACTGCCAGGGAAGTCCTGATAGTTCTATTTTTAAGATTTTGTGAAACCTCCATACTGTTTCCCATGGATACTATACCATTTTGCATTCTTACCAATAGTGTGTGAGGGTTTCAATTTCTCCACATCCTTGTCAATATTTGTTGTCTTTTGTTTTTTGATAATAGCCATCCTGACAGGTGTAAGATACTTTATTGTGGTTTTGACTTACATTTCCCTGGTGATTAATGATATTGATCACATCAGTATAGATCGGATGAGACCAATTCACATTGTGGAGGGCAATCTGCTTCACTCAGTCTACCTATTTTCAAAGGTTAATCTCATCCAGAAATATCCTCACTGATATACCCTAAATAAGTTTAACTAAATACTTGGCTACCTCATGAACCAGTTATAATGACACATAAAGTTAACATCATAGTTCCTAAGAAATCTCCCCTGATCATTTCGGAGAGAAGTGTTGCCTCATTTCCGTGAACTTCCACACCACATGGAGCTTATCTCCTTTTTAGTTTTGTGTGCAGTCAATGCATTAGTCTCTTATGTATGTGACCTATCTTAGCTGGCTGTACTTAGTATATTGTTATTATTATCCTTGTGTTTGAACATTCATTTGAAATACAAGAGTCTCTCTAGTTTTCTGCCCAGAATGCTGTGAAAGTTTGGCTATTGTGAAAGCAGCTGTAAAATGGATTGACTTCTTTATTTTTGAGTATTAGCTTAAGTATGTATGAATATGCATGTGCAGTTCTACTCCTATGGTTCAGATACTGGATTTTCACTACTGGGAGTAGAGATACTATATGGTTTCTAGCCTATGGAAAGATTTCTTCTACTTTCAAATCCATGCAAGTTTTATTTTTTTCTTAAAAAAATCTTTACCTCCATTTAAATGTGTGATGTAACTAGATGTTGTTGTTTAGTTGCTAAGTTGTGTCTGAGTCTTTCCTGCCACAACATCAGACTCCTCTGTCTTCAGGATTTCCCAGGCAAGAATACTAGAGTGGGTTGCCATTTCCTTTTCCAGGGATCCAGGGATCAAACCTGCATCTCCTTCCTTGTCAGGGGGATTTTTTTTACCACTGAGCCACCAGGGAATTAGATAGAAGAGACTTAAATAAAATAAAGGAAAAACTTGTGTGATTCTTTATCATTGGGTTTTTGTAATGACAATTGTTTTTTATTCACTTGAGGCATTACTTTTGTGCAGGAGCACAGTTAAAAGAATTTCAAATAGCAAAGAATAAATTTTCTATAGAATAAATGAAAAACATGAAATTTTTTAAAGTGTAGGCAACTGGAGACTTAAAGGCGTATTGTTATGCTCTTATAAGAAGATTGGGGAAAAGAAAGTATTGAGATTTCAGAAACATATTTATAAAACCATTCTTTATAGTGATTTTATAAAACAGGAGAAAATCATGCAAACCAGCCTCTATATGTGAATATATATGTGAATACACCACTGCTGTCAGGGATTTTTTTAAAAAGATGTTTAAAAAAGAAACTATTTAGAAGAAACTACTCGGACACTTTTCTCAAAAATTTGAATCAGATTCTTGGAGTTCAGATATCTAGTTAACTATAAATGCATGCTTTGATGACTAATTTTATTGATCCTAACCAAGATTTGACTCACAATCTTAGATATTAATTGAAAAACCTTTTGAGAACAGAAATTTAAATATTTTAACTTATATCTTTTTAAAAAAACTTTTATTTTTATTAGTTGAAGGCTAATTACTTTACAATATTGTAGTGGTTTTTGCCATACATTGACATGAATCAGCCATGGATTTACATGTATTCCCCATCCCAATTCCCCCTCCTGCCTCCCTCCCCACCCCATGCAAAACTAAAATTTAAATATTTTAATGTGTACACAAGTGATGTACAGGAAATATATTATTTGTAGACCCATTATATTTTTATTCTTATTCAATGTGAACCAGACACTCCCTCTTTTGTGTATGTGTATGTGTATATACTCTTTGGGGTATGCCTAGATTTTAGTCAGTGTAATCACTGATCTTAAAATGATAAACTAAAGAGTGCAGCACACAGCATTATATTCTGGACATATGAAGGTTACAGTTCAATTCGCTGTAACCCCAGGGAAGCAGGCTCAGTCCTGTGTGATCTTTAAGTTTCCTACCTAGGAAGTTAGAAGGGGTTCTCAGTTGCTGCACCATAGGTGGCATAAAAAATTATACTTTCAGATCACACATCTGCTGGAGATGAGTAAGAAGTTTGATCTTGAAGACATAATTATTTGATACTTCCGTGTGCCCACTCATTATGATGCATTCGCAGCAGGAAACAGAAAGCACAACAGAGACAGTGTTGAACAGAATTCGCCCCTGAGTATCTTCCAACAGGATGCTTAAAAGTGGTGTATGACTCAGATGCTTCTCAAATGGTCTCTTCTGTTAGTCCATTGAGACCAACACTTGCAGACTTCCTTGAAAACTCTGAAAAAATAATCACCCCACTTGATTTCCTATTCTCTAGTTATTCAGCTAGAATATTTTCAATATTCAAATTGGAAAAGGTAAAATATTGTTTGTATTTTCATTTCCAGTTTGGATTTGAGCCTATTATTACACCTAAATGTATTTTTTCTTTTCTTCATCCAGCTCATAACCAAAATTATAACGGTGGCCATGACTACAGGGATCATGGAGTTAACATTTAAAGATCATTTACTATGTGACAGGCACTGCTTGCTGCTTCATAAAAATTTTCTCACTTAAACATCCCTAGAATAAGTATAAGCTACTCTGTGCCTAAGATTTTATATTTTACATAAGAGAAAACAGGCTTAGAAAAATGAAACACTTGACTGAGTTGTTCAAAACTGGTAAATGGTGAAAGTGAGATTTGAGCCTAAGTTTACCATGTCAAACTCCTACTTTAAAACCCTTCTGCCTCTAAAATAGAAATCTTTAAGGAGATGAAAGTGTTTGTCTCTCAGTCATGTCCAACTCTTTGGGACCCCATGGACTGTAACCTGCCAGACTCCTCCACGGAGGAGAATCCATGGAATTCTCCAGGCAAGAATACTGAAGTGGGTTGCCATCTCCTTCTCCAGGGGCTCTTTCCTACCCAAGGACTGAGCCCTGGTCTCCTGCATTGCTGGCAGATTCTTTACTGTCTGAGCCACCTGGGAAGCCTCAAGGTTTTCATTGGAAGAAAAGCTACGACAAACCTAGACAGAGTATTTAAAAGCAGAGACATGACTTTGCTGACAAAGGTCTGTAGAGTCAAAGGTATGGTTTTTTCCAATAGTCATGTATGAAACTGAGAGTTGGACCATAAAGAAGGCTGAGGGCTGAAGAATTGATGATTTTGAACTGGGGTGTTGGAGAAGACTTTTGAGATTCCCTTGGACTGCAAGGAGACCAAATCAGTCAATCCTAAGGAAAGCAATCCTGAATATTTATTGGAAGGACTGATGTTGAAACTGCAATGCTTTGGCCACCTGATGTGAAGAGCTGATTCTTGGAAAAGACACTGATGTTGGGAAAGATTGAAGGCAGGAGGAGTAGGGGATGACAGAAGACGAGAGGTTTGGATGGCATCACCAACTCAATGGACATGAGTTTGAGCAAGTTCCAGGAGATGGTGAAGGACAGGGATGCCTGGTGTGCTGTAGCCCACAGGGTTGCAAAGAGTTGGACATGACTTGTGACTGAACCACAAAAAAGAGATGAAAGCTGTATATACAAAAGCAAAAGAAAGCACATGTACCTAAAACTTGTATGCTCAAAGCAAGGAACAATGGGAGAATATTTGTTTATAGAGCTTAGCTTCAGATACACTGTAAGAGGAAGATTGAGAATAGGGAGGATGAGAGTAAAACTTTATTGCCACTTTTTGGTGCACTGGTGAAGGTGTTCCACTTCTAGAGCTACTGATTGGTACTTTTCATAGTGAAGGAATATGAACTCATATCTTATAGGATCATCAGAGAGCATTATAGAATTATAGTTTGCAAAAATGTGGGAATAAAAATATAATTTAAAACATCACGTCATGATACTTGTGGCCCAAGAAGTGGTTTAAAAAGATGAAAAACACAGCGAATGTCTTTTATTTTGTGTCTAAGCCTCATTTTTAAAATCCTTACTAGGTTCATTTCATTTTTCTATCAGAATTTAGAAGCAGTTCCAATCTGAAGAGCATACACTATATTTTCTTCTATCATCATTGTATCACAAATTAAAAGTTGTAGTTTTCATTATTTCAGTGTCTTGCAGAAAATAATAAATTGAAAGGAGCACAGGCTAGAAAAGAAATGCCAAGATGTCACGGTGCTGACAATAATAATATAGTGACAGGATGAGTGACACTGAGGGTTCCGGTGGCAGGTGTAGTTATCTCAAATTGCCAGGTTAACAAACTGAATTACTACCTGGGCTGCAAACATATTACTTAAGTCTTAGAAGCCGCACAGTAGTTCTGTATTTATTGAGTATTAGAAAAAGGGAGCCACACTGTTTGTTATAGTGCGGGAAATCTTTTTTCTTTCTTTCTTTCACTCACAGCTCACTTCATCATACAAATGTGTGTTCATATATTTTGTAAAACAATCAGAGGAGGGAACTTCAGGTCAATGAAAGTTCCTAAATTTTGCTTAAGGGCAAAACCATATTTCCCTGGTGGTTGTTGTTCAGTCACTAAGTTGTGTATGACTGTTTGCAACCCCATAGACTCCAGCACGTCAGGCTTCCCTGTCCTTCACCATCTCCTGGAGCTTGCTCAAACTCATGTCCATTGAGTTGGTGATGCCATCCAACTATCTTATCTTCTATCACCCCCTTCTCCTCCCTGCCCTCAATCTTTCCCAGCATCAGGGTCTTTTCCATTGAGTCAGTTCTTCACATCAGGTGGCCAAAGAATTGGAGTTTCAGCGTCAGCATCAGTCTTTCCAATGTACATTCGGGACTGATTTTCTTTATGATGGACTAGTTGGATCTCCTTGCTGTCCAAGGGACTCTCAAGAGTCTTTTCCAACATCACAGTTCAAAATCATTAATTCTTCAGTGCTCAGACTTTTTTATGGTGTAACTCTCACATTCATACATGAATTCATACATGACTACTGGAAAAACCATAGCTTGTGACTCTACAGACTTTTGCTGGTGAAGTGACATCTCTGCTTTTTAATATGCTGTTTAGGTTTGTCCTGGCTTTTCTTATAAAAAAGATCAAGTGTCTTTTCATTTCGTGTCTGCAATCACTGTCAGAGTGATTTTGGAGCCTGAGAAAATAAAGTTTGTCACTGTTTAAACTGTTTACCCATCTACTTGCCATGAAGTGATGGGACCAGATGCCATGATCTTAGCTCTTTGGATGTTGAGTTTCACATCCATCAAGAGGCTCTTTAGTTCATCTTCACTTTCTGCCATTAGATTGGTATCATCTACATATCTGAGGTTGTTGATATTTCCTCCGGCAATCTTGATTCCAGCTTGTGTTTCATCCAGCCCAGCATTTCGCATGATGCACTCTGCATATAAGTTAAGAAAGCATTATAACAATGGACAGCCTGACATACTCCTTTCCCAATTTTGAACTGATCTGTGTTCCATTCCGGTTCTAACTATTGCTTCTTGGCCTGCATACAGGTTTGTCATGAGACAGGTTGTGATCTACACAGTCAAAGGCTTTAGAATATTCAATGAAGCAGAAGCAGATGGTTTTTGTTTTTTCAAAATTCTCTTGATTTTTCTGTGATCCAGTGGATTTTGGTAATTTGATCTCTGCTTCCTCTGCTTTTTCTAAGTCCACCATATACATCTACAAGTTCTCGGTTCATGTAATTTTGAAGCCTAACTTTCCCTGGTATCTTTCTCCTTTAGGTCAAAATTATATAAGGATTAGTGTTTTCCTGGGAATGGAGGTAGGGAAGAGGAAGTTGGAAAAGATTAAGAAAGGACAATAGGAAATTTTGGAGGATAATAGATATGCTCATTGTCTTGATAGTGCCGATGTTTTCATGGGTGTAAATGTGCAACATTCTTAAAAAATTTACATTTCAA